>NC_090443.1:82727383-83351247 GCF_031143425.1 Pleurodeles waltl | reverse complement strand
GACACATTTATATTGTGCTAGCTTTGTTAATATACGGAAATAAATTCACTAACTTTGCAATAAATTGGTGTGGTTATTCCTGACTGAAAGGTCAGGGTTCGCCGAAATGTATTCTGGATTAATTGTAAAGTGTTATGTCGTTCAAGGTGTTGCTTATGTTCGTTATTGATTATTGATTTTGATGAGATTGACCGGATTAAGAGTACAGAGAGTTCCCACTAAGTCAAAAGATTCATCGCCTAAAGAGCGTCCGAACACAGGTAAAATTATTACTACGGACCGCTCTATCAGTAGATGGTAGCAGAGGATGGTTTCACCTTTTGGGACCCTGTACTATTAAAGTACATGGTTTCGAATTAACGGTTACGCATTTTGAGACCCCATTCGAAAAGTTGAATTAGATTTTCTTGGGTAGAACGGATTACAAGATGATGATGGGCTAGGTCCCCCGCGACTTTCCCGGGATCTCAGAGCTTGCGAATGGAGAGAACGGAGGTGTGGAATCAGCGCTGGCGGTACTAGTGATGGTATCAGTGAAGTTAGGGTTTTGCGCTTGCACAGCTTATTGCCGCAGGGTGTGTGAAAAGGTTGCGAGGATTTACTTTTTAAGGATAGCGGAGGTGCGACTCCGAGTGTAGAAGTAGAGAAGTCGTCGAACTTCATAGAGATAGCGGAGGTGCGGCTCCGAGTGTGAGAGTAGGGAAGTCGTCGAACTTCATGTGCGTCTGGTGCTTTGTGCATAAAAAGGTCCACGTGGTTGTTGTTGTTGAGACGGGCCCTGCGAGGTCAAGAGACTCCGGAGTATGTTGATCCATGTTGTGGTCTGGGCGGTTTAGTAGGTTGATCGGGCGTGGTCAACGAGTCGGTACGTGCGTTAGGGAGTGAAAGAAACTTCGACTTCGGGCTTTGACAAGATTCTAAGTGCACTAGAACAGATCATTGACAAGTTGAGAGTAGGTCTGTGGGTCAGATTTGCTTGCGAATGTGGGGACTGAGAAAGACGGAATAGCGGCCAGAGGCTAGTGAAAAGTCCCGAGGCTAGTGAAAGGTCCCTAAGGTCCTGAAGCGATTGTGTTACCCTTCCTGTAGTAAACCGACAGATCTGTTTTATTTTTTGGTAGCTCGCAATACATGCAAGAAGTTGTTACGAAAAGAGGTGAGTGAAGGAGGACTAGCCGCAAGGCTTTGTCAGCCGCAGTGTGTGTGAGTGTGACGTCACTAAGAGCCGCGCTGGGATAGGTTGGTTGAAGAGAAGGGTCGCGCACGGATTGGACGCAGTCCGTGGGACTCGATTGGAAGGGGAAAGGCAGGTGAAGAGTATTCCGGGAATTAAAGTCACCCATTGATTACAAACTTTGTGAAATAAAAGGCGACCTATTGATTATAAACTTTGTGAAATAAAAGACGAGAAAATGAAATTCTTTAAAGCATTCAGGAGCGCGAAGAAGGGGGAGTCTTACATTAAAGCGAGCGTAGGAGAAGAGACGCCGCCCGAGGGTACACCAGCTTACATTGTAATGGAAGAAAAGGGGGTAGCTCCGTGCCTTTGGCTAAAGCAATGGCACAAGTTGACAGAGAAACATGGGAGCGTAGCGTTCCCGATATATGGGACATTCAATATAAAGATTTTAGAGAATTTGAGATTCACGATGTACGACATGAAGGTGCCTCCAAGGCCAGCACAGTTTGAGGCTCTAGCAATTTGGGAACTAATGGCCAGACAGCAACAGCAAAAGAAGTTCGAGACCAGAATGAGGAAGGTAGAAAAGACACTAGCGGATGCTAGGTGGGATAATGCACAGAAGGTGTGGAGATCAGATGTATTGCAGGGGATAAAATTATTTCCAGCAATTACTAAGGAAGGAAAAGAGACAGGTAAGAAAGCCACCTGTAAGACAGACAGAAAGTGTTCCAAGGATAGAGAGGACGAGGAAAAGTTGAGAAGAGAAGAGGAGTTAGAGGATGAGGAGTTGATAATGCAATTGCTGAACGACCGTCCACCGCCTTATGCGGAGAATGGACAAGGTCCAAGTACCAGTTCTGCCCCTCCGGCGCCGGTACAGAACAATGAAACTCAGAGTTCGGGAGCATCATCGGGACCAAAGGACCCGAGTCTGCTGTTCACCCCGCAGATACCGCAGGTTAGGAGAATATATCCAGATGTGCCCGTGTTGAAACCAGCAGAAAATTATCAGCCGCAGATGCCAGGGTACTACAGTAGTGATAACGGTGCGGGAATGATTCTAGATCCAACAGTAAGGGGAGTACAGAATGGTTACAACCAAACAATGGCACAAGCTGAATCAACTCAGTTTTTGATGCCTCAAAAGCAGATGCAGGGAGGAAACACACATGCTCAAATGACGGGGAGCCAGATGGGCATGCCGGCAATGATGACCCATGGTGTGGGAATGAACATGCCACAGAACATGGGGAATGGACAGAACCCAGACGCGATATCTTTACCCATTACCGTAGGTCCAGCGGTACCTTTGTATAGTCAGCCTAATTCGGGTCTGAACAGTCAGGGATCAATGCTGCAGAATGGGACAGAAAGAAGGTGCATAGAAAACACTCCAGGGATAACTCCGATAGCGGCTCAGCCAACTGGGTCTGGGTCCTTGATGGAGTTTAGTCCCATATGTGCTCAGTCAACACTGGTGAGGTCGAGCCCCCCACTGATAATACCTCTCACATCGAACACTGAAAAGCTGCCGCAGCCATCGATGGCAGTCGATGTGAACGCTACCCTAATGGGGGTGAATGCGCAACAGCTGACACAGTGGTTCAACACTCTGAATTCCACACAAAATTCAGCTAGTGGGAAAGGAGAAGACTATATGAATAGGGTCAGGTTGAACATGGAAGCACAAGAATTGGTGGAAGGGACAATGGGTGTGAACAGGTTAGAGTCCTACACGGAAGAAGAGCTGAGGTATCTATGTCCCAGGATTACGAAGGAAGTGAACAAGATACATAAGAGCTTGCAGGAAGCAGCTGATAGAAACGGGGTTGACATAGACAAGACGAAACACTTGAGCAGGAGCTACAGGTTAGATTTTGGGACCACAGATTTTGAACACATGAGGTCAGCAGGCATGAAGACCCACCTTAGAGAATTGCTGCAGAGTGCACAAGTGTGGAGGTGCTTAGACAAATGGGAAAGCAGGTGGGTAAAAAGGAAGGAAAAGAGGAGGGACAGTGCTACAGAACACAATGAGAAAAGACCGCAGAGTAGTGATACAGTAACAATGTTACCAATGAGGGAGACAGCAGGGGGAAAATTAGTACATGTACCATGGCACAGAAGCGACATCCAGTCCTTTACGGACGATTTTCCTAAACTAAGAGAGAAACCAATTGAATGGTACCAACAGACTGATAGGTTTGTGAAGCTTGCAAAATGTCTCTGGGAAGACCTGAACACTCTCTTTGAGATTGTGGTTCCGGCAGATTTGTGGGAGGATTGCAAAAGAGCTGTAGGTTGGCCGACAAGTGAACCAGAGAGGGACAGGGAGACAGGTGCACCATCACCTATGGTGATGAGCTTGTACTATAAGGTGATTGAGCATTTGAAGACTAAGGTACCCGCGAAGAACGTGGATTGGCAGAAGATTGATCGAACTGCCCAAGAGACTAAAGAGTCGATTCATAGTTACTATGAGAGGTTGTTGAAAGCGTTCAAGAATTACAGTGGCACGGAAACAATTGAGGCGAAGGACATGCTCCATTTTGTCTTCAGATTTGTGGAAGGGCTGAGGCCAGAGATAAGTCAGATGATAAAGTCGCATTTGATTTGTTGGCAATCTAAACCGATTGACGAAGTCTTGACTTATGCGAAATACTGTAGCGACGAAATCGAAGTGAGACAGAAAAAGTTGAAAGAGAAAGTGATGATGATGCAGCTTAAGGCAGCTAAAACAGGTTTGCAAGGTCTGCAAGGTCTGCAAGGTTTGCAAGGTTTGCAAGGGATGCAAGGGTTCCAACAGCAGGTACCACAACCGCAGTTGCAGTTGCAGGGAAACATGGCGTTTCAGCCACAGGCCAGAGGCAGAGGCAGAGGAGGTTTTGTGAATAATGGTCCGGATTTGAACACTGTTGTGACGGGTGTACAGGCAATGAAGAAGGTGATGCCGTGTCACGTCGGCGGAATCGTCGGTCATTGGAAACGCGAGTGCCCGATGGTGGTGCAGGAAGGTGCAGGTGTAGGTGCAGGTACAGGTGTAGGTGTGGGTCAGCAAAACAATGATGTCAATGCATTTCAGACAATGAGGGGACCGAAATTGAGAGGTCCAAGCCCAAATTTTCAGACTGTAAATCAATTTCAGGGATTACAACCTATGCAGCCGCAGCAGATGCAGATGCCTCGTATGCAGATGACGCAAATGCAGCCGATGCAACAGCAGTTACCTATGGTACCTAATCAGCAAATGCAAATACCCTTGGCACCAATGAGTCAGCAGCAAGTGATGGTTCCTCCGCAGGTAACGGGTCAGGTAATGAGTACAAATGGCACCGTACAACAGTTCCCATTACACAGTGAGAGTGGAATAAACAATGTATGGGAGAGTGAAAGTTCAGGAGAAGAAGGAGATTGTGTGCTTGCGGCATCCTTGGAAGTTGATCAAAGGGGTCCGTACGTGGAGGGAAGAGTAATGGGTCATCGTGTCTCATTCTTGGTTGACACAGGAGCCACACGTTCAACTGTCAAGAGTAGTGAAGTTCCAAATTTGCCACTCTCAGGGAGGACAGTCCAAGTGGTGGGAGTAGCAAACAGACACCTGACGAACCCAATTACAGATCCGGTTCCAGTCAACATTGGTAACTATCAAGGGGTACATCAGTTTGTGGTATGTGACTCAAGCCCGATAGCACTGTTAGGAAGAGACCTATTGTGTAAATTGGGTTGTTCGATAATGTGTTCAAACGAAGGAATAACAATACAGACGAGCAGTGATGGGGAAGAAGAGGACAGTGTAGAGGGGGATGAGATGGAAACAGTCGACGAAGAGTATCCTCTGATTTGTCTCTTCCCGATGATAACTGAAGAAGATATCCTAGCCGAATTACGGGAGACAGTCGGAAAGGAAGTGTGGGACATGACAGGGAAAGAGGTGGGATTGATGAAAGGAGTGGAACCAGTGAAAGTGACTGTAAAGCCCAATGCAATCTTTCCTCAGACCCCACAATACCACATGCCACAAGATACCCTCATGAAAGTTGCTCAACTCATTGACGAATTTGTAAAACAGGGGGTACTGAAAGAAGTGTTAAGCAGTCCATGTAATTCACCAATAATGGGACTAATAAAGCCGAGTGGAAAGGTCCGACTCGTGCAGGATTTGAGGAAAATAAATGACATCATAGTCAAGTGCTGCCCTGTCGTACCGAATCCAGCTGTGATAATGTTTCAGATTCCTTGCGATGCTGAATGGTTCTCAGTCATCGATTTGTCACAAGCATTCTTTTCTGTGCCTCTTCATGAGGACAGCCAATTCCTCTTTTGTTTCAAATTCCTAGACAGAGTGTACAGCTGGTGTCGAATCCCTCAAGGGTTTTCTGAGTCACCGTCAATATTCAATCAGATCTTAAAGAAAGATTTGGAAGAATTAGAATTGCCATTCGAGTCAACTCTAGTACAGTACATTGATGACTTACTGGTTGCATCAAAGACAGAAAGTGGCTGCACAGCCGATACCATTGCTCTGTTGAACCATTTGGGAAGGAATGGACATAAGGTGTCTCCTTCCAAATTACAGTTCTGTTAGAAGAAAGTGAAATACTTGGGTCACCAAATAGAGAAAGGGTCACGGAGAATAATGAAGGAAAGAATCACAAGTATACTTCAAATGAGTCCACCAAAGACAAGGAAGGAGGTGAGAAAGTTTTTGGGAATGGTGGGATATTGTCGCCAGTGGATTCCCAACTTCTCGTCTCTAGCAAAGCCCCTACTGAAATTGACCCAAAAGGATGCCTTGGATGAAATTGAGCTGAAAGGAGACGAGATGGATGCTTTTGTTGAGTTGAAAGAGTGCATGTGCAGGGCTCCAGCTTTAGGTATGCCTGATTACACGAAGCCTTTTACATTGTTTTGCCATGAACGTGATGCATGTTCTTTGTCTGTCTTGACCCAAGCCCATGGTGGCGTGAACAGACCAGTAGCGTATTTTTCAGCTACTTTGGATCCGGTTGCAGCAGCACTTCCAGGGTGTTTGCGCGCCGTAGCAGCAGTTGGTATCAGCCTCACTCAGAGTGAAGGAATAGTGATGGGACACCCAGTAACAGTCATGGTCCCTCACTCAGTTGAAATACTTTTGACCCGCTCCCGAACACAGCACATGACAGG
The DNA here is from genome assembly GCF_031143425.1 of Pleurodeles waltl. NCBI lineage: Eukaryota > Metazoa > Chordata > Amphibia > Caudata > Salamandridae > Pleurodeles > Pleurodeles waltl. The sequence continues at coordinate 83,344,901 of NC_090443.1, read as the reverse complement.
AGCAAGACTCACAAGGTATGAAACGATAATTCTGGGCTCACCGAACGTGCAGCTGAAAAGGTGCACTACGTTGAATCCAGCAACCTTGCTTCCTGGAGAAAATGCCGAAATTGAGAATGCTGAAGACGTCGAGCATGACTGCCTTCAGGTGACTGAATTTTGCACAAAACCTCGACCGGACATCAAGGATACTAAGCTTGATGTAAATGACCAAATTCTTTTTGTTGATGGTTCATGCCTAAGAGATGGGATGGGGATTTTAAAAGCAGGATATGCTGTATGTACTGTAACAGGGGTCTTGGAAGCAGGATGGCTTCAAGGAGTCTATTCTGCACAAGTAGCAGAACTTGTAGCCCTTACAAGAGCATGTCAACTGTCTGCATTGATGAAAGTCACCATTTACACTGATAGTCAATACGGGTTTGGGATTGTGCATGACTTTGGACAACTATGGTCGCAGAGAGGTTTCCTGACTTCTTCAGGATCCCCAGTGAAGAACGGGGAGAGAATAAGGGAATTGTTACACGCCATTCAAGTGCCAGCCGAAGTTGCAGTGGTAAAGTGTAGTGCTCATACGAAAGGACAGGACTATGTGTCTCTAGGAAATGCATATGCGGATCAAGTCGCAAGATTTTGTGCCTTGAACTGTATATTACTCAGAGATGAATGGAATTCAATAAGTGAACCAGAACTCGAACCAGCTGAAGCATTTGCCTTGAAGGTCGTAGATACAATAGAGGAACTAAAAGCACTACAGAATAATGTCAGGGAGGATGAAAGAGATTCCTGGATTAAATCGCAATGTATAAAGAGACAAGACGAGTTATGGGTTTCACATGAGGGAAAATTTGTTTTGCCAAATAGTCTCTTATCACAGCTTGCGCGGTTCTATCATGGGCAAGCTCACCTAGGGAGAGATGCCATGATACGATTGTTCAAAACTGATTGGTTTAACCCCAGATTTCGTCAAGCTGCAGAAGCAGTTTGCCATCGATGTGTCACTTACCAGCAGATGAACCCAGGAAAGGGAACAGTTGTGAGCGCGAGTCACATTGGTAGGGCAAGCGGACCTTTTAGTCGAATGCAGATGGACTTCATTGAGATGCCTGTGCATGGGGGTCTGAAATATGTGATGGTGATTGTGTGCATTTTTAGTCACTGGATTGAGGCATACCCCACACGTAGAAACGACAGCCTTACAGTTGCCAAGCTATTGTTGAGGGAGTTAATACCACGTTTCGGATTCCCGATCTCTTTAGAATCAGATAGGGGAAGTCACTTCAATAACGAGGTGATAAAGTTACTTTGTGAAGCGCTGAACATTGAGCAAAAGCTGCACTGTAGCTATCGCCCTGAAGCCTCAGGACTGGTGGAGCAGATGAATGGTACGCTGAAATCGAGAATGGCAAAAATATGTGCATCGACAAATTTGAAATGGCCTGACGCATTGCCCTTAGTGCTAATGTCAATGAGAAACACTCCTGATAGAAAGACTGGATTGTCTACGCATGAAATTCTCATGGGCAGGGCTATGAGACTTCCTGCAGTTCCCGCAAACATGCTTTTGAATATTACAGATGATATGGTGTTAGACTACTGCAAAGGACTGGCTGACGTGGTTCGCTCTTTCTCTCACCAGGTGGAAGCGACCACCTTGCCACCGATCCAAGGTCCAGGACACGCACTGAAAGCAGGTGACTGGGTCGTGGTAAAGAAGCACGTGAGAAAGTCGTGTCTGGAACCCCATTGGAAAGGCCCTTTCCAAGTGATCCTGACGACAACTACCGCTGTGAAGTGTGCGGGGGTTCCCAACTGGATTCACGCCAGTCACACAAAGAAGGTGTTGTGTTCCACAGATGAGGAAGTTGAAGCGCTGAAATTACCAGTGCCTGATAAAACAGTGCTGAGTGCTGAGACAGAACAAAACCGAACTGACGGCGAGCAGGCAGAAACGGGAGAGAAAGAAATATTCTCTGACGACGAAGACACCAACTCACTTGGGGGAGACCAAGGAGAAAGTTCAGACAGCGACGAACCAGCTGAAGGTGACAAACAACCTGAAGCAGCTGAGGGTAGCAAAAAGCCTGAAGGTGACAAGGAGCCTGAAGCAGCTGAAAGTGATAAAGAGCCTGAAGAAAGTAACGGTGACAAAGGGCTCGAAAAAGGTGAAGAGGCAGGAGAGCCTGATCAGAGGAGGGCTTTCCCAGAAGCAGACGACACAGAAAAAGAAAAGGAGAACGTGATCGATTCCCCGGAAGAAGGAGGGAACGAGGCAGAACAGAACGAAAAGGTTCAAGCTTCCACAGAAAAGATCGCAGGTCCATCAAATGGACATGGTGCAAAGAGAAGACTGAGTATCTCACCAATAAAAGAAAAGGGTAAAGAAAGTTTGAACGAAGGAGGAAGGCCAAAAGTGAAAGAGAAAAGAAAGGAAGTGACTGTCGTGGAACAATCGTCAAGTGAGGAAAAAGACTTGACAAAAGAGGAAAGCACCAGCGAAGCAGAGTCGAAAAGGGAAGCAAAATTGAAAAGAAAAAGGATACCAAACAGGAGGTATTCCGGTCCTGAATGGGCATATGCAGTCAATGATGATTGGACTGACGAGTTTGTATCTCTAAGCATCGAGAACGAAGAAGAAGAAGAGATACCAATAGAAAAGAAAAGTTTCATAGACTCTGTCGATTGAAAGAGTAGTAAATGATATTGCTCGCTACAATCTAACGTGAAAGAAACAACCAGCTGAGACATGGTTAAACTGGATGAGACATTTGCTAAACTGATAAAGACTGAGTTATTGCCGAATTGAGACAGATGCTGCTAACCGATAAGTGACTGGCCTTTTGAAGAAGACGGTGTGAACATTGCGCTTGTTCAGCTTTGTAACTGAATTGCTAAATAGTTTCATTTATAAGTGCTTCTAGCTCTCTGATTCTATACAGATCATGACTAGGTACGCTACGCAAAATAATAGAAAGAGATATTGTAAATATGTGTGTATAGGCTTGGTAATTACATGTGTAATAATAATAATGGCAATTGTGATTGGAATGCATGGAAAGGGTGAAAGTGAGAATATCGAGGCTTCTACTATTGCTCCTGTTACTGTCACTGAACTAACCCCATTGAAAAGACTAGCAATGGATGAGAGGCTCTTGCATGATAAGAAAGAGCTTTCGTATAACGTTTTCTATCGCTTACTAACAGAGTATGTTGAGACTATGGATGCGAAGGATTGTTATGTGTGTACCCAGATACCGACATCAGTCAAGGAAGGGGTAACTTATCACCACATGCCTCTTACATATGGGATTACGTGTAGTATAGTAATGTCTAGGTTTTATGGTCAAACTAACATACAGTATTTTTACTCGAATTATGATGTTACCTTTGCTTATGTTCCTATAATAGCACAGCTAAGCCAGACTGCAAAAGATTGGGATTTTAAAATTATGAGGGAATTTTTCGAGCCAATGCAACCTTTTGAAACGGCTCACGCTCATAGGGAGAACCTTACTTGCTCAGTTTCTGCTGTAGAAATAAGCTTTTTAGATCGCACAGATGATAGAAGGGCACAAATGAATGCGAAATTAGAAAAGGAGCTAAGTAAGAGAACTTCGGTAGATAACTATGATTTTGCTGCTATAAAGACACAAGGGAAATTAGCTTTAGATGCTTGGCATGTAGGGAAGTTTTGTATATATCGAGGAGAATCTTATTATGACAATATTTTTGTAGGAGCGAGTGAATGCAAACATACGTTTATTTTTAAGGCCAAATGGACATTCATGATGAACGGACTTGACCCTGTCATTCCAGGTGTATATTACATTTGTGGGCATAATGCTTATTATCGTCTTCCAAAGGGATGGTGGGGGAGATGTTATTTGGGTATAGTGTTCCCGAAGGTTTATCAACTGGATGACGTATCGATGATTCAAAAGACATCTGGATCCCATCGTATCCAGAAAAGAGAGACCGCAGCTGCTGTGGTGGGTGATATATTTGGGGCCATGATTCCTTCATTAGGAGTTGTGTTGAATTCCATCAAGATACGAAAGTTGTCTACTATAGTGGATAACATGTTGACAAAGTTTTCAGGTGCTATAATCCTGATAGATGCTGAACTTGCAGCGGAAAGAGCTATGACTCTTCAAAATAGGCTTGCTTTAGACATTCTTTTAGCAAAGGATGGAGGCGTTTGCAAAATGATTGGTGCACGTCACTGCTGTACCTATATACCTGATAATAGTGTGAAGATTAAAACTATGCTTGCTAATCTAACAAAAGAAAGTGCAGATTTGAAGGAATTGAAAGAACCAGGAATGTGGGAGAAGGTTGGAAAGGGACTTGCTTCAGTGGGACATTGGATTGGGGGAATTTGGAATGGAATATTATTGAAAATAATAGAAGGAATATTAATAGTAATAATTTGTGTATTTGGAATTTGGGGAATAAAAAGGGGAATAATAATGATTATGGAAAGAATTAAAAGAAGAAAAGAAGAGAAAATTATGAAAAGAATGGCAGAAGAATACAAAGCGCAAACTAGGGGAACTAAAAGGAAAAGGGAACTGACAGAATTTTAATGGAATAAAATTTGTGGGCATGATTTGTGTGATGACAAGTAGTCATCAGAGGAGGGATTGATGAAGCAGAAAATGAAGGTTTTGATTTATTAACGCTTAAACGTAGTGCTGAAATAATCATGTGTGACTTTAACCGAACTAATAAAGATTGTACGGGGACAAAATGTGCCCTCAGAGTAGTTTGCCATCATTTATACGCGTGCTTTATATAACGTGGTGAATTAGAATTGTACTAATCCGACATAATCATAAACGTGTGCTACGATTTGCCTATTCGAAATGTTTTAGCTTAGCCTGACTTTAGCGGAGGCTTTGGCCTAGTTGCCCGGTCTCACGGTTTAGATGCTCGTATTTTTCCACTGTGCTATTAAACGTGTATTTTTGCTTGAAGCTGTACTTTTCCACAGAAACCATTCACATGCTTATCTTAAAGTTAGTGCCAGCCTGGCATACTTTCTCTTTAATTCAAGGTCGACTTGCAGGTGCGGACAATGGAGGCTCTGAGAGTAAGCTAATTGGGAGACAATGTTGCGATTTGCGTACCCATCTCCAAGGATAATGTATGCTTAAGTAAAAGCTTGAGAACTGTCGTTTTTGATTGGTCAATTTGAAGCTAACCTATGAACCCTCCAATGGAGACCCTACAGGATTTGGACTATTGTCTATAAAAATCAGGTGCACGAGAAGAAGGTAGCCATTGCCCGCGATTACGAACATTCGGACATCGTAGCTATTATGGCCCACTTTGCTGCGACGCCATTTTGAGAGACTTTGATGCTTTCTCTAATCGAGAGAAAGAGACTTTAAATGATTCTTGCCCTAGAGACTGTAACTTTGATTTGATCCCTTTGCATGAAGTAATAGTTTTACCTTGCCGCCGTGAGGCAATTGCCCCGTTCACCCCTGCCCCTTTGTCCCGTCCCATGCCGATCGAGAAACGGTACCCATGATGACCGAAGAACGGTACCTGTGAGACGAAGACTTCCTTGTATGCTGATCGTAATTGGTAAATATGAAAGGAAATTGTAAAATTGCATTGTGTTCCTTTTAGGTAACCAACTGCTGATTTTGGTAAGAGCCCTAGTTAGGAGTTTTTCTAAATTAATGTTACTAAATTGTTTTTGCATGAAGTCCCACATGCCGATGCTAATTTGAGGTTAGACGAGGATTCCATATGTCGCACGATGCAATTTGAGATCTTGTTATGCTGACTAAATGTATGCTATTAGTTCATTACAGATTATCGTATTAGTGATTTGCATTGCTATTATCGAATGCCTTGTGATTCAAATGCTTCATAGATTACACTTGTTTCGACGTTATGGACAGCTATTAATGTTCATATATGTTTATCATTTGGTGTTGAGACACATTTATATTGTGCTAGCTTTGTTAATATAGGGAAATAAATTCACTAACTTTGCAATAAATTGGTGTGGTTATTCCTGACTGAAAGGTCAGGGTTCGCCGAAATGTATTCTGGATTAATTGTAAAGTGTTATGTCGTTCAAGGTGTTGCTTATGTTCGTTATTGATTATTGATTTTGATGAGATTGACCGGATTAAGAGTACAGAGAGTTCCCACTAAGTCAAAAGATTCATCGGCCTAAAGAGCGACCGAACACAGGTAAAATTATTACTACGGACCGCTCTATCACAGGCGACTGATTTCAAACTCCACCCCACCTTCCTACTGACACAGTCAGAAACGACTACAACTTGACCAATCTGGGTGGTTAAGCAAAAGTCAGGAACTATCTGCAAGCATTCCCAGAGTTAGGTGTGTGGAGTGCTCAAACTCTCTCTGCAAACTTGACACAAGTATGGGTTAGAAACAGCAATCCAGTGTGCCAATACTTTCCTAAAAGAATCTGGTGTCCAACACCAATGGTAGCAGAGGAACTATATTTGTGCTCCATGGAGTGGAGGAAACCGACTGCTGACTTCTCTTTGGCATGTTCAGGAACAGCAGCCTCAAAGACCTGCATACTGCAGTAGGAGTTGCATTGGACCTACTTTGAAGAAAAGAACTAACTGACTGCTGAGGATGGTCGCTGAAGATGCACTTGCACAAATAAGACACTACCTGGAAGAGGAGGACTGTGGGAAACTGCAATGAGAGAAGCAGCTTGACATCCTGTGACCTCTGCATTGTGTCCCGAAGCTGAAGCTTCTGTGATGGCTTTGCACAGATGGTGATTGCAACCACAACCTCCATAATGAAACCCAGCAACTGTAACTGTGTGGCGCCTAAAGAGACGAGACCGAACTATGGAAGTTGCATCAGCAGAGGTTGAAGTATCTAGAAAAGTTAGGTGCTGAAACAAGACCGCATGCCACAATGGAGATTTTCACCAACCTCTGCTGGCTCACCACAGGGCGGACTTTTCTTGGTGTTTGGGTGGTGGGTTTGTATTTGGACCCAATGAAAAAACATCTGCAAAGCCCTACCTGGTATCAGTATTAGTGGTGTGTGACGTTCATTTCTTCTTTGCACTCACTGCCCAGCCTCCTCAGTTGCAACACCAGAGAATACCATCCATGTAGACTGGAACAAAGCAGAGTAATCGAAACTGCTCCTGATTGGCCATGCAGGACCAAACACCACTGGGGGATACTCCTCCCCTGCCCTCTACCAGAGAAAGAGGGCTAACCCATTAAACACTAATCACTCAAGGTAGTGTGACAGTGTAGTAGTTGTGGGGGCTGTGGCAGGTGGGGTTTGGCGCACTACCTAGAACCTAGCACTAAAAAATATTGGAGAAGGTGGGAAGACGGGTACCCAGGGGGAGTTTGTGAGCCACTGTCATCCATTCACTCCAGAGGGCAACATGCCCTATCTTGCACTGACTGTATTTGCGATACAATACCTTATTAGTGGGTAGAAACCTAAACTAATACCAGCTGACCTTCCTCGCACGGTGACTGATACCCAACAACTGGGCACCATTTCTGACCTTTGAATTTTGAATGTGCAGCTTTGTGTTCCTTAAATTTAAAGAACTATGGGCGACATGTACGAATATTAGGTTATGCGTCTCGCAAATTGCGAGTCTGCGTATACACAATTTGCGACTCGCAAAACCTAATGTACAACAGTATCAATGACACTGTTTGCGATTCCCAATGGGGTCGCAAATTACCTATCTCATAAATATTCATGAGGTAGGTCGCAATTGGGAATGGCCGCCCTCACAGACATGGTGGCCTGCTGGGGACAGCAGACCACCATGTCTGTGACTGCTTTTAAATAAAGCTGTTTTTTTTTTGAAAGGCAGTCCGTTTTAAAGGAAAACGGGCTCCATTTCAAAAACAAAAATTAAAAGTTTTCTTTTAATTTTTTCAGAGCAGGCAGTGATCCCTGGGACCACTGCCTGCTCTATAACATATTTTCGCTATCATTCACAAAGGGGATTGGGTCCCATGGGGACACCTGCCTGTTTGCGAATGGGTTAGGACAAATCTGAAATTGGTGCTAAATGTGATTGTTTTGTGACCACCTTCACGGTCACAAAACAATCCTACCTCGCCCTGCTACTCGCAAGTAGGAAGGGAACGCCCCTTCCTAATTGTGACTTGTAAACCTATTTTGCGATTCGGGAAATAGATTACCGAATCGCAAAATAGGGTCTGTACATACCAACATTTTTTTTTCTTGTCGCAAATGGCCCGATTCTGTGAATTGGACTGTTTGCGACAAGAAAAAAGGTACCCACATTTGGCCCTATGTCTCAACCTAATAGCACTAGCTAGGCATTGATTTATGTATTAATGATAAATGTTTTGCTGATTTATGAGCACCTACCCCACGCCACCTGCTTCACTACCCTATAGGTCAAGTGATAAAGGGTTGCATTGGTGATCAGTTTTGGTCTCAATAGTAAGGTAAAGTCCCAGGACTCCAGAGGTAAAAGCAGTAGTGGCTTGTAGGCCATGAAAGGGGTGGGGCGGGGCAGGGAGGAGGCGCTAGGGGAGTTTGGGTGGGGAGCGGCGGAAAAATGAAATTAAAGAAAAACAAAACAAAATAACACTTACCTCTTTGGCACGGTCCTGCGGCGTGCTCCTCTGTCCCTCGTCACTGCTGCAGACACAGGCTTCCAGCCTGCCCTACAGCCAATTCTGACACTGCCCAAAGCAGCATCAGGATTGGCTGGGAGCGCCCAGCCAGGGCGCTCCCTGGCAGACTGGGAGCCTGTGCAGGCTCTCTGCAGCCCAGCAACACAGATGCCGGGCTGGAGACAGCCTACAGCGCATGTGTGTTTGGCCGGCCTGAGACGGCCGGCCAAACACACATGCGCTCTGAGGGGGAGTGCTGAGCACTCCCTCTCAGTACATGTTACTCCCGTGGCCCCAGCCCTTTTAAAGAAAATGATAATAAACATTGTTTATTATCGCTTTCTTTAAAAGGTTTTGCTGCTGCCGCTGCTGGCGGGGGAGGGGTGACGCTCTTCGCCCATATGAAGGAGCCGCCACTGGGTAAAAGGATCTGATTGACAATGAGGGCCCAGTAGCCTATGCCTGCCCTGGCGCTCCTGAAAAAGTTCCCATAATCTCTAACTACAGATTCTCCCTAGAGTCTATCACTGACTTTCCTGAACTCTGAACAAGTACAGAAAACACACCTCATGGGGCTTATATAAAAGATGCACCATTCAATTTTGCTCCTCAAACCGACGCCAATGCCCCCCAAATTTAAAATCACAAGATTCTGACCTATGCTTTCACCAGCTCTTTGCTGCTTGTAAGCATGATCAACTCCATGTTACAAAGAGGTGATCTGCTACTGACGACGCTGAGGGTCTTTCAGGTGAAAAACGGGGATTGAAATTTACATGACTTAACAGTTACGGAGAAAGCACAATGTATACCAAAAATGTAAATACGTTTTTTATTCTCCTCAAAATACCCCGGTCAGGACTGAGATTTACTTTTTTCAGACTTCTTAATAAAAAAGTATTTTACTCCCAACTTTCAGAATTAGGGAGTGAAATATTACTTACTCTAAGTGCTAGCTGGATCCCAGGGCCTCAGCATGGGACTGTGACAGGGCAGTCCTCTCCCTTATCAAGCTAGTTTAAAGACAACTTATAAATAATTGGTGTTGCCATCTGACCAGTATTTATTCCAACAAAGCACATGTATTATATGTCAAGGCGGATATAAAAGTTGGAAAATTAACAAAAACAAGTATAACTTCTCCTTTGAAATATAAAGTTAAAACACAAAATATAAAAATAAATCACTTCCTAAGTTTGCTTTTCTTTTATCTCTAGGACACTTTATTGTAATACCATGGACAGTCGAAAATTATTGTTTAATTCGTGTACTGGTACAGATAGTAGTATATGACAATTTGTTTGATGAAATGGATGTTGGACAGAACGTCTGAAATGCAATGATATTGTTAAACTGTATAAACTACATAAAAATTAATAAAGAAGAGTTTAGAAAAAAACGTTTTAAGCGTTTCTAAACTAACCCCAAATGATGACAGCACAGACAGAATCGTCACGTTTAAAATGAATACTGAGTATTGTTCAATAATTATTATTCTAGCACCAGTTCCTGGTCCCTCCTGAATCTCAAATCATGAGCAAAGGCCAGAATCTTTTTCAGATAGAGGTAGCAACCATACATGCAATGAAGCCTGCAAAAAGGTTTGGGTGAATTTGCGAAACACCCAGAACCCACTTGTGTTCCACATTCCTCGGGTAGTATGGAGTCCACATGCGTTTCTAAGCCCTGATTGATAAGAGCGCTCATTCGCGCCAAACCTCCCTGTGCAGTTCTAGGCAGCAAGAGACAGGCAAAGAAGTCCAGGAAACCCAGTCAATTCTCATTGACAACCAGTAACCAATACGTATGACCCGAAAACAGGAAAACATTCTGATTTGTAAAGGGCTACCAATCACCCTAGCTAAAGCATTAGGCAGTACAGCGTTTCTCACAGGTTGCCTTTCAACCAATCAAAGGGGTTTGCATCTTCCTTTATGGCTGCAGGGTCCAGGTATGCTTGTGTTGGGCCTATATGGAAAGAGAGTAGAGTAGCAGGAATTTCAAAATGGTCTCTGGCAGACATAAACATTGCCTGCCATTTTCTTGCCAGAAGATCTCACCAATGGTGGATCCTTCCTGTGATATAAATCTGCAATCCACAGTGAAGAAAATAAGGTTTTAGCTATCCCTTTTAATATGCTGCAAAAAAGAGTATGAGATTTAAGATTGCCGATTTAAGCCATTTCTGCACAAAGCCTCGCACTCCTGGACACCCCTTACTTCCCCCAAGGTAGAGCCAGATGACGGGTAAATAATTTTCAGCTTGCCTTGCTCCAACCTTGTGCTATGAATCTACTTGAGTCAGGCACGACTTCAGAAATTCACTTATAAAAGTAAATTATGGGCGATGCGCCAAGGAAACATCATGTTTTCATTGTTTCCCCCTCTCTCTTTTCTTCTAGGTTGCAGTTTTATATATTGTTTTATTTTCCTGACAATGAGACATGTTTCACAGATGCTGCTGTTATTTTGTTGTTGAGAAGATAAAAGAGAAAAAAAAAAAAATCTAGGTAGAAAAAATAGAGCCTGTCGCGCGGAGCTGCAGTTTTGACGTATGTGGTGTATCAGCACGAGGATAGATTATCTATTAGAACTGCCAGGAGCGCGGCAGACAGGGCTTCGCAGCCAGAGTTATGGACCAGACAGGGTTGCCAGGCGGAGGGATAGTGTGCAGGAGCAAGGGATCCTCCCCAGTGCCCCTCCCACCAATATATTAGCCAGACATAGGAATAAAGAAAGCATGGTGGGCAAGGACTAAGGCATCCCCCAGGGCTAGGGATCATGGCTAATGGGCGGAGGGATTGGGGGCATGGATTAAGAGAGCTCCCCAGTAACGTCTGGTAGGTGCAGGGGAACAGAGTATCTCCACTTATTTTGCACTGAGGATGTCATCTGCTTAGCCAAATGGTACCAAAAAGAAAATTTGAACAGCACTGAAAAGCCTTTTTGAGTTTGGACCTAGATTTATTTTGCTTGAAACAGCAACATTTTATGAAGATTTCTGTGACTAAAAAGGTTGTTACCCTCACTGTTGGAAAACATTCTAAAAGGGGCTGGTTTGATGCTTAGTGGACTAGTGAATAATATTAATATAAGACATATGCAGATACCACTTGGAATTACAGTTTTTGCACTGAATATTTGTAATTACAAATATAACCCCCATACCACTGGCAGTCTTGTGCAACAGTGAAAATCAGTGCCGATCTGAAGATTTTCAGCATTCTACTGGTTAAAACGTAAATAATGTTCTTCTATTTTCTATTTCCCTGCCTTGCTGCTTTACTCCTCTCTCTCTGTGAACTTCTCTGGCTAGACAGCTACTAGTGACCCTACTGAAAAAGCAAAATGGGATCCAGGATACAGGAGATGGACAGAGATAAAGGGAACAGTATAGCGAGAGACATGAAGTAGAGGAAGAAGAGGTAGATATAGAAATCATTTAGAAAGATATGTGAGTTAGAAAGACAAATAAAGCAGAGAAAGAAAGGTAAGGTACCAGAATGAAAGATAAAGATAGGGAGAAAGAGGAAGATGTAGGTAGAGATAGAGATAGAGAATAGGGAAAGATTTAGAGTGCTGTAGCTAGAGATAATGATGGAGAGATGAAAATATAGAGCAGAATGTTGGGCATGGCTCTGCTGAGGAAATTTTCCTGAAAATATTTTTCTTTCTTCTCCCAGTCTTTGCTGACTCTCTGTGTGTGACTTTAGGACTCAGGGCACTTTCTCACTGTCTGGCAGTGGGAAAGTCCTACTTTTGATAGGAAGGGGCAGGTAAGGAGATGATTGAGGTGCTGTATCCAGGAGGGCCCTGTGTAACATGTATCCCACATACCTGGGTGGGTACGGCCCTGACTACTAGTGAGACATGCACTGGGTGTGCCACCCCACTAGAAGACTCCACTAACCATGTCCTAAGCCTGTGGAAGAGGCCTGGATGGGTGCTAGCGCGCCTGTCCTGAGGATGGCAGTCCCGATGCTGGGGCCAACTCTGAGCTGCTTTACGCCTTCCCCAGAGGGCCCTGATGGCAGGCTGGTGGTATACGGAGGGCAGGATGGGTATACAATGAGCACCCTGTCCGGGCAGGGGAGCACTCCCATGTGGGTGTCCCCTACCTAAAGGAGAGGTCAGCCGTGTACATAAGAGTGGGAAGGTCCTCTACTAGTGGCCGTGGGCCATGGGCACTGTCCCCCTGTATGGGTAGCTGGGAAGTGTGTGTGCAAGTCTTTCCCTAGAGGGGACGTGGCACTGACCAATGTGCATGGGTCCTGCCTTGGCAGCACTGAGCACTTTTACAATGGAATCGTAACAGTCTGGGGTCACTCGAGTTGTTGTGAGCCAGACGCGGCATCTCCTGGTACAGGAGGTATGGGCCTAGTAACTTGTTGTGTGCAACTGGGAGTGTTGGCGGTGACTTACAACAACAAGCCCCAACTGCATCTCTCCATTCTAGAGGCACTGAAATTGGTAACTGTTTGGTAACATTGAACTGTCTTTCTGGTCTGGGCACCTCGGTGTCTGATGAAGGGCCCAGTGACCCTTCACCTGGGTTTTGAAGACCTCTGCCTGAGCCTCCTGTGGGGAGCCCGAACGTCTCCTCCCTAATTGTTTACCGGCTGTTGTCTTTCCTTACCCAATCCTTGACCCCGAAACCCTGCGACTTGTGACTTAGCCGCGAGCAGCCGGATAACCAGAGAAAGGTTGATGCAATCTTTGGTCTGTGAAGGAGTGGGATAGTCAGAGCTGGGTTGTAGGTTAGGGGTGGTTTCGGATTCAGGGTGCTTGCAAACATAATGGCATCCACTATCTGGATATCGGCACTGCAATAGGGTGCCAGGATTGAGTGCATACGAGTGAGTGTGTGCACATGTCAGCTGAAACCTGTGGCACCGCACGGTAGTGCAGAGTGGCTTTGCGTGAGTGATTGTGAGTGAATGCGAAGGCAGGAGCATGGTGATGCTGGTCACTTTTATCCTGTCAAGGAGCTCTTACAGTTGGCACTACGTCTTTCTAGTGTGTCTTTGGCCACAGTGCTGCGCAAAAGTGTTGTAAACCTTGTATGTGCTTTTTGCTGCTAACGTTGGGAACCGGGGTGCACCATGAATTTATGTGTTACACTGATTGTGGGGAACTCTAGGGTGTGTCTTGTGCTGACAATGTTTGGCACCTTATGAGGGTGCAAGGAGGGAATGTACCATTTTCCTCATGTGTATATACAGTAGAAGTGTTTAACACAGCTGGGCCTCATATTGCGACTTCCAATGCAAATTGGGGCATAGGTCCAGAGTTACATTATTCCCATACTGTGTTGATAAGGTGTGTGTTGAATACAATTGTTTTATACACACACTGTGTGTGAAGTCTATTTTGTGCCACGCAGTGTGGTTGTGGCTGGAAAGTGCTGTGTTTTTCCTTTCCACATTGCCTCTGTGATAAGCCTGGTTGCTCTGTGACAAGCAACCTGTAGGAGGTGAGGCACCTTGTAACTGAGTCCAGGCTACCCTTAGTGAAAGTGTAAGAGGTTCTAGATAACCCGTGCTCTCAAAATTTAGCTGTGGAGAGCAGCTAAGGCTTCTCCAGGAGGGTGTAAAGCAGCTGCAAATAACACGCAGATCAGTCAATGATATAAGCGCAAGAAAGAACCACACCAGTGTTAGAAAAATACAGTGGTATGTTTTATAACACATGCACTAAACTAACTTTGGTATATCTCCTAACCGACAATATGAACATACAAAAATATACTCAGAAACAGGTAAGTACAGGCATAAAATAACATGGGCCCCTGTGGGGAGGCCAGACTATATATTAAGTAAATGGAGTCCGAGAATCACTACCAGCCCAAACTACCGCCCAAGGACCCTCAGGACTGGGGAAGCACGAGAACACAAAAGGTAAGAAGATAGGATTCCCCAGGCGTCCGTTTGCAGAGATGATACCCCAGGTTAGGTGCCCGTAGGATAACATGGGGAAATTGTGGTTGGAGTTTTCGAGTTTTAGAAATCTTCCCAGGGGACCCCGAGGAAACCTGTTGGGACAAGGAAGGTTCAATAGGGTTCCCATCTGTGGATACCCAGGGAATTGGAGTACCTACACCAGGGAACCCAGGTGAATAGGGGTGAAGTTGTGTCAGAACCTCCTGTTGAATTAAATGGGGACCTTGGTTGTCCAGCTGCTGTCGTGGCCCATGGATCAGGTCGCTGGAACCCAGGCATGGAGTCTGGAAGAAGAGGTCCTAAGGAAAGAGGGGACAGAGTCCAAACACCCAGAGGTGCCCAGGAGGTGCAGGAGGGCAATGCTCATCCTTCTTGGTAAGGATTTCCTGTTGGACGATAGTCGAAGAAGTGCAACTGTGGAGTCCAGGTGATGCAGGAATATCCTGGTAGTCATCCACAAGCAGTCCCATGCCAGTCGTCAAATTGCAAAGAGGTCAGTGGTTAGCAGAACCACCAACAAGCCTTGGCAAATGCGAGAAAGCACAGCAAGGTCCAGGAGTCTCAACTTTTGCAAGTAAGTCAGGGCCATCCCTCAGCAAGCAGAGGAGCCAGAGAGAATCATAGGAGCCCCAGGAGGACCCTCTAGCAGGAGGCACAGGGAGTCGCAGGGGAGCCTCAGCAGCACAGCAAAGAAAGATGGATGCCCACATCTCAGGAGTTGCAGGGAGGATGTTGTTCTTAGAGCTGTGGAGTGCTGGAGGCTGGGGCTTCTTGGAGCTAGGAGTTCTTAGGACTGAAGAGACAACAAGCCTTGGCAGTGACAAACAGACGAGGTGCACAGGGGCTCCGGCCAAGCAGATCCAATGAGGTACCACAGACTTCTCAGAGGCAAAGAAGACAGGTCAGACCTCCAGAGAGCCACAGAACCACCACCTGTATTGTAGAGTCTTGAAGAGACCATGGGGCAGCAGGATCCATAAACTGGTTGTTGTTGCTGAGGTACCTGCGGATTCAGAGGAGTTACTCCTTCACTCCAAGGGATATTGCTTCTTGCCTTCCTAAGTGCAGGCAGAGTCTTGTGACTCTGGAGGATGCAAGGCCACAACGGAATTCTTGCAGGACATTGGAAACATAGTTGCAGTAGGAGCCCTCCGACCGGTTACAATCTTGCTCTCAGTTCCAGTGAACACCACTAGCGGTTCGGGTGTCCAGGTTGCAGAAGTGTCTCGCAGAGGGTCTTCAGATGGTTTCAAAGAAGAATCCACAGACGATTCCAGAGTCTCACCCTCAGGGGAGCCCTTAAGTAACCCAGGAAGGAGGTTGGACACTTTCTGCAGTGATTTGCCTATTGGGGGGTTAAGGGACATCACCCAGCTTGACCAACCAGTCAGATGCTCCCAGGGGCCTATGCTCATCTTATTTCCAAGATGGCAGAATCAAGTGGCCACCTGGTAGAGCTCAGGGCACCTTTCGAGGGGAGGTGCTGGTCAAGGGAGTAGTTACTCCCCTGTTCTTTGTGTGGTGTTGCCCCAGAATTGGAGTAGGGCGCTCCTGCACTGGAGTGAACCAGTTTATGCAAGGAGGGCACCAAATGTGCCCTTCAAAGCAAAATGGTGGCGCTCAGAGGCACCCACGTCCCAAGCCCAGAGACACCTAATTCTAAAAAAGAGGTGGTCACACCTCTCTTCTACAGGAAATCCATTTTTCTGCCTTCCAATGCCCGAGCTAGGCTCAGTAGCAGGAGGGGAGAACAGTACCCGGGGTCGGCAGCAGCACAGGCTTGCAGGCAGGCTGTACAGGCAGACATGGAGGATCCCCTGGGAAACCTGCAGAGTACATGGTATCATGCAACTAGCACTGGAATCGGTGTAGTTGCAAGATTCCAATATGTTTACTAGCACACATGACTAGGTTTGGTGAAGCCATTATGTAGTTGGACAAGTCCTGTTGACCCTTGTCCACTATGTGCCTCAAAACAGCTTCCCCGCTTGTACAAAGCCCAGCAAATGGAGTCTGGGCTTTGTAGGGGCACCTCAGCTCATGGAGGGGTACCCTCACACTTAGAACTATGCCCCTTCCCTTGGGCTGAAGGGCCTACCTTAGGTGTGACTTATAGCGTCAGAGTGCAGTAACCATGATATAAGGCAATCCTTGTATATGAAGTGAAAAGTGCATACACCATTTTGCACAGGCTGCAATGGCAGGCCTGTAGTCACAGTTTGCATGGGCTCCCATGGGTGGGATAATTCATGCTGCTGCCCATGGGGGTCCCCTGGTGTACCAATGCCCTGGGTACCTAAGGGACATTCAGGGGTACACCAGTTTGTCAATTGTGGGGTGTAAAGTACTCTTACCAACTACATTTAGGGGAGAGGGCACTGACACTGGGGTCCTGGTTAGCAGGATCCCAGTGTACTACAGTCTAAACACACTGACACCAGACAAAATGTATATGTCAGAAAGGTGCTACTTTCCTACACTACACAAGGATGAGCACAGATTATACAGTAAGTGTAATCACCCACCCTTGATGGGAGTGACAGGTTCTGCCTGGCTAGGGTCTTGCCTCAGCCAACGAGAAAGTGCTGCTTCGAACAAGGAGGTAATGTAAAAAAGGGTGCATTAGAGAGGTCAAGGCAGCAAGAGGTATGGGCAGAAAGAGAGACTTGAAGAAAAACTAAAAGGTGCAAGGTAAAGCGAGAAACTGGTGAGATAAAGAGAATGGTGGGGAAGAAAGAATGATAGAGAGAGGGGTGAAGGTGACGAAGAAAAAATGTAGAGTGGAATGAAAAGAGAAAGTTGAGAGACATAGAAGAAGAAGAGAAACAGAAGTGAGGTTTATACACAGATGAGTTGTGAGATGAAGAGATGGTGAGGTAGAGAGATCTAGAAAGAAAGGGGTTGAAAGGGATAGTTGAGGAGGAGAGAGGCAATCAAAATAGAGAAGGGGGTTCAGAAAGAGATGTGTTTGCGATAGAAGGAGACAGAATGGGAGCAGTTCATGATGGACAAGAATGCCTATAGGTGTGGGCACAGAGAGTGATAGAGAGGGCATACTCTTGAGAAGGATGAAGGTGAAATTGAGTGAGGTACATTGAGTCTATTGAGAAAGAGGTTTGGTAGGCAAAGGTGAGGTAGAAAGAGCTGATAAAGAAAGACAAGGTAAAGGCATATAGAGAAGGAGAGGTTAAGAGGAAGGGTTATGGTAGGCGAGTTGAGGTAAGGAGAGAGAAATGGCACTGAAAGAGTATCTTTCAATTTAATTAATTACATTGATAGCAATTTAGTTGCCACTAACTGCCTGAGAGTGTGAGGGTTACGATTGAGCAGACCAGAAATGCACACTAAGGGGCAGATTTATTCATTTTTAGTGTGACCACCAAAGTTGCTGTGCTGCATTGCACAATTGGGGGAAAGCCTAGCAGAGCCCTATTTATTAAAAGGTGCCTGCTGCTGCTCACTATGGTTGTGCCAGTGACACAACCAGGCTGCCTCGCATCAAGCACAACCTTAGCACCATGGTGCAGAGGCGAGTGTGAGTGTGCTGCCCGGCATAGGATTTGTATTGGAAGTGTACTCTTCCAGTACAAATCCTGTGCCTAAACAAGGTTTAAACATTCCTTGTGTTTTATCTGTCTTGTACAGTACCAGTACAGCACAAACTTATGGAATATTTAGACAAATGGAAACATTTGTTCACGTTAGTGTGTTAGTTATTGCTTCAAGGATCCAATTTGTTTTTAAAGAAAGCCCAGTCTGGCTGTCTTGGTAGATTAGGCTTTCCATGAAGTGCTATGGGTGCTTGTGCTAATGTGTTCCAGTTACACTCAAGTGATGCTCTCTTGATGGAAAGTGGTACACAGTAGAGCAAAGCGCTATTCGAACCCATAAAAGGGCACCGTCCAGCACAAAATACAATTTGCGCTAAAAAAGGCATACCCTCGCAATAGTTTGTGCTGCTTTTTTTCACTTTGTTTGATTTTGCCCGGACCCTTAGTAAATCTGCCCTAGGTTTCTGTTAAACATATTCAGCTGTCAAGTTAGAAAGCGAAGCTGTTTTTATAAGCAGCATTACTACGGCAGGAACTATGCCCCTCCCATTTACTTCCAGGAGTGGGGGCGGGCCAGGGGTGAGGGTTTTGAGGCTTTGGAAGGATAGGCCCTGGGCAGTTTCCCACTTTGTCCATGCCTTTGAAGGTCTCTAAGTGGTAGTTTACCAGAGGTGCTATGTCCCAGACCCAAACTCCTTGCAGTCTTTTACTATGCATCTGTTTGTTCTGACTTGAAAGTTAATGTATGCCCATTAGCAGCCATTGCGAGTATCTTCACTTCAAAGGCCATATCTGCCCCCTCTTCAAATGACTATTGAAACATGTGATACTCCCCCTCCTTAGAATCATCAGAGTAATGTTAGAGCTGGGGGCTGGATTAATTCTTGGCGCATCAATCAGAACAGAAATGTGAAGATGCGATATGCGATCAGAGGGGCCATAAAGCATAAGCATTGTTTTTACATTTCATACCAAAAAGTAAAAAAACACATGAACCTATTTTACCCAAGTAAACTTTGGAATTCTAGTTGGGGGTGGGGGTGGAGGGAAAAAAGGCAGAACATCACAAACGACTTTTTGTTTTCCTATGTATTCCACCACCATGATGTCACACCATCTGAGCCATGTGTGATATCATGAACAAATCCTGACTTTTCAGCCAACAGCCCATTGTACTATGGACCGAGGGTTACTTTTAAGACTTCTGTTAAGATCTAAAAAATGCAAAGAGATGTTGGCTAAAAAATAAGGACTGACTGAAGCTGTTGCACATGACCACAAGCCACTTGGCAGCTGTTTTAAAATTCTACAAAATGTACTAGTCCATTTCGAAAACTCTGACTGCTTGCTTCGGAGGCCAAGCCAGAAGCAAACCATGTTTATTTATTGTGTGAGGGTCACGCTTGCATTTGTATCATGCTTTCAAACAAGCATTGCCTGTGCAAATGTTTTTTGTGTTTGTGTATTTATAAGGTTTATACCAAGATTCACCAATACACAATATAGAGACCACATGAGCAGGAACAGTGCAAGCTTCCGTAACTCAGAGAATCAATCCAGGGCAGGAGGCAGAAGTTGGAGGAGCTTCACTCACTCAGAACAGGCACACCTCGAGTTTTAGCAGTCCAAAGTTCTCTTTAGTTCAGCGTTATTTGAGCAGCCCAGCCACCTCCTAAGTAACTATGCAAAACTCAAGTATAGACACATCAATCTCTTCAAAATGTTTTAAATATACATGCAATATATAATTTCACCCAAGAGGTGGCCGTCTGAGAAAGAAGGGAAATAGCCTGTTCCTTTTAAAGTCATGGTATGGTGCCAATGGGATATCACTCAATATGACATAATTGCACACTGACTAGTAGAAATCTCAACACTTTCAAAGATTCTCAAAATACTACATTACAGTATAATTTGGTAATGACTCATGAGCCACCAAATTCTTTTGTCACAATATATCTCACAAGTTACCAATATCTATCAAATAGAAAGCATGAATTTTAATTTATATTTCATAGAAAAGGTTCCTAGTTGTATTCTGGTTCAGTTACAGTAATGGTTTATAATCAGTGCAAGAATGCTTCTTAAGCAAATGCAACAATCAAATCTGAAAATGGATTTGTATGGTAGGGCAAGCGGACTCACAGCATGCTATATATTCTCACTAGATACAAAAAAAATTATTAGTTACATTTCAGTAAATAGCTTCTCAAATATAATAATGGTAGTAGATCCACATAAACTGTATGATTGATCAAGTATAATACTATTATCCTGTGCCTTTCGTATTGAGTACGTTTTGGGAAACTACAAGCTTCGTGCCCATCTTCTCCTTTTGGTGTCCTTGTCTGGTTCATAACTTTGACTCTTCTCTACAACAGCATGGCCACACCGTTTTATGAATATTTAAAGTAATATCTCCTTTTTGTGATTTTGAGTAATTCTATATCTCACGTCTCAAATGGTGTTATAAGAGTTAGGATTACTGATTGGATTATTACATTTTATTTAACAAGTATGCTATAGAAGAAATGGATCTGATATAAAATAATTCTGGAGAAAGAGGACACGTTTGTCGGAAAACAGTTAAGAATAGACATTCAATAATATCTAAATAAGCAAGCTGTTTTAACTAATTCTGAAAGGACCATCTGTATGTGATCATTAAATCAGGCAATTTTGGTTATTTTGGATGTTTTACTTTGTTTAATTTTTCTTGCAAATACATTTTATATATTATAATCAAGCTATATCATACATATCAATATATAACATGTTATTTCACAGAAATGGCACAGCAGAATGTACCGCAAAATGTGTGTTGGTTGTCGATCAGAACTATGATTTGAAAAGTTATCAATCTGATGAACAATATTTGTGACATAATGGATCACATAAAGAAATAACTCAAGAAAACTGTCTAAACTCTTTTTTGTTTTTGCTTTTCTATGAATCAAATGAATTGTGAGTATTATGCTATAATATACACACAGTTTGCTCCCCAGCTTTTATTATGTAATTTGTCTGAAGAAAAGCCGGCTTTCAGTTGGTGATACCAGCACAGGACCGATATTCCTCACTCAAGTACAGTTTTGTGCTTTACATTTATACTATTGTGCGACATAGACTGCAGTGTTAGTTTCCTCGATATTGATAACTTTAACCACATTCGTTATTTGATCAAAAGACCCGCCTTTAAGTTTGTCCAAAACAGATCCTCAAGGCTCCTTCATGCAAGGAGAGACCATCTGAACTCCTGCCACTTCTCAGTTTTGTGGCCCTGCTTGTGCTCAGTTACTGACAAGCACACTGAACTACTGGAGACAAGGACAGCCACACCTCTGCGTCACACCACTTCGAGGCCCATTTCTGTGCCTCTGGTCTATGCTGCATGTGGTTTGCGTTGGAGAAGTTGGGAACTGAAAAATCATGTGGATAAGCCTCACCTTTCTCTGTTTGTTTCTGCCCATATGGATTCTTTTACCCCAGCGCTCCTTCCTTGCCTGCTTTGAGAAGGGTGGCATCCCATGATGCAATTCTGACAAAGCCAGTCATACATTGGAGGATAGCGTCTTGAGCAGGCGCCTACCCAGTGACCTGCCTGCTTGTCTCTGGTAGGAGGCTGTGCATGTGGAACTTAGGCCTTGGGTGTTCGTTTGCCATTTTTGTGTGCATGGCAATACACCTGACTACACTGCTAAAAGCCTCTGCGCTGCTGTATAAAATGTTTAGATGAACTGTCTCACATCACACATGACACTCATTGCTGCTAATGAAGACCAAACTACAGACCCACACTCTGATATCCAAGCATAACAAACCACTAGCTAGCCACTCACCAAGCCGCCAAACAAATGCTTCTGGACATCAACAGGGGTTTAAATCTTGGTACAAATTCGACAATACAATGTAATCGCCAGTCTATGTATAGTGATTAAGAAGCAGTATGATATCACATACCACCATTTGATAAAAGGTGGGCCAACTTTCAAAGTAGGGACACTGCGTAAGTAACGTACAGGTGCTGCCATTTTGTTTCCTACCAATTCTGCAGTAACTTAGAAAATTAATCACGTCACCGTTTATGGACCTCATCAGGACGAGAAGCCAGTTTGCTGGATTCAAATCATATCAATATTGCAGGCGTATTAATCCAATAAGCTATTTTACCAACTTTTGACAGCGGCCACTTTTTGACTGTAGTTACCTGGATTTACCTGAATTTGGTCCCTACTTCTGTAGCTCACTGTAGTTAGGACATGCTAGTCCCAATTTATGACTAAGACAGTTGGGTAATGAGTTGAATGTCAATAATACTTTGGTTAAGTTGCAACTCCCTGTTTCTCAATTACGGCCATAAATGTTGAGTCATCTGTAGCCTAGAGAAGATAGCACTCCCTTTGGAGAACTATTTGTATGAACTTTTGCAAAGTGCACAAAACTTTCAGTAGCCAGTAAAGTCTGACCTAGTCAAATTAAAAAAAAAACTCAAATATTTCACTTTGCCCTCCAAACAAGGGTCATATCATCCATGATACTCACCTGCAGCTTATCGAGGTATGCACAAGAACTGGCATTCCAGCCTCTGTGTTGGTGGACACGCAAACTCCATGACCACCTTTGCACATGTATCTTTCACTCCCAGCTCAAGTTGTGGAATGTGAAGGAACTCAAATAGAAGTTGAGGGATTTGCCCAGGATCCCACAATGCGGCCAAACAGGAAAGGAGGGATATGAAACAGAGCCATGACGACTCAGCTAAATCTCAATAAAAAACATTTCAGAGCGCGCTGGTCTGGACCCTTGAGCTCAAGTATTCTTTTGGAGATTGCAGGCAGGCCCCTGGGCTTGGCTCAGGTCTACGAATAAGGCCACTGGTTCAATCTGTGGTGCCAGCCAAAGGGGCTGGGGATATTATTATGCGTGTTTCTGTACACACAGAGGGGCTCTCTGTCCTAAAGAACTGCGCACACCGGTGACTCCAACCTCTGGACAAGGAACACGTGCCTGTGGTCTGCTTCTCCTAACCAGTGTGTATGCTGGAGTACTTAAATGGATGGAATGGCATTTGGTTGTCTCTGATTAATGAGTCTTGCAAACCTGCTGAACCTTGACTGACTGGGATCCTATGCCCCCCAACATCATTGGCCCATCCTCCTTTATCAGTGTGCAATGTAATCCATAGTGCTCATCCTACACTGTCTGCCAACTTCTTGAAACAAGCAGTGGCAAGTCTAATCGGTCTCACCTTTATTATGCAGCCACATATGTACTGACTTTGCCTGTGTTTGATTTTTATGGCATACTGTAGGTTAAAGTATAGTAACGACCATTAAAAGATGGTGGCTTGTGCATGACAGACATTCGCACTCATACAATGCCATCTTTGAATCCCTTTTAGCATAACGTATTCAAAGATTTTTGTGCACACTCACTCGAGGCCATCTCTGCACCTCTGAATATTTTTTGATGAAATCAAATACCATTCAAAGATGGCCACCCTTTACACTGACTTAATCAAGTTATACAAGTGTTTGGTAAGCCAGATCGATGGACAAGGAGACATGGTAGGTAGGGGCAGGAGAGCATCTGATGAGGAAGGGACTAAAGTGGAGCAAGATAAATGAAGGGGTCAGGAGAGAGAAAGAGGGTGCGAAGTGGGGCGTTAGAGCAAAGGGTGGCCGAGAAAACAATGGTAAGGAGCTAGCGAGGGAAAGGCAATACAGAAAATAGTCCCTAATGTACTGGCATTAAAGGAGTCCATAGGAGTTAAAAGGACACAGAAACAGCTAAATGTTATTGATAATGTGTCAAGCCAATGAATGTAAGAGGAAGAACACAAAAAGTGGGTGGTTTGAAATGGAATGATCCCAAGTCTACTCTAGGTACATGTTAAAGTATATGATTAGGTAGGCCATTCAAGAAGAATAGGTAAAACAGTTTGCAGGCAAGAACTAAAAAGACTGCAACATTGCAACAACATCCTCGCAAAATAGTAGCACCTCAGCATCTTCACCAAAGCAGAGCAGTTGCTTTAAACTCTTCTTTAGAAAACAACACAGCTGCATCAAACCCCATGTAAAACCAAAAGCACCGTAATAACACAGTCCATGTATTAACACATTAGAGGTACATAAAAATCCTCGCAGACTCTCAGATTTTTGCAAAGCACTACACAGTTGCAATAAACTACTTGCTAACCATAAACTCCTAGCAAAAACAGCACTGTTGCATCAAAGTCCTTGTAAAACCTAAAAATCCTTGTTAACCTCACTGGTGGTGCATGAAAGCCCTTACAAAACACCATAATGTTTGTATAAGACTGCAGTGTCGCATGCAAGCCTGTGCAAATCTTTGCAAAACAATTCAAAACACTGCAATGTTTCATCAAAGTTCGTGAAAAACACAGCACAGATGCATCAAAATCCTAACAAAATACAATTACACTTAAGCTGCCGAAACGAAGCGATCTTGCATGGAACGTCTCGCAAATGCACAGCACTCGTGTAATTAAAATGTTTGCGATGGCACAGAATGTTTCTGTATGATTCCGAGTCAGATTTATGGATAAACAAGGCACACAAAGTTCTGCTCTTCAAGGGCAGACCTAAGCAGCAGTATCTACTAGACTCAATCAACACACTCTGCTGGCAGGAGCCGGCATTTGGAGAGGTTGAATTAGAAGTTGTCTAGGACAGGAAATGACACCTATTAGCTACTATTGTTCTAGATCAAAACCTCCCGCTATAGGTGAGAGCAGAATTAATGAGGTGTGGGCGGTGGAGGGGGAAGGTGCGAAGAGAGCAGACAAAGGATGAGAAGGGTGTTAACTTGTGGAGGCATATACAAAAAGTGTTTTTAACAAAGATCACAGGTAAGAGGATAGCTGATTAAGGCTGAACAAAATGAGAAATACCATATTCAGCATGCTGACCTCCTAGCCGAAACAATGGAAGCAGGGTAAAGTGTTTCCTTTCACCAAATTGTCTCTTTTTACCCTGAACCATGAGGTCACAACTAATAATGAAAGTGGAAGTTGTTCTGGTAGGAAATTCTAGGAGGTCAGGATATTGTCTCATAAAAAGCACAAGTGTCTCTGGGATCTACGAAAAGCACTTGGCTTGCATGCAAGGATTGGGACAGCAGGGTAACACAAGTCAGGACAATCGCTCTTGCTCCGTCAAGACAGCAAATTCTCAAGAATTTTGTCTCCCATCCTGACATGCTCAGGTTGCCATTCTGGTTAGGGCCTGAAACAAGACACTCAGTTAGGGCTCAACTGACTGGTGCTTGGCCACTTTTGAAAGCATGAGATCTGTTTGAGGAATTAACCTCTGGGCAAAGTTTTGGCTTCCTTTGGCCAAGAAAGGAGTAGGTAGAATCATGGCCTTTTTACAGATTGTGTAGTTTCTGCTCAGTTTGCTAGCCTTGATTGCTCTTCCACTTCCTTCATCACTGAAGTCTTTTATCAGCAGTAGGCAGCATTCCTATTAAACATTAAGAAAATAGAAAGTTGACTGGCTGCTGCTCAGGTCACGAATTCCCTTTATTGCCCTTTTGACCTCCTTATACACATTAAACAGCATCTCTGCCTGGCACATGTTGACATATGGATCACCAGGCCTTCTCTCATTAACTCCCTTTTTTGGTGTACATGCACGCTGCATTTAATTGCCTCTATAGGTAGGCTGATGCTGTGTAGTTGCCTATTTATTTTAGTCCTTCCTACAATTATAATTAGTACATCTAACTCTCACATACCCTCTTCTGTCACACAGCCGAAGCTGCGTACCATAAGATAAGAACCTCACCCTGATAGCCATCAAACATAGCATTAAAAAAGTCCTCATGGCTCAAAACAACAACACTTTACAACCACATACCGCCATTGCTGCCCCCACCATCACAAGCAACGACGACCCAAACACCACAGCATGCACCTTCCACAAATGGATCACCGACTGCGCCAACACCATAGCCCCCCTCAAAAAGAACAACAACACCCATGCAAATCGAGCTATCTGGTTCACCCCCGAACCCTGGGAATCAAGACGCACTTGTTGCCGCCTCAAGAAAACCTGGAGAAACACCAAATCCCCAGAAGCTCACAGCAACTTCAGAGCAGCCACCACCGCACACCACCAACTCATCAGAAACACCAAAAAGAAGGCTATCCAAGACAGAATCTCCTGACAAGCACACAACAGCAAGGAGCTCGTCAGCATCATCAAGGAGTTCGCCCAACCCAACAGTGAAACAACGGGCATCCCACCCTCACAGGACCTATGTGACAGACTCAACACCTACTTCTACCACAAAATCAAGACCATCTACAACAGTTTTGACAAGGACAACAAACTTACAATCTCCACCTGGACACCCCCCCCCCACCGAAGCTATGCTGAAATCAATGAAGTCTATACACTCCGGTGCCCCCACGGACCCATGCCCCCATCACATCTTCAACAGAGCTGCAGACACCATTGCCCCCAAGCTCAGCCGGACCATCAACTGCTCACTAGCTGATGCCACCTTCCCCGACGACTCATGCCGAGATCAGCCCGCTCCTCAAGAAATCCTCGGCAGACCCCATCGACCTCAAAAACTTCAGGCCCATCTCCCTACTTCTATTTCCTGTGAAAGTCATTGAAAAAGCAGTCAACAGCCAACTCACCACGTTTTTAGAAGACCACAACATCCTCGACATCTCCCAATCTGGATCCAGGTCAAACCACAGCACCGAAACAGCCCTCCTGGCCGCAACAGACGACATCTGCTCCCTACTGAACAAGGGAGAGACGGCAGCACTCATCCTACTTGACCTCTCGGCGGCTTTCGACACAGTCTCCCATCACACTCTGATAAGAAGACTCCACGAAGCCGGCATCAGAGACAAGGCCCTTGACTGGATCCAGTCCTTCCTCTCCGGCAGAACACAACGAGCGAGACTCTCCCCCTTCCTCGCAGATCCCACACCCACCACCTGCAGAGTGCCCCAGGGATCCTCCCTCAGCCCCACGCTGTACAACGTCTGCCTGGCCCCGCTAGCAACCCTCATCAGAAGCTACGGAAAAAACATCATCTCCTACGCCGACGAAACCCAACTCATCCTCTCCCTCTCCAATGAACCCGACAAGTCCAGACACAACTTCCACGAAGGAATGAAAGCAGTTGCCAACTGGATGAGAGACAGCTGTCTTCAACTCAATACAAACAAGACAGAAGTACTTATCATGGGCCCTCAACTCAAAGTATGGAGTGACTCCTGTTGGCCACCCACCCTCGGAAACCCGCCCACCCCCGCCAGCCAAGCCCGCAACCTCGAAATCATCCTGAACCCTGACCTCAGCATGAAAGATCAAATCAACTCAGTCACCTCCACCTGCTTCCGCACCGTCCGCCTCCTACACAAGACCTCCAAATGGATCCCCTCAAACATAGAAAGACTGTCACACACGCCCTCATCACCAGCAGACTGGACTACGGCAACGCACTCTACGCCGGAATCAACAAAAAACTGACCTGCAAATTGCAAAACAGCCAGAACGCTGCCACCAGACTGATCCTTGACCTACCCTGATACTGCCACATCTTGCAACACCTACGTACATTGCACTGGCTCCACATAGAGAAAAGAATCACTTTCAAAATCCTCACCCCCGCACACAAAGCTCTCCACAACACCGGACCAGCCTACCTGAACCAGTGACTCAACTTCCACGTACCCCACAGGGTCCTACGATCAGCCCAACTCTCTCTTGTAGAAGTACCCTGCATCAGGAAAACTATAACAGGAGGACACTCCTTCTCTTACCGCGCAGCCACCGCTTGGAACGCCCTACCCATCGACATCTGACAAACCACCTCCCTCCCCAGCTACACGACGGAACTGAATACATGGCTTTTTTAATCCACCTCACCCGTACACGCTACACCCCACTTCCCCAAGCGCCCTGAGATCCTAATGGGTAAGTAGCTGCGCTTTACGAACACTGATTGATTGATTGATTGACATACCTTACTCGGTGTACCTTGCTATCTGTGTTGGTAAGTTCCTCAGTGCGTGATACAAAATGTTTAATCAACGCACACCTGTCTCCTTGTATAGTATAAGACGGATCAATTCAGACTCCACACACTGTGCTGCCAAGGAAAGTGCCAAGTCTCATCTGAGCACTCCATGTGAAAATCTTTGCATGTGCTGGCAGTGAGTCCCCTCTACTGCCTGCGCCTCAGTGCACTTTGCCTCAAACCCTTGAGGGTCTTATCATTCTCAATTTTTGCCAATATCAAAACTCTTCAAGCATTGTAATTGAAATCTTTATTTACTTCAATTTGTACTTCATCCTCTGTTGAATATGCATGAAAAACATCCAGCAGTGTGTCAGAGAAGCTGCTCATGAGTTAGTTCACATTGAGCTGTGTAATAATCAATGCTCCTGACGTTCTCAAAATCCCATCCCGATGCATTTCAAGTGCAGAGACCGTTCCTCGGGGATATCGGAATCAATAATAAACAAAAACACTCTCACCTCACTGGAAACTGCCTCGCAACTTAAAAACATCCAAATATGTCTCTGGCGTAATGTAAAAAAAGGACAAGTGGCGAGGAGGTGTGGCCGGTGAAATAACATAGTCCCCTGACACTGACCAGTCTACCCTCGTTGTGTGAATACGCCGTATAACTCGAATCTACACACCTTCTCAACCATGTGTTCTTTTGTTTACGTTGCGCCGAGGCGCGGGCAGTGGAGGGGGCTCACTGCCAGCACATGCAATAGGTAAGCTCCTCAGTACCTCACATATAGGTAGTAAGCGCTATACAAATGCTACAATACACAGCCCTATTCCACCAAATGTCTCATAAAAGCACAGCACTTGTCCCAAATATCTTACAAAAAACAGCATCCCTTCCCCGTAATCCCCTGGAAACACGTACTGCGGCATCATATTCTTCACAAAAAAACTGTCACTTTAAATGTATTGTGAAAACAAAACACAGTTTCTCCAACTCTCAAAAAATTTCATTAAGTACTCCAAAACATATCACTGTCTCCAAACTCCTTACAAAAAACAGCACACAGCAAAACAGTTCCCCTTCCGCCAAACTCATTGCAAAAAAAGGAGTGTCGATAAATTATTCCTAAAACTGTTTATTCATAAAACTGTATCACACACAACTGCCACAAAAACACCATCAGCTAACTACATAAAACCACAGGACGGCTGTCAAAATACTCGCAAAAAAAGCTTTGTTAGAAAACTACTCCCAGACAACTAGCAGGGACACGACAAACCGCTTTGGAAAACAGCGGGCGTTTACAAAACTTTTCGCAAAAAGTAAATATTGTCACAGTCTGTGTAAAACCACAGCACCACCACCAAACACCAGGCACCTGAAAAGTACAACATAGTTAGCGAATGCTTCACACTTCCGGGAAACTTTTTGTAGATAAATAGCACTTTTGAATTCCTCATAAAAAAACACCGCGATCAGTTCTCACCACATTTCGCTGTTTACAAAGACACATATAGCACTGTTGGCTAACACATCACAACCAGGATGGGCAAAACCAATTGTTTGGTGTTGGCTGGCAGCCTTTTGGCTTTGCCTTTGCTTGTTTTTACTTGTCATTTTTTTCTATAAAACATTCCAAGAAAAGCTACATCAGTTTTGGTCTCAAAAGCCACACATTGCCACGGTAGTCCCTGGCAGTGCATGAAACTACTTGTGTGGATGTGCTTCTTGTGAAAGGCAGGATGCCCTCACAGTGAGGTTAACTATTAGCTGAATTGGTCTGATCCATTTCCCTGAGCCATATGCTGTAGTGAGCAGAAGAAAATACAAATCACACAATAGACCAATTGATGAAGAGGAACGTGTGAAGGACACTATACGGAAGTAGACTTTAAAATAAGTTTACTAATTTTAAAAGGTCTTAGATAATGCCAGTCCTAAAGATAAAGCACTTTAAATAACTCTTTGAAAAAAACAAAATACTTTTTACAAGCGCTTCATGAGAACTCTGCTGCAAAACTCTGCCCACTTGCTAATCCTCCAAAAAGTAAACAAGTTAGAAAATAATGGCTTCGGGTCACAACCCATGCAAGTCAGTAAAATTAAACTAGTGAACACAACAAATCATCATAGCACTTCAATCAGTGATCAATGTGATGATGGCTTATTGTCCACGCTGCCAATAGACACCGTGACATAGGAAAAAACACCTTTGTGGAGGTCTCCAATTTACCTATGTCTAATGCCTGTGTCAGGCTACCTACGCACACATTTCTCAATCAATGACACATCAGTTGGGCCTTGAGATAGCATACACTGGACATGTGTAGTCCCCAACGCCATCGGTGCAATTGCCACAATAAATAGTTTGCCAGAGGAAGAACACCATTTGTGAGTGAACTTGTTCAAGGGTGAAGTGCCCAGCCTAAATGTAATGCACAAGTTACTTACCTTTAAAGGCCGCGAATTTGGGGCATTCTTCAATACTAAAACTGCATGTGTTCAAGAGCCTTCAGGGGCACTTGTAAGAAATCTATTCTACAAACATGCCTCACACTAGCTTTAACAATGTCTGTCGTGCCAGCTGAAGGGAACTCTTGGGATGACCTTAAATGAGTCATGCCTGTCATGGCCAAAACTCTAGGTACATACATGAACCAACCAGCAGCCCCTCCCCCCATAAACCCAACACATGGCACACTCTCTGTAACGACTTCACTTGGGGTCCCAGAAACCCTGACCCAATATAAGAGATGTTTAAGATCAACTAAGGAGGGGAGGGGGGTATCAACACTGCTAAAGGCACACAGCAAAGGGAGGGTAAGTGTACTGGATAGCAAGCACAAAAGACTTTTAAAAAACTGACAATAGGGCACCATTACTGTAAACACAGATTTCGACATCATGGAGTGAGGCATGTTGGCAATGTGCTCTATATACCTCTAGAGCAGAAGACACCATCTGTCCACCAAACTCCATGGCAAATGGTATGCTTGCAACTGCACTCTGTGTCAGGACATTCCTAGACACCGGGAAGGGATTTTTCCATTTTAGGTGGGGTCAGAGACCCCATAAAGATGGAACTGCAGTCCATTCCTGATTTGTCAGTACATTAACACCCAAACATTTTTACGCTCAGTTCAGCATCCTTTTACAACTTCAACACCTGCCCTTTTTCAATGCACAAAACAAGCTTAACCCCTTAAAAATGCTGTCAACAATTGCTAAGGTCAACAACCGCATAGTGTTTGGAAAACAGGCAAGTGATTTGCCTTTTTTAATTAGTTATTGTAAGTTCAACCTTCCAGAACATATCAACAGATAGAGAGTCTTACATTCATGAATGGCATACCTTGTGTCTCACAGCATGACCTAACTAGCAAATTAATAGGACAATCTTTTGCCTGTGGATTTACAAGCACCATGATGATATAAGCGATTTACAATGGGCAAACTAACTTCTCAAGGTTCTCTTCACATTTACATTTGCACACATATTTAATATATTGTTGTGTGGCGCTTAAACAGTCAGAAAGGCTCTTCAGGTCTCTAATAAAACAAGCATTTGCAATGCAATGGGTCTCTCGTTTGCTCGAGTAAGAGCTATTTGCGTTTTAAATTCCTAACTGGACTTTTCTTGTCACATAAATTGAAAATAAAAAGTAAAACAGAAGTTCGCTGCAGTCAAACGTATCGTCAAAAATGCAATTATCCATGTAACAGGGTCGATGTCATGCAAAGTGCTAGACTACTGCACAGCGAGATTGCGCTGCGTAGGAAATAAATAGAAAAAAGAAGTCCAGAAACCATACAGAAAACATAGAGCCTTAAATGTTTCCAGGAGTTTACCGGTGCTGTCGAGGAGGGCTAAACACCGAAAAAGGCATGACATATGCATGCCTTCCACTAATGAAATCAAGCGAATTTTAAAAGGCAATCCCACTAACCAACCAAACTCATGGGCATGCTGTGGGCGTGGTTAAAAGCCCACAGAGAGATTACAACAGGGGCCAGAGCACTTGTGAGCGCTCAACCCTAAAAATAACATGATCACAAACTTCTCGGATGCCTGCATGTGGTATATGTAAGAAAATATACATTGTAAATGCACATGCACATCACTTTCAGAAGTAATGTGGCTGCCTGCGTCACACACAGAGTGACAATTTGGCCGGGAGCAGCTTAGTGCAGCATTCCCCTGCCAGGCTATACACCCTTCCATCTGCTCTTCTCTTCACCAAAACCCCTCAGTGAAGTCACTTCTGAGATGGAGGTCCTCTATTATATGCCGCACGATGCCAAAGGTCGTCCACTTTGGGTCTCCTTAAGGTAAGTGACCTAGGTGAACAGTCCCAAACTTTATAAAATAAAATTGTTTAGAGGGACCTTGTCTGGAGGTGCAGACATGCCAACAACAAGACCTTTAAATCATGTTCGCCTAAGCACCATGAGTTATGCACACTGTACACAACAGTAACATGCTACTGAAACGGTGGTGGCAGCAAGATGGTTTAGCACCAAGAATAAATTCAGGTCGGCTAAGGTGACAAGTAATGGTGTGGGGGCCTCAGGGCTGGTGGTTGTCACCCCTGAGGCTTGGTGGAGTTTTACGGTGAGCCAAAGGACATCGCTGCGAATTGCGACCAGAGGAAAGAGCCCATAGTGCCTTCATGCCAATACCCCGGGAGTCCTTATGGCAGGACCCTGGAATGAAAGTGACGGCACCCTGTTATTCCCATAGGCAGTTGTAAGCCTGAGCATCTAAGGGTTTGCCTGGGATCATTCCGCCTATGTGCATGAGTTCTTTTCCTGGACTATGGAGTCCAGATGTGGGGTAAACCCCCAAAAGTACAGCACCAAATGTTGTGTATTTCTTGTATTCACTGGCTAATCAGGCAGGTAGCCAGCTTAGGTCATATTGTCACTTGCTGCCCTTGGATCACCGTAAGTTAACCCATAACCTTATCAAATAAACTTGCAACATAACATTCTTTTAAAAGAAACTGGTGTGGTCTCAGTTATTTATTTTTAGGATTTTTCATTGTGTGCATTTATTTGGTGTGTGTGTGTGCCTGGATATGGAATATCTGTGCCATGTGCATTGCAAAATATTACTGCAGCTATGGTTGCAAAAATGGCAAACTATGTAACAGCTATGATGAAGTCAGTGCTTAATTTGGACAAACAAAATAAGTGCTAGGGCCCTAATCAGGAGGCCACTTCCCCTTCCACCTCTTATTGCTGGTCAGTGCTGTCAGTGACAACACAACTAATAACCATCACACTCCTACAAGCGTGGCAATTCTGATAATGCCAGGCCCTCAAAGCTAAAAGAATGATTTGGCACCAGTTATTAGTCATTTTTACTGTATAATTAATTAATAAACAACTGTTGTGCTTTACTCTAATTAAACAAACAGTGCCACCATGTGTTAGACTGTCATTCGTGCCAGTGCTGATATTTAAGTGCCGGCGCCCAGCACCAGAAACCACCGGCTCAAATTAAGCACTGGATGAAGTGACATTGTAGAAAATGTGTATGCCAATTATTTCACCTATTTATTCAGGGCTTTTTTTATACTGCTTTCAGAGTTCAAAAGAGGGCAGCAAGATTTGGGGGATTCAATGAGCAGGTCCCAGTAATCTACTGCTTTGGACTTATAGAAGGGATATTGTTCTAAATCCTGGCGGGCATATGCTAAGAAGGATTGTTTCTCCTTCCTGCAAAGTTTAGTCTCTAATCTGGCAATACTGGAGCTGCTCGTCTGGTGTTGCCCTCCAGATATCATTGGTTTTCTAGCTAAGCACAGGCATTTTGGTGTAAGTGAAGCAACTAATCTTAAAGATGACTGGGCTTGCAGGGGGAGCCAGTGTGGATCCTTCAGAGCAAGGGCAATGTGGCTAGATTTCTTCACACCCTTTATGAGCTGTGTAGCTGCAAGAAGGACATCTTTCAGGGGAGCAAAAGTGGAATGCCACTCACCAGGGCATTGTCTCCATTTAGGTGGGAGGGGACTTCGGCTCTAATGTTTGTTCTTAAGTCTTCTCCTGGGATAAAAGCTTTATTTTTTCAGGAGATACAGCTTGTACCATGCTGTTTTGCTTTGCTTGGTAATGTTCTCTTTAAGTCAGAGGTTCGAGTCAAGAGTGAATCCTAGGTATTTGGCCTTTTCTGTCAGGTGAGGTGCAAAGCCTGTTATGCTCAAGTTGGAGATCCATGACTGAATCAGAGGATATGCAGTGTTGTAGGCAAACAGGAGGAATTCGGTCTTCGTCTGGGTTTTCATCAGGACGTTTGTTAACATCCAGGTTTGGATGCATTCTAGGCAGGCTTTCAGCCTCTGTATATCTTTGGTTGAGGAGATTTTGAGATACAATTGGGTGTTGTCACCATACTGTTGGATCCTTATGTTGTTGCCTGCAAAGGTGGCTCTGGTAGCATAGCTAAACATAATTGACAAAAACAAGAATTGTGATTCTTTCTAATGGAACCTCTAACACCCCTACAGCAGCGATTTTAAAGTCAGAGTTTCATAGGAATAATTTAATGTTAGTGACATTTATTTTCTATACCTTTAGGAAATTACACTTCTGACTTAGTTTCAATCAATGAGAAGCCTATGAATTAAACAGCTAAGAATATAAAACACTATTATGTAGTACCAGCAGGTGCATATCATGTTTCAACAAGCACTGGTAAAGCTACTCAGTTTAGTGCTGACTGCCAGCCTTTTGGCTTTGTGAATACTAGTTTTATTTTGTCATGTTTTTTTTTCAAAACGTCATTGTTAAGGAAGCTGACGGGCTCTCTTCAACTTTAAAATAAACTATAGTGGCTAAAAGAAAAATCTTTTTGCGATGGATACTCCTACCAGATTCCTCACCTTATGAATTTCCCTAGGTGTCAGATTGCATCCTGAAAATTCAAAGCAGTGCTCCTGCACGCCTGCAGGTGGCACCATGTGATGCTGTGTCAACACCATTCTGCTCCAAAAGTGATGAACGGAGCCCGATTCAAGCACCACATTTTCGTGTTGAAATTAGTTCATTTCTTTCTGCACCTAAGACACAGGTCCAGAGCGCAGCTCCTCTTTTTTCTTCACTTGTAAAGAGATGTTTTTCCTTCCAATAAATGTGTCCAGTTCTTTGGTGCTCCAGTTCGTCGCATGATTCCAAGGCCAGCAACAACTGCATCCAAATGAACCTAAAAACCATCTGAGATAGTGAGGCGAGGATGTACATGGTGAAGAACCGGAAGGTTCCACACAGGTCCCGCTCCCAGTTGAAGTTATAAGTGCAGACCCCCTCCCAGTCTCATTTTCGAACTAATTGCATAGGCCAATCTTCCTCACAGTCTTCAGGTAAGTCAAAGAATAAACACAGAAAGTCTAAGTCTAAGGCGTGAGGGCCCACAGGCCTGTCTCTGGTTCAAGGTGGGGCACAAGCACATTCAATTTGTCATGCTCCCTTCCAGCCTCACTAGAATCTCTTGAATGCTTATGAATGTTATGGAGGAGGATGCTGCCCATATGAAAATGTAGGGTCGGGGGTACCAGTCTTCCCCTACCTCGCTGATTGGCTATTAAATATGGGCTCACCACAGTCGATTGCAGACTATCAGCAGACCTCATAACATCTTGGGGTTCTTGATCAACCTGCTGAAGTCACACCTGACTGCTTTGCAGACGTTGCGTTTCATCAGAGACATCCTAGATACTGTACACTTTTGAGCTTTTCCTCTGGACCACTAAGTCCAGGAAATTCACGCCATGATCTGGATGTTTTAACCTCTATACTGGGTCTCAGTGAGGATGACTCTGAGGCTTCAGGCCTGTTAGCCTCCTGTGTCCTGCTCACGATCATTTCATGCCAGATGGCATATGCGAGAGTTGCAGTGGGACCTGAAGTTTCAGTGGGTCAAGCACCAAAAGAGTCTAATGGATTCCATTCAGCTGTTGGAGGAGACTGAAAGGATCTGCAGTGGTGTCTGCTCAACCGTAATTGGACTTTCAACAGATCCCTCTCTCTACCCCAACCAAAGCTGATAATAGTGACGGACGTATCACTACTGGGCCGGGAAGGACATTTGGGGAGAGTTGAAGATCAGAGTACTCAGGTTTCTGGTGGAAACTCACCTCCACATGAACTTGTTGGAGGTGCAGTCGATTCACTTGGTGTTAAAGGACCTTCCAACCCACCACAAAATAGGGGGAGGGGGCGGCGTCTCATGTTTAACCCCACACAAAGTGGTGCTGCAACAAGCAGGAGGGGTGGGGTCTAGAGCCCTGTACCAGGAGAATGAGCCTCTGGAGCTGGCTGGACCATCAGGCCATTTCCCTAGTTGTACACCACATGGCAAGATTTTTAAATGCCAGGGTGGTTGAACTCAGTTGGCAACACCTTGTGGACCACGAATGGCATTTGCATCTGGAGGTGGGGCAGGGGATGTTCAAACAGTGGGAAGAACCCTGGCCTGCTCAGATTCATGGGGCCCAAAGGTACACAAGAGAACTCCAAAAGGGTATTGAAGATGAGCAACATGGCTTCCGTTAAGGCCTGTATATGTTGTGGCATCACAGATGGGCCTCTTGGGTCTCTTGGAGAGAATCAGGACAGGGCCCAGGATTGGTTCCAAGGTGGGAGAACAGGACTGAGACAGAGAGGTACCTTAATGTACAACCACTTCTCTTAATGAAAGAGGCAGGAAGAAAAGGAGTCATGTTTAGACTTTTTTCTTTTAATTTGACTTACCTGAGGATTTGGAGTGGGATGGTGACCTCTCCCTGGAATGGCCTCAGGATTGAGAATGTGTCTGCGACTTGGACCGGACATTTCAAGTCTTCTTGCAGTGCTTGGTGCAGTCTCATATGGCTTTTAGATTCATTCAAGTGCATTTGTCACACAATGCTGAGTCATGCGCGGAGCTCTGACACAAGGCCCAGGTGCAAAACTCTGCTTTCAGAATTTTTCAGAATTCCGCACTTCGTGCTACGCGGAGTAGTGCGGAATGCCTGAATTCACTTTCTGGCAAGAAGGGAGTTGTTTTTTTTTTAGTTCGCATGCGCAAGATTTGCTTTTGGCGCTTGCTCACGAGTGCCATGGTGTTCTCAGGCCGCTAGCAATCGGCCTCTTGATTTTGCAGCCAGAACAGCACCGATATAGTGCTGCTTGCGAATGCACCTCAAGTAGATTTCCTACTTGACAAGCAGTAAATCTACTTGAGAAACGGCTAAATCTACTAAAAAATAGGTTTCAGGTGGGTTTTCTTCTCCAATGGACCATTGAAAATGTTTTTCAGTGTGAGAAGGCTTTTTTTTAAAAACTTTTTTCCAACAGGAAGGAAGTGTCTCAGAGATTCTAACTTCCTGTTCCTGTCCAGTGGAAGGATCACTCTCTTTGTCTCCTGGATATATATACCTTTGGATTTAAGGGCTTTGTTTTTGTGATATCACAGAAGTAAGTTCAAAAACTATTGTTTAAGGGTGTTTGTTGTCTGCCTGGGTTCGCACCAGTATTTCTTTGTACTTTAATTTGATTTTTAAATATCATTGTGGTGAATGGCCTAGTGATTTTTTTGTATTTCATTGATTTTTCATCTTTTGTAAAGAAAAATTGTTGCACATCTCAATGTTTTCTCTTTGTTTGTTACATTTGCAATATTCATTTATTTTACTATGTGACCTAGACTTTCAATGGACAAATAGCCAGTAGGCCCAGTACTGGTCATCAGTACATGAAAGAAATGTTTCTGTCGTATATGGTTTTAAAACTTAATTTAGAGCAGGGATGGCAATGGATTAAATAAAACATGTTGGCTATTTTTTATATTTTATTTTTTTCTGCAAAAAGTGTATATGTGGGGTATATTTGATGGCATAGGAGAATGTGTGTTGTTTTTATCGCTCAGTTAATTTTCATGTTTTGCATTGCTTATTTAATGTTAGTGTTTTCTTCAGTGTCACCACTAAGCCTCCCTTTTCTGGCCAGTGTGTGTGTGTTTATCATCTGCACCATTTGTCTTTGTTCGCCATGCCACGTGGGCAGGAGCCATTTTGTGTAGTTTATGTCCATAGGCCTGAATGTGTTCTTTGTTCTCCACACCTCCTTGCCTGGTGTTGTTGTTTGAACATGTGGCTGGGAGCAATTTTGGGCATCCAACCAGCGTGTTTTTTGCCATAGGCTTGCATGTGCTTTTTGTTCCCCATTCCGCCTTGCTCACTGTTGCTGTTTGTCCATTTGGCTGGCAGCCGTTTTGTACATCCAGCCAGTGTGTTTTTACCAGAGGCTTGCATGTGCCCCTTGTTCTCCATGCCTCCTTGCTCGCTGTTGTTGTTTGACCATGTGGCTGGCTGCAATTTGTGTACATCCAGCCAGTGTGTTTTTGCCATAGGCTTGCATTTGTTCTTTGTTCTCCATGCTTCCTTGCTCACTGTTGTCGTTTGACCACGTGGCTGGCAGTCATTTTGTGCATCCATCCAGTGTGTTTTTGCCATAGGCTTGCATATGTTCTTTGTTCTCCATGCCTTCTTGTTAGCTGTTGTTTTTTGAACATGAGGCTAGAGGCCATTTTTGTGGAAAGCCCAAGCATAATATCGTAGATTTGGCAGTGCAAGCCCCCCCTCCCTCCTTCTACGCAACTTCTTCCAGGATATTCTGGTCCCTTTATATGCCCATATAAATGAATTAATGGCTTGTTGGAACTTTCATAAATATACCTTGTTCATTTGCAAGGGGATTGTATTAAACAGATAACTGGCCTTGGCCAGAATCACCATCTTTACCAAGCTTATTCTCCCTAATATCATCAAAGGGAAGTGTACCCACCCTCGCATCAATTTATTACATTCTGTCAGAACTTTTTTTAAATTAACCACTGGTATCTGCTCGATGTACTGCACAATCTTGAGGCCCAAATATCTTATTTCATTTTTAATTTAACGACTATCCCTCCTCTGATTCCACACCATTACCTCTGTTTTTCCCGCATTGACATGGTAACCTGACACTTTACCAAAGTCTGCTGCAATGTCCAAAACAGCCTGGAGGATGTTTGTAGAGCCAACGAATATAGCATCAAATCATCTGCCTGCAAATAAACTTTTTTCTACCATCTACAACAGTAAAAAGGGGAAATCCTTTGTTTCTGTCTGATCCTCCTGGCCAAAGGTTCAATATACAGATTAAACAGTATTGGAGATAGCAGACAACCTTGCCTTGTCCCTCTAGTTATTTTGAAGGGAGAAGTTAAATTATCATTGACCAATACCCTTGCTGATGAAGCTTGATACATTTGGCCAATCATCCTACAATTTTTTTTACCAAGTCCATAAGACTTTAAAACTGTGCCCAAATAAGCTCAATTAACTCTATTGAAAGCCTTCATAGCATCAAATGTGATCACTGCAAGAGGGGAATCGTACGTTGTAGTCAGATTGATAGTCCCAATTAAATTGAAAGTTAGTTCATGAAGGTATCTACCCTTGGTAAACCCCTTCTCATCTTTCTGCAGGGGTCCTTCCACCACCCCAGTTAATCTATCCACCATCACCTTGGCAAACATTTTGTGATCACTATTGAAAAGTGATATTGGTCTATAAACAACATGATGAACTCTTTCCTGGCTTCAAGATCAAAGTAATTGAAGCATCATTCCATGATACTGGTAAGGGCAACCCCTCCTCAAAAATCTCCCCAAACAGAGCTGTCATAGCTGGTACTATATCATCTCCCAATATTTTATACAACTCCACCGGGATACCGCCCGGACCTGCAGCTTTGGCCCCCTTACTCACTTTAAGTACTGACCTAATTTCTCCCCGGGAGATTTGTTTATTGAAATGGGCCTGCTCTTTAGCCAATAAACTAGGTAAGGTGTCTGTAGTCAACCAATTTCTCACCTCTTCTTCGGTTACTGTCTTATCCTCCGTATAAAGCCTTCCTTATATCTACACTGCTTGCTTTTGCCATTGGCTTGCATGTGTTCTTTGTTCTGTTCTCCATGCCTCCTTGCTTACTGTTGTTGTTTAACCATGTGGCTGGCAGCCATTTTGTGCATCCATTCAGTGTGTTTTTTGCCATAGGCTTGTGTGTGTTCTTTGTTCTCCATGCCTCCTTGTTAGCTGTTGTTGTTTGACTATGTGGCTAGCTGGTATTTTGGGCATCCAGCTAGTGTTCATTTGCCATAGACTTGCAAGTGTTATTTGTTCCCCATGCCTCGATGCTCACTGTTGTTCTTTGACTATGAGGGTGGCAGGCATTTTTGTGCATCCAGCCAGTGTGCCTTTGCTACAGACTTGCAAGTGTTCTTTGCTCCCCATGCCTCCTTGCTCACTGTTTTTGTTTGACCATGAGGGTGACGGTAATTTTGTGCATCCAGCCAGTGTGTCTTTGCCATTGGCTTGCAAGTGTTCTTTGTTCCCCAAGTCTCCTTGTTCGCTGTTGTTACTTGACCATTTTCCCGGGTTGCCATTTTGTGCATCCAGTCAGTGTGTTTTTGCCATGAGCTTCCATGTGTTCTTTGTTCCCCACGCCTCCTTGCTCGCTGTCTTTGTTTGACCATGTGGCTGGTGGCCATTTTGTGCATCCTGCCAGTGTGCCTTTGCCATAGGCTTGCATGTAATCTTTATTACCCATGCCTCCTTGCTCTCTGTTGTTGTTTGTCCATGTAGCTTGCGGCCATTTTGTGCATCCAGCCAGCGTGTCTTTCCTGTTGGCTTGCGTGTGTTCTTTGTTCAAAATGCCTCCTTGCTCACTGTTGCTGTTTGACCATGTGGCTGGTGGCCATTTTGTGCATCCAGCCAGTGTGCCTTTGCCATAGGCCTGCATGGATGGATGTGTGATACCAGTTTAATAATATGCTTTGGGATTATTGTAGAATATGTATACTAAGAATATGATTTTGATTTACATTGCTTATATTACTACATGTTTCTTTTGCATTTTCTATTTTGCATCTCCTTTCCTCACAATAGATTTCTTTCTATCCGTCCTCCTATACAAACCAGCAATTATTGATCATTTGTTTCATTTAGGTTTTTATTTTAAAA
Organism: Pleurodeles waltl; assembly: GCF_031143425.1. NCBI lineage: Eukaryota > Metazoa > Chordata > Amphibia > Caudata > Salamandridae > Pleurodeles > Pleurodeles waltl. The sequence continues at coordinate 83,303,705 of NC_090443.1, read as the reverse complement.
AAAAAATGTTGATAATTTTTTTTATTTTTTTATTTTTTTATTATAGAGTGTGTAACTGTTTTAATTTTTTTAATTTGTACTATTTGTCTATTTAATTCTGCATTTTGCCTAAATCCATCCATCCATCCACCATAGGTGCACAGCTGCCCTACAGCATTCAGTTTCTTTAGGTCTATAATTCCATTTCCTCCTCGACACCCTGGCCTTGGTGTACTGCAGACACATATCAGTAGCATAATTCTTTTTTTTAATGTTTATTGCATTTTCCCTAAACCATCTTGCTGCCATCATTTTTTTAAGGATTATTCCATTTACATCTCTCAAACAACTACAGGTTTTTCTTTTAAAATAGATGGAGATAAAGCAAAGAGCTATATATGTATGCTGTGTTGACTGATTTGAAATTATATTTTAGGGTATGGTGCTATAGAATGACTTTACAATGTTTAGATAAACTGTTATTTATTACATAAGTAACCAACCGCACTAATATTGCATTTGTCTGCAGTATTTTAACCTGCAACAATGTCATGTTTCACTAACTACATGTTTTTCTTGCTTGGTAGCTTTTAGGGGCACAAGAGAAAAAAATACATTAACCTCAGTACTGCCAAAGAGACAGCCTGTACAGTGATTTCAGACCTCCAATCTCTTCTGCATGTGCAGCTTAGTGCCACTGCCAACTGAGAGCTTTAAGTTGACCCCAAAGAAAGTTGCTCCCAAGAAAGGGGTCAGTGAGAAGAAGCAGCTTTCCACCAGTGGCATGCCAACCGCAAACTTTTTTGGGAGATGTGTGCCTGCCACACCAGGCTCTGGGAGGAACCTGGGAGCAGCACTCCTGCACCAACAGCACCACCCCAACTTCAGCCCAAGATCATGTCTGTCAGGGAGTGTTGAAAATGGCCCTTTGTGCAGGGTTATCCCTAAACTTTTTGCCTTTCTCCTCCTATTTTTCTGACCCTCTTTTTGTTGGTTTTAGGACTCTGGGTACTTTACCACTGCTAATCAGTGCTAAAGTGCATGTGCTCTCTCCGATAAAACTTGGTATAGTTGGTATATTTGGCCTATTTAATTTACCTGTAAGTCCCTTGTAGAGTGGTATACCATATACCTGGAGCCTGTAAATTAAATGCTACTAGTGGGCCTGCTGCCCAGATTGCACTAGCCGTAGAAGTAGCCTTTCAAAGTTGTCTTAGGTCTGCCACTGCAGTGCCTTTGTGCGCAATTTATTGCCACGTTGATTTGGCAAGTCAAACTACTTGCCAAGGCCTAAACATCTTTTTTACTACACCTAAGTCACCCCTAGGGTAGGCCCTAGATAGCCCTATAGGCAGGGTGCTGTGTATGCAAAAGGTAGGACATGTACCTTTATGTTTTAACATGTCCTAGTAGTGAAAAACAGCCTATTTTATTTTTCACTACTGTGAGTTCTGCTTCTTTCATAGGTTTGCATTGGGAGTTCCCTTCTATATGTCAAACTGGTAATTTCTGATATGTGAGGAGTAGCATGGGCATGTTTGGTGTGTTTGGAATGGTAGTGAGAAATTCTGCTTACTGGTGTAGGTGGATTTTACGTTACTTTTTTAGAAATGCCAGTTTTAGGAAGTGGGCATTTCTCTGTGCTTCTAACTATGTGCTTTGCAGCCTGACTCTAATCCACATCTAGGGCAGAGTGACAGCTACACTTGGTACATAGTTTCCAGACAACCATCACAAAGGAGGGGCTAGATGTGACAGAAGAGGCATCTGCATACTGATAGTCTTCTGGGGCTAGGGCGATAAAGGGTTGTTTTCACCTTACATGTTAATAGGCTGTGTCCTGCCCTCATTCAATGGGCTGATTACCCCTACTGATGTCTGGAGACAGGTTTGGGTTCAAAGTGTGTTGTGCTTCACTTGAAAGCTTTCATTTGAAGTTACCCCCCTGAACAAAGGCGCTTTTGGAGTATAAGAACAGGGGCTCTGACCCCATGATTTTAGAGCACTTTTGGAACTGGGACTGAACCTCTGTCAGAAGAACTGCTGTACTGCACAAAGGACTCATCTGGACTGCTCTTCTGCTGTTGCCCTGCTGCCTGCTTCTTGCTGGGTGACTCAATGGACTCATTGGATTTATTTTCTGCTATTGCCCTGCTGCCAGCTGCTGCCTGACTTTTCCCAGCCAAGGTACTGTGGGCCTGCCGAGAGAAATAACCTTTAGGACTGCCAGTTCTGCTGTCCTGGTCTGGCTGCCCACTCCTGTCTGGATCCACGCAAGTGCGCACACAGGCACTGCAGTGGCAGACCTAAGACAACTTTGAAAGGCTACTTCTACGGATGGTGCAATCTGGGCCAGTACCCTTCAGAGGACCGGCTTGCTATTCTGTTGGCCAAGTCAAGACCATCAAGGACTGTCCCCCCCAGCACCCCTGCCGTTGGCTTGGTAAAAGGGTGCTGTGTACATACTTCTTTTTTCTATTCGGTCTGTGGCTATTTCTCTGGAGGAAGCATCTCAGCTCGTCAAGCCCTACTTCACGCAGCACTAGCAAGAAACTATTTGGGCTGAGCGCAGGCTATTGAGAAAAGGAACGACATGTGGAGCCAAGCAGAACTTCACGCTGCACTACTTGATTGTGCCAAGCGTCTACAGCGCGATCCGCTTGCTCATGAAGGGCTTCGTGGGTTTCTGACCAGTTACCTAGAGAATTCTTTGTGGATCCCACATAAGCTAGCCTTCTGTTCCGAGCTCCTGTAAAGCAAGAATAACAGTGGGGAGTGCGGCCGCTTCACCCTGTCATAAAGACATCTACTATCGCAAGCCAGACAGGAGGTGAAGGTCCTCCTAACAGTGGTGGTGTATTTTCATGCAGTTTTTACGTTAGTGCCCCGGCGTAGCCGGACCGGGAAGAGTGATTACTGAAACACATTGGGGGTTATTCTAACTTTGGAGGAGGTGTTAATCCGTCCCAAAAGTGACGGTAAAATGACAGATTTACCACCAGCCGTATTACGAGTCCATTATATCCTATGGAACTCATAATACGGCTGGTGGTATATCCGTCACTTTACCGTCACTTTTGGGACGGATTAACACTCCTCCAAAGTTAGAATAACCCCCATTATTTGCCCAAAACCCCTGGGGGTGATTTATGTGTTGGTGGTGACATCTGATTCATGTGCATTTTTTTCCTGACCATAACCGCTACATCTCATGCCCTAATGTCTTGTTATGTATAACATTTGGATTCTGGTTGCCTCAGGATAACGAGTAAGGTTCCCCACTCGCAAAACGTGGCCGATTTTCACGCTTCATGGTTTTATGGTGACATTGGAAGGGTTTCTGTGGTACTCCCTGTAATGATGCCTATATGTTACCACTGCATGCTGCAATGTTGTGATGTAGGTCATTCGGACACCCGCATGATTATAACAATGAATACTATTGCAGCCATTACTCCACTATAAACAGTATTTCTGAATTATGATGTTCTGGTCTAATCATGTGTCTATAATATAAGATATATATTTTTATACACCCAGTGTGGAATCTCTTTTGAGGTGTATTTATTGTGTCACTGTTGTGTGTTGTGCAAACGTTCTACACAGGACCTCTGGAGATAAGCCTGACTGCTCTGTGCCTAGTTACCAGGTGGTGAGCACAGGTTATCTTTGGTGTGTAACTGACTTGCTCTGACTAGAGTGGTGGGTTCTGCCGGGCTTATGTGCCTACCCTAGCCAACCAGAATTCCCATTCCTAACAGTTAGGCAGCCACTGCAATCTTGGCGACGCCGATGAGCAGTGACACTGAATTGGATTTGTCCCTTTCATAAAGTAGTACCCAGTCCTTTAAACAGAGCAAAGTGGACAGCAGCCACAGCCAGCAATAGTAGATCTTCCTGAATTTGGAGAAGAACAGGAAATTGATCTTCCTGCTGAGCAAGAACCTCCTTTTTTAGAATCATTGATTCCCAGCTCTCCAGCAAGGAAAAGGAAGGTTACTAGTCCACCATCTTCTCCAAGCACCACTTCTGATGATGATGGTAGGGACATGGAGTAGACACCAGCATGGTCTGGGAGATGTAATGAGAGATGAGGGAAAAGAAAAGTTCCTGAAAGCCTTAAAAATCATGGAAGGGGGTGATGAGGAGGATGAAGACGATGAGCCTGTCATTAAGGAAGCTGGCACAGAGGAGTCCGATATTACTATTCAACCTGCTCCGAGGCATGTGGCACAGGAAGCACCTCCAGCCCCCATAATTGTAAAGCCCCAGCTGAGACCTGCACCAACCCCTACCTCAGTAGAAGTATGCACTACAGAGAGGCAACTGACGAAACACCCACCTACCTCAAATTCTTCCTAAGGCACTGGCAGTGGTCCACTAAGAAAGCACTTCTCCCCAGTTTGGGACTTTTTTAGGATTAGCAAATAGAAGGGGAGCATTGCAATATGCCCCATTCGCCACACAAGTGTTTGGTTAGGTAAGCCTGTTCACATTATGGTACTGGATGCAATACGACCCATATGAAGAAAAAAAATACAGTCCGGTGGGAGGAGCACCTTAAAGAAATTGCTGAATGTGGTGGTGAGGAGAGTTTTGAAACATCAGCTACAACAAGTCTAATCATGGCGGGAGGTGAGGAAGAAGAGGGTGACATCCTCATGCAAAGCATCCCTGTTCCCAGCAGTGCCCCAGAATCAACAGCCTCAGCGACCTCATAATGGCACAAGAAGACTCAGAGTCAGATGGAGACACCACGACATACAGTGACTGACCCAACCGCACATTGAGCTCACCACCACCTACTTCTCGAAAGTCACCTGCATCAGTGGAAGTTAGCAAGGAGGACAGTAAGACGGGCCAAGCTATCCCATTCTTGCATCTGCCACAGAACCAGCTAAAGAAGGTGTCTTAAAGTTTTGCACTTGGAGGTGTGAAAGAAAACACAGAAGCGCATGCCTTGGTTGACAGCTTAAGCTATTGCTTGTCTTGTAATCATAGACTACAAAATGACATTATCTTGTCCAAAGAGTGCATCTGTGCCACCATACTTGATACACGCTACAAAAAATTCTTCAAACTTACATTCCTTTTTATGAAAGTGATGTTTCAATATACAAGAGGTGGATTGTTGAGCAAGTTGGAGACCTGGAAGAAGAATGGCTGGAACTTAAAGTCCCATTCCACAGTTCTGGGGTTCTACCTTCAACTCCCAGAGAGTGCAATCTTGTCTCACAGCAGCCAACACCCGCAACAAGAACATCGGCAATAACATCAACATAGGAATCGGACCCAACCTCTGCAATGGTTTAGTTTCAAGTGGCAGGTCTTAGGTCCAGTGCAGAAGAGAAGGCAAAAGCGGTCGAGCAAGTGGCAGCACCAATGACCATTCAGAGTATCTTCCAGGAGTATTTGGATGACCCAAAAGAGATGTATGTAGATCAAAACCCATTGGTGTATTAGTATGGGAAGATGAGTCAATGGCCACAGCTTAGCAGGCTGCGAATAAAGTATCTGGCTTGTCCTGTAGCCAGTGTGTCTACTGAGTCTGCATTCAGTGCAGCTGACACAGTTGTTACAATGAGAAGGACAAGTCTCTTGCCTCAAAACATGGAGTGATTGTCCATGATCACAATGACCCAATAATTCATACACCCCAATTACACCATTCCCAAAATACCCCAGGAGGAGGGGGAGGATTTTTGGTCAGAATCAAATTTGCTAGCTGACCAACTTCTGGGTGAAGCACCTGAATTCAAGGACAAGCTCTACTTTCCAGACTGAGTATGTCAGTGCCACCAGAGAAGTTTTTAATAATTTCTTGTTGAACTTATTTATTTGCCAAAAAATAGCTAGTGGAACATTATGTTTGTGTCAGATTTATGTTGCCCCACCATTTTGTAGTCACATATATGGCCTGATTGGAGTTGGACCATTGTGCAGTGAAGAAGCCTCCACGTTCCCTTCAGGACATTGGAAACAATGCCTACCTCCCTCACATGCTCTTGCCTATCCTTTGTTTTTATATCACCTAGCAGGACTGCCCCCAGACGATCATTGGTTAAAAGACTAACAGTGCGATTGCCAAATTCCAATGTGTTGCTAGCATCAAAGCCGAGATACAGTTTTGTATCTAAGACCGTACTTGGTTTGGAAGAGGTAACTACTAACTATGGCACCAATAAGTAATAATATATGAGCGATTGTGAGTTATGATTGATCATGTACCTGGTGGCAAACAGTTAGGGAGGAAGTTTAACAAATTTGTAAACTTGATTTTGATGATTTGCAACGTGTGGGGGCTGATAGGTGATAATTTTTGCCTGAAGGTGATTGGCCTTTCAAACTTAGCAAAATTTACCTATAGGGTTGACTCCTTATTTCTGGTTCTTCAGAGACCAGACCAGTCACTTTAGTTAACAAACACAAATTTACACAAAATGCTCCAATTCTGGTTCTCTATTATTTCTTCAACAGCAGTGCACTACTCAGGTATATCTCATTCGGTTTGGGACTGGGAAAGTTACTCGGAATCAGGAGCAGGAGGATGAAAGGAAGAGAATTCAGGTAAGAGAACTATGGACTGAAGTGAAATCGTTTAGTTATGAATTAACTTCTACAGAAGATGTTGTTTGGGTGCTTCTAGGTTTTTGTAGGCAAAATAGGCAATCACAATCGACCCCTAGTGGTCAATATAGTTACAGAAGGCAGTAGAGTAAGGGTATAACGAACTGATATACACTTTTTTAAGCAGATTTAAAAACAGGCTACACTAAAAGATAGCAGTTCAAACTAAACCACCAAAATAAAGATTTGAGGCATAAATGAAGTAAAATAAATTCTTCTTCTTTTATTATTTACAAATAGAAAACCCACCCTTTCCACCCTTTCCACCCACAACAGGCCAACCCTTCTCCCTAAACAAATCGCCCCGTTCCCCAACCAAAGTCAAATGAAAGTCCAACGAAAGTGAAAAAACCCAGTCCAAACTCCCTTTACCACCCTCTCCACCAACAAGTGTCTCTCCCACCAAAACAAACCCTCCGGCAAAAACAAAAAATGTAAAAAACGGTTAAAAGAGGGTGTTCTCCATGCGGGTTCTGAGATTTTTGAGGGTTGCCTCTATGTGTGCCACCCAGCTTTCCAGGCATGTGAAGTGTTGCAGGATGTGGCACTGGAAAATGCAGTACGAGTGTGAGAGCAGGGCAGCAGTGGTGGGACTTGGACAGTCTGATGCCAGCTGCTGGCAGTGCTGATAGTGGGAGACTTGAGGTGCTGGTGGCCTGTTGGAGGAGCTTGTATCCACAGGCATGTTATCAGCTACCTGGGCCTCAACCTCCTCCTACTGAAGAGCCACCAGCTGCTGATATTCTGTGCAGATGGCCTACAGCCTCTGCGCTGTCTGCCGCCTCAGATTGGCTGCTATATCCTGGCATGTAGGAGGATGTCTACCAGGATTAGCTACAGCAAGAAAGAAACAGGAAAATGACAAATTATAAACAGTGCACTGAGCAAACATTTTTTTTTTAAGTAGAGTAGCACAGTACCAGTACATTGCTGGTCCCCTGGGGCCTTTGGAATTTGATGTGACTGATTATGCGTCACAAGGCCATTTTTTTTAACCACATGCCTCAATATGGTTGACGAATGTCGAAAGGGTAAAATTTGAACTGGCATGAATCTGTTATAGAAGCCATGAAAGACAAATCACTTGTGCATAAATGTGGCGCATGCCAGAAATGGATTTTTCTATTTTTATGGGTGGCGAGGACAGAACTTTAGAAGAAATAAAGGACTGAAGTACTCAGAGGTAACAGAGTGGGCACTGGAAGGGAAGGGAAACACACTTTTTTAAAAGTTTGCACTGAATTAACAACTTTGTAAATGCTGCATAACTGAAACAGATGCACATTGCACAGAAAACATTATTGCACTGCTGAATTGAACCACGCTGCAGTTGCGTCCTAGTAGCATGGGTGCCTAATGGGGAGGGAGATATGATGATAGGTAGGAGGATACCTATCTGCTTTGTTTAACAACTGCAGTAAATCAAGAGAATAGACAGAAAAGTAAAATACCACAACTTTGAACCAAATCTTTGATAACCAAACAAACCAAGCGAAGTAGGTGAACAGACATGTCCATCTCCAGAAGAGCGCCGTTATTTCCAGATCCAAGCAATTATCTATTCTTTCTTTCATATTTCTATTCACATTGATACCCACCATTTAAGCTTTACATTCTCTCTCAACCAGTCTTTCACCTTTTCCAATCCAACCATCCATATATTTACCTGCCCATCCATACACTCACCTATGCATTATCCAACCTTTCAACCATCTGTTCACCAAACCATCCATTTACCCATGCATCATTCATTACCATCCATTCATCCGTTAACCCACTTGAGCATCCTTTCAACCATTCACGCTTCACCCACTGAGGCATCCTTTCACTCATATACACTTTCAACCATCCTTACACCCACCCATGCATCTCCTATTACACCTACACATCCTTTCACCCACCCACATATCCTTTCACTCATATACCATTTCACCCAACCTTTCTTTCATCCACACGTCCTTTATTCCCTTTTCCATCAACCCATCATTTGCAGCGTTCGCTCATTATGAGCTTTTGTCTGGTGAGTTGCAGATAGAAGAGGCATTAGGAACTCAACCCCGCTGTAGATGCTAAAGCAGGAGGTTCACAAGCAATTCCCCTCCAGTGAGTATACTAATATTTGTCAATAAGTAAGTAATATGACTTACCAATATCCATCCCTCAGGCTGTCGGCTCTCTCCCTCAGACCGATGCCAGGTCCGGCGCACTGGTGCTGCCGCTGGTCCCCGCACTAGTGGTTGGTGTGGCTGGATAAAACGTTAGACATTTTAGATGTCAGGTATGCCTACCCTTGTTGTTTTTTAAGAAGTAAATCAACAGAATACAATTGCAGTAGATCACTACAGTTCTATCTTCTATCATTCACTGTAGGAATTTTGTTGGTTAACTATGTTAGAAAAGCCACATAGTCAAAAAGGTTTCATAATGGAGGCGCAGAGATAAGTCACTGACCCGTAATGTAGGGATGGAATATTTTGGTTAATCCAGTAGAACCTAAGGTGAGGTCTTGGTTGGCAAATGCAATGGACATGAGCAAGGAAAAAAAAGCCTTCACAAACAAGTATGGAAAAGCTGACTTGGGCATGCAATTTATTTGATAGAGTACCTGTCCTAAAAATCTGTCCTCTTAGTATTACAATGTGAGTCCACAAGATATATAAGGGGATAAGAGAAAGCTAAGCTTAGTAACAAAGCAGAAGAAAGTTACATACTGGTACAGACAGGAGGAAGTCAGGTACAGGAACATGCAAAATAGAAAAATGCAGAGATAACAAGAATTTAACAAAGCTGAGATAGAACGAAAATAAGTACAAAAAAAGGTAGGCAGGCACAGTAAAAATTAAAGAAAAATGATTCTATACGAGGAGAGGTGAAAGTTAGGGAAGTAATAATAATATAACAGGAAGACTTACTGGGGCCAACAGATCCGCCAGCTGCTGCATTGGTAGTAGCACTGGAACCCTTGTCTCCTGGACCCACCTCAGACATTCCCTCTGCTCCCCCGTGGGTGCTGGCATAAGAAATAAAGAAGATTAAAAAAATAGATTAGTGGTACAATCTACCAAAAAATATTTTGACAGGCAAAGGCAAACAAAATAACATTGTACTTTTCTAAATCATAATGCCTTGAGTATTAGTACTGACTCAACTCGTGTTGACCTATTAATTTTGTGTACCAAAGCCATACTCCAAATTTCTTAAACTACATTTGCAACTATGTATAATGCATTCATATTGCAACAAATGATATTTGCTTCTCAGCCACTTTTGATCAGCCAACTCAATCTTCCTTTTGTTTCAATGCATAGAAGCATACTATGATACTACACAACACGGGGAGATTGAGATTGGGTGGGACTTCATAATCTACATAAAGAAAGGCACAGAGAAGGAAATACTAACTCACTGATATTACTTACTACTAGCTCCACTATCTTATTCTTGGTAACAGGAGGTGACTCCGTTTGCATGGCTTCTTAAATAATCAGCCCATACACACGCCAAGGAGTACAATTAGGAACAACTGACTGAGCACAAGATTCTCTCAAACTGTATCACATAATATTCATTGCAACATAAACTTGATTTATCTCTGAGAGTCAGCACTGCTATTAGAAAAAAATATTATTGTGGAACACACACAACAAATAAATAACTATTACTCACAGAGCCCCGACACCTCAACACCGAGCTCGTCGAGCAGGTCCTGCTCTTAGTCCAGTATGTCCGTTCAATGGTGTGCCAACTGCTGCTGGGTGCGCTGGACCTCAGGGTGCCGACGCACACACTGGTGAACCCTCCCCCACAGCAGTCAATGATCCCAAAGGGTTTAACTGCTCCCAGGCCTGCCACCTGCTGCCAGCATGGAGGGGAAAGGAGCGCTGCAAAAAGAACACAAGTTCTGCCACCTCTGGCTTAGTGAAAATGGTTCGGGCTGCACCCCTTAGCGGCGCTGACATCTGCACAGTAAGCGGCTAGCAGCCTCACCGCCGTTGCCACTCCCTCTGCTGTCCTGCTATGCCATGGCACTAAGTGAAAAAGAGCAAGGGGAAGAAATAGATGCAAGAAGGAAAAAAAGAAAAAAAAAGAAGTAAAGGGAACAGCAAAAAAAACAAAGTATTCAAAAAAGTCACGAAAAACACACCAAACAAAATTACTGAAAGGTAAAATACACTAACACAAAAACACACACAAAGATAAAACAAAGGATAATGAAGGGTGGATAATTTCGAAAAGGGTGAGTTTGAAAAGATTAGGGATAGATTAAAGTTAGGCCCAGCACCATGAACAGAGAGACAGAGAGGAAACAAAATGGACACTCACATGCGAACATCGTGGTACTATTCATATGATGTTTTGAATGCGAGAACGAACATTGTGCTCCTGAACATGAAAAACATAGCATGAACGGGCACAGCAAGCAATTTCCCCCGCTGGTGGAATTCCACAGAGCTCGCAAAGTTTTTTAACCACTTTCTGGAATTCCTCGTAGTGGAACTCCGTGAGCTTCACCCATCTCTGACTGACACCAGAGACAAACCTCCTGAGGGTCTATCTTGACAGGGTTTTCAACCTTTTGGTTTCACAGGAGAAATGTCCCTTGCACACTTGAAAATATTTTAGTAAAGTTTTCTGTCAGGTGACAGAAACCCGGGGTGTGCGCTCTGGATCCAAGTAAGAAGATGCGGAAAGAATGGAATGGATGCATGGAGTTGGTGGTTAAATGGTGGCCCTGACATCCCTTCTGGGGTGGGATGGATACGACGTAGAGAACCATGACACCACCTGCTGGGCCACAAGGGAATTGCTGAGAAAAATCTCAGGTTTTAGTCTGTCACCTGGAATTATTCACAAGGGGAGAAATCTTCACTTAAAAGTATCATCAGAATTCTGAGTTCCCATGCTGTTTTTTTGACAGCCTGCCAGGCATGACAAATTACTATCATCAATGTGAAGCCCAGTGAAAGGATTAACCCTATACAGATGACCATTGAGACCCCTCCATCCCTGAAACTCTCAAAGTATTCCATCTGATTGCCCACAATAGGTGAGTGAGTATGCGCAGTCTTCCCCCTGGTCTGTGAAGGTTCACTATGGTTGTCTTTGAGGTTATAAAGTTTCAAACCCAACAAACCACATCCGAACAGGCCAGTGGTTGGGGATATTAGCATTTAAACCTCTGGTACATGGGATCTTTTGTAAGCCTGCTTGTGAGTATCATCTAAAAATAAGAAAAAAGTAACTCTTTATTTACTCTGTTGTCAAAGTCCAGATGCAGCGAGTGATTAATTCTTAAGAACCCTCAGATAAAGTTAACAAGCAGTGGCTTATTGCTGGAGAAAACCCTCTACCAAAGTCTGTATGTAGGGAAAGTTTATTGAGAAAAATGCTGTTAAAAAAATCAAAGTCAATGGTTTATTGATTGAGACAACCTGATGTTAAAGCCTCTAGACAGTGATTTACATGTTATAAAAACCCAAACCGAAAGGCACAGGATCAGCAGACATGCCATGTATATGTAATATTTATGGGCCCAGGAATTCCTGTTACCAGCTCAATGGGAATTATTGGGACACTCATAAGGAGCCCACTTTAGTTGTGGTTTGTGAGTGTGCATAAAGTATTCCTATGTGGAGGACATCAAATGCAAATGCACAGACTTGGCTTTTTTTTTAAGTTTGAATTTTACTCCTGTACACTTATGCCTTCTGTTTGAGTTAACTTCCGACTTTTTAAGAATTCTGAAATAAAGGCATGAGTACTCCTTGGAAAGTTCAACTGTTGTCGAGTTCCAGCATTATTGCTTGCATATTCAATTTTGCACAAGGAAATGGAGAAGCACACATTTCTACACTTGGATACATGGTGTCAAAACACAGTTGTGCTTTGCAACTTTTTAATAAGTTTCCCTTGTGAATATATTTTTTCCCTCTGTTGTATAAAGAAGTCTCCTGCATGGTAAACAGGTGTGCTCCCTGTGCATGTAAAAATGTTATTCTGGGTGCTATTTTTGGCCTGACTTCACGCTCATCTAGAGTGTGTGTAGAGCCTAGACCCATCTCTGGTAATGGAAGGTCCAGGACCTGTCCTGTGACCTAAATGGCTGCACTAAGCATGCCCTCATAGTAAGCAGTGGTCTACCGTCCATACCAAGAGTACATCATGCAAAACGGTGGTGGCAGCTTCCATGTTTTATGAATCAGTAGGGTGACCAAGTCTTTTTTTCTTAGTCAGCGAAAGGCGGTCTCCTGTCCCCTTTCGTCTAAAGCTCCCCTACTATGTGAAACTCAGAATCTTGTGCTGACATCCTTTGTGCATCTCGACTGTGTGTAGTGTAGTGTATGTGTAGCACATGATTGGTAGTAGGACTCTGCAGTCTTGATTATGAGTGTCCAGAGTGGCATGCAATAAATATTGCACCCAATAAAATAGAACACCTAGGTGTTTGGAATTTATCGGGTGCAATAATTATCGCATGGTCTAAATTTTGGGGAATAACATGCAGATTTTGGTGAGTGCTGCACCAAGTTCCATGTTACAGCAACTATTGCACACTTTACTCCTTTTAAATTTAGGAAGATTTGAACTGACAAACCTTTATCACACCTGTTAGTTACCAGGTGTGGTAAATATCACACAACTCAGAATTGCATCCCGTGCACAAACATGGTTTGCACATGAGTTGAAAATCTCCAAACCACTCATAATCAGGACCTTTGTCTGTGCCAGGGAGATCTATTTTGGATGCCCCTGCTGGTTTAGCATGACAAGATGGAGGATGAGATAAGCCTATCCAGACAGTGGAATTGTATTGACTACACCCCAGACACTGAAGTGTGTAAAATAGAGACAGGACTACCTTTAGAACTTCCTTGAGGTCCTTGTTAGCAAAGAACTCTTCTTCCTAAGCACTGCCTTTTAATAGATGGTAGGGGTAACGACTAGGACTGCAATTTCTGTTGTTCAATGTGAGGATGTTCCTAGGCAGGGCCTGTCCTTTTATCTGTCTCTGATTACTACTTCAGGAAGGCTGATGAGGTGCAGAGATCTTACTTAAGGGTACTCATGTTTTGGATATTCCTGCTTGGAGTAGGCCAATTTCTACCAGCTGTGAGAACCAAACCCTGAGTCTGAGAGCAGCCTTAAAGGACATTTGAAAGAGAAATTCCCCCAAATTGGTTCTGAAGCTCTAGATACTAGTTCTACATCCCTGTCTAAAAAATGTATACAAAAGTGGGCCCAAAGCACCTCACTTTGTTCCAATCTCAACTTTTTTACCAAGGTAGTGTGTGCTCTACATGTTACTGAAGGAGGCGCTATGCACCCAGGACTGATGTCTGCCTGACAACCAGCCTCTCAGTGGTGAGGGGACATACCTAAAGTCTGCAATGCTGGAGGAACTGAGGGCCAGCCTAAAGAGCCTAGAAACCTGCTTACCTGCTAAGGGAGAGAAGATGTGTGGCTGACCCTGCAGGAGGCGAGACTGTCCAGGAGGAGAAGCTCACTGTATGTGTTCTCAAAGTGAGAAGCACCCAGAGAAAGCAGGCTTTCCTCTGATAATGAAGCTAGGCGTGATCATTGTCTTAAAGGAGTTCCCCCAGTCGCGGTGCACAATTTTTGTGTAAGCTGCATTTAAGTCTGTACATGAAAAAGGAACTAGACGACTGAATGCACGCAGAAGAGTCTGCCATGCTTGTTAAGACTGTTTCCAAGCAAGTGTGTCAAGAGATATTTAACTGAAGTCACGCAATACAGAAGCAAGAAAAATTAAGCCATCTGCACCAGTACCTAATCCTTGCACAAAATCTTTAAAGTGTTCATGACTTTAGATACAGGATCTCAAACACAGTGTGATACCAGAAAGTAGGGGGTTGTAGCGCCTCACTGTTAATCACTACATAATTTCCAAGCTTCTTTGCCTCTTTCATTAATTGTGTGGTATTTAGTTCTGCTGTGTGATTGAAGTACTTTCTTTTACTCATAAAAGACAGGCACTGTGCTGGACATTATGCTACTGTAGCTTGTGGCCGCCTGTTCAGCCATGAGCGCTTGCCAACCAAACTATATCCTTGAGAAGCCTGTGACTCTTTTCCATCACTACCCTGAGAGTCAAGTAACGGAAGGAAAGCCGGTGGCAAATGGCCTCAACCACCACAGTTTGAGCCCAATAGCCCTTCTAAGTTCCGAGTACAGGATCTGACACCATCAAAACACCCTTTTCCCTGCAGTCAAGTCAATTCTCGGGATGCTCCCAGCAAGAAAACGGGTTTACTTTTGTCCCTCACAGGAGTAACTGTACATCCATATTCACAGTAGGAAAATACTGACAAAATGAATGTAGATTTCTCACACGTTTATGTGTTTATGGATGTGACATATTTTACAGACAGACCTGCAGAAGAACATACACAAAACCGTAACTAAGAATAGAGCTTCTTAGATGGAAGTTGTTATATTGACAGATTTTTCCCATCAATAAATCAAGCAGATGAGGCCAAACTACCTGTGAATTAAGAGCACAATAAATAAACGCATTTGCACACTTAAGCTCCTCAATGGGAAAAATGTAGATCCAGGATAGATATCCATAGTACTGCACTACACCAGTCCTAGTACAATTTGACTTACTACACAGTTAAAATGAAATGAGCATTTCAAGAGGCCTCATGTGTCTACTTTCGGTGGCCACACCTGGAACCCTGTGTGCAGTGCTGGAGGCCACATCTTGAGTACTGAGTTTGTTTCTGGAGGCTGCATTTGGAGTATTAGACCACGTTCAAGTAGCCAAGACTAGAGAATCGCGTCCAGCTCTGGATGTCATATCTGGAGGGCTGGGTCCAGCCATATATGCCTCATTCAGAGTATTGGCCCTAATTTTGGAGACCAGGTCGTAGCCATTGAGTTTAATTCTAGAAGCCACATACTTAGTACTGAGCTTAGCTCTAAAGGCTACTCCAGAAATATATATCACATCCCACTCCCCACATCTGCAACTTTGTGCCTAGTTAAAACGCTAGCTTTGCGTCCAGCTCCGCAGGCCACCTAAGGAGCGTTATGATCTGTTGAAGAGGCGTCGTTTATAGAACTGTGCCGGTTCTGGATACCTCGCCAAGAATATTGTGGTCAACTCTAGATGCCACAGTGGATTCCTTATGTCGACTCCAGAGGTTGCATCTAGAGAGCTGTGTCCCGTTACTGAGCCCACAGCTGGCGGACAACATCTAGTTCCGGAGGGCACCCAGGGACTCTGGGAGTTGTGTTCAGGTCCGGAGGCCACAGATGAAGTATTGTAGCCCGTTCCAAAGGCCTCGCCTGCTGACGCCTAAGAAAAGACTGGAAGCAGTGCGCACTTTAGCCCTTCAGTCCTCATCGGACGCCGTCACAACAGTTTAGGACCCCCCAAAAAGGCTCCGCGCACTACACGGGCTTTCCCTGCTCCACTTGTCACCGCTCTGTTTAAAGCAGAAGGGCGCAGCAACCCCCACCCTCTCCATTTCCTGACTGTAATATCGGCCGCTCCACGTTATTACAGTTTCATTACACTCCCTTTCATCCCGCCGCGCTGGTACCTGCTATGATCAACACTTTTGCTGTAACGAGATTACTCGCGGGCCTGCGCCAAGGGACTGCGGCGCCGGGAGAGAACGAGGGTGCAGGCAAGACAGAGAGATCTTTTAATGTTTTCCAATATTTCCGCAGAGTGATTACTCAAGCAATGTTCTCCCCTTTTTGTTTTCTCTTTGTTGCCTGGCCAGTTTAAAGAGGCAACCGCCGTTCACACCGTGTGGCATATTTGCAACGAAGTGGCGCCGGCAGCACAGCAAGTGACGTGGCTGCGCTGCCCTATGCCACAGGACAAGGGCAGAAATGCACACTATTTACCAAAGACGGTGCATTTCTGTCTTTTTCGCCTGTGCTGACGTACAATTTGCTGCCTAGCGCCAACACCATAGTGCAAGGCTGCCTGCGTTGCATGCAGGATCGCTTTTGTGCAGGTAGTGGCATCTTCTGGCACAAAAACAATCCATGGAGGCAAAAGAGGAAAGCATTTGCAATGCAATAGGTCTCACATTTGAGTTAGAGCTATTGGCGTTGTAAATGACAATGCCTTTTACCTATGTGTTTTTGTTTGGAGTGTAGTGGATGTATGACAGGTTGCCACAGCTACCCCCCCAGGCCTGTCTCTGAAAGAGAGAGGACACCATGAGGCCACCATCTTGGGAGTGTTTCGGCCTCATTCCTACAGACTGGCTGTGATACTCTAGAGATGCAACCCTTTCTAGTGTGTTTACCTAAACTTTTATAGCACCAAACAAGCCACAAAGAGGCACCTTTGTGGCACTTAACCGAGAGAATGACCGGATCAAAAGAGTTAGAAAGGGGCAGCCATATACTTCTGCGTGTTAAACTTTTAAAGGAATTATTCCTCTACATTGGCAATACCAGTCTAACCTTTAAAAACATTGACTTATGCAAAGAGAATAACAGAAGAGGCAGTTTAACTGCAAATGAAAAGCTATTTTGTTAAGAATGACACCTGCTTTGCAGCGCTATGAAATGGTAGAGCCTGTATTACAAAGCACTATATTAAAAAAGTCTCTGGAGTGGGTGACTTTCCCACTGGTTCTGGAGGGGGCCCCTTGTACAGAAGCCCCTGGAGGGTGGCCTACATAGCTTCTGCTGGTGGTGATGCTTGCAGTGTGCCGACAGATAGAGGTGCCTCGTGGGCAGCCTCTGCAGGTGGTGATGTTTGCAGTGTGGTGGCAGATGGTGGTGCCTCCTAGGCAACCTCTACAGGTGGTATGGGCTGCAGTGTGGTGGCAAATGGAGGTGCCTTCTGGGCAGCCTCTACAGGTGCTGATGGCTGCAGTGTGGTGGCAGATGGAGGTGCCTCTTGGGCAGCCTCTGCAGGTGCTGATGGCTGCCCTTTCTCAGCTGGCGGTGGGGGCCCCGTGACCGCTGGTGGTGGTGGCGGTGTCACACTGACGCCCTCCGCTGGAGTAGAGGGCTTCGTCCTCTCCATGACATGGGGTGTGGATTCCTTACCTTTTCTGGCAGGGGTTGGTGGCTTCTTCCCCTTCATGGCAGGTTGTATGTGGTCCTTAGCCTTCCCCGCAGGAGTCTGCAGCTTCTTCCCCTTCAAGGCAGGAGGTGCAGACTCCTTCCCCTTCTTGCCTGGAGGTGCAGGCTCCTTCCCCTTGCCTGGAGGTGTGGTAATCTTCCCACCACGACTAGGTGGTGCCACCACTGTCCCCGTGGACTGTTTGGAGGTGCTAGGCTGGGTCGTTTGGACCCTGCTCTTACGGGCAGGATTGGGGAGGGAAGCGGTCAAGCTGGGCAAGGAAAGCTTCTTAGGGACGGTGGGGCGAGAGGATGGAGGAGTGATGGGAGTGGAGGTTGAAGGAGTGGTTGTAGGAGGTGTATGTCTGCTGGATTTGGGTGCAGGTGCTTGGGCAGTATGCTGATGTGAGGTGGATGGCTGTTTGATGTGTGTGCTTGCGTTTGTGTCTTTTAGGAGGGGGGACAGACAGGGTAGGGGAGGACACAGGGGACGCATGCAAGGATGTTGTGGAGGTGTCTGTTAGTGAGGTGCGTGTGCTGCTTGGTTTGGTGATGCTGGTGGTGGATGTTGATGTACTGCATGTGGGTGTGAGTGTGGACGTGACTGGGAAGGAGGTTGAAGAGGAGGAGGAGACAGTGGAGGCAGTGGATGTTGTGTTTGCAACTGTCTGGTGTTTGCATGAGTGCTTGTGGGATGAAGTGTGGTGCTTGTGTTTGCCTCTGCCACTCTTGGTGGGTGTCTTGTGAGCATGCTCGTCAGTAACCCTGGAATGGGTTGGGGTTGAGCAGAATGGGACTGGGAAGTGGTAGTTGGAGGGGGGACGGTAGAAACAGGGACAATGCCTGCCATCAGTGAGGAGGCCAGAGCCTGAATCGATCTCTGTTGGACCGCCAATCCACTGTGAATGCCCTCCATGAATGCATTGCATTGCTGCATCTGGGATGCCAGCCCCTGGATGGCATTCACAATGGTTGATTGCCCTACAGAGATGGATCTCAGGAGGTCAATAGCCTCATAACTTAGGGCAGCAGGGCTCACTGGGGCAGGGCCCGAGGTGCCTGGGGCGAAGGAGATGCCCAATCTCCTGGGTGAGCGGGCAACTCGCCGAGGGGCTTCTGGGAGGGCAGTGCTGGGACAGAGGTGGCGGGTGTGCCTGCAGCTGGGATGGTCACAGAGGTGTCCGCCACCACCAGGGAGCTTCCTTCGGAGGAGGTATCTGAGTCTGTGTTGTCACCTCCTGTCTCCGCTGTGGTGCTCCCCTCGCCCTCCATCCCACTGGTTCCCTCAGCGTCGGTGGACTCTGCCTCCTGGGTCCTGAGGGATGCAGCTCCCTCTGTCTCCGGAGCCCCTGCTCCTCCACCAGATGATGCTAATGCACACAAGGACAGGATGACAGAACAAAAAAGGGGGGGAGAGAGACAAAGGAAACACTGGGTCAATGACTGCACCAACACCACAGTTGGCATACACAGCACCGTCATACACAGGGAACAGGCTTAAGCACTATGCATTGCACTGCCAGTGATATGTCTAGATGCCAAGGCAAGATGAGGGCCTCACACCGCCAACTGCACCCCTCCTGGGACCCTCGATGCCCTGCATGAAATGGACTGCTAACAAACTAGGTTACCTGAATTTGATATACACCCATTACCCTAGAGATGACCCACGCTGCAATGTCTGGCCTTGCCTTAGGGGCACACACTAACTCACATCCACCACCCGGATCCCACCCCACCTGCCAAAATTGTAATGATACCCACTGTACTCACCCCGTTGTGGCTGCTGTGATTCTCTCAAGCGCCCATCCAGCTCAGGGTAGGCCACCGCCAGTATGCGGGCCATCAGGTGGTCACGTTCCGACAGGCACTCCTTCCTCGTTGAGAGGCCATCCCCAGCTGGGCCTCCACGGTCTTCCGTGCCCAGCGTCTCAGTTCCTCCCACCGTTTCGGACAGTAGGTGCTCCACCTGCCATAGACCCCCAGGGTCTGCACGTCCTTGCCGATGGTACACCATAACCCCTTCTTTTGATGGCTCTGACCTGCAGAGGCAATACAGACAGGAGAACACCATTAAACAAACAGTCCCGCCTGTCACACAAATGACCCACCATACCCGTTTCCATCACCATTAGCACACACATCACCCAGCGCACACCATGTACACCACCACAAGACATTCCCTCCCGCCCCCCGATGACACGATGCTTGCACACACATCCCCATGCATCCTTCCCACATGCATTGTGCCCAATGTGTACTCACCTGTTGGTCTGAATGCCCATACAACAGTCCGTACTGGGGTAGGAGCCCATCCACCAGTCGCTCCAACTCCTCCAAAGTGAAGGCAGGGGCCCTTTCCCCGGTCACAAAGGCCATGGTGGGATCCAGACACAGGTCACAGCAGCACACGCAGTGTAGGTGTTCTCCTGTTGAAGGTCAGGAAACAAGTGAGGAATCAGATAGAAAATGGCGGTCACGCCCGCGGCGGTGTACACCGTCATCCCCGGCGCAGACCCCGATTGTCCGCTGTACTCCATAGAGCCCCATATTATCCAATGAGGAACTGCACAGCGGTGCAAGACCGCCTTCCGCCACGACGCCCAACGTCGGCGGAATTACCTCACTTCCACCTGTCCCTACATACAGGAGAGGCAGTCGCCATTTCGGGGGGGGAAACAGTCATATCAACATAAACTGCGTCACAGATTAGATTGGCACATAACTCACCATTAACACTGTCACATTACATACAGGGAGTGCAGAATTATTAGGCAAGTTGTATTTTTGAGGATTAATTTTATTATTGAACAACAACCATGTTCTCAATGAACCCAAAAAACTCATTAATATCAAAGCTGAATATTTTTGGAAGTAGTTTTTAGTTTGTTTTTAGTTTTAGCTATGTTAGGGGGATATCTGTGTGTGCAGGTGACTATCACTGTGCATAATTATTAGGCAACTTAACAAAAAAAAATATATACCCATTTCAATTATTTATTATTACCAGTGAAACCAATATAACATCTCAACATTCACAAATATACATTTCTGACATACAAAAACAAAACAAAAACAAATCAGTGACCAATATAGCCACCTTTCTTTGCAAGGACACTCAAAAGCCTGCCATCCATGGATTCTGTCAGTGTTTTGATCTGTTCACCATCAACATTGCGTGCAGCAGCAACCACAGCCTCCCAGACACTGTTCAGAGAGGTGTACTGTTTTCCCTCCTTGTAAATCTCACATTTGATGATGGACCACAGGTTCTCAATGGGGTTCAGATCAGGTGAACAAGGAGGCCATGTCATTAGATTTCCTTATTTTATACCCTTTCTTGCCAGCCACGCTGTGGAGTACTTGGACGCGTGTGATGGAGCATTGTCCTGCATGAAAATCATGTTTTTCTTGAAGGATGCAGACTTCTTCCTGTACCACTGCTTGAAGAAGGTGTCTTCCAGGAACTGGCAGTAGGACTGGGAGTTGAGCTTGACTCCATCCTCAACCCGAAAAGGCCCCACAAGCTCATCTTTGATGATACCAGCCCAAACCAGTACTCCACCTCCACCTTGCTGGCGTCTGAGTCGGACTGGAGCTCTCTGCCCTTTACCAATCCAGCCACGGGCCCATCCATCTGGCCCATCAAGACTCACTCTCATTTCATCAGTCCATAAAACCTTAGAAAATAGATGAGATATTTCTTGGCCCAGTCTTGACGTTTCAGCTTGTGTGTCTTGTTCAGTGGTGGTCGTCTTTCAGCCTTTCTTACCTTGGCCATGTCTCTGAGTATTGCACACCTTGTGCTTTTGGGCACTCCAGTGATGTTGCAGATCTGAAATATGGCCAAACTGGTGGCAAGTGGCATCGTGGCAGCTGCACGCTTGACTTTTCTCAGTTCATGGGCAGTTATTTTGCGCCTTGGTTTTTCCACACGCTTCTTGCGACCCTGTTGACTATTTTGAATGAAACGCTTGATTGTTCGATGATCACGCTTCAGAAGCTTTGCAATTTTAAGAGTGCTGCATCCCTCTGCAAGATATCTCACTATTTTTGACTTTTCTGAGCCTGTCAAGTCCTTCTTTTGACCCATTTTGCCAAAGGAAAGGAAGTTGCCTAATAATTATGCACACCTGATATAGGGTGTTGATGTCATTAGACCACACCCCTTCTCATTACAGAGATGCACATCACCTAATATGCTTAATTGGTAGTAGGCTTTCGAGCCTATACAGCTTGGAGTAAGACAACATGCATAAAGAGGATGATGTGGTCAAAATACTCATTTGCCTAATAATTCTGCACTCCCTGTAAGTGCCCCAAGTAGACTAAAGTTGTGGTCCCATTGTTCCAATTGTGACAGCCTACTCACTCTTGTGTCCCTTAGATACCTACTGCTGTGGATGAATAGGAGGTGGAGACATACCCCCGTGTACAGACCCCTTGTGGACTTAGCTTCACTGGAGGACAGGCACATTATCCTCAGCTATAGACTGGACAGGGCCACAATCACTGAGCTGTGTTCCCAGTTGGAGCCAGACCTGATCTCATCTATCCGTCATCCGACTGGGATCCCCCCTCTTGTGCAAGTGCTATCAGTGCTCCATTTCTTGGCAACTGGTTCTTTCCAAGTGTCAGTGGGCTTGGCAGCAGGAACTTCATAGCCAATGTTCTCAATCATGCTGGCAAGAGTGTTGTCTGCCCTGGCAAAACACATGTGCAGCTACATTTCTTTCCCCCAGGTGAAAGAATTGGCCACTGTGAAGTCCGGATTCTATGCAATGGGACATATCCCCAATATTATTGGGGCGATTGACAGTACACATATTGCGTTTGTCCCTCCCCCACCAGAATGAACAGGTATCAGGAATCGTAAGAGTGTCCACTCACTGCATGTGCAGATGGTGTGCCTGGCGGACCAGTACATCTCCCACGTCAATGCTAAGTATCCTGGGTCAGTGCATGATGCCTTTGTTCTGAGGAATAGCAGCATCCCAAATGTGGTGGCCCAACTACAGAGGCACAGGGTGTGGCTAATAGGTGAGCCTTGGTCCCCACCCACTGTATGTTAGTATCTGCCTTCTGGTGTTAACCCCATAGGATTGTGTGAGGCTAAATGTGCTCCCTCAATACTTAGGGGCTGAGGAACATTACAATGAGGCACATGGGCAAACCAGACGGGTCATCGAAAGGACCTTCGGCCTCCTGGGTCCCTGTGCTACTCACCCAAGAAGGTCTGCCAGAAAGTAGTGGCATGCTGCATGTTGCACAACCTGGCCCTCAGACGCCATGTACCTTTTCAGGAGACTGGAAATGCCCCTGTAGCAGCAGTAGACCCTGATGACGGTGAGGGTGAAGAGGCTGAGGATGAGGACAACAGAACATCAGTTATCCGTCAGTACTTCCAATGACACACAGGTGAGACAGTGCAACTGCACATTCCTATGACTATTGGTGTATTTTGTGTGGCGGTAGCATGATGGCATTAGCTTCCTTTGCATCTTACTGTCACCTATGGTTTGTCATATTACAGATGTTGGTGACATAACAACTGTGTACTGATGTGCTGACTACAGCCAGCTCAGGTCATTATATCTATGCTCCCCCAGTGTACAGTTCATTTGCACTAGATGTGACTGTTTCCATAAACATACATTTTCAATACATAAAATACTAGTAGTCAAATTGTGTTCAAGGGTGTTTACTGTAGTGCTAAGAAATTAAGGGGAAAGTGCAATGGAATAGGTGATGATGGGGGAAAGTCCAGGGTATTGTTCCAGTCTGTTTGTAGCACAGGTACAGTGTCCAAAAGGCCATAGGAAGGGGAGCAACAGCAGTTCAAAGTGGACAAGGTGACTGAGTGGGAGACAAGGGGGATAATCAGGAGACTCTCATTTCCTGGTGCGGTCTTGACAAGTGTCTCTGGCTTCTGTCTTGGTTGCAGGGAACGTTTGCAGGGTGGCTCACCTTCTGCAGGAGGAGGGGTGCTGGTGGCCTGTGGGTCCTGTGGCGGGGTTTCCTGCCCACTAGCTGCAGCGGAAGTGGAGGGCTGCTCAATGGATTGGCCAGTGGTAGGGGCCTGCTGGTGTGCTGTTGGCTCCCTCATGATGTTGGCCATGTCTGCCAGCACCCCTGCTATGGAGATCAGGGTGGTGTAAATGGCCTGCAAGCCCTCACTGATCCCCTGATACTGTCCCTCCTGCAGCCCCCTGTTCTCCTGCGCGTTCTCAAGGATCTGGGAATGCTGGTAGGCTCCCAGGATCTTGGAGAGTGCCTCCTGGAGAGTCAGTTCCCTGAGCCTGTCCTCCCCTGGCACACAGCAGGCCTCCCAGTGTCCCTGTTGGCCTGTTCCTCTGTCCCCTGAACGGTGTGCCCACTGCCACTGACCCCAGGGCCCTGATTGTATTGGGCATGAAGTGTGGCCTGGGGTCCCTGTACAGGTGGGCACACTGCTGGTTGACATGTCCTGGGGACAGAGGTGTGGGTACGCTGGGTGGGTGCTGTGGTGTTGGATACTGAAGGGGGAGGCTCTGTGGTGGACTGTGAGTGGGCTTGGGTGACTGGCTGTCCAGTGGTCCCTAATGGGCCAGGTAGGTTCACCCAGATCCAGAAGTCCAGAGTTACTGTCATCACTCGGGGCGGGAAACACCCGGAACAACGACTCCTAAACCACAAAGTTGTGGAAAACTAAAGTGAAACAGCGGTTTCGGTTTCCATGACTTCCTGGCTTTCGGGCCTTAACCACCCATGTGTGAACCACGTACATGCATGGTTAAGGCACAGAAGAAGGGAGTCGATGCGGTGAAGGACCAGGTAAGTTGGGCTGGGACTGGGGCTTTTTTTGGGGGGATGGGGGCTTCGGAGTGATTAGGGTTTGGGGGAGGGGGGCAGGGTTCAGGTTTTAGGGGTGGGTTGGGGTGCTTTAGGTTTAGGAGCAGGGTGGGGACTCTGGGTATTTTTAGTTTTTGGGGGTGGGGTGGGGGGCTTGGGGTGACTAGGGTTTGGGGGAGGAGGGTCAGGGTTTAGGTTTTAGGGGTAGGTTGGGGGGTTCGGGTACTTTAGGTTTTAGGGGAAGGGGTTGTGGTAATTTTGGGGGTGGGGGTTGGGGTGGTTGTGGAAGTGGGGGGGTCACGGTAATTTTTAGATGTGGAGGCTAGGGGGGGTGCATGCTGGAACCGTGCATGCTGAACACTAATGCCTTTAACAGGAATGCCTTTACAACGAAAAATCGTTGTCAAGACATTTGTGGTAAAGGCATTAGTGATACCAACAAGGTTGTTGTTCCGGACTCGTTGTTGAGCCATGAGTGGTTGAAGCACTCGTGGTTTCAACATATAACCCTGGGGGCATCTTCTGTGGGGGGACTGGATAGTCGTGGCACCTCCTCTCCGCTGACATTGGCTGGGGTACCTGTGGGGATGTAAGTGATGTATTATGCTTCATGTGTGTGACATATTGTACATCCCTGGCTTCCCCTCTATCGTTGGTATTGCCCTGCCACCTTTTGCTTGTGCATGGTGATGTATTGTGTGATTGTTAGTTTTCCCTATGCTGTGCACGCTTTGGTGATGGGTATCCATGCAGGGCTGGGAGGGCTGTCCATGCATTGGTATAGCATGCAGGGCTTGGCATTGTGGTTAGTCATATGTGTAGGTGTAGAATGTGGGATGGAGTGAAGTGATGGGAGTGAGGGTGATGGTGTGAGATGGCATGCAGGTATGGGAGGTGATAAGTGGTAATATTTGACTAACCAGTGTCCAGTCCTCCGGCTACTCCAGACTTGCTCCTCCCATGCTGTGAGTGGTGGGGGAGGAGGTGGGGGTCCACCGCCAGTCCTCAGTTTGGCGAGCTGGTGCCTTGCTGCGATTGAATGTATCTTTCCCCGTAGGTCGTTCCACCTCTTCCGGATGTCGTTCCTTGTTCTTAGATGCTGTCCCACGGCGTTCACCCTGTCCACAATTCTCCCCCATAGTTCCATCTTCCCTGCAATGGATATCTGCTGTACCTGTGCTCCAAACAGCTGTGGCTCTACCCTGACAATTTCCTCCACCATGACCCTTAACTCCTCATCAGTGAAACGGGGGTGCCCTTAGGGGGGCATGGGTGTTGTGTGGTGTATGTTGGTGAGAGTTTGTTGAGTAATGTGGTGGGGTGTGTGATGTGGGGTGCATGAGGGATGTATTGGTGTAAGTGGTGTGTGTCTGGTTGTCGCAGTGATCTTGGTGTAAGTCTCGTGGCAATGATTTGTATTCGTAAAGGGTTGTTGGTAATGTGGGTGTGTGTTTAATAGTGCTGTGGGTGTAGTGTGTGTATGAATGTCAGGTGTGTGTTTTTAGTATTTGCCAATGTAGTGTTGTTTTGTATGTGGGTGTCCATTCTGAGCAGGGAGGTATGTACCGCCAATGGTTTATCGCCGTTGAATGTCCGCTGTGGTGATTCGTGGGTCATAATGTGATGGGCGTTGCTTTGTTGGCGTGACGGTATGGGTGTTGGGACTGCCAGTTTAGCACTGACCTTTGGGCTGGCGATTTTGTGTATGTGGCTGTATTCTGTCAGATTTGTGTGTGTGTGTGTCATAATATGGTGAATGGATATTCGCCACCGCTTTGGTATGTTGGTAGCCGTCACCGCGGTGGTAAGCGAGATTTACCGACAATGTCATAATGAGGGCCTTAATCTTCCCTTGCTACCAAAAATTAATGTGTTCTTGTTTAATGTAACCTTTGCTCATGTAAAGCACTGTAATGCCTTTGCATTGAGATTGCGCTAACTGAACTCTATTTGAAGAGGCCCAATTTACATCCAAAGGCTAAATATTTGTTGCTATCAAGCTTGAGGCCTTGAAGTGCTTGGATCTGGAGCCATGACTCCTTTTCCACCATTTTGGAGACAACACCTTTCGCAACCTTCTTGCCTAGAACTAACCTATGTGCTTTGTTGGTGACCCTCCTGAGGTTATCAAGAGCACGTGCTATTGCCTAGTGTTAAGCTTTACTCAAGTAATTTGGTTAATGCATCCACTGCAGAGGCCTTGACAGCACAAGAATGTCACAGATTACAATCCTGCCATAGCTTTATCACCTCTTCATCTCTGGAATGTCGATGCAAATGAGTTATAGAGATTTTGTAAAGAATGGCACCTGCTTTGCAGCGCTCTTAAATGGCAGAACCTGTATTACCAAGTGCTATATTAAAAAAAAAAAAAAAAGTTATTCCCAGACTGTCTCAACAGGCACAAGACAAAGAACCCTATGGGAGAGGATGTGACATAAGGGCCCGAGCTCCAACTTTGGTGCTGGGAACGTAGTTCGAGTCTCGGCACTATCTCAACATCCTGTGATTCTGGGCAAAATGCTTAATCTCCCCTTGGTACCAAAAGTGAATGTGTTCTTGTGTAATGTAACCAGTGCTCTTGCAAAGCGTTGTAATACCTTTGTATCGAGTTTGCGCTATATAAAACTACAAAAAAGTCAAATAAAGCGCTCCAATACCTCCGTGTCAAGGTTGCGCTACATAAATCTGCAAAAAAATTCAACAAATAAAAAGACCCTGAAGACATCGCAAAGAAACAGCAAGAAGCCCGAAACGAAGGAAGAAAAAGAAACAACATACCTCTATAAGTGAAGCGGCTAGGCAAAAGAAAAATAGTGAACCGGCATGAAGCTATCGTGCCGATCATGCGATAATCCATGTAACAAGGTCTGTCTCAAAGGCAGTAACAAAACAGCCTCAAGGAGGGACAAACGTAAAGCATTTACCAACAACATCAAGGGATTTTTTGGAAGGCAGGCCCAGGACGAATGAAAGTGATGGACGTGAGATGGGCATGGTTAAAGCCCACAGAATAGATTACAACAGGTCGACAAGCAGCCTTGCGCGCTATGCTCGACTTTGAAGAACGAGGAGAAATAAAGATATTTCTCCTTGTTGCACCTGCCCTGGGGAGGACATAAACGGCTCCTCAATTGTAGCGGAGGAGTATCGCTCCACTGAAAAATACCCCCAGAACAGCCCTAGAGATGAAAAATGAAGTGGAAATAATGTTAATTTATTACCATTTTATTTTTCGCCAACCTGTCCCGAACCGAGTGTCAGGACGGGGCAGGGCCATTGCTACTGAGTGGCAGCAGTGAGCTGTGCACTTAAGATTGAATTGCGCATGTCTCTTTGGCTAGCGGTCTGTCTTGCAATGGCCAGCTAGACATGCATTTTAAACCTCTCTAAACCAGCTGTCTTAGACAGCTGGGTTAGCGAAAGCACAGGCATCCAGTGCTCCCAAGAGCACTGAGAAAGGCTGCTCCCTCCAATCCTGGTGCTTCGCTCATGCTGGTTAACAGCATAAGAGCAGTGCCAGGATCAGTTAGAGGAGTTGGCTGGATCCTGTGCTGGAGGCAGAGCCGAGAAGAAGAAAAAATGAACCGGAGCGAGGAGGACATTCGTGAAGAAAGGGAAGTGCCTATTTCTATTCTTTATTTATTTAATAAGTGTATATATATTTATGCATGCAATCACCCACCCAACACCTGTCCCACCTCTCTAAAGTGCTCCCAGCCGCCACTGGGGAAGGCATAAGATTTTGACACATTCCCAGGTTTACATTGCCTTATAAATCAGGGAATGCGTCAAAACCCATGAGAGTTGCATGGGAAAACTCATTGCAATGTCCATGGAATGCCTCCCTGATGCAGTCTAAGGCAACTCAGTGCCTTATATCCTAAGAGGCTTTGCATAGCCTCATAGATATGGGTCTGCACTGGAGCGCCAAAAAAAGTGATCCACTGGTGGCGGCAGGGGCTTGGAAATATGCCCCTGTATGTTTATATGCTGCAACAGTGCTCGTGTTTTTTACCTCAGAAGAAAGACTGGCAGAGATGTCAAGTTCATGTCATGGTGAAGACACTGCCAGTGTTCACAGATCATGGGCACACAAACTCCATTTACACTGTCTTTTGGAGTGTGAAGCATGTGTTCCAAAGGTTAAACACATGTCTGCAGAATGCACATCAACCTACTGAGCTACCCAGCCAAGGCTGGAATCTAATAAGTGGTTTTATACAGTGCTGCGTGTCTCTGGTTACTTCAGAGTGCTTGACAGTGGTTTGAAGGGATACCCATTAAGGCAGGAGCATAGAGCTCAGACCGATTGTAATGGATCTGTGATTCAACATGCCTGAAATTCTTCGATCATTCTCCCACCTTACTCTAAGTAGAACTTGGATAAAGGTAAATCTATACCTCGATTTTCAGAAGTTTCCTGAACTGCATGTACTTTGGATTGGATCTTCGATTTGAGCCGAGGGCATTCCTGAGTCTAGGTCCTTGTATGGCCATTGATCGTGAGTTTGATTGAGCTTTGTATGCGCCAGGAAGCCAGTGGGGTGCTTTAGGGGGGTGTGGCATGGTTGTGCTCACTAAGGTTATGGCATATCTGGCTGCCTCGTACTGAATTCTTTGAACTCGTGTAACAAACTGTTCTGAGATAGCAGAGTAGATGAAGTGACAATAATTGAGAAACTCTGGGATAAGGGCTGTTGATTGCTGGTTTCTGAAGTCAGTGTGGTAGACAGGAAGAATTTTTACAAACGAGAGATAACTGCATATTTACATACACATGTAGAGTTGACTAGGGGAAGAAAAAACTAAAAGAATCTCAGTGGTCATAAGTTTTGACTTGATGGAGGATGGGGTTCCAAGGCGTGAAGGCCAGTTGAATGGTAATGTTTTGGGTTTAGTAACTCTAGTTACTAGGACCTCAGTTTGGCTCCATTCATATACAGCAAGGTCTTCTCCATCTAGTGTTGTGTGTGGTCCAGCTACGAAGTGATGTTGGTTGGAATCTTTGTCAATTGTTTAATCACAAGTCGATTTGTCTATCGTAAGCGTATATTTGGTAACTCACATGGCTCTGATCGAGGAGCGGAACCAGTGGACTACATAAATCTCTGCAGTAACTGCACTCCCTTTAAGCTATCTCTCTTGGTATCTATGGGCACTGGTTAAAGGTTCCCTGGGCAATGAAGGGTTGCCCATTCTTTATTGTATCACTTGGGGTCTTTAACCTCTGTTGCTCCAAGACTTCCTTACTATTAAATACTAACTGAATATCAAGTATCCCGCCCCACCCCCCCCCCACACATCCTTAGCACTTGACTGTCAGGAGTGGGAGGCAGAGCGGTACAACACCAGACCCCTCTAGTCCACTTGAACTAGAGACCTTAGAGACCTTAGTAACAAGCATTGGCAAAGCCTATATGTCACGCCTATTGCCAATGTCTTTTAGCAATGTGGTACAACAGCACAGCTGCTGCTCAACATGGCTAACAGTTAGTGACACAGAGGAGACTAGTGTAGAGGAGAGTGATGTAGAATGGAGAGAAGTGGCATAGAATGGAGTGGCAAAAAGTGGCGTAGATTGGAGTGGCGTAGAGTGGAGATCCGTACAGTATAGTGGCATACAGTAGAGTGCACAGAAGAGAGTGGCATAGAGGAAAGTAACATGGAGTGGTGTAGAATATAATGCTGTGGAGTGGAGTGGAATAAAGTGGATTTGCGTAAGTAGAGTGGAGCAGCTTAGAGCGGAGTGACGTGGAGTGGCTTAGAGCGGA
Source organism: Pleurodeles waltl (assembly GCF_031143425.1). Lineage (NCBI taxonomy): Eukaryota > Metazoa > Chordata > Amphibia > Caudata > Salamandridae > Pleurodeles > Pleurodeles waltl. The sequence goes on along the minus strand of NC_090443.1, from coordinate 83,273,433 downwards.
GTTGCGTAGAGTGGAGTGGGGTGGCATAGAGTGGAGTGGTGTAAAGTGGACTAGCAGAGAGTGGAGTACAGTAGAGTGGAATGGAGTGGCATTGTGTGGTGTAGAGTGAGGCGGTGTGGAGTGTGGAGTGGTGAAGAGTGGAGTTGCGTAGAGTAGAGTAAACTTGAGTGGTGCAGAGAAGTGTGGTGTGGCATAGAGTAGAGTGGAATGGAGGGGTGTAGAGTGGAAGGACAGAGTAGAGTGGTGTAGAGTGGTGTGGCGTAGAGTACAGTAGCACAGAGTAGAGTGACGCAGAGTTGAGTGGAGTTGCGTAGAGAAGAGTGGTGTGGCATGGAAAGGTGTAGATTGAAGTGCCGTAGAGTGGGCATAGAGTAGAGTGGGGTAGAGTGGACATAGAGTGGAGTAGAGTGCATACAGCAGAGAAGCGTTGAGTATGCAATTATAATACAACAGGTTACCAATTATCTCTGCCTACAACCTATGTAAACATCTGATGACTTTGATCTGATGCAGTTGTTAGTATGTACAATGCTTTCGCAAAAACTGCTTTGTTTACAAATAAATGCATTTTAGACTGGGGGCTTGTGGGCGAGGAAGTATATATCGTAACAGTTGGGGATAAAGGAGATGGAGCCAGGTGGCGGCAGTGAAAGAGTAGTACCTGAATCAGATGGCGATCAGCAGATGGACACTAATTAAGTTGAATCAATCTGTGCTTGGTTCAAGCACCACAGAAAAAAAAGGAAGTGAAGCCTGGCATGCACTTGCCAACTGAGAGGCATCATAGAAGAGTGACAAGGAAGCCAACTAATGGTAAGCAATAGGTAGACTCCAAGCCCATGATTGTAAACAATAACCCACACAAGAGCAGCACATGCACCGTGCAGACAAGACCTAAAAATGACTTGGACACTCAGCATTTCATTTGTGGTCTACAACAGTGAAGTGTGCACTCCTGCACAGTTTTTCTCAAAGACAGCTGTCTGATCAGGTAGAGCAGCTGGAGGCAGAGAGGCCCTAGCAGGGGGAAATGACACATTTTTGAAGAGCCATTCAAACAAATGAAACCCAAAATGATTCCTAGCCTAGCACATACACAAGCTATGCGCTCATCCTGCACCAACACACACAAGGTGGACATGCACCTTCCATCATGTTCTACACAGATGAAAAGGCAGAGTTCATAGGTTTCTACTCTCTGAAGGGAATGGATAAAAAGGTATGCACCTTTCACTTTGTTTCCATGCTGCTGCCACTACAACTCCCACAAAGCCCGATGAGAAGGCAAGAGTTATTCTCTCTACAATAAGTGCAATTTTGGGTGCCCCTCATGACCTCAGAGCTCTTGGGGGGTCTCAGTCTGTGTGAATGATGAGGTTCTCCATGAATGTGTGATAGTCCTGTTTGCTGAGGTATAAAAATAAAAAAAGAAGACACACAATTTACAGAGAAACAGCATAGGGCAGGGCAACATGCTCTCCAGAGCAATGCTGTAGACATTTCTGCCCCAAGTCTCCAACAATATCAAACACATGGTCTGCACGTTACACACTGTTATAAGCTATTTTACCACAGTCCGATGTGACTTTCAACCTCTATACAATTCTGCATGCGCACCTATTGTGGTGCCTTACTGGAATTCTTATCTGTGGCTTGTATGTTGCACATGCCTATGCTGTGAGTGCTCAAGCCACTGAGCTATTTTAAGTTTTAAATCCATCAATTGTCTATTTTTCAAAAGCCTAGCCAGACAAGATGGCAGGGCTCAAACTTAAACATCAACACATCTTATTTCCAGAACACATCTGGACTCACAAAAAACTCACAAAATCTGCCTATTTCCTTAAATTGCCACTAAAGACAAGCTTAATTTGAGCCTGTGGTTTCCGGTGCTGTGCACTTAATCGTCAACACCGGCACTTATGACAGTCTACCACATGGTGGTACTGTGTATCTAATTTAGAGATGAGCACAACAGTTGTTTATTAATTAAATATACATCAACAATGACTAATGCCATCCTTTTAGCTTTGGAGGCCTGGAATAGTCTGAATTGTCACACTTGTAGGAGTATCATGGTTAGGAGTTGTGTTGGTACTGTCACTGGCAGGGGCAATGGGCAGTGTAACCTGTAGTGGCCTCCTGACAAGGGCTCTGGCACCTATTTTTGTTTTTTTACAAAAATCAAGCACTGCCTCAAAGGATAAAGGCGAATCCCCAGTGAACGGTTTCACTTTTGGACACTTAGGGTCAGCAGGATTTGCTGACTAGTTCTTTTCTGACCTGCACTAATAGTGCAGGAGAGCATATAACCTGACCTCAAGCTGTACTGTCCCAAAATGTGAAGATCTGATCACTATTTTCCTGAAACTGCGACTTACCAAAAACTCACTCTCAAAAGGAAATGCCATCTTTCATGAGCATTGTTACGACAATGGTGTATTATATGGTTGTGCAACCTTACCAGGTAATACACTCACAAAACTGCAGTGGGTCCAGTCAGGTTCATTTGTAAAACCTTTAGCTCAACCCTGGGTAGCTGTGGCTTCGGGCAGCAATGCTTAAGTAAAGGAACTAGTGTAAAGCATTTAGAAGTACCAAACAATAAAATAAGAAAGTCGCACAACATAAAAGAAGTCTGACACCAATTTATAAAAATAGATTCTATTTTTATGAATTCTAGACACCAAAATGAGCAAAATTCACCAGAGTGTTCTGGAGATACATGTAAGTTTGAGTAAAACATAAATCTCAGCTTTTTAGTCCGAAGCGCAAACCAACATTGGTAATCATGTGTTTGTCTACTCCTGCCTGAGTTGGACATTCAGTTACGAAGGGGAGAACCCTAGGAAAGCCCCTTCCAACCTCACAACACCTATAGGAACTTTCAGCATCCTCAAACCTCAGCATCAGGACCACTCCATTGAAGTCTATGGAGGTCTTGATGTGAAGTGTCGCAACTTGTCTCGAAACTGCTTTTGATGACTAGGTAACTGTCCAACTACTCCTTATTGCCCCCCTCTGACCTTCTCTCTGTCTGAGTTGGTTGCCAACTTGGACTGGAAAAGGCAAACACAAATCCGGCGCTTAAAATTAAATTAATCTGACCTTGTGTAATGCAATCTGGTGTTCTTGTAATGGTGCTATTGTTACATTAAAAACTCCCCACTTCATGTCCATTAAAACTAAGTGGGTCATGAAAGTTTGCTTCACATTTGTTAGGTTTGGCCTAAAGACAACTATAACTTTCTTGTCAGCTTCATGTAATGTAAGACATAATGGGCCTGATTACAACTTTGGAGGAGGTGTTAATCCGTCCCAAATGTGAGGGATATACCACCAGCCATATTACGATTTCCATAGGATATAATGGACTTGTAATACGGCTGGTGGTATATCTGTCACTTTACCGTCACTTTTGGGACGGATTAACACCTCCTCCAAAGTTGTAATCAGGCCCAATATTTAAAAATACTTACTATATCCTTACATAGAGGGGCTTTGGCTCAGCCCTCTTTGTACTGTAGTTCTTTAAACTGTTGTTCAGATTTTGCATCATCCCACAACAACATATATACAGCATGGTGCAATGAGTCCCCTGTCTTCAGCCACTCACTCTCTTTTACTGTAAGTGATGGTATTTTGTCTGGTCACGTGCATATCTGACTAAAAAGAATATCATTTCAGTACCAGAGTTGGTGGGCTTTGTCAATCTGTTTTACACAGTTTTCATTTTTGGGTCTGGCTTGACAGTGCAGCTGTCGCTAGAGCTTTGAAAAGTAGTACTGATAGAGGGGGTAAGTGTTGACCTTCTCTTCTGACTTTAAATTAGCCAGAAAGTGTATGCTTCCACTGATAATGAGTGGTTTTAAGGAAACCTTATATACATTCAGTAGGTGTGACCTATAGGCCTGATTGGTTTATTGGGAAAGATTATGTAAGATACCTGATGGTTGATATGTTTATTATGGAAAGTTATGACATAAGTTGTAGACCTTGTTTTAACATGTTGTTAAAACAAGTAATTAGTTACAAGGAATACTGGGGGTAAAACATTTGCATTGTATGAATCCTTCCTTACTCGTGCCTCCCAGGAGGGATTGGATATAGTTTTGCCAACTTTAATTCTGTTCCTGTTTGTAATTATATGACAGTATGCTGGATGGTTACCTTGTGAGAAAGGTTATGCTTGATTCAGGAGGCCTGATTGGTTAGTTGGGAAAATGTTAGAAACCACTGATCTGACCTATTTATCCTTAAATTATACAAAAAAGGCAGTAGGCCTGACTTAATTATTGCAAAAACAATATGGTAAAGGCAATAGGCCTTACAGGTTGGATTGGTATCACACTTTACTGAAGCCTGTAGACTGGTATTTATTTCACTGCATAGAATCCCATAGAATATCATGTTAGGCAAGGCTTTTGGTGCTGGCTATACTCTCTGGCAAACTCTCGGTTTAGAAAATTTTTGTGAGGCAACAGGTCAGCCTATTTCAGTCAATGGCTCTACTGCGCTGTGACTGGCGGCATTTCGCTTTATCACATGTGCACAACTTTCATAAAATGAGTGTGGTTACGTACCGGGGATGGTGGGCTAGTCTTTTCATTTTCAGTTATCTCTTCTTTGGAGGTCCCCTTTAATTTCCTTGTGTTTTTTAAGAGCACCTGGCTTCGCCCTAAACAGTGTTATCTGTTCTCCCCTGCAGCTCATTTCATCTCCGTTGATTGGCCACTGTTTCTAAACTGGGCTGTCATTTAGGAATAGGATTATTCATAGTATATCTTTATTTTATCATTTTAGATGTCCGCCACCGTTTGAAGCACAGTGTTGTTCATCTTCGATGGTAGAACATTAACACACTGCACACAATACCACTTCATAAGGTCTGCCCAGAATGATGTTCACTAAATGACCATCTTTAAACGGCACTGTGAATAGCCTATCACTATTTTGCAACGAAGATGGCTATAATGTGCTTCTAAACTTTAATACAACGATATACTATGTACCATATTATTCCAAGGTGGCTGTTCACTGACGTGTTTCATATTTTCCTTATTTTTGTTGCAAGCATATGTCCACCAGTTCAGACAGTGGCAATTTTTTCGGGCTCTACTTTTATCGTTTTAATTTATCTTGCATATGCTTACTGTGTTTGTGCTATAGTGTTGATTGGCGAGTAAGTAGATGCAAGAATGAGTCAATGGCATGATGAATGGATGCACGAGTGCAAGAAAGAGTGACAGTCTATTTGCATGACATGTTGTTGAGTGTGTTAGGGAAACTACTTTTCCATCCCTCCTTAGAGTGACGCAAAGAAAACACATACGCCAGGCAAGGCTCCAGCACAGATGAAATGTTTGTTGAGGTACCAAGGTTTATTGGCAGGCCAAGGCAAGAGGCAGATGCACATCCCAGTGTTACGTCTTACAAGCAAGCATCTTCTGCCCTCACAAATTTAAGTCAGGCAGATATATATGCTTGAAAGTGCTGTCACTGCAAAACCCCAACAGGGGACACAGTCCAAACATGGGCAAGCATATACAAAGAAATGCTGCACATACAAAACTTCAAGACCACAGAGTAGAATTAAACATAATGCAGTGTGAGCATAAATAAGTGAACAGACAACAGGAGGACTGTAAGAAAAAGGGGGCTGGGTTGCTGACTGGCTGAACTTAAAGGGTGAGACTGAGCTAAACTTAAAAACGTGGTTTGGAGAGGTATGTTTGCACAGCTGGCATAGGTGTCAGAGAGGTCAGCAGGGAAGTCTTGGGGCAGTGCTAAACTAGTAATGTGGATGAGTGGAACCATTCTGTGAATGAGAGGAGCAAGCATCTTGGTAAGAGAAAAGAATAAATAGCTTACTGGGATTCGGCTATTGGGAGAGAACTGGAACTTAAGTATGATGTCTATAGGTACATACATGCAGATATATATATATATATATATATATATATATATATATATATATATATATATATATATATATGCTTTTTTTTAACAATTCCTCCTTTTTGGTAGTAATATACACAATTGTAAAAATATATAATATATATATATATATATATATCAAAAACATAATACTAACAATGTATCAATAAAATACATATCTTTGAATGGCATTGCACATCTTTTAGATGAAATACAGATATCGCTGTCTAGATATACACCTATGAGATATTCATTATTTAAACATAGACAAAACGACATGCTAGTACCAATGCATTCATGTGTTATGGGTCTATAGCCATTAAATCAAACATTTCTTTATGTGCTTCCTCTACATCTTGTATTCTAAGATATGTGTAGGATAGCTCCTGCTCTGTAGGAGGTAGAACTTTAACTGCAGAAAGCAAATGGATGCTCTTACTACAGAATTGCTGGAGCATGGAGCAACACTGAAGACAACACAAAAGTATCACCAGTGTTATAAAGATGCCAAATAGTGCTAGAACTAAGGGCCAGATGTAGGTATATTCCAATTTGCGTCTTGCAAATTGCGAGTCAGATCGACTCGCAATTTGCAAGTCGCAAATTGGAATGTAGTGTCCCTAACACCATCTGCGACTCGCAAGGGGGTCGCAAAGGCCCACCTCATTAATATTAATGAGGTGGGTTGCAATTTGAAACCCCCTTAAGACTCGCGGCACTCACAGGAATGGTGGCCTGCTGGAGACAGCAGACCACCATGTCTGTGACTGCTTTTAAATAAAGCCGTTTTTTTTTTTGTAATGCAGCCCGTTTTCCTTAAAGGAAAACGAGATGCATTACAAAACGAAAAAATGAAACGTTTTCGTTTCATTTTTTCAGAGCAGGCAGTGGTCCACTGCTCTGAAAAAATGTTTGCAGTTCCATTCACAAAGGGGAAGGGGTCCTATGGGGACCCCTTCCTTTTTGCGAATGGGTTACCACCCGTTTCAAATGGGTGGAAACTGCGATTGCTTTGCGACCGTGTCCGCGGTCACAAAGCAATCTGGCATTGCACTTGGACTCGCAATTAGGAAGGGGACTCCCCTTCCTAAATGCGACTCGGAAACCCGTTTTGCGATTCAGTAACCAGGTTAACAAATCGCAAAAGGGGTTTCGTGCATTGCAAAGTGCAGTTTGCACGTCGCAAACAGCAAAATTAGCTGTTTGCGACATGCAAACTGTTTGGTACATCTGGCCCTAAGCTCTTTAACCATCTGTTGGTAGCCACGACCACAGCCAGGACCAATCATCAGAATCTATCACTTTGTCTGCTCCATGAAGTATTCTGTGTTCTTAATTTTGGCCACATACCTTGCTATGTTTCCACTTTCATTTAAAAAATAACAGTAATAGGAATTCAATAAAACGCACAGTCCTCCTTGTTCTAGTGTCAGGAGGTCAAGGGCAATTCTATGTTGGATGGTCATGGCAGCCACTGCATTTATTTCCACCTGCAACTCTTGAAGTGCATCTTTTGTGGCACTGAATGCTACGGCTAGCTCAGCAGACATGTTAACAAGAGCCAATTCCAAATCATGTACACCATATCCAGAAATTAATATATGCATTAGCTCAAAATATACCTTGTCTAGCCTCCAGAATAGGCGTATGTATATCTCTTCTATACCTATGAGCGAAACTCCCCAAATTTAATAGCTTATGTGCTGCCATATGCGGCACAACTGAAATGTTTGGTGTTAGATAAGAAATAGCACACATGCCTTCCCAGTGCCGGGGAAGCACATTGTAAGCCTCAGTTCCAGAAATGAAATACATACCACCCTGTAATTGTGTGTTCAATGTGTGATATTTACTGAGAGGAAGGCCTACCCCCTCAGGGAAAGAGTTCTGAAATTGATCAGAGCATTTATAATCAATCCATGCAGAATTTATAAGAGTAACATTTGCCCACTGTGCCATAAAAGAGCAGCGAGCTGACCACAAAGGATATTCTAATATTTTAGAAATCACATTTGGTGCAATAGCATAATCATTTTCTTGCTCAATTAATGGATTGTGTAGAAGACTATCAGGTGTTATCAACAGTGTCTCTCCCTGTATAGTGATGTTCCAGTAATGTAAAGTGTAGTTAACGTTTTTTCCTTGTATCTTAGTTGTCTAGATCCTACTTATTAATTGTCTGTCCCTTTTGTTCCAATTACCAGTGGTATCATCAAATTCTAATATGTTAGGACACTTGCTACTTGCTAGATATCCTAAGTATTGGGAAGCTGGGTGGATGCTGAAACCTGATGCTTTATACATACCGGGAAAGCTCTGTCCTCCTGTTTTCCACCAGAGGAAACACTGGGTATTCAGCTTGGATATTTGGCAGTATGGTACAACATGGGCACCACCCAATCCTTCCTTCTCCACAGTCCCAAGTTACATTTGGTATAAGGCATCCCTTTCCTTGTGCGTAATTTTGTATAGGCACAGGTGTCCTGTGTAAGCCAATGGGGTAATTGGGGTGTCTGGATAATTCTCTACACATCCAGCAATTTTCAAGAACTAAGACTTGGGCTACTTTCTCGTGTACTGCAATGAGGGGATGGTCAGCTGGTTGCCTAAATACCGGTAGCATACACAAAGTTAAGGTACTAAAAATAATATTTTTGTTGTGCGATCTATGCAATGCATTTATTTTTCAAAGTTATAGATGGAGATATGAAGTCTTTCTGTTACTCATTTCCAAGCCACTTTCTCTAATTGTCAGTAAGGCAATGGCACGCACTGTGCTGTTCTCTGCTTCTCCTACTGGTCTGCAGTCATCTTGTTCAGGGGCCGTTTCACAAATCTGCCCTGCGGTGTACTCTTCAGTCTATTTTTATGCAGGTGCAACCCTCACCTGTCTTCGAGACTACGTTGTGTGCTTCACTCAAATGCATCAGTTGGTGTCACCTGACACTTGATGAGGGGCCCTCAGCATGGCTCTTAAGAATGGTCTGGTCTGTCTCCCCCTTTTCTGGTATGTTGCGCTGCTCCACGGGTTGCAGGTGCTTATCTGTTGCAGGCACTTTGCCTCTGTTGTTGTTAGTGCAGATCTATACCTAGTGCCATAAATCCACTCAGGATGTCCCTTCACCGCAGTCCGGGTCACCAGGAGCATGGAGTGTGGTCCAGTCCATCTAGAACTAAAAGAAATATCTTTTATTGTTTTCACCTTGACCATGTCTCTAGCTTTAAAGGATGTGTGGGCTCTGAGGACTGATGGGGCAAAGCTTCCGTCACTTGGAGATGGTGATGCCTCAAGATGGCTGACTTTATAGCATAGTCAGACATGTTTTCATCAGACCACAGCACTGTTGCTTGAGGTGCTGGGAGAGGCAACCTCAACCCCACAGACACAGGCCACCCTATCAGTACTTCATGTGGGGACAAAAAGGTTGTTCTAGGTGGTGTTGCTCTTATGGCATGCAGCAATTAAGGCAGTGCATCAAGCGATTTCAGGTCTGTTGCATCAGTTGTCTTTGCTAATCTATTTTTTACTGTGGAGTTCATCCTCTCCACCTATCCTGAACTTTGGGGGTGATAAGGGGCATGCAGTTTCCACTCTATTCCCAAACATTCACAAATCTTTTGCACAACTGCAGCCACAAATTTACCCCCTCTGTCACTATTTATGCCCTGGGGGACCCCAAATCGGGGTATATCTTTCATCAAGCATCATACAACAGTTGCCAAATTGTTCTTCCTTGTGGGAAACTCCTCCACCCATTTTGAAAATTGATCCACACATACCAGCAAGTATTTGAATCCATTCACTGGAGGCATATAGGCAAAATCTATTTGGACGTTGGTAAAAAGGCCCTGTGGTACTGGTAAGTGATCATGTGTAGCAGGGGACTGGCCTTTAGTATATTGGTCACAGACAAGACATCGGCAGCAGAATTGTGCAGTGAAGGCTGTTATCCCTGGTGCAAACCATTCCTGTCTAATTAGCTCATTCATCCCCCCCTTGTGCCATGTGAGTGCATCCATGAGCAAGCCTTGTAAGGGGAAGGAACATACTGCATGGAGTCACAGGTCTCCTATCCCGGTGGACCCACAATCCCTCATCATTTTGCTCACATCCAGCGTCAATCCACACTCTCTCCTCACCTGGTGTTGCAAACCATTATGCTTCCTTTACATCAGCTAGCAACAATTGTCTCTGAATGAGATGAATTTTTGGAATGCTTTTTGCTATTAGGGGTACCATCTCTATTGGCTGTTACATGGTCTTGCTTGCTGCTGTGCCAGGCATGGCGTTTCCTCTGGCTATCTTGGTATTAGCTCCTGTATGGGCCTCGCATTTTATTACTTCTATGCTGTTGGGAATTGCTTTTTAGTTCTTTACTAAAAGGCCATTTTGAATGGGGCACACTGCTGCTGTTATGAAACCACGATACTGCCACTGCTGGCCAAAGTCGTGGACAACTCCAAAGGCATACAGTGAGTCAGTATAAATGTTAACAGTTTTCCTCTCGGCTAGGATGAATGCACTTATTACAGCATACAGCTCAGCTTGCTAGGCAGATGTGCCAGGGAGCAGAGCTGCACTTTCAATTATGGTGTCTCCTGTTGTTATGGTATACCCTGCTCTGTAATCAATGTCAGTTAGTCTGCTGGAGGAACCATCAGTGTACCACTCATAGTCTGCCTTTTCTAATGGTGTCTGTTGTAAATCTGGTCTGGGTGTGGTGCATGTTTCTACAACCTCAACACAATCATGGTCAGGGGTTTCATCACAATCACCTATTGCAGGTAATAATGTTACCAAATTATAACATTTTTGTGATATTTGTATTGCAGTTAGCAAGAATGAAGAAACAAAGGCAAAAACTAGTGGCATTGCACAAAAACAGAGAACCAGCTCCCTGTTTTGTAGTATCGATACGCTTCAAGTGCCCTTAATACGCGGCTCGCTGTATTTTAATACCTTGTACAACCAATGCGATTTAAGTGACCTCAATGCGTCCCTGGACAAGAGAGAGTGAGTGACAGACACAGTGAGAGAGACAGAAGCGAGGGAGAGGTGTTGGCAGAGGTAGGTGTAGAGGTTGGTAGGTGTAGGTAGAGGTCAGTATAGGTAGAGGTAGGTATAGGAAGAGGTAGCTGTAGGTGGAGGTAGGCATAGGTAGAGGTAGAGGTAGGTAGGTGTAGGTACAGGTAGGTGTAGATACAGGTGTAGGTAGGTGTCGGTAGAGATAAGTAGAAGTAGCTGTAGTAAAAGGAAGGTGTAGGTAGTGATGGGTGTAGGTACACGTAAAGGTAGGTGGGCGTAGGTAGAGGTAGATATAGGTGTATATACAGGTAGGGGTAGGTAGAGGTAGAGGTAGATGTAGATGTAGGTAGAGATGGAGGTAGAGGTAGGTGTTGGTAGGTACGTAGATATAGGTGTAGGTAGAGGAAGAGGTAGGGGCAGGTAGAGGTCGGTGTAGGTAAAGGAAGGTAGAGGATAGGAAGAGGTAGGTGTAAATAGAAGTAGGTTTAGGCAGTGGTAGGGAGAGGTAGAGTTAGATGTAGGTAGAGGTAGAGGTAGGTGTAGGTAGAGGTAGGTGAAGAGGTAGGTAGAAGTAGAGGTAGGTGTAGGTAGACCTAGGTGTAGGTGCAGATAGAGGTAGGCATAGGTAGAGATAGGTGTAGGTAGAGGTAGGTGTAGGTAGAGGTAGGTATGGGTAGAGGTAGGAGTAGGTAAAGATAGAGAGGTAGAGGTAGGTGTAGAGGTAGAGGTGGGTAGAGGTAGGTGAAGGTGTAGGTAGAGGTAGGTCTAAGTAGAGGTAGGTGTGGGTAGAGGTAGGTGTGGGTAGAGGTGGATGTAGGTAAAAGTAGGTAGAGGTAGGTATAGATGTAGTTAGAGGTAGGTGTTGGTAGAGGTAGGTGTAGGAAGAGGTGGGTGAAGGTGTAGGTAGAGGTAGGTGTAGGTGTAGGTGCAGATAGGTGTAGGAAGAGGCGGGTGTATGTAGAGGTAGGGGTAGGTGGAGGTGGGTGTATGTGTGGATACAGGTAGAGGTAGGTGTAGGTGTAGGTAGGTATTGGGAGAGGTAGCTGTTGGTAGAGGGAGGTGTAGGTAGAGGTAGGTGTAGGTAGAGGTAGGTAGAAGTAGGTGTAGGTAGAAGATGTAGATGCAGGTAGAGGTAGGTCAAGGTAGAGGTAGATGTAGGTAGAGGTGAATGTAGGGGTAGGTAAAGGTAAAAGTAGAGGTAGTTGTAGGTAGAGGGAGGTGAAGGTGTAGGTACAGGTAGAGATAGGTGTAGGTAGAGGTAGTTGTAGGTGTAGGTAGAGGTAGGTCTAAGTAGTGGTAGGTGTGGGTAGAAGTAGAGGTTGGTGTAGTTAGATGTGGATGTAGGTAAAAGTAGGTAGAGGTAGGTATAGATCTAGTTAGAGGTAAGTGTCGGTAGAGGTAGGTGTAGGAAGAGGTGGGTGAAGGTAGAGGTAGGTGTAGGTGCAGATAGGTGTAGGAAGAGGAGGGTGTAGGTAGAGGTAGGGGTAGTTACAGGTGGGTGTATGTGTGGATACAGGTAGAGGTAGGTGTAGGTTGAGGTAGGTATAGGTAGATGTAGGTGTAGGTAGAGGTAGGTGCAGGTAGATGTAGGTAGAAGTAGGTGTAGGTAGAGATAAAGGAAGGTAGAGGTAGGTATAGGTAGAGGTAGGTAGGTGGAGGTAGGTGTAGATATATAGGTGGAGGTAGAGTTAGGTGTAACAAAAGGTAGGCGTTGGCATAGATAGAGGTAGGTGTAGGTAGAGGTAGGTAGATTTAGATGTAGGTAGGTGTAGGTAGACGTTAGAGGGAGGTAGAGGTAGAGGTAGGATAAGGTAGAGGTAGATAGAGGGAGATGTAAGTGTAGGTAGAGGTAGGTGTAGGTAGGTAGATGTAGGTAGAGGTGGGTGTAGGTAGACGTAGGTAGAGGCAGGTAGAGGGAGGGAAGTGTAGGTAGAGGCAGAGAGAGGTAAAGGTAGTTGTGGAGGTAGATGTTGTAGGGTTATGTAGAGGTAGGTGTAGGTAGAGTTAGGTAACAGTAGAGGTAGAGGTAGAAGTAGGTGTAGGTACAGTTATGTGCAGGTAGAATTAGATGTAGGTAGAGGTAAGTGTAGGTAGAGGTAGGTAGAGGTAGAGGGAGGTGTAAGTAGAGGTAGGTGTAGGTAGTGGTAGGTTAGGTAGAGGTAGGTAAAGGTAAGTAGAGGTAGAGGTAGTTAGAGGGATGTAGGTGCAGAGGTAGGTGTAGGTAGAGGTAGGTGCAGGTGGAGGTAGGCGTAGGTAGAGGTAGGTGTAATTAGAGATAGATGTAGGTGTATGCAGAGGTAAGTGGAGGTAGGCGTCATTAGAGATAGAGGTAGGTGTATATAGAGGTAGAGGTAGGTATAGGTAGAGGCAGGTGTAGGTAGAGGTAAGTAGATGTAGAGTGGTGTCGGTAGAGGTAGGGTGTAGGTACAGCTAAAGGTAGGTGTAGGTGTACATACAGGTAGAGGTAGGTGTAGGTAGAGGTTGGTGTAGTCAGAGACAGAGGTAGGTATAGGGAGATGTAGGTGTAGGTAGCAGTAGGTGTAGTTAGAGGTAGAGGTAGGTGGAGGTGAATGTAGAGATAGAGGTAGATGTAGGTGTAGGTAGGGTTAGGTACAGGACGAGGTAGGTGTAGGTAGGGGTAGGTGTCTGTAGAGGTAGGTGTAAATAGAGGTAAATGTGGGTAGAGGTAGATGTGTATGTAGGGGGAGGTAGAGTTAGGTGTAGGTACAGATAGCTGTAGGCAGAGGTAGGTGTAGGTACAGGTAAGTGTAAGTATTGGTATATGTAGTTAGAGGTAGGTGTAGGTAAAGATAAGTGTAGGTATAGGGAGGTGGAGCTAGAGTTAGGTGTAGGTAGAGGTAGGTCTAGGTACAGGTAAAGGTAGAGGTAGGTGTAGGTAGAGGTAGGTGTAGGTAGAGGAAGGTGTAGATGTAGATAGAGGTAGGTGTAGGTAGTAGTAGGTATAGGTAGAGGTAGGTGTAGGTAGAGGTAAATGTAGTTAGAGGCAGATGTAGGTAAAGGTAGCTGTAGGTAGAGGTAGGTGTAGGTGGAGGTAGAGTTAGGCATAGGTGGAGGTAGGTGTAGTTACAGGTAGGTGTAGGCAAAGATAGATGTAGTTGTAGTAAGATATAGGTATAGGTAGTAGGTGTAGGTAGAGGTAAATGTAGGTATTGGTAGATGTAGTTAGAGGTAGGTGTAGGTAAAGATAAGTGTAGGTATAGGGAGGTAGAGATAGGTAGGGCTAGAGTTAGGTGTAGGTAGAGGTAGGCCTAGGTAAAGGTAGAGGTAGGTGTAGGTAGAGGTAGGTGTAGGTAGAGGAAGGTGTACATACAGGTAGTGCTAGAGGTAGGTAGAGGTAGGTGTAGGTAGGTGTAAGTGGAGGTAGATGTAGGCAGAGGTAGAGGTTGCTGTAGGTAGAGCTAGAGGTAGAAGTAGAGATAGGTATAGGTAGAGGAAGGTGTAGGTAGAGGTAGGTGGGTGGAGGTAAAGGTAGGTGTAGGTAGAGGTAGGTGTAGGTAGAGGTAGGTATAAGTAGGTGTAGTTAGACATAGGTGTAGATATAGGTAGAGGAAGAGGTAGGTGTAGGTGGAGGTAGAGGTAGAGGTAGGTATAGGCAGGAGGTAGAGTTAGATGTAGGTAGAGGTAGACATGGGTGTAGGTAGAATTAGATGTTGGCAGAGGGAGGTAAATGTAGGTTGAGGTAGAGATAGGTAGAAATAGGTGTAGGGGTAGGTAGAAGTAGAGGTAGCTGTAGGTAGAGGGTGGTACAAGTAGAGGTAGGTGTAGGTAGGTCATGTAGTGGAGGTAGGTGTAAGTAGAGGTAGGTGTAAGTAAAGGGAGGTGTAGGCAGAGGTAGGTGTGAGATAAGGTAAGTGTAGGTAGAGGTAGGTGTAGTGAGAGATTGGTATAGGTAAAGACAGGTGTAGGTAGATGTATATATATGTAGAGGTAGGTATAGGTGGCAACAGAGGTAAGTGGAGGTACAGGTAGATGTAGATGTAGGAAGAGACAGACATAGGTGTAGGTAGAGCTAGGTGTAGGTGCAGATAGAGATAGGCATAGGTAGAGATAGGTGTAGGTAGAGGTAGGTGTAGGTAGAGGTAGGTATGGGTAGAGGTAGGAGTAGGTAAAGGTAGAGAGGTAGAGGTAGGTGTAGAGGTAGAGGTGGGTAGAGGTAGAGAGAGGTAGAGGTAGATGTAGAGGTAGAAAGATATCAAAGAGCAAAGCACCATCAGCGCTATGAATGCAAAATAAGAGGCAATACTGTGTGTAATAACACAGGCTGCAGAAAGAGAAAAAAAACTGAGTCAAAGCAGCCTGCTCCGATACATTGTGTAATCACAGTATTTGTGGGACTGTTGCACGCAAATGACTTTGGAACCGGGAAACCAGGTTCGAGTCTCGGTGTCGGCTCAACATCCTGTGATTCTGGGCAAATCACGTAATATCCCCATCCATACTAAAAATAAATGTCACCATCTCTAATATAACCGGTGATCATATAAAGCGCTCCAATACCTTCAAGTCGATGGGCACAGACACCAAAGAAACAGTGACAAGAAACAGTGACATGCCCAAACAACATACCGCCGCAGAGTGGGAAGCATAAGAAATAAAGAAGTGCCTTCAGTGTGGTAGCCAGAGAGGAAGGGCACTGGCCAGTGTCCAATGGGATGTGACTGGAAGGAGTACTTGGTCCATAGGCAATCCGGCAGCAAGAACGGCGAAGAAAACAACAGGAAGTGAAGCAGGACGACGTGCAGACAACATGCTGGGCAATCAGAAGCACGAAATCAGTGTGACATTGGACTAAGCCAATGGTAAGTTCAGGTAAGTAAGGGGCTGGGCCTAAGCCCCTTTTAATTTTTTTTAATTATCAATAGATTTTGCAAGCAGCGCTCAAGTGCGCGTGCAGGCCAAACCTAAAAATAACCACCACACAAGGTTCCAGGCCAGATCTACAGGATTAATGAATGGTCCTTAGGGGTGCCTTACATGTACAAAATAGGAAGGTTTGCACCTGGCAAGTGGGTACACTTGCTAGGTCGAATTGGCAGTTTAAAAACTGCACGCACAGACACTGCAGTGGCATGTCTGAGCCATGTTTACAGGGCTACTTATGTGGGTGGCACAATCAGTGCTGCAGGCCCACTAGTAACATTTGGTTTACAGGCCCTAGGCACCTCTAGTGCACTTTACTAGGTACTTACTAATAAATCAAATATACCAATTATGGAAAAGCCAATTACACATACAATTTCACATAGAGCACTTGCACTTTAGCACTGGTCAGCAGTGGTAAAGTGCCCAGAGTAACAAAAACAGAAAAAAATTGAGTCCAGCACATAGCAACAACCTGGGAAGTAGAGACAAAAAGTTAGGGGAGACACGCCAAGGATGCCAGGTCTAACACGGCCACATAATTTAGTCAACATTGCAGCGTAATTTCATCCTTCCTGCTGCAAATTGGCCGTGCTGACAGGCAAGCTAAATATGCCAATTGGGAGTATACCAACTGAACCACGTTTAAAGTGGGAGCACAGGTACTTTGCTGTTGTTTAGCAGGGATAAACTGCATAGAATTCTACAGGCAATAAACACAGATAGAGCAAAAATCTGGGGGTACAACATGCAAAGATGCTCATTTCCTACAAATGCCTACCTGGGTGGTCTATAAGAGATTCCTCCCTCAATTAGGGTTAAGGCAGCAGCCAGAGCCAGAGTATTCTTTAGCAAGTTCCATTACAATCACATATTACTGATTCCAAACAGAATACCACTCTTTTTTTATAATGGCTTCCCTAACCTACAAAGCAGCCCAGCTAAGTAGCCCCTAAGAGTCAGAAGAAAAAGTTACCCTGCAAAGAAGTTTATGAAAGCTGTGCATCAAGGAGCTTCGTCCGAAGATTCTCCTATTTAACAAACGTCAAAACCTATACATTTGTTTTTGTGTTTTGTTCAGTGCCAGGCATGACCTCGTGGTTACTTAAGATCCCTAGGACGCCGAAACCCAAGACACTCTTTCTCGAGTGACGTGAAGAAATTGTGGAAATTCTTGGCCCATTGCCTGCCTTTTCCTTCACTCCAGAACTGGAGTTGTAATGTGAATCCTCAACTCCTCCTGAAAAAAAGCTCAAAAACTTTTGAGTTTAAGAGTGGTTGTCTAGCAAACTTGAAAAATAGGTTTCCTGGGTTTTGAGACTTTATACAGAACGCCTCTGCACGCCTCATCCTGGACATCCCCCGCCACTGCCACACCACAGCCCACTTGAGAGACCTGCATTGGCTCCCCGTCAACAAGAGAACCACCTTCAAACTCCTTACCCACGCTCACAAGGCACAGCACAACACCGGACCAGAATACCTCAACAGAGGACTCTCCTTCTACACCCCAACCCGACAGCTTTGCCCTGCCGACCTTGCCCTCGCCACTGTCCCACTCATCTGCAGAACAACCACCACCAGCAGATCATTTGCGCACCTCGCTGCCAAGACGTGGAACACTCTTCCCACCCACCTGCGTCAGACCAAGGCCCTCCTTACCTTCAGGAGACATCTCAAGACATGGCTGTTCGAGCAGTAGCAGCGCCCCCCCACCCCCAGTGCCTTGAGACCCTCACAAGTGAGTAGTGCGCTTTATCAATCAATCAATCAATAATATTTATAAAGTGCGCTACTCACCCGTGAGGGTCTCAAGGCGCTAGGGGAGGGGGTTACTGCTGCTCGAAGAGCCAGGTTTTGAGCTGCCTCCGGAATGTGAGGTGGTCCTGAGTGGTCCTGAGGTTGGCGGGGAGGGAGTTCCAAGTCTTGGCCGCCAGGTAGGAGAAGGATTTCCCACCTGCCGTTGTGCGGCGGATGCGAGGGACGGCGGCGAGTGCGAGGCTGGCGGAGCGAAGTTGACGGGTGGGCGTGTAGAAACTGAGGCGACGGTTGAGGTATTCGGGTCCCTTGTTTTGGAGGGCTTTGTGTGCATGGGTGAGGAGCCTGAAGGTGATCCTTTTGTTGACGGGTAGCCAGTGCAGGTGTCTCAGATGAGCGGAGATGTGGCTGTTGCGGGGTATGTTGAGGATGAGGCGAGTGGAGGCGTTTTATATTCGCTGAAGGCGTTTCTGGAGTTTTGCGGTGGTTCCTGCGTATAGTGTGTTTCCGTAGTCCAGGCGGCTTGTGACGAGGGCGTGGGTCACGGTTTTTCTGGTGTCGGCGGGGATCCAGCGGAAGATCTTTCGGAGCATGCGGAAAGTGAGGAAGCAGGAAGACGAGACGGCGTTGTCTTGTTTGGTCATGGTGAGAAGCGGGTCCAGGATGAATCCGAGGTTGTGTGCGTGGTCTGAGGGGGTTGGAGCGGTGCCCAGGGCCGTGGGCCACCAAGAGTTGTCCTAGGAGGACGGGGTGTTTCCGAGGATGAGGACTTCCGTTTTGTCGGAGTTCAGTTTCAGACGGCTGAGTTTCATCCATTCTGCGATGTCTTTCATTCCATCCTGCAGGTTGGTCTTGGCAATGGTAGGGTCTTTGATGAGGGAAAGTATCAGCTGGGTGTCGTCGGCGTAGGAGATGATGTTGATGTTGTGATTGCGTGCGATGTCGGCGAGGGGGCTCATGTAGACATTGAAGAGAGTCGGGCTGAGCGAGGAGCCCTGTGGGGCGCCGCAGATGATCTCGGTGGGGTCCGAGCGGAACAGCGGGAGGTAGACTCTTTGGGAGCGGTCCTTTACAAATTCCCTGATTGATTGATATGCAGACTGGGTGTTATACAAGTTTTCCTCCCATCTGTTCTGTAGTTCTGGATTCCAACTTAACCTTAAGTTGGTGCCATGCCCTACCCACTCACCCTTTCCCCTCACAGAATAACTGTATAACTCAGTGGCCTGTCCTTCTTCACGTCCCCAACAAATCGAGCTGTGATTGGAGGTGAAATCAGAGACACTCGATTTGCTAAAAACACACCCATGGGCAAAAAACAGCACCTGGAAAACTGCTGGTTCCGACAGAAAGCCTCTTATGTTGTAACATTAAGAAAAGGTCTTCTGACTATGTAGGCAGACGCTCTCCCCAATCAGTATTCCAGACCGCATGCAATCGTCCCCTCTGCTGGCTGTAGGTGGAACAGTGCGATTTTCAGGGCTCCACACAAAGCGGTCTTGTGATTTACTCGACGAAATCTACAACAAAACTTACAACCATACACCGGAAGTCTAGTCATCCGCTGCAGTCAGGCTGTTCCCACCGAAAACAGGGATTAATGCTGCCCATATGTAGAGGAGGGGCCTAAGAGTAGGAGGCCCCTAACTAAGGGATGTCACAGTGTCTAACCGGCTGTTAAACCAAAAGCTAAAATAGGACCTTAGTACTCAAGCCTGCTACCTGAATAATGAATCCAGTGAACAGAACTGAAAGTGTTTAATAAGAAGTATTTTACACAATAATCCCTTCGTGGGGTTAACTTGTATCTGTGCATCCCTTCAAGGTGTGTGAGGGGACTGAGGTGTAGGGATTGTGAGACCAGCCAAGGATCAGAGGGTTGAGAGAGTGAGGAAGCCAGGAGTGGAACTCTAGTATACCGGGTCCACAGCACACTACTCCTTGGACCACATCAAAACCTCCTCCGAACATCTTTGACCCAATGCCAGATACGATTGGTGATGTCATCTCCTCGACAGGTACCATCCTTTGGAAATGCGCACGCCACTCGGACAAGTGTTTTCAAGTTGCAGCCTGTCTCGTCAGCTGTACCAAATTGATATGATAATTTCTGCCAGGAACCATAGAAAACTGCCCGCATAGAGACTTTCAAAGAAATACATGTTGATGCGAACAAAAGCTGCACACCTTCTACTACCTAAACACATGACGTTCTAAGAAGTACCAATCAGATTTGTGTAAATGAGTGCGGGGGCGGGCACAGTCGATGATGTACAGCAGGTTTGGGTGAAGGAAGGCCAGAGACCCCTTCCGTCCAGCCTCCGCTTCCCACGCATCAGGGATTTTTAGAGATACAAAAAGATAAAAGCGAACACGTTATACAAGGGACCTCTGGCTGCAGGTATTAGAGGAGGGTGGCGTTCGATTAATTAGTGCGCACGAGGGGACAGCGAACAAGGGCCCATTAATATTGCGGCGTTTCTGGCAAAGATGGAACGCTAATGTATTTATCCTGATTGCATGTTTTTAATTGCGAGCCGGGATTAATTGGCTAAAGCAACGAAATGCAAATTTCTCTGCATGGGTTATGTGATGGAAACCTGGCAAATGGTCTTCATTAGGAAGAACTCCCCACCCCCAAGTCTCTCCCCCGACTGGGAAGCAAGCCTGCGATCATATCTCTTTAATGAGATTTTTGCTAATGGGTGGGAGGGAGGTATATCTGTAGTTATTTATACACACACATATACACATATACACATGAAAATGTGTGTATATATATATATATACATACATCACATCATCTATATGAGTATGTGTGTACATATGTATAAATATATTACATATGGATGTGTGTGTGTATTTCACAATTATATATTTCACAGTCAGTCATAGCAAATCTCTGTCATTGTTACGTTAGAGTTTCCACTGAAAATTAATTGTTATTTTCTTTATAATTTTATCATTGTTCGACAAATCTGCACAAACGTGTCCCCCAAAAACTTCTTCCAATTTGGGTTCGAGAAGGCAAGCTTTGTACAGATCCCTCAAAGGGGTGGGGGGCAGATGCAAGAGGAGTGCCCAAACGTGACACTTAGGCCCAGATTTGTACTTTTTGATGCAAACCTGCGTTAGCGCAAGTTTGCGTCAAAAAGTATAGCGCCGGCTAGCGCCATTCCAGGATGCCAGCCGGGCACCATATTTAAGGAATGGCACAAGCCGGCGCTAAGGCCCGTTTAGCGCCAAAATGAATGATGCTAACTGGGTAGGGGAGGCGTAGGGCAAACTGGAGGTTGTGCAGGAAAGAATGGCGCGAGTCAGGTTAGAGACGAAAAAATTACTCTAACCTGACTAGCGTAATTTTTTTGATGCACAACCCCATGGACAAGACTCCTGTCTTAGAAAAGACAGGAGTCATGCCCCCCAGCCCAATGACCATGCCCAGGGGACTTATGTCCCCAGGGCATGTCCACTGGGCACAGTGCCATGTAGGGGGGCCCCCCCATTGGCACTTTTAAACAAAAATCAAAAAGCTTACCTGGACTTACCTGGGATGGGTCCCCCGATCCTTAGGTGTCCACCGGCTGTGGGTGGGGGTGTCCCTGGGTGCAGGGAAGGGCACCTGTGGGCTGTTTCCATGGTCTCTGACCATGGAAAATGGCCCACAGGTCCCCTAACGCCTGCACATACCAGGCGTTAAATAATGGTGCTAAACAGGCTTAGTGCCATTATTTAAAGCCCTCCTCCTCCAGTGCGTGATTTTTGCACAGGTGGATAAATAAGGCGCAAGGGCCTTAGAGTCATTTTTTGTCCGGGAACGCCTACCTTGCATCTCATTGACGTAAGGTAGTTTTCCGCAGACAAAAAATGACGTTAACTCCAATATTTTGACGCTAGACGGGTCTAGCGTCAAAATATAAATATGGAGTTAAGTTTGCGCTGGATTTGCGTGAAAGAAAATGACGCAAATCCGGCGCAAACAGAGTATAAATATGGGCCTTACCATTTTAACTCGCATAGCAATTATTATTCTCAAATAGCAAAAAAACATGCTGACTGGAATTACAACAAACTTGCATGGAACTAGATTTTTACGTAAGGTAACTTTGCTTAGTTTGGTGTAAATATGCTATGTAGGTCTTGAGAAAGTAACGTTTGAGCTTGAAAAGGTTAAAAACAGAGATTTTGGTGCCACTATTGTGTGGGAGTCCACAAACTCAGCTTCGCAGAACATCTGTGGACCCAAATTATAAAAGTAAACAAAACTGATTTGATGAATTGCTTATGACCTCACAAAATAAAACCCATAGCAACACCTAAAGCACATACATACGTTCATAAAACCCACTCAAAACGCCAATAACAGAATATTTATTGTTGTATCATTGGTAGTGTTAATGCTAATGTGATAGCTAATCTGACCCCTAACATTATTTATGCAATTTGAAAAGCATCTGTCACATCAAGGGTAAAGCTATGAGAATTGCATTTGGTGCACAAGTTACAGATTGCAGAGATATCCATAACTTGCAAATTTCTGTGGCTTTTCATTTTTAATTCAAACCACGACTTTACCTTTTTTAGTGAATTTCATTGTTTCTTTAAACATATGTTAAGGGGTTATAACCAAAGCTAACTAGGATCCATAATGGGTAACTGTAATTATGAAGCATATTGCCATCAAGTGGTGTGGGGATATCATAAACCATCAGGTCAAAGGCTAAGTGGCTTGTAAACGGGACAGCAATATAGAACCATGGCACATGTTACCCGTTATGTATTCTGTATATGGCATGTTTATTTTGCAGCATTAAGCTTTTAAATACTGTTTTCATTAAACTGCAACAATGGACACTGATTGGAATTCGAATATTTGGGTTTTGTTAATGTTTTATAAATGCACTTTTGATAAAACAATGGAGAGGGCCAGTTTTATGATCTTCTATGGTTGCAACATTTACGACATTATTTTTTTTAATGAACTAATTTAAAATATTTTTTGAAACACAACAACCCACACCATGCCCACAAGTCCACCAATACAGTAAAATAAGGGAGTAATAAGTACATCCACAGATCCCAGCCAAACATACCCATCATGGTAATCTACGGTACTCCAAACATTTTCCCCATATCATTGCAAACATTTTGGGGCATCCCATGGCCTCGTATATGGACTTCTCCTGCGTTGCCCACCAGTCCATTGCCTGCTTCCAGTGAGTCAGCGGGGGAGGAGAGCGCAGCCGCCACCATTTAGCAGCATCTCGCTTTGCCAGTGCCACTCAAATCCCCATCAAACACGTACACCCACCAGCATCATACACCCTCTCCAGGACTCCCAAAAGATTGGGCAGAGGAGAGTTGTCAATGCGCCTCCTCAAAACCCTAGACAGGACCTCAGTGATTCCACCCCATTATCTCGCAATCACAGGATAGTCCCACACCATGTGATAGAAGTGGGCAGGGGCCCACGAGCAGGGCCAACATGCTGGTGACTTCAGTAAGCACACGCGCCAAAGTCATTCAGGCATTTTGTAGGTCATGTGCAGGTAATTAGGCAATATGAGCTGAAGCCATGAGGATATAACCTGCACTCTGGGTGCCTTGCGAGCTTCTCTCCAATCTCAATGTTCCAGGGGCCACAGCCACTGGCCTCAATAAGCCTTAGGGGAACAAACAAGTCAGGCGAGTACACTATTGTAAATCTGTGAAATCCCCTTCTCTGCAATAGGTCCAATAAGGATGTGGGAATTCAGGGAGCTACATTCAGGAACTCTCCCCAAGGAGCTGGGATGTTGTTCCAGGGCATGGGGCAGTTACAGGTATCTAAAAACTGTGATCTATATAGACCAAATTCGTCCTGCAGCACTTGATGAGCCTTAAGGAGTTCACCCTGCCAGATGTCTCCCACTCTGGAGATCCCAATCCTGTCCTACCCATTATCCCGTCTACCCATAGCGTGGATTACCAGTATAATCCTTCGGTTACATCCATTCCACTGGAATGCAGTGCGTCATATCCCTAGAACCACCCTCGTGGGCTGAGGGAGGGAAAATGGGAAAGGGGTTTCATACAGCAACCCTTTGATCCAGTCCAGACCCATCCCAGCCACTTCCAGCCAAAATGTCGGGTCCCACCATCCCCACTCAGCCACTTGTTGACCACCAGCAGCTGTGTCACCCAGTAATAAAGACGCACATCAGCCATCCCCAGCCCACAATCCCACGTGCATTGAGAAGGTTGATTAAACCATAAGAGGGCCAGAATTTTGGCCTGCAGCTCACTCCACCAAAACAGCGACAGTCATTATGGATAATTCTGTAATATTTAAAGCAGTAGGGTGATAGTGATGATTTTAAGCAAGGCCGTGAGGCGTAAGACATTTAGGGCTAGATGTACCAAGAAATGGGTTTGCGACTCGCAAATTGCGAGCCTGAGCGACTCGCAATTTGCGAGTGGCAAACCCATATGCAGGACGGTGTCCCTGACACCATCTGCGAATCTCAAGGGGGTCGCAAAGACCCACCTCATTAATATTAATGAGGTGGGTTGCAATTTGAGACCCCCTTGCGATTCGCTGCACTCACAGGGATGGTGGCCTGCTGGAGACAGCAGACCACCATGTCTGCGACTGCTTTTTAATAAAGCAGTTTTTTTTTTTATTGCAGCCCGTTTTCCTTAAAGGAAAACGAGTTGCAATACACTCGAGAAAATGAAATGTTTTTGTTTAATTTTTTCAGAGCAGGCATGTGAGCAGAGCAGGCATAGGACCACTGCCTGCTCTGAAAAAATGTTTTTAGAGCCATTGACGAAGGGGAAGGGGTCCCATGGGGACCCCTTCCCTTTTGTGAATGGGTTAGCACCCATTTGAAATAGGTGCTAAATGTGAATTGCTTTGCGACCGCGTTCGCGGTCACAAAGCAATTCTACATCGCGATGCGAATCACAAATAGGAAGGGGAACGCCCCTTCCTATTTGCGAGTCGCATTCCCATTTTGCGAGTTGGTAACCAGGTTACCGACTCGCAAAATGGGAATGAGCATTGCAATGCGCGTTTTGCATGGCGCAAACAGTAAAATTAGCTGTTTACACCATGCAAAACGCTTTGTACATCTGGCCCTTAGTGTCAACTTAGCCCACTGGTAGGGGTCTGGCGTTAAGTGGGACAGCAAAGGATGGAAATTCAGGCTCCAAGTGTGACCTGACTCCAAGGCTACATACATTCCTAGGTACCGAAAACTCATTCTACACCCCATTAGTAGCACAGACCAGTCCACCTCTAACTGTGGCCCCCTCAGAGGGACCAAAACTGATTTGCGCCAGTTGATGTTACGTCCTGATGCATCCCCATACAGAGCAACAATCTGCATCACCCGAGGAATCATGAGAGACGGGCGTAAAGAATACAGAAGCACAGCATCTGCATAGAGTGCTATGCAGTCTTCTGTTACCAGCCCCCAGTCAAAACCCCAAACTTGAGCATCACACAGAATGCACACCGCTAGTAGCTCGATTGCCAGCGCAAACAAAGTGCAACAGAATGCATCCTTGACGGGTGCCCTGACAAATCGAAAATGGGGCAGATAAGGTACCATTGACCTGTTAGGGTTAGAGTAAAGCATTCGCACAAACGTTCAGAATCGTGGACCCAGCACCACCTTGATCAACACTTCTTCCAGAAAGGCCCTGGTAACTGAATTGAAAGCCTTCTCAAAATCAAAGAGAAGAAGGTCAGTTGGATCCCCCAGCAGAGAAAGACGCACAAGTGCCATGTGGACCCTGCAAAGACAGTGACAGGTACTCCTTCAGGGCAATTCATATTGATCCAGATGTGCCAGCTGTTGGAGGTCCGTGAGAAACTGGTTTGCTCATACTTTTGCATAGATTTTCACCTCAGAGTTAATGAACTCAATCGGGCGATATGACGCACATTGAGCTATAGGATGGCCAGAGTTAGTTAGGTCCACTATTGTCACCAAGTCAAGCTCAGGCAAAAACTGTGCCCTGGCAACTGCATCCTGATAGAGGCCAAGAAGTTGAGGCATCAAATGGACCTGAAATGATTTATAATATTCCACTTTGAACCTATCTGGGCCTGGAATTTCCCTCAAGTTTATATCCCGGAGGGCCAAAGCAATTTCCTAAGGCTCAAGGGGGCAGTCCAAATCCGCCCTGTTGCTCACAGAGACTGTGGGCATTAGGATATCGAAAGGGCGAGTCACCCTGCTTGAAGGTCACTCCCTAGGGGTGTAGAAAGCTTCGTAAAACTCTGCAAATGCAGCTGTTTCTGCCACAAGCCCCCCTTTAGACTGGATGGAGGCAACAACCCAGGAGGCTAGCTCCTGTCTCGCCAGCCAGTACAGGAAACTGCCTGACTTGTCACCGTACTCGTAGATCCTACATGTCAAGGCCATGTAACATCGGTGGGCCTCCTAAAGCGCTAGCTGCTGGAGTGGCCTTCACTGAACAGCCAAGTGATGTAAGTCCACGCCATCCATATTAGCATAGCCTTTGCGTTCCAATCCACGGATAATTAATTCTATGTCTGTGATCTGTTGCCACTTAGCCTGCTCCTGCCCCTTCAGATACGACCTAGATGCCCCCTCAAAACAGCTTTACCTGCCAATCACAGAGTTCCCAGAAAATTCATGGTGCCCTGGCTAAGGTCAAAGTGCCCACCCACATCTTGGGCTAGAAAGTCCTGAAAGTCCTGCTGCTGCAGAAACCAGGCATCAAGTCTCCACATCACGCAGGACTCTACCAGTTGTTTGCCTAAGGAGAGAGTCACTGGGGTATGGTCTGAAATCCCTCAGGTTAGAGTATGAGACCCAAACGTTCTGGGAGGATCCGATGCTGGAAGAAGGATAAAGTCAATACGGGATAAAGATTTATGAGCCGCTGAGTGGTGGGTGTAAGCCAAAGTTCCAGGGTTCCATACCCTCCAGGCGTCACAGAGGCTCAGATCCTACGATCAACTGCGTAATGCTCTCCTTCATTTTGATCGTGCCCAACCCCAGTGAGTCCTTCATGTGGCTAAAAATTCCTTTAAAGTCCACAGCAATAAAATGTATTCTGTGGCAGAGCCGAAAAATCTGAGACCGCAGTTCCTCAATGGTACTATCTTCTAAGGTGGGAGGAATGTAGACACTAATTAAGTGGTAAATACGACAGTGTAGCGTACCCTCCATCAACACATTTCTTCCCAAAGGATCTATGCTGACCTTTGAGACCACCAATGGGAATGTTTTATGGAGGAGCGCAGCTGTTTCCCTGGACCCCCTACAGTGCCATGCGTGAAAGATACTATCAAGCCCATAACGGGTTCAAAAGGAGCAATTTTTGCAAAGTACATGAGTTTCCTGCAGGAATAAGTCCACAGGGCCCGGTCGCTTCACAAAACAGAGCCCTGCCCCTCTCTTTGTATGGTTATTAAGACCACCTACGTTCCACACCATCAATATGTACGGGCCATTGCCTGTGGTAAAAGCCATCACAACTAATATGGCCCTAAAGGGACCTGAGTGCAATTCAGTACAACCCAAATTGGGTATGAGTGATGTTAAAATGCTGTTCCTGTGGTGCTCATGCTGTCATCAACCAAAACACATTCAATCTGAAACACAAACAACAAAACAAATAAGGCCCACTTCCCTGACCAGCCCCAATGCCACGCTTCCCCAGAGATCCATCTGTTGCCCACCCCACCAAACAAGAACATAACTTAGGTGAAAGTTCAAACGTGCGCTCCCCACATGGTCCCATGCCATCCAACCATAGTTAGAGGAGACACTGGTGCTGACATAATGAGAGAAGAAAAGAGATGGGGAGGCCCTATGTCCTGTCCATCAAATCTGTTGATAAATTACAGGCTAATGTTTGGGGAGGCTGTCAATGTGAGTGCTCTGATCCTATGGAGCCAGGCAGCCCCGACCTCAGGCCCTGGTCACTCAGTTAAGAGTTGGCTCCACAGCCACATCTTCTCGACTTCCTCCTGCAGGCCAGGAGCCCAACACCATCTCCAAAAGGGATTGGTGCAGGTGGGTTTCCCCATCCTGGCACCAGATGCAGCCCCAAGACCTGATGCTCCATTGGGCACTCCCATGCAGCCTCCTTAGTATCAAAGGAAATAGTTTCAGAGCTATGGATGACCCATGGGTGCACTGGGATCATCACAATGTTCTTCTAATTTGAGGAGCGAAGATTTGCCTTGACCTTATCACACTATTTCTGGGCCAGATGCACCTGGCGAGTATAGTCCAAGAAGATCATGATCTGTTGTGCACCATGAACCGGTTCCCCAGTCTGGGAGCCTCTTTGCAGGATTACGATCCCAGTCTCTACAGTTGATTACTTTGGCAATAATCAGATGAGGACTTAGTGCCAGGGACCTATGTGCCTGATCGATCATGAAACAAGAGGACATTTGGTCAGAGGGCAACCAATATGAAATCCATTCCTCAAGAAAACGTTAAAGTGTTGCCCCCTCCACACCTACCAAAAAAAACCTGCAAAGTGCAGGTTACAGCGCCAAGCATGATTCTCTGCATCCTCAGCCCTTTCCTCTAGTTGTCGTGTTGCACCCATCAGTTTTGTTACCTCGGCCTGCAAGTCACCCAACATGTCCACCACGGACACTCGGCCTTCTGCTGACTCCACTGTGTCCGTCTCCCCAAGTAGGTCTTGTCACAGGGGACACCTCCACCGGACTTCAGCAATCTTGTTATCCAGTGCCAATCGTGAGGCTTGAATTGCCAACAAAACAGCTCCAAAACAATTAGCCAGGAAAGGGGGCCTGTTGGGGACCACCGGGTCCTTGGCCCCCGTGTGCCAGATTGTGGTGCCATGAAGCAGTCAATCTTGGATTGGCTCTGGGCTCCCGTAGGTCTGTCACGCCCCATGATGAAAAAAACTCCACTGGGCTCCTGAACAGCAACGGTGCCACAGCCACTTACTCCACACCAGAAAGGTCCAGGGCAAGGCCCATCTGCAGCTCCACAGCCCACTTACACACCAGACACAGGTGGTCAAGCACATGTAGAAGGAGCACACCCTCACCGCCTCCCACCAGCACAGCACAACGCAGGCCTCCAGGCCGCAGGCCGCCTCATGCCGGGGGAGGGGAGGAGCAAGAAACTCCTCTCTGTCCAGCACCGATCCCCCAAAAGTCAAAAAAGAGAGAAGAGAGGGAAGGGCTCCTGTAGGGAAAGTCCTCTGCTTCCTCACGGTCATCCAGGGCCCCCCACCAACACCCTTGCACCAGATCTTGCGTTCTTGAACCTTCCCAGGCCTCCGTGTCCTCTACCTACTTGTTTGGCCCTAGGGAGCCAGCACCAATACACCATTTTCCAAGCTGGGGTGTAAAAGGGGACCAAAAAAAAAGAAGGAAACCATGACATGACCACAGTCCCCTGGGCCACTGTCTGCCACCTTGCTGTCTTCTGGAGTCTGGGCCTACCTTTAGCATGCGCAGCCCAGTTCCACCTCAGCTGCGGCTCATGCTGCCTTCTATGGGGCTGACCGCCCTGGTCCCAAGGCCTGCATGCCCTGATGTCCTGCCACTGTGGGTGAGGAACTGCTCAAGGAGAGGGGAGCGAGAAAGGTGGGGAGGCTCCCGACCTCAGGTCCCCGTCCATCCAAGTCGAGACTGTACCCAGTCCGCCGCTTGCCGGAGCTTCAGCTGGTGCTTCAGGCAGCCTCCATGTTGGGGCCACTGTGTCCCTCATGTCACGGCCAACCCTGGGCAGGAGAGCATACGCTGGTGCCGCCGTGCACCAAAACTGTGCTGCACCCCAGGAGGTCAACCCTTGTGGGTTGCAGCCATCCCACAGAGCCTATCAGAACCAGGACGGTTTTGGCTTCGGCACGGCTGGCAGTAGCTCTAAAAGAGACTGACTGCCATCTTGGCCCGTCAGGCCAAAAGTTATGGCATATTTATGGATTTATGGCATGTACCATATATAATGTAGTGATCTAAAAATACATATCTATTTACTGACAAAAACAAAGGTTAAAGTGACGTTGCAGTTAGCTTTAGTTTTAACTTCCTAATGTCCTTTTAAACATCCTTGAAAACCCCCAATTAAATTGCAGATTTGTTCAGACATTCATCATCATCATCAAAAATTCTTTATTCAGTTATTTTAAAACCATAAAAGATACAAAAATACAGAAGATAAATAAGAGCATTAAATACCATGATACAGTTTTACCCTCACATGACATAAATCTCAATTGAAAAACAATTCTTAGCAATAAAGATAATAAATAATAATGCAGAGTAAAAAGGTTAAAAACCATAAGATCCAAAGGAATTAAAACCAAAAAACTAGTGAAATTAGAAAGATATGGATAGCACCGCCACCCATAATGAGCACAATATCCATGTAAACAGTAACTCACAGACCAAATGCAATGTTCATGACCTCACCCATCTTGGGACAGATACAATTACAAATGTCCTAATTAATTTTACAAACGAGAACTATGAACGTAGTATTATGTTTTGGTTTGAGAGTGTATTGTTATTTAATTACGTTATGATTTTAGGTGTTTTTACTTATTGCTATATTTTGAGGTCATAGACAATGCATTTGACGCACATACTCTCACAGGTACGGATCTTCCCCGCACCAAATCTGTGGCTCACAGTCTGCAGTATTAGTAGTGAGGAACAAGTTACTTACCTTCCGTAACGATATATCTGGTAGAGACATATTCTAGTTGCAGATTCCTTACCTTAGAATTTCCCCTAGGCGTCAGTCTGGATCCGGAGATTTTTCTTTGAGCAGTACCCCTGCGTGACTTTAGGTGGTGTCTGTCAACTCCACGTGCATCATTGGCGTTGTGGTCACCATGATGACATCACTGTCATATATAGGTGCCACTCCGGCGCGCTGACGTCAGTTTCTTTTCACGACTTTCCACACCAGTAGCGCAGAGCCATGAAGAACACTGAGGATGTTGCGCCAAAACGAGGGCCCTTAAAGGGAAGTTCCTATCCTTAGAAATCAGTTTGCAGAGCGGGGAGGATGGGCGAGTCCTAAGGAATCTGCAAATTGAATATGTATCTACTAAATATATTGTTACCGAAGGTAAATAACTCGTTCATCTGACAGAGACTTCTAGTTGCAGATTCCTTACCTTAGAATAGATACCTGAGCAATATCATCCCCGGTGGTGGGTTGCGAGTTAGGATCACACCAAAAAGTCCTGCTGGGCTGAACGGCCGATGTAGCCATCTCTGCGGACCTGACTATCCAGGCAGTAATGTTTAGTGAATGTGTGCAGAGATGCCCATGTCGCTGATGATATCCAGGACTGGAACTCTGCGTGCTAACGGTGTGGTAGCAGCAGTTGCTCTTGTGGAATGAGCATGCACTTCCTCAGGATGTTGCTTTTTCACCAAAGCATAGCACATCTTGATGCAGAGGACTACCCATCGTGGGATGGCCCTCTTCTGCAATGCCCTTCCTTTCTTCGCACCCACATAACCCACAAAGAGTTGATCATTCACCCGAAAATCTTTGGTACGATTGAGGTAGAATGCCAACGCTCTTTTTTGGATCCAGACGGTGGAGTCTCTCCTCCTCATGAGAGGAATGTGGGTGTAAGTAAAAAGTAGGCAATGTGGTTGATTGGCTTGCATGAAAAGGTGTCACCGCTTTGGGAAGGAAGGAAGCCCTGGTATGAAGCACCACTTTGTCAGTATGGGCTGCTAGAAATGGTGGCTTCGAAAGGGAGAGCCTGGAGCTCACTCACTCTGCAAGCAGAAGTGATGGCAAATAAGAATTTAAGAGTCAAAAGCCGAAGGGGACAGTTTTGGAGCAACTCGAATTGAGCACACATGACATATGTGAGGACCAAGTTCTAGTCCCACTGGAGCATTATGAACGGGATATGAGGGAACAAGCGTGTGAGTCTTTTAAGAAACCTACCAACAATGGGAAATTTGAATAGAGAAGTTTGGTCTGGCAGCCTTAAAAAGGCAGAGATGGCAGACAAATAACCCTTGGGGGTGCCAGAGCAGAGCCCTGCTGGGCAAGAGAGAGCATGAAGAGGAGAACCTCCATCAGAGGTGCAGAAAAGGGAACAACAGATTTGTTGATACACCATGCTACAAATTTGTTCCAACAGGCGTATACAGTTTTGGTGGAGGGACACCTGGCTGCCAGGATAACATCACAGACTTTGGGCGGAAGGTCAAAAGCATCTCTGGACAGGTTTGGGTGAAGGACCGTCCCCTGTTGCTTTGACAGAAGATCCTATTGAAGGAGCAGGCTGATCGGAGGATCGATGGCCATGCTCAACAGATCGAGATAACAGACTCTTCATGTCCAGTCCGGACCCACCAGGATTACTTACGGTCATGCCTGATCTTCTTCAGAACTCTGGGCAGAAGTGGTATTGGCGGGACGGCGTAAAGGAGGCCTGAGCTCCACTTGTGACAAAAAGCATTGCCACGCGAGTGCCACCTTGGAAACTCCAATGCGCAAAACAGCTGACATTACGTGCTCTCTGCGGAGGCAAATAGATCTAACCAAGCATCTCCCCACTGCTGAAAGAGACCTTGTACCACCTCTGAATGGAGACTCCATTCATGATCGACTATGCATCAATGACTGAGTTTGTCTGCTCCTGTGTTCTGAGAGGCCGCCAGATGTGAAACAACCTGGGAAATGCCCTGGCATTCCAGCTATGCCCAGAGACGAAGGGCCTCTTGACAGAGGGTCCATGACCCCACTCTGCCCTGCTTGTTGCAGTACCACATGGCGGTGGTGTTGTCGGTGAATACCTGCACCACTTTCCCTTTGAGAGATGGAAGAAATGCTTTAAATGCAAGTCAGATTGCCCGGAGCTCCAAAAGGTTGATATGGAGCCCGGACTTCGCCAGAGACCAGAGGCCTCTGATCTCCACCCAAGTGGCCACCCCATCCCAGGAGTGACACATCGGTCACTACTGTGAGATCTGGGTGGGGAAGGGAGAGAGATCTGCCGCTGACCCAATCTGGATTTGACAGCCCCAACTGCAGATCGAGTGCAGTCCCCTCTGACATGTGGACCATGTTGGAGAGATTCTCCTGATGCTGTGCCACCTTGAACTTCAGGTCCCACTGCAGAGCCCACATATGCCATCTGGCAGGATGCAGGTGGCCATGAGGCCCTGCAGCCTCAAAGTCGTTCTCACCGAAATCCAGGATAGAGGCTGAAACATCTGAATCATAGCCTGAATATCCTGGTCTTGCTTTTCGGGAGGATAAGCCCGAAACAGCACTGTGTCGAGAACAGCTTAGTTGAAAAGGAGCATCTGAGAGGGAGTCAGGTGTGACTTCAGCACATTTATGGTGAACCCCAGCTAATGCAGGAGGTTGGCTGTAGTCTGGAGGTGGGAGACGACAGCCTGGGGTGAGTTCACCTTCAACAGCCAGTCGTTGAGGTAGGGGAATATTGAAACCCCTAACCTGCACAGATGAGCTGCAACCACTACCATCACTTTCGTGAACACCAGAGGGGCACTGGTAACGCCGAAGGGGAGCACAGTGAACTCAAAGTACTCGTGACCTACCACAAATCTCAAGTAACATCCGTGGGCCGGCAGGATGGGAATGTGGAAATAGGCATCCTGCAAGTCCAATGCTACCATCCAGCCTCCAGGGTCCATGGCACACAGAACCGGAGCGAGAGTTAGCATTTTGAACTTCTCCTTCTTGAGGAAGAGATTGAGGGGCCGGAGATCTAAGATAGGGTGAAGGCTGTTGTCCTTTTTGGGTGCCATAAAGTAGCAGGAATAACAACCACAACCTACTTCTGGGCAGGGACCCTCTCTAGGGCTCCCTTGGCCAAAAGTGCCTTGACTTCCTCGCGGAGAAGTGCCAAATGAACCTCCAACAGATAATCTTATGATGGCGGCATGGTCGGAGGGAAAGTCTTGAAGGGGAGGGAGTATCCCCTTCAGACAATTTGCAGAAGTCACCTGTCTCTGATGATAGATTCCCAGAGGGGCAGGTGAGGGCGGATCCTGCTGCCAACTAGTCCAGGATGTTCCAACGGACTAGGAAGCTTGGAGGTGGTGGAGGGGGTGGGGGTGGAACGCTGGCTCCCTGATCCACGAGCATGTGGGATCCTGCATCGGTGTAGAGGCTGTGAAGCATGCATGGGTCGGTGGCTGGGTGGAAATGGACATGGCTTGGTGCCCCTTTCGTAGCCACAAAAGGGGTGAAAAGCTTACTGTGGGGGGCGAGGAGCAGCGATGAGGCCAGGAGACTGAGCCGTAGCCCAGGAATCCTTAAAGTGCTCGAGCGCTGAGTCCGCTTTGTCTCCGAAGGGACGGTGCCATCAAAGGGCATGTCCATTAGAGATTGCTGGACATCCCCTGAAAAGACAGATGTCCTCAAAAAGGCGTGGCGCCTCAAGGCTACTGTTGATGCAACAGCCCTACCTAGTGAGTCGGTTGTATTCAGTTCACAACGAATCATGAACTTTGCTGCATTTCTCCCATGAGTAACAGCTTGGGAGATAACTGCCCGGGCCTCCTCTGGGACTCGAGGCAGCACCTGCGTGACCGTATCCCAGAGAGTATGGGAGTATCAGCCCAAAAGGCGTGTGGTGTTCACGGACCACAGAGCTAGACTGGCAGAAGAAAACATTTTCTTCCCAAAGTTATCTAGTCTTTTTGATTCGCTATTCTGGGGAGCGGAAGGTAAGGCGCCAGAAGAAGAGGAAGCCTGGATCACAAAGCTCTCAGGTGTAGGATGCTGGATCGGGAATTTTGGGTCGGTCGGTGCAGGCCGAAGGCGGTGGACAACCATCCTACACACAAGAGCCCCCGTGCTGAGTTTGGACCAGGTACCCAGTAGGACATCCGTAAGGGCTTTGTTAAAGGGTAGGAGGGGTTCTGAATTGGAAGCCCTGGGCTGAAGCACCGCATTCAGGAGATTAGTCCTGACCTCCACAGAAGGAAGCTCGAGGTCCAAAACCTCAGCAGCCCTTCTCACCACCATAGAGTATGAAGCTCCCTCATTCGAACCCACGGTAGGGGGAGAAAGCATGCCAGAGAGGTATCTAGTCCGCTAGCGTCACCCAAACCCTGGACCCAGTCCATGTCAAGGTCAAGCTGGTATTCTAAAGGGTCCAGCGACCCCTCTAAACTATCCCCATATCCATACCCATAGAAAGAAGGGTCAGGATCTGCCCTTGGCCTAATAGAGCCCATGAAAAACAGATTCAACTCTGAATGGCACCAGTCCGGCTCCACGTCATCAAGGATATGTATAGGATCGATGTTGATTGCGGGCCCAACTGAAATCGGGAGTGTTGACATCTCTCCGACGCTAGGGAAGGACACATTGGCACGACCAGCATAGGTGCAGATCCGGATGTGCCCCCCGGGGCTGAGGACGAAGCTGCCGGCGTGGAACCCGAGGGGGCCATCACTGACTGGGCCCGAAGGCACCAAGGACGGGTTGTTTACCCCAAAGATGAGGCGCACAGCCTCATAGAACTCTTTCAACTGGGCAGGGGTGGCACTAGCTTCCACAAAGTCGGGGAGGTGCAGAGCCAACCCAGACGCAGGCTCTGAAGATAGAGGCCTAGATCGTTGATGCTCTTCCCACGTCTTCCGAGCATCGAAGAATTTTTGATCTTGTTCGACTTCTTCTTCTTCTTCTGACCGACCATCTCAATGACTTGGAATGGGATGAGGAGGGTTGGTGATGACTCCGTGAGTGGTCTTGTGACATTTCTCGCAGAGTTGAGTGCCGGGCCGCCATGGGTTTTAGGGACCACTCCCTCAAAGCCTTCAGGTTCATGGCCCTACACTTGGAACACGAACTTTGGGCCATGGTCGCGCTCCAGACACCAAAGGCAGATGGGATGCAGATCCGTCACCGGCATCATACGGTGATAGGAGACGCACAGTTCAAAACCGGTCTTCTAGGACATCCCTTGATGCATCCAAAACTCATCAAAAAGTATTCGACAAAAGTGTTGTAGTGTCACGACCCTTCAAACCTGCCACGCATTAATGGTGAAAAGTCTGAGAAAAACATTGAAAATGCAGGCAAAGAAGTATCTTCAGTGGAGACGGAGATGTCCTAGTTTGAAGAAGGTTTGCCAAGTCGTGTTGCGTTATTTACAAAGAAAAGGCCAAAGAAAGGAATCCAAGATGGCCAACGAGAAGTCAGAAGATTAAGTTGTAGTTCTAGTGTTGCATTAGTTAGTTGTTAGGATACGCGCGCACCGCTTGCTTCGCACTTCAACTGTGATCTGACAGGAACCAGATGTGCAGAGAGAGCGCGTCTTTTGAGGTAAACGTTTTTGTGAGGAAAATCTAGACTTCGCATGCAGTTTTACAGATAACTAGTTATCGGCAGATTTTAATAGTTCATGGAGAAAAGGCATTAACTGATACAGAAAGTTTTTGAATGCTTTAAGAAATTTTTGGTTGATAAGGACAGTCAAAAAATGTTTGAAGGATATTAAAATACTTAAACAACAAACCGTTAATCTAGTCACAGATATATAACAATGAACTTAAGAAAACTTCAACTGGAAGTTCAACACGCATTGTTTGTAACAAGCACGCAAGTTACTTTTGTGATAACAATAATAATTCAAAGACAGTCCAGAGGAAATCTTTACCTCGACTAATGCAACCATAAAATAACAATTAACTATATATATATAGCGACAACACAAAATATTAAGAACGTATTATGAAAACTTATTCAGAACTGAAAATCTGATCACATGAGTCAAGCACCAAACAACTCTTTGTGTTACATAAATTACTATTCCACAAAGTTCATTGTCATATCCATAATAAACAATTTCATAGACAGAGAGAAGCTAAACATCGGGAGCTCAGGGTGAGTGAGTATAATATTGAAAGTCAGAGGGAATTAATTGTAAATTAATGAGAAAGTATAGTAACAAATAATATTGTGTCCCTAGTAATTGTGAATGTGATATTTCAGGTGCCGTTATCCAGTCAGACAAGACGTGAAGTTGCAGACTGAGTATTTGACGAAACATCATCTCTGAGGCAGTCTCTGAATCCCATTCCCCTTTCCCCTTCCAGAGTGCTCAGTACGGAGATTTGTTTTCGTTGCGAGCAGTCTGGGTTGGGTCTGAGGATTTATCTTCTGCTCCTGAGGGAATCAAATCAAGGTACTCTGACACGTAGTTAGTAAAAAAATGACTAGGGGTAGCTCTTCTCTGGGATCTGCGCGTAGGCTGGCTCACAAAGAAAAGAACTGATGTCAGTGCACCAGGGTGGCGCCTATATATGACTGTGATCTCATCACAGCGACCACGGTGCCAACGACGCAGAGTCGACTGATGCCACCTGACAGCGCGCAGGGGTATTGCTCGCAGAAAAATCTCTGGATCCAGTCTCCCGCCTGGGGGAAATTCTAAGGTAAGGAATCTGCAAACAGAAGTCTCTATCAGATACTGCAGACTAAGACATGGGCCCAACATCATGGACGCCAAGTGGCCAAAATACAAGAGAACTGACATCACATGCCCTTTGACCCTATGCATCTACATGACATCACAGAAAACAATATCCTATAACCATAATCCTAATAACATTAGAGGAACATCACAGAAAGTGACCTGTGCCATTTTGAACTGACAGCATCACAGGGTGTGAAAATAAGGATGTGGATGTAAAATTATTAATATCATTTCGAAAATTGACTCCAGCAGAAACGTAACAAAAGCAAATATCTTTATCCCAGATGCCACTGACATTTTTACTCACTGATGGTCTCATGATGAGGGGAGTTGAATGATACCTTTTGTACCCTTTCTAGGTGCTCATTAATTCTCATGGACATAGATAAAAATAATCACAATTCAGACAATAAATGGGTAAAGCATAAATTACCCCAAAATGTGTACAGTTTTCTCTTCTTTTCAGAAGCTTTGCCTGCACCAAGGAGTGCTAACTTGACCTCAGTGGCAGTGCTTTTGATGCTTAAAAGTATATGTTTGATTGGCTACATCCAATTGGCATTAGTTAACGTCCTACTATGTCTCAATATAAGGTAAGTTAAACCCTTACACATACACACACACATATACATAGAGATACAAATAAATACATACAAATATATATAGAGAGATACATACATGCATATATACATCCTTTTTTTAAATTATTTTAAATTGAAATGTTCCCCTCCTTTATATAATCTTACCACTCTATACCCTTACCCATCCTTTAAACCCCCAAATCACCCTTACCACCCTATACCCTTACTCAACCCAAAACTCTTACCAGTTATAGTTAGGTCAGCTGTTCCATAGGAAATGCGCTAATAACATTGGTCCCGTTTGACAACTTTCCATGAAACCTTCCAAAATGGTAATACTTTTTGACAAATTTGTGCATAGAAACGTTTGGGGTGATCCATCAAGTGGGGTCAAGAATAAATGGGGGTCCCAAAATGCAAAATCCCCATGACTTTTCCATAGACTTCTTCAACAAGGGCTACAGCAAAAACAGCTGAACAGAACTACACCAAATTTGGCAGGAAGCTGGACCTTGGC
Organism: Pleurodeles waltl; assembly: GCF_031143425.1. Taxonomy (NCBI): domain Eukaryota; kingdom Metazoa; phylum Chordata; class Amphibia; order Caudata; family Salamandridae; genus Pleurodeles; species Pleurodeles waltl. The sequence continues at coordinate 83,235,278 of NC_090443.1, read as the reverse complement.
CTGCAGATTGTGCTTATTGTGATTTGGTGCAAATCCAATCAGTAGTTTTTGAGAAATTAAGTATTAAAGAAATAGCTATATGGGTGGTTTTGGGTCTCAAGAGGCTCTTGGGAGAGTGCCATTTTAAAAATAGAGCATTCTGATTGGCCCATGGAGCTTTATTTCCCATGGGCCATCTCGCTCCTGCAGGACTCAGATTCCTGCAAGAACAAGCTCTCTGACTGGCTGTCAACAACATGAGGAAAATGTTGCTGGCAGCCATTACAGGACTCAGTGACTTAGACCCCTGTCCTGAACTTGTACAAAAAATAATATGAAGGGGCAGGGTAGGGATACTCTGCTGGCCCCCTTCTCAAGTCTCTTAAGGCCACGGGGACACCATCCACCAGGGCTTCTAAACTAGAAGGGAGAGGGCACGCGCGGTTCCCCTCCCTGTGCCATTAATGGCCCCAGCCACTCTACTCTGCACCACTGTACGTAACTGGACTGTATGCCACTTACTTTGTCCTACTGCACTCTACTGTATGCCACTGCGCTCTCTGCCATTGTACTGTGTACCACTACGGGTCTGTGCCACTGCACTCTGCACCACTGCACTTCATGCCACTGCACTTTATGCCACTCCACTGTACGCCATACCACTCCACTCCACCCAGTGCTACTCTATGCCACTCCACGCAATGCCACTGTACTGTATACCACTCTTATCTATGCCACGCCATTGTACTACACTCCACCCCACTGTACTATACTCCACTGTAAGCTACTCAACTCCACTCTATGCCATTTCACTCTGTGGCACTCTACACTACTCTACTTTATACCACTCTCCTGTACCCCACTGTATTCTACCCTGCTTCACTGTAGGCCACTCTACTTTACACTACAGTACTGTACCCTACTTCACTCTACACCACTCTACTGTAGAGCACTGTACTCTAAGCCACTCTTCTCCTTGCCACTCCAAGGCACACTACTCCACGACACAGTACACCACCCTACTCTACCACACTTCACTCAACCCCATGATATTCTCCGCCACTTGATTCTACCCCACATCATGGCAGTTAAACCCTAGTTTTCATAGAAAAAAAGCATTTTTTATTTTGCCAATAATGTTAGCGCCATTTGACGAATCCTCATGAAATTTTCAAACTTAGTACGCCACTCACTTCAGCTGCTGAATTGAAAGTTTCAGGGTGATTTGTCAGTTAGGAGACAAGAAAGAGGGTAGGCGGTCTTAACACACTTTTTCCACATGAAATTTCCCATAGGGATTTTTAGACACGACTACAGCCCAACCCATTGGAAGGAATTACACCAATTTTGGCAGAAAGCTAGACCTTGGTCCAGAAAGCATGCTTTTTGTAATTTGGCGTAGATCCATTTAGCAGTTTCAGAGAAATTAAAGGAAAACATATAGATATCCAGGGACACAGATCCAACAGATCTCATGCTGAATTCATTTTGGGACTCGAACTCAGCTGACTCCCAAAAAAAGTTACAAAAATAAATAAAGGGGGTAGGGTAGGGATACCCTGACCGCCGGGGCCTAGTGGTGGAGTCTCCCTAGGACTTGGCAGGGTCAAAAAGCATTTTTTTCCCCGAAATCTCCGAGGGTGCACAAATCACAGGAAAAAAAGTGTGGTCTCCCGCTATTGTTTACAGATCGTCCCCCGGGTGGGCCAGGTCCAAGGGACATATAAATAAAAATAAACTAACGAGTGGGTGCATGCAGCCCCCTCCCCATCGCTGATATGGCTGCCACCTCCCTGGGCCAGGCCTATAATTGCACAGCAAGGGTGCTTTCTATAGGCCGTTTGCAGTCCAGGGCACCGCCACCTCTAAGACGCATGGCCAACTAAATTAAGAATGGAAGCGGGCCATGCGTACTCCCCTCCAGGGACCTTTTTGGCCCTGTGGACAACCACCGCCCCAGGGCCAGGTCGACTGAACATAAAGGGGGATGGGGGTCACGTGGCACCCCTTCCAAGCCATTTACGGCCCCAGTGACCACCATTTTCCCGGGGCTTAGCCAAATTTGAAAAGGGGAGAGGAGTGATGCTGCTCTCTTCCGGGTCATTTTCGGGGCCAGGGACCCCCACCTCCCCAGAGGAGGCCCCGTAATAATAAAGGAGGGCAGCCCCCCTCCTGGAGCCATTAATGACCCCCAAGTGAAAACAAACTGTAAGTCTTCTCCCAGGAAAACTGCTCCAACTTGCTGTGAGAGGACTGGGCAGGAATACAGATGAAAGTATTGCTACAGCATGAAGGGAGGCAGAGAGCCAGCAGGGACCTCAGGGGATAAAGGCTTGCCGCGGTCCTGAAGCCTGCACAATAGGTTTCCTGGGAGGGGCCACGACACCCAGGTACAAGTGGCTGGGACCCTGGGAATGGGGTCCAGGGGCCAAAATTGGCCCAAGGAGGGAGCTGTGTGGCACCACCCAGCCCCTCTCCCATTCCATGAATTGGCCAGGCCAAGGAGATGTAGTTCCCGGGCCAAAATCAGCCCAGGAAAGGGGGTTCCTGTGCCCCCCAACCCCTTTTATAAATTGGGCAGGTGTTGGGGGATGGGGTCCTTGGTGCCCAAATCGTCCTGGAAAAGGGGCCCTACGGGGGTTGGCCGCAGGGCCTAGCCACAGGCCAAGCCCTGCGTCCAACCCCCACCGCGCACGGCCAAAGGTTGTGCATGGAGTGGACTTGGGTGCCTAAGAGGGGTTGGGCGCAGGGCCTGGCCTGCAGCCAACCCCTGCTGCGCATGGCTAAAGGCCATGCGTGGAGTGAGGTTGGGTGTCTATGGGGGGGTGGCCTGCAGTGAGGCGCTGTGGCCAACCTCTGCCCCTTGCGGCCAAAGGCTTTGTGTGATGCAGGGTTGTGTACCTACAGGGGGTTGGCTGCAGGGTCAGATCAGGGTCCAAGCCCTGCAGCCAACACCCACCACGCATGGAAAAAGGCCATGTGTGGAGTGGGGTTGGGTGCCTGTGAGGGGATGGGCGCCAAAGGCTGTGCATGGCGCTGTGTTGGGTACCTACGGAGGGTTTAGTCACAGGGTTAGGCCACCCGCCAGGCCCTGCGGCCAACACCTGCAGCGTGGAGTGGGGTTAAGTGCCAATGAGGGGTAGGGTGCAGGGACTGTGACCAGATCCTGTGGCTGACCCCCACTGAGCTTGGCCAAAGGCCCTGTTTGGAGTGGGGCTGGGTGCCTATGGATGGGGGAGTTGGCCGCAGGGTCTGGCCTATAACCAGGCCCTGCAGCCAACGTCTACCCAGCATGGACGAAGGCCGTGTATGGCACAGGGTTGGGTGCTTATGGGGAATTGGCCACAGACCCTGCGGATCATGTGCAGTGGCTGATGGATTAACTAAAGTAATAAATAATTAATGTTAAAAAAATAGAAATTAACTGAAAAAACTAAGGTTACAGGAATGTCATGGTTAGGAAATAGAATTAAAAAAACCTTTGAAATTCACTGAAAAAAACTAAAGTTACAGGTATGTTATAGGTGGGTTCAAATTTTAAACATACAAAACCATGACATTCAACAGTTATAGTTATACTTACCTTTCGAAACTATAACTTGTGCCCTAAGGTAACTATAACTCGCTCCCTCGCCATGCACTGCTACTTAACCCACATATTGCATCAATAACGACATCTTGTATGACATCGTTCATAATATAACTGCAACATTTCCAATAACAATAGTGATAACAAAATGGTGCATGGCTGGGGTGCGAGTTATAGTTACTTCGGGCCACGGATAACGCGGTCCAATATATCTGTAAGTTTTTGGGCCTTATAACTTTAAAACTACTCAACCAATTTACATAAAGTAACAAAAAAAAACTTTATACATCATAATCTGTATTCCTGCCAAATTTAAAAAATCTGTTCTGCTTTTTTGCAGTTACGTCTGTCCAAAACGTCTCACAAAAAAGTCTCACACTCCACTGTACATCACTCTACTTCATTCCACTCTACTCTACGCCGCTGTACTCTACCACACTTCACTGTACCACACTGCACTCTATGCCACTCCTGTGTAATGCTGCTCTACTCTACACTATTCTACTTAACACATTTCATTTACCCCATTTCAATGTGCGCCACTCTACTCTATGCCATTGTTTTCAACGCCCCTCAACTCTACACCACTGTACTCTATTGGTCTCTACTCTATGTCACTCCAAGCCACTCTACTCCACTCCACTGTACACCACTCTAACCTATGCCTTTGCAATCTATGCCACTGCACTCTACTCTGCACCACTCCACTCTAGTCTAAGCTACTAAACTCTCCACCACTCTGCACCACTCCACACTATGCATCTCTATGCCGCTCCAAGGCACTCTGCTCCACACAACTGTAGGCCACTCTACTACACTGTACTCTACTCCACTCTATGCACTACAGTTTACGCCACTACACTCTATGCCACTCCATGCTATTCTACTTCACTCTACACAATGTCACTTAAATCAACACTACTCTACTCTACCCCACTTCATTCTTTGCCACTTCACCCCACTTCACTCTATCCTACTTCACTCTAAACCACCTCACTCTACTCCACTCTACTATACATCACGCCACTGAGTCCCGTTTCACTCTACCCTACTTCACTGTACACCACTTCACTCTATACCTCTCTAGCCTGCCCTACTTCACTCTGTACCACTTCACTCCAAGCCACTCTACTGTACAGAACTATTGTAGACCACTCCCCTCTATGCCACTCCAAGCCACTTTACTTTATGCCACTACACTCCACCACACTACACTCAATCAATCAATGAAATTGCACTTTTACAGTGCTCAGCTACTTCAAAGGGGAGCATTCCGGTGCTAAATAACAAGCAAAACTAGCCTGCTGATGAGGGGGCAAGATGATATAGGCCTCATCAAAACAAGACTTTTTAGCCTCTGTTTCGAAGCGGACTCTGAAGGAGCAATCCACAGGCTGGAAGGCCATGCATTCCAGAGTTTAGCAGTCAGAAATGCAAAAGAACTGTCTCCTTTTATAGCCTTAGAGACTGCAGTAGTGGGCTATACTGGCCGTTAAAGGCCTGCTCCAGCCTGAGGGCCTTTAATAAAGGAGTGAGCCTTTAATGGCTGGTATAGCCCACTATGATGGGGTCTAAGGCTATTAGAACATTCCGCCAGTAGAGGACAGAGTGTTCTTAAAATCCCCTGGCCTCCGTAAGGCCTTTGTTCACAGACAACTTTGGAATGTTAGAACTCCGGGGTTCTTCCGGCCATTAGAAGCCTGGAGCACTCCATTGTTTTCAACTGAGCTCTCAACATTCCAGTGTTCTAATCTAGTCTTAAAACTTTTAGGCTGTTCCATCTTAAAGTTCTAGATTGTTGGTAAGTGCGAAGTTTTTTTCTTAAGTAAGAAGGGCCAAGTCCAGGTGCTGCTCTGAAAGCCAAGGTGAGTGCTTTAAATGTAATCCCGCTTGTTAATCGGCAGCCAATGTAAACGTTTCAAATGAGAAGAGACTGACTGATGGTATGGAATTCTTAAACTCAGTCTTGCTGTTCCCATAATCCAGTCTAGATGTTACCACCATGTGAACGATCTTTTTTCGAGTGTTCTCCGGAACAAGATGTAGCATTTTCTTTAGAGATTTAAGCTTTGTTAAACAAACAGCATACACCTGTTGTTTCTGATGAAAAAATGCATTTGAATCTAATAAGATTCCCACATTTTTGGCTGTGGAAGCAGGGGTGGTGGAGGGATTAAGTTCCTCAGGCCACCATTTGCAAGGAGCAGGCGGGCACTTTGAACTGAAAAAAGGAATTCATTTGTTTCAGGAGTTTAATTTAAGGACATTTGCATTCTTCACCTCCGTCGCTCCCTGCATGCACTGTCTGAAAGAAGTAAAGGCATTGTCATTATGCTCCTTAAAAACAAATGTACTTGGGTATCATCGACATAAGACACCACTTGCACACTCCAAGATTCAATTAGCTTAGCCAGCAGTTCTAAATATAGATTGAAAAAAGTGGGACTCAGGGCTGAGCCCTGCGGGACTCCATACTCCAGTGGCTTAGGAGTGGATGTGAAATGAGGAAGGTGTACCATCTGTGATCTGCCCTCAAGGAAATATTTTAACTATGCAAATGCCTGGCACTGAATGCCTGTCAATTTGATTCTGTTCAACAAAGTAGAGTGTGAGACTATCAAAAGCAGATGATAGGTTAAGCAAAACAACCATGGCAGATTGCCCCAGGTCCAGATTTTCTTTGGCAAATTCAGTGACCTCCAACAGAGCGGATTCAGTACTGAACCCAGAATGGAAGCCAGATTGGGAGTCATGCAGTAAACTGTCCGATGCCTGAAAGAAAGTTAGAGGCTGTTGACCCATTTTTCGAGAATTTTAGCAGCAGTCAGCAAAAGGGAAATAGGTCTAAAATTATTTAATATAGTCGGGTTCGATTTAGGTTTCTTTATCAGTGGCCGAAAAAATGCCTATTTCCAAATTGAGGGAAAACAGCCTGATTCTGGTGAGTTGTTCAAAATGGTATTTAACACAAGATTTATGGTCAGGGGCCATTCTAAGGATATGGGGTTGAGATGGATCATTTACAAACTTAATGTACTTTTCTCAACTTCTTTAAGAGAGTCAGTCTCTGAAAAAGCATTACATTTTGATAGTGAAGAGCCCAGACTGGGCCAAGACTCAGTTTGGGAACTGCTAGGAGAGAAGAGGGAACTTTTACATAGATAGTCTACATTTTCTCATGAATGAATTGAGATAGGTCACTGCATACTTCTTGAGAGGGGATACGTGTGCTTTTGATTGCCTCAGGGGATAGAAACAATTGGACGATTGTTCACAGTGCACAAAGAGTGTGAGAAGCAGTTGAGATTAAGGAAAAGAGGTGATCTCTCTGAGCATCAGGGCACTCCACGCTGCACCACTGCACTATATACCACTTTACTCTACTGTACTCTATGTCACTCTATTCTACATCACTCTACTTTACCCCACTTCATTCTACTCCACTCTACTCTTTCACTGCACCCCACTCCACTCTATGCAACTCTTCCATACGCCACTGTACTTCACTCTATCCTACTACACGCTACGACGTTCTACTGTATGCTACTCTATTCTACTTTACTCTATCCCACTTCAATGTATGCCACTCCACTCTATGGCACTGTGCTCTACTCAACTTCACTCTACTACACTTCACTCTACGCAACTCTATTGTACGCGACTCGACTTGACCCACTTCATTGCAAATGAAACATTACTACATGATTGGAAACTAATTTTTCCAAAAGAAAAGAAACAAATTTAATTTAAAAACCATACTCTGCTCTCTACCATGCCCAGTGTTATTATAAATGTCATTTGAGATGGCATAAATGTTTTTATGAATGTTGTGATTTAACATGCTATAAGTGAAAGAATATGAAAGGATATAAGCAGTGCATGGTGAAGGCATAAGCTATAATAGATTTACTCTGCCTAGGGAGTTTACAATAGTCTGTACGGAGGTGCACAAATTATACAATGCTTTGTGTGGGGCAGAAATTAAGGCCCATATTTATACTTTTTTAGTGCTGCATTTGCACCGTTTTTTGACGCAAAAGCGGCGCAAACTTACAAAATACAATTGTATTTTGTAAGTTTGCGCCGATTTTGCGTCAAAAGACGACGCAAACGCGGCGCCAAAAGTGTATAAATATGGGCCTAAAACTTTAAGTTATAACTATAACTTTAGAATTGTCAATGTTTGTGTAATTTAAGTTTGTTTAGTATCCAAAATTATTAATAATGTTTTCCTAACTAAGGTTTGTGTAGTTTATGTTATTTTGGTATACAAATATTAAATTATGTTTTCCTAACTTTAATTTATTGTCTACCTTTTATATATATATATATATATATATATATATATATATATATATATATATATATATATATATACATCGAACACTTTCTTTTAGTGTGCCGACCCTGCTCCAAACCGTCAGCGGTGCTCATCTCATGGCGAGCGCTACCTCGCCTAAAACTTTGCACTTGATTTCCTCGGTTAAGGATATATATATACACACACACACACATATCTGCACCAACCGCTGGACTACACCTGCTGCTCCTTGGGCTAGCAAAGAGAGGACTCTGCCTATGATGTCTGGCTTGTGAGAAAGTTGTTCCAGAGCCCCAGACAGAAAAGGTGAACTCCAAGAGTCAGTTGGCTGACTTCCTGTAAGAGCACCAGGGCAGGACCACAAAAGTTAAAGAAGACTATTCTGGCCAGTTAATAGCCACAATGTTCTAAACACGCTGACTGCCGACAAGCTGCCTGGATGACCAATTCTCAATGTTCATATTTTGCACCTGAGCCTACTGGACCTGGGAGAGTTATTGGTCTGTAGTTTGTTTACCCAAGACAGACACTAGCCTTTGGCAAAGGAAAACATTGGTTTCACTCTGCCCGGTGATCAGTAGTCCATTGGCAACTGGACTTTTGCTGGACCAACGAGGACTGCAAGAGACATCGATCCCTGAGCCAGAGTTGCCTCACCAGGACCATGGACCGAAGCTTAGCCCTTGGAGGACCCTGTCGAATGAACAGCCTTCTCAGAATCCTACAGCATTTTCAGCATCCTGTAATCCTTACAACAGTGCTACTCTGTTCTAATTTATGGAAGTTCACCCATAGGACCTGTAATTGGACTTGAGACTACTTTGATGGCAAGATAACTGCCTAACTACTTCACAGTAGCCCCCCTGACCTTCCCTCTGTCAGAGCTGGTTGCCCAACTCAAGCCGGAGTATCCGAACACAACCCTACAAACATTTTACACATGTTCCAAAATTCACGGTTACCAGTGCTTGTTCACATTTTCAAGTGAAAAGCTGAGATTTATGATTTCTTTAAAGAATTCTCTTGAACCCTGCAGTTTATTTTATTTGTGTGTCTAAAAAGTCATAAAAAATACAATTGATTTTGATACATTAGTGTCATATTTATTTTGTGTTGCATGACTTTCTTATGTGGATGTTTTGATACTTCTAACTCTTTTACACGTTTCTTTGTTCAAGCCTGATTGCTCAAAGCCCACAGCTACCAAGAGTTGAACTAAGGTTTAGCAAACGAACCTAAGTGGACCCAAGCTGGGTTCGTGAGTGTATTACACAGTGAGGTCACGTAATCACACCATATAATACACCATAATATCCCATATAACCTAAATCATTCTATCTATAATCACGTTTATTGACAAAACGTTATGCATTGTTTTAATTACACATGTTTGATATACCTTACTACTCCACACAGATTTATTTATTAAGGTTCTTATAAAGCCTCCACATCACCTAGGTAGTCTCAACGAGCTCTTGGTTTAGTTATAGAGGACAGATGTGTTAGTCTATATGGAGTATTTCTATAGCACAAATCAAGCCAAAAGGCAGGGGAGAGTTATGCATGGTCTACAAATGAATAAGATGACGGTAATGATAAACTACATGCTCTCGTAACAAATGATAAGCAGATAGTAAAACCCTAGAAGGGGAACAGTCAGAAGGTGTCCCAACAAGGAGGTAAACCTGGATTTAGATGTCTAATTAGTCTGTATCAGGCACAGGTGGAGGCAGAAGAAAGGGTTAAACAGACGGGACACCATCACGAGTATGGCATATATTGTTACCAAATGCTTCTTTTCCTGTGAAAGTGAATGTCGAGAAGATATTTGATTTACATTGGTTACATCACATTGAGAAATGGTGTGACCACTCAGCTCAGAAAAATGACCTTTGGATATCACAATACCACCATCGAGAGTCATTTGTCAGCCTGATTGTCTTCAATTAGAACTAATGCTATATAACACTCTGACATAAGATGGCAGAAAGGCAGACTCATTTATATTCTCAAACTTCAACTTCTTTTAATTCACATACAAACATATAGACAAGCATAAATGTGCTTTTAGATATGAATAAATACATTACAAATTTCTATTACACTACTATTGAAAATAAGGAGAATATCATCTCAACTGGAAATCTCGAAAATAACACAATCATGGGAATCCCCCCTCCTGTATGGATGTCATCTTGCCACCCACCACTATATACATAGGCGGACTTGTCCTGGAGCCGAAGACAAATTATCGAATGCCTCATTTTGTCCTACTGTTAAACAGAGTAGATGGACAGTAGGAAATTCTAGACCCTAAAACTATCCAATGGAGGTAATGTCAATTAAAAGCCCTAACCAATGAACCTGAAACTGATCTGTGATACGGTCAAGCCTGCAGCATCAACAATGCACACCCTGTGCCCCTCATGCACAACCAGCACTTCCATTACAAGCTAGACAATGAGTACAAAATCTATCATTCATGTACCTAGGCGTGGCAGACAAAAACATGGACAAGGCCTCACCACACACACTTCATCACACATTGCCCACACTGATCAGTCCCATCTCATGTATTTTGTGTGTTCTTAGTAACAGGCAACTGTTGGAGTACCGCAGCGGGGCTGTGCTGACTGTGCTAAGCACCCATATTCCTACTGCACCACTCTGAAAGTTGCTTGCTCTTTATAGTCACAGGACGGCTGAAGCCAGCCTCACAGCGTTTTCCCCAGGTTTTCTGGTTGCCAAGTAATGTTGGCAATGCAGCAATACCACAATTCTTTGAATAAGCAGAGCTTATTGCATAAGTGGGCAACCAGTTATGAATGCACCTTATTACCAAGGGAAAAGTTTACAAGAGATGTGGAAGATTGTACTCTCTGGAGGAGCAGAGCTGTCCCTTTAGTGTTGAGAATAGGTCCCACAAACACTAGGGTAACAAGCTGCCCTCAAATTCGCTTTTGCTTTGTACTCAAGTGTTCTCATGCAGACTTGTCAAAGTGTCTAGTTTGTTTCAACTTAAGAGCAGAGTGTAGGCGCCTAATGGACGCCATATTAGGTGCACTGCTGGAGACTGCTCAGGGCCTCAGTAACCCTCGAACAATGGGATATTGGAGTCACCCACACATACAATGTGGCCACCATTGCCTAGAAACGTAACAAGCACTCCCACTCCTGTATATCAATGCACATGTTCTTGTTGCCCTTCTGTATGTTAGAAGTAGCTTCTGTGGGGGCGCTCCGTATTCCCTAGAACAAGGGTTGTTAATCTAGGAATAAACAAGTGTTCTGCAAGGATTTAAATTCTAGGCAAAGGTTTACACAGTCATGGGTTTTGAAAGGTACAAGGAATACAGCAAACGTTTCTTTCAAAATCAAAGCAACACGTACAGCCAAAGTTGCAGCTGCTTCAGTTTTGTATTTGAAGCATAAATTCCAAACAACTGATCGCAAACGTACGACGTACCTTTTAACATCCTTGACTGTGTAAACCTTTGCTTACAATTGAAATCCTTGTAGAACACTTGCTTATTCGTACTTCCAAAGGTCAGAGCCATTCTTGTTTATACACACTCATTTCACATCGACACACCGAATCCTTGGGACAAGAGAGTACAACAAACCTAAATGTCAATAATACAACATGCATTGAGTTGGAACCTTAATAACAGTGCTTAGAAGCCGCTTGGGCAATATAAGCATTATGACACGTGCTCACGGGTTATTTTACCCATTCTAAGTTAACTGGAGATTACAAAATATACTCTTATAGTGTTTTTTCAAGAAGGCAGAAGACAAGGGCACTGGGAGTAATGGGACAGCTCTTCCTGTGCTTCATGAAGATGAACAGCAGCCGAAGAAGAGGGTAAGAAAAGTGGAGGTGTTCTATCTAGCAGGATGCTAATAGTGCCCAGCGGGCAGACGTCCACTCCTGCTGCTTTTCACCAGCCCGGTCACTGTGTAGCTACATGTCATTCTTACCCCTGTTTCATTCTTGTGATCTTTTCACTTTATATTTCTTTATCGTCACCTCACTCTCTTACCCTTATATTCTCTTGGTCTTTCGCTCTCTATATATACACCTCTGTCTGACCCTCCGACTCAGTGGCTAGCCATCTGACATTCTTGATTTACCCCTCTCACACAATCTGTACCTCTTTACAGCGTTACTCTGTTCAAAGCTTCTCTGTTGTACCTGCTTCCTTCGCCGCCTAAAACTCTATTTCCCACATTATGCCTCTCTACGTCTACAACTCTTTTTCTTCCTTTCTCTCTCTGCCTCACTCAGTTTCTCCCCTATGCTCTTTCTTGACTCATTTTTTGTCCTCTCCCTCGCTTCACTTTGTCTCCTCCTTGTCTCTTCCTACGTGTGAAGAATAGTAGATCCTAAGCCCAGGTTGGTATCCCTTGACCCTGCACCATCAGAAGCAGGAGGCTCCTAATGAACAAGCGATGCTTCTGGGCAACCTACGGAGGGACATGGAACTGAATACCTGGATGTATGCGAGATGGACAAACAGTAAGTGTGACACCAACAGCCAGTCCTGGCTCTTTAGCCAAACACACAGAATATTTGGATTTTTAATCTTCGTATGTATGAGGCGCAATCAGAAACAACATATCTAAAAAAATCTAAAAATGCAAAGTGCTATAGGCTCAAAGTCCAGAACTGTCTGAAAATGGCACACATGGCATAAGCAACTTGGTAGCTAACTTACATAGTGATGCGTCACACATGTAAAAAATATTTTTGAGATTGAAAATTTGGTGTACTACCTCCTCTTCATCAAGCCCTAAAACTGTTTTGTAGTAAGATTACCGGTTAGCCCCACATCGTAAGAGACACCTTATTCCGGTCCATCCTTTCCTTCCACACACCACTGTAATTTGGAAATTTAGCCATATGACATTTACAAGGACTTAAACTCTCCAAATGCATTCTATTAATATGCAAATTCAGGTCTTTGATGACACTGAGCAATCTAGTAACCTAACTCATCAATAGGAGAGAGAACTGAGAGGAAACGGTGAGAAGATATAGTATCAAACAGAACTTTTGTTTCGGAAACTAAGTAACGCTTTCTTTTGATGCGTGTATCTTTCAGCAGAGACCTCCCTTACGAATGAAACCAAAAACAGTGGTGTTTGAGTGGTAGGATTAAGTAGAGCCATATGACAAAGTTAACCAAGAAAATCACACAAAAACCCATTACAAAGGTACCTGTCACTGCATGCCCGAGCCATGAGATAATAGTGTTTTGCAAAAGGTGTGCAGTGAAGTCCAAATGGCTGCCCAGGAAACATCAGCCATCGGGACACCAGTTGTGAGAACAGAAGGAACTACCAGGGCACTTGTGGGGTGTGCATGATAGCCAACTAAAGGATCTTTCCTGGCCAAGGCATAACTGATCTTTATACACAAGGTGGCCAATGGATATTGAGCATTTGGTGATCTTGCCTTCTTAGCTCCAGCAAAACCCACAGAGCTGATCATCCATTCTGTCTTGTCTTGTGTAGACAATGTATTAAGACACTGCACGCCCACTGTCTAATACATGTAAACTATTCTCTTCTTTGGTGGGGTAAGGAGGAGGGCAATTGAAACAGCAATGAAGTAGTCAATGTGGAAGGCAGACAAAATCTACAATAAGAAAAAAGGGGAAGTGTGAAGCATAGATTAGTCTTGATAGACGTTAGTAAAATGTGGCTGCACCAACAGAGCCTTTGATTTGCCACCCTGATGGACAAATGTTATCACCACTAACAACACAGTCTTCAAAGTAAGCTATCGAAACAAGGAACTGTGTATGGGCTTGAATAGGAAAGCCATAAAAATGGTTACCCCCAAATTAAAATGTCAATGCGGAACAAAAGAAGGTGTGAGAGGAAACAAGTATAAAAGGCCTTTGTGAAAACATGCAACTAGAAGTGACCTATGCAAAGATGGATGGTCAAAGAGACAGTAAGATTGAAAAGGGTGGCCAGATAACTCTTCACGGTGGTGAAAACCATGCCCAGCTGGAAAAAAGAAAGTGTGAAGCACTGAACATCAGAGAGATGAGACTGGAAGAGGACCAAACGCTAAGCAGGAATGCACAGAGCAGACCCCATGCCCATCTGAACCTGAAGACATGCCCCAGAGAAGCCTTCGCAGGCAAATGCATGGCATAAAACTCAACAATATTTCTTGCTCAGGTCATAGTGAAGAGGTCCATGCCTGGACATCCAGATCTGGGCAAGATGTGAGATTGCCCCTCCCCCCCATTCTACAGTCCCAGAAGTCCATCTGAAATATAGGGTTCGTCAAGGTTCAGCATTGTCACCTCATTTATTTAACAATAATGAGCTCACTTAAGCTAAACTCCTCCAAATACAAAACAAGGGATAAATCTGTACATAAAATGCAGTTATTGGTCCGCTTAAATGATGGTAAAATATCATGCCAAGGTATTCAACAATGCATGAAATTTATCTGGGAATAGAAGGGTAGCTTTTTTTTTAAAACAATGCATAAAATCTGATATTATGACAATGACAATCCCTGCCCCATTCATACAGGGGAAACACTACGAATCAAGACTGACAACACTTTTTCATTCACAACTCAAAATTCCTTGCTGGTCTCTTCATGTACCTACCATTTAAAAATCCTTTGTAAAATTATGCCATTTTTGAACAAGAACAGAAAGGTTCCTGCCATTATTGGATCCTGCCTCTATTATACCAAATCCCTTTTTGTAGATCTTCTTCGATTTCTTCTAATTAAAAAACTTCATATCATTATGAAGTCCACCACCAGATTAATTAGCGTCTGGAAATCCCAGATTCCGTCATTGCAAACCCCTTCTATAAACACTGCATTGCCTCACCATTTATTGATTGTAATGCCTTATACACCATTCATATGGCCATCTACAGCTATGTTCCTTGTTCATGGGAAAGAGCATTTAACGTTATGTACCTAAGACTGTAAAACTTGGTAGAAATTCCCAAACTTATGGGTGATGCTTCTTGACCCAAATTTCTGGGTGATGCTAATTGATGCGTGCCACTGAGTGTTTGAATGCTGTCAAGAGATAGGCAAGCCACTGAAGGTTCGAGATAGAATTGAGCCAGTGGCCAGACTTTGGCTTACCACCAGGTCGTCTCAAATCCAAAGCGAGACGAGCTTTCATGTGGCTTCTGCCTGCCACCCACTCTGTAACCTCATGCACCAAGAACTAATGACAAGACATTACCTTTTGATATAAAACAGGAGAGAGAAAGAGATACCTAGCTAGTGGATGAATTGCACAATGTGAAATTGGAAAATCTGGAATAAATGTCAGCTTCTCCACTTGACCAAACTGAGTGACCCTAGGCAAATATCACTCTTGTGTTTGATTTTATAGACTATAATGTTGCTCAATGCATAATAAGAATCGAAGCCAAATAAGGGTGCATGTTAAGTGACTTGCCTTATAGTTCACTAATGGCATTGTTGTCAGAGATGGGGGTTGGTGAATGTTTCTAAATTCATGTTTAAAAACTATGGGACTGACTTAGATATTGGAGGAGGGGTTACTCCATCACAACGTGATGGATATCCTGTCTGCCGAAATCGAAATCCTGTTATATCCAATGGGATTTAGAGTTCGGCAAACGGG
The DNA here is from genome assembly GCF_031143425.1 of Pleurodeles waltl. Classification (NCBI taxonomy): domain Eukaryota; kingdom Metazoa; phylum Chordata; class Amphibia; order Caudata; family Salamandridae; genus Pleurodeles; species Pleurodeles waltl. The sequence goes on along the minus strand of NC_090443.1, from coordinate 83,219,743 downwards.
ATATCCGTCACCATTCTGATAGAAAATCCCCTCCGCCAATATCTAAATCTGACTCTATCTCTTTTAATAAATGCCTCTCAATGTAATGATATAATCTGAGTAACTAGGGTGAAATGCTTCTTTGTGTTAAACAAATATACCTTCTTGTGATTTTGTGGAGACCATCATATTTTACATGTCTGTTGCACAAATTAAATGCCTAACATTTTCATGACTCTGCTCATGCACACTTGTTTTTATAATTTATTTATAATTTGAGCCAGTGGCATCATTTCCAAAAAAATAAATATTCAATTCCTAGAGACGAATTATCAGCATCCATTTAGATTGCAAGTACTAATAATACAAGACAAGCTGCCATGAAGCAAAAATTCAGAAATACAAACTCACAGTAAGTATATGATAATAAATTCTCAGACAAAGTGCTTTCGTTTAAAAAGTGCAAAAGTGCATTCTAACGTGGCATCCTGGTTATAGATAATACCTCTATTTTTTTTAAGAAACACAGTATATTTTTTAACACAGCATAATTAAAAAATCGATGATAAAGCTGATGCACAAACGAATCGTTAACGGTGACTAAAGTGAAAATTTACGCAACCTACCATAATACTAATCAATATCATTAGTTACATTTAAAGATAATAGCCATAAAGTGCCTTCGTGTTTTTTATAGCCATAAAAACAGCCATACTAAAGTGGCAAGTCTATAAAAAAAAAAACACAACGAAGAAGCGAAAGGATGAAACTTCTAACAATGATATGCATCCTCAACACTACCCGCGCCTTGACGAACAACCAGCGGTGGCTCCTTTATAAGGGCGTCTGGGCGTTGCCCCCTATATTTGGTCCCACCAACCCCCAAAGTTAATGTAAATAAAATTACCATTTAAATATATTTTTTCCGGATGCGGGAGCTGTGCAATTTTTTTTTTTATTGGCCACGAGCCACCAGAGCCGGGGTGCTAAGTGATGAGTGGGTGCGGCTTAAAAATACAATACAGGCTCACCTCAACACACACACCCGCACTTCAAAGTGCACATGTCACGGTTCGCCGACTGCCTTCGCGTGACCAGCCCAACATGCGCATTATCGGCCTATCACCATCTGTGCATAGTGAGGGGGGTGGGCAGCCGCATCTCCCGGCACTCAGAAGGAGCGTTGGGCTCACCTGTCCGATCTAATCCTGGCGCTGCTCTCAGCAAGGGAGAGGTGTCTGAATTGACCTGGACTTGTGGCACTAATCATATTTGCATGCTAGGTTGTCCTGTTTTACCGCGGGTTCCTGAGGTTACTTATTATGATCAGCAGTGCAGTGGTTTGGACACCTACAGGTAGTTCACCTACTTTCACTTTGTTACATTTTTAACCCCTAAGGTATGAACTCAACTTCTACTCCTACAAAGAATATAAACATATTTGAAGCCGGAACCGCGCCTTCTGTGTCTAAGCAAAGTAACAAGGCATTTAACCTAAACAGCAAGCATGCCTCACTCAAACCATCCCTATGCACTTTCTTTATCCGATATTCCCTGATATTCTTAATCCCTCGCTCCCTCGTTGATTTGTAGAATGGAGCAGTCGTCCATTTCCTAATTAGGGAGGAAAGAATTTGTTCACCTTCCTCGAAGCTCTTAAATGTCCGTCCCTGTCATGACGTAATTCAAGGAGAGCTAACCTCAGCTGCTATTTTAGAATGGTACGATTGTAACTCCTCGGCAATACTATTGTGGCGGATACTACAAGGGGATCACGCCTTCATGTACATCATTCTATAGATATCCAAAATAGGACAATGCCTCCTCCGAAAGTACCTTCAAGGTATCCTAGTAAGATTGTAAACCCAAATTAGCTCTTCATGCAACATACCCTATGTGGACAGTTTTTGGGGGTCAAGGTTCATCTCACAACGCACGTTACCTCGGCTGCCAACACTGACTGGTTTAATTATCAATAATAAAGACATTCTGTCTCAAACTGTCCTCTCTATGTAAACAAATCAAGAAAAACACGAGGCTTTCCAAATTAGGTAGAAAATACCATTGCTATATTACCGGGTGCACAATAATCCTAAATATAATTAAACTAGAGAGCCTTATCTCATGTGACGGATAGAAATAACAGAACTGGGCACACTGATCTGTTAAATGAGTACATATCTACCAAAAGACAAAAAAAAGGGATGGTAATAACTATCAACAACGGTCACCTCATTTTTACCATAGACACGCTACTGGAAACCATAAATGGAGGGAAAAAAGCTTTTTCATATATATGGATGATAATACCATCCTTAGGACACCTGGGACAAACCACAGGTGATGTTCACTGGGGTCACTTCATTGATTATACCAACCCATTTTAATTAGCATTTTCCCATGGTATCAATTAGGCCTTGTTTGTGCATGCCCAGAGTAAAAATCCAGTCTACCGCTCGACTCCAAAGGCAACGGGTACTATCTACTCCTTTAATGGTTTTAATCTTTTCCAGTATGACCCACGTAAGTCTATTTTCTCCGTGGCTATTAAATGCAATGCTGTTCCATTGGGGCCTGTGATTTTTTATTACGGACTGCTGACCGTTTGCTGAATCTACATTATAACTCTTGTCCTGTCTCTCCTACCTAACCAAGGCCACACAGGCATAAAATAAAATATACCATGTTAGCTGTTCTAAAGTTAGTCATATGCCTAAGTGTTATACGTGAACCAATATAATTAATATTAACAGTGGTTATTGGTCCATTGCAGGCATGTCAGTGTCCACAGAGGTGGTAACGAATCAGTTGGACATCACCTGAGATTAATTTTTGTACAAAAGTGGTACCACCCAGGGTTCTAGATTTGAATAATTTGTCTCTCAAATCTCAATTTCTGCAAAAGGCAAAAATGGGTCTTGGTAGCCTGAGTTCTTCATCAAATAGCAAGTGTGTTGTGCAGCTTGAGCTGCAGCAGAGAGTGATAGAAGACACTGTCTGTATAACTTGTAAGTTATACAGGTAATATATATAAGATGTTGAACAATTTTAATTCTGTGAGATATAGAGCATTTTTATGTGTTTCAATATTTTAATTCTAGAGTTTTACAATTGCTTTATCAACATTCTTGCTTTCTCAAATGTTCTTGAAAATGTACTATTTGTTCACTTCTTTTTCAAATTTTTCCCGGGGGCAGAACCACCCCAAACCTCCCTTATGACTATCAGGCTCGCTTTCTATGGTCTCTAACCACAGAGAACTCATCCCGAACTTTTATGCCCTACTACTTTCAAATGTCACCAGCTGCCACTGCAAACTACGTGTCCATGCTACTGACAAATGTGGCAAAAGGCATCCAAATAGTAACATGCTTCTCCAGTATCCCCATCCACCGAGCATAAACTGCCTTATAAGTCAGAGTGCGCTTTAGTTTCTCCAGCCAAACCCTGGCGGTGGGAACATTAATGGACCTCCAGCTTTAATTATCAAGGACCGAGCAACAGAGAGAGCTGCAGATACAAAATATTGTGAATTCAGACCCAATTCTCGATTGGCTTGTGATGCCCCAAACAAAAATAACATGGGTTCTGGGACGAGTCTAATTCATGGACACTGGCTAAAAATTTGGAAAACGTCTTGCGAGAAAGGGGCCAACTTAGGACAAAGAAAAAAATATGGATCCAGTCCCCTTTGTCATAATGGGCACATCTAAAGCACTGATTTGGAATGCCAGGGAACATTTTATGGATTACGTCAGGAGCATGATAAGCCAACCATCTTGATAAAAACCCCATCCTCTTAAAGTTAGCAGTTCTGAGATTTGTATCCCACCATTGAAATATGCTACCATTCACTCTAGGTCACTCGGCCTCCAGTGCACTCTTCTTCCTTAGTCAGATGGTTGTTTATCACGGGGGAATTAGAAAGCTGTCTAAGGGTCCTATACTAGTTGACCACCCCTGTCAACTCTGTATGAAATACAAACTTAATCAAGGCTTGGCAGTATACTTCGTTACCAGGCAACTGCTTGACAAAAATCTGGAAATCTGCAGAAACTCATACCAAAAACGCATACACCTTAGCACTAGGCACTAAATTTTGGGCATACCCTCAAGTGGAGGCTGAATAGAATCAGTGCTCCGAATTCTTATCACAAAGGGCTCGATAAACAAAACAAAGAGGATATGCGACATTGGGCACCCATGGCAAGTACCTTGAGTGATCTTCAGTAGACCAACCTCCTTTGCATTAATAAGAACCCAGGCCTCAGCGCCCTGATATACATTATGGAGCATCTTAACTATTGAATCAGGGAACCCAAACTTCAGCCGTGTAAAAAATAAAACATCCCAACTCACCAGGTCAAGCATTATAATTGCTGCCTCTTCTTGGTGGTTGGAGAAAAAAATCAATGGCCTGCATCAAAAAATGCATATTAATTACTAGCAATATAGTTGGCAAAGAAACATTCTGGTCTTGGTGGATCAATATCTGACCCACCTCAATTACACGAGATGCCCGCACTTTAGCAAATAGCTTGTAATCAGCTCTTAGCAAACTAATTGGGCGAAGAGTTGACATTACTAGATTCTTTATATTTTTAGTTCAGACTCTTAGAGCCAAGTCAGACCCTTGGTGCAGAACGGACTCAGCTTTGTTAATTTGTTGGCTCGCCCACCTCAAATGCTGTCTCCGGCGATCTTAGAGCAGGGCCCTCGCTCATTAAGAATAGACATTTGTTGAAGACTTAACTATTTATCAACACTTTTAAATAATTCCTTCTTTTTGCCTAAATTCAGTCAAATAGCACCACGAAAGCTATGAGTGAATGCTGCAATTTATAAAATGATTTAACATAACATAACATCATGTCCATCACTTTGGGAGGGAGTTACCATTCCTAGTCCTTTAGCAAGTGGGGCCCAGTGCATCTGCCCTCAAACTGAGGGTGCCCACCAGGTGAGCTGCTATTAAGAACGCACTCCACTACAGTGCCCACTACCAGAACTGTAAGGCCTACCAACACAGGGCTCAAGACCCCTGTAACTCCAGCACAAATACGTGCAGCTGTTGTTCGGATGCAGGCCAACAACCACATGCCGTCATCTCACCCAGGTGAGTGCTCCAGTCTAACAAAAAGGCATTCTGCGACCTGTTTTTGTGGAGGACTAGAGGGATGACCCACTAAGAGCTTGGCATGGAATCCCCTTTAAAGAAGATAGGATAACAGAGTCAAGAATCTGCACCTAGAGACTTCCCTGGAGCCACTGCCATCGGAAGGGCCCTGACATGCGTCCCCTCATGTGGCACCATCAGAATGCACAAGGCCATTAGGGTCAGCAGAGGGAGTGCCTGCAGAACCGGGATCAGAGTCTGAGTTAGAAAGATTGGAATCCTATCCCAAATATGCCCAACCCTTGGTGAAGGAGGAAAGGCTTTCAAGCTGATCATGTTCAACACTGCACCCATGAAGGTCAGCCTCTGCTTAAAGACAAGATGGGACTTCTGGATGTTGGTTTAAAAGCCCAAGTCTTACAGGTTTGTCTTGGCACACTGAAGATGTTTCTTGACTAGTGTAGGGGACCCCGCAATCACTAGCAAGTTGTCCAAGTGCAGAAATACATGGACTCCTGACTTCCTTGGTGAAGCCACTATGGCGGCCAACACTATGGTGAGCAATTACAGAGTGACTGTGAGACCAAATGGCAGCACTGTGAACTGGGGGCGTTGGGATCCCAGGGTGAATGAGAGGTAACTACTGTGAGCATGTGATTTTGGCAACAAGTTACTCTATAACAAACATTTTAGAAAACCAGTCCATCTTATTACAGTATATTATATGTTATGGCATATGTAATACGGTGGATGGCATAACTATCACATTTGTGACGGGGTACCTATCCTCCAAACCAGTGCTTGAAATGGAAAAATTAAAGTGCAGGTACTCTGTGCCACGATATATGACCCGCTCACCCTGCGCCCGCCGTACTCGCCTTCCAGCAACAACTCCATTTCGTGAAATCCCTCGACATACCAATGAGTCCTCCGTGTTTTGGCAGCGGCCTGTTAAGCAGTCCCCCGTGACATGAGACCGGCTATCCCAGCCCTCGCATCATGAGACAGAATTAATATTCCTCTATAGGTCCATTCCACTCTGCGTCGGGCGTTAGAGGGATGTAGGGAGCTTGACAGAGCTAGAATCCCATGAGACCCGCCAAGCTGAAGGACTGGCAGTAACTTCCCATCCATCACCTTCTAGAACTTTCTATTCCGGAACAATTAGCGTCAGTGGCGCCGGAGTGCGACGGCGCGGGCATTTTCCATTTTAATAAGTAATCGTGCCCATATGTCAAGTGTGTCACCTGCTCACATGAGTAATGTGGCGCCTGACAGATTGTAATGCCTACATAAAATAGCAACCAAGGCTTGACACATCTACTGGGCAGCTGTGAGCGCCATCATTTAAGCCCACGTACCTCCCAGATGTACGTCCCAAAGGACGCCGGTCCCTCTTTACCTCCAAAACGGACTTTATGAATGTACGTTCTGCTCCCTTTCATTGATGTTTTTATAGAAGTCAGTATGGGAACTGTGATTCTGAGTCTAATAGGGGGGGAGTCCGTGAGTGTGAGGGCAGAGTCAAAGGCATGGTTAAAAAATCAATGGCTGATTTCCTGGTCTTTCACTTTCTGGTAATTGCATATAGAATAACGCATACCTATTTAAATGAAAAATAAACAAATGTTGAACTAACCAGTGGGAAACACTATTGTAGGTTATGAAAAATCAGTTGGTTAATGCAATCAATGCGGATGTCGAGCAGTAAGTCCCAGAACTGGATCGTGGTTGGTGCAGTGGGAAATTGTGAGCATTTTTAGTGCTGCGAGGTACCAGTCTGTGGCAGAAAACACAGTCACCATTTTAAACATGCATTGCACACAGTACAGTATGGGATACCTCAAAATGTGCAAAGAGATTTAGGTTTAGGATTCAAAATGTGCTTTAAAAAAGACTTTAGAATGATGCAATAAGACTATGCCATTTGCAAACCTTCTTATAGATGTCCTTTAAAAACAAGCCCTCCAGAAGCGGGCTGGTAACACCCTCACATTACTTCAGCTCTCAGAAGAAACACTTCTTTTTCATCATGAAACTTAGAGCGATTCCATCAGGTAAAGCCAGTACTGGTTTACAAGCAGACTTTAAATTTGCAAAATAACCAATTGCACACATTTACATGTGCTTAATTTGTAAATAAATAAAAAATGTGTCAGGGCCTTCGGAAGGAGGCCACTGCAGCGTGCACCACCCACTGCTCATGCCAGCGCTGCCAAGGACAGTTTCAACCCAACTATTAACCATTATACACCTACAAATGTGACATTTTAGCCTATTCCAGGCCCCAAAGCTTTAAGAACAGCATGGACAGCAGGTGTTAGTGTTCATCTCTAACTCAGCCAAACAGGGCTGCCTGTGCAGACTGTCGTAAGTGCCAGAGTTGACAAGTCAGTGCTGGCGCCGAGCACTGGAAACCACCGGCCCAAATTAAGCACTGACATTTACGTTTCTTTCAAGAAGTAGACATTCTGACAAAAGGCTTGATTCTTCTTTGCCTCCCCCTCCCTCTTGAATCCACAGCACGGGAGACACCCCACCCTTCCCCTTTCCGCCAAGGCATCTTAACTGTCAGAATTACCCATTTGGCAGGATTTCTTTAAAAAAAAGTATGTGGAATTGTTTTAGTTGAATTAAAAAGGTTTGGCCACATTGTTTCCGCCAGTTCCTGCCCAGTTTGACCTCTGTAGATAATACCAAAACCCACATTCAAAGAACCATAACCATCAGCCTCCGATACTACCCCAATGTGTGAATGTTCAACTTTAGCTGCTTCAGAAGGATGAACGTCTGAGTGTACCAGTGCTCTGCAAATAACAATAACATGACATTTAAACAATTGCGGCCAGTCACACAATTATGTATCTCAGCCTATGACCAGCAGCTGCAAGGGATCTGTGGAGTAGGTGCATTAATCCACCAAACTATCTCAACATCTGTGTCTTTCTGCATTGCCTTTTACTCCAAATAGAGCAAATTATGCATGTGAATGTGCCACCATATATATATATATATATATATATATATATATATATTGTTGAGCTGTAAACGAAGTTAACGGAGTCTGAATAAATGAATCCTGTGAAATAAGAGATCCCGGAGTGCGGTCGTTCGTGAAGAATTTCATGAATGTTGTTGTTGATATATATTTATATATATATATATATATATATATATATACTACCGGCGATTGCCACTAGGTAGTATAGAACCTAGTTTCTATAGAAAGAGCATTTTTTGTTTTTCTAATAACTTTGCCGCCATTTGATGAATCTTCACAAAATATTCCTAGAAAATACAACACCCACTTCAGCTGCTGTCTGAAAAGTTTCGGGATCATCCGTCAAGTGGGGGCCAAGAATTAAGGGGCTCCCAAAACAAATTTTCCTCATTCATTTTTCCATAGGGATTTTAAAAACCGATAGCTCCAAAACTACTGGACGCAATTACACCAAATTTGGCAGGAGGATAGCTCTTGGTCCAGAAAGATACCTTTTTGTTATTTTGTGTAAATCTGTTCAGTAGTTTTTGAGAAATTAATGAAAATCCAAATTTGTATATATAGGGACGTGAAGGATCTGCGACCTCTCCCAATCTCGTGCTGAGATCTGATTGGCTGTCAACACCTCTACAGGGAAGTGTTGGCAGCCATGTGGGCAGGGTACAAACACTCTGACCCGTTAGCCCCTGGGACAGCCATCTCCCCGGGATGATGCAGAAAATATGTGCTGGGGGGGGGGGGTGCATGGCCCCCTGCACCCCAGAGACCACCACCTCCCCAGGGCCAAATGTCTTATTTGTGTGGGGACTACCACCTCCCTGGGGCTTTAAGCAATATGAATGCGGGGGGCTGCGTGCCCCTGCCCCCACAGCCCCGGGGACCAACACCTCTGAGGGGCAATCTTTAAATTGTGAGCAGGGGGGGCGCACGGCCCCACGCAGCCCCAGGGACCACCACCTCCCCTTTGCTTTAAACAATTGAAATTGGGGGGTGGGGGTGGGCTGCAGCCCAGGGACCGCCACCTCCCCAGGGCTATATTAAACATAATGGTAGGATGTCCGCTTGGGACCCCGGTAGCACATTGAGGAGCTACTAATTGCACTGGGGACCGCCACCCCCCCAGGGTCAGCTACTGCTATGTCCCAGGGTGTCCATCTCAAGGACATAGCTGTTTACTGTTGCTTGGCTCCAGCTTTGACATGATAGCTGCAGCCAAGTCACAGCAAACATAATTCCGCTTTCTGACAGGGGTCCCACTGTCAGAAAGCGTTTTTTTCATCTGTCTTCCCTACACACAAATATGCATGCAGGGAAGACAGGTGAACTCATTGCTCCAGCAAACAGGGAGGTTCTATTAAAAGCAGCTCCTTGCTTGCTGGAGCAATGCCGGCTCACGCAGGAGGCAGGAGCTGACTGGGACCGCGGGGAGGCCTTGAGACTCCCCCCGCAGTCCCAGATAGCCTGTAAAGGGCACAAAATATTATAATTAAAAAAAAAATCGGCAGGGACCACGGGGAGGCCTTGAGGCTACCCCTGCAGTCCCAGATATCCCATAACGGGCTCCAAATGAAAAACAGTATAAACAAAAAAAAATGGCCTAATAGTTAAGGCCTCGGACCTTCATGCAGAGAGTTGAGGGTTCTACTCCAGGTGCATCTGTGGTTATTTTTATTTTTACTTTAATGGCTTAAGATTCATAATGAAAGATGCTCTCACTCTTTTTAATTGACAAAACATTTTTCTTTTCAGTTTCCAGAAATATCTCATTCTAAGTGTATCATTCATCAAAGCCTAAAAAACTCTCTATCGCTCTCCCTCTAACTCTCTCTCTATTTCTCTTTTTTAATCTCTTTCTCCTACTCACACACCCACTCAGACACTCACGCACCCACTCACATACCCATTTAGACACTCACGCACCCACTCACAGACCCACTCAGACTCTCACACGCCCACTCACAAACACCACTCACAGACCCGCGCAGACACTGATGCACCCACAAAAAAACTGATGCACGCACTCTAACACCCAGACAGAGACTCTCACAGCCACTTTCATCCCCAGATACACCCTCTTACACCTATTCTCACACCCAGAGAGATAGGTTGCGGCCAACTCCCGTTGCGGACTGCCAAAAGGCTGTCTGCAGAGCAGGGTTGGGTGGTTGGGGGGGGGGGTTGGTAGCAGGGACTGGCAGCAGGCAAGGCCCTGTGGCCAACTGCCGCCACGCACGGCCAATAATAATGAAAATTACTATATGTTAAAAAACCATAGAAATTTACTGAAAAGTCTAAAGGTAACAGGGGCGTTATAGTTATGAAACAACATTTAAAAAACCATAGAAATTGAGTGTAAAAACGAACGGTTACAGGGATGTTATAGTTAGGCTCACATTTTAAATGTACAAAACCTTCAAAATTCACCTGTTATAGTTATCTCAAGTAACTATAACTTGTGCACTAAGGTAACTATAACTCATGCCCTAGCCATGTACTGATAATTACCCCACAAATTACAACACTCATGACATCTTTGATAACATCACTGATAATATCAATGTAATACTTGCAGTATCATTTTTGATGAAAAACCTGTGCTTGGCGGGGGCATGAGTTATAGTTATCTTAGGGCAAATCGGTATTCACCACTAGTATTGAGGATCCCCTCATCCACCTCACAAAGGTGCTGCTGGGATTCTACCAAGCAAAGCTCAGCGATACTGCATTCAAGTGCCGTGTTGGGGAGAGTTACATGATCTACCTCAGACATCAGGTAGGTGGTGGAAAAGTACAGCTTCTCCAGACCAAAATCTAGGTGTCATGGACTGGGAGACTCCCACGACCTACACTAACTTGTACCAAGTCTTATAACCCAGTGGGTACTATTGGAACTTTGTTGAATACTATGGTTCCTTGGTGGCAACCATTATTATGCTGAACTCAAGCATGCAACACTATCAAAAGAACTAAGCTTGAAGGTGTTAGCAGGCTTCTGAAAATCTGAAATGAGCTTTATGAGGTACCGGCCATGAAAGCATCACAATGGATATGGGGCATACCGATCGCCAGCACTTGTGGACAGAAAAGTGATGAATGATTGCTAGCGACTGTTATACACTTTAAGAAAGGGATGAGGAATGCCTGATAGGTGTTGTAAGGTAGTTGTAGGCAGATTAAACAGGCAACACCAGAGGGATTGGAGCTGTAAACACAAGAGTGGTGCGTGACAATATTGCGGTTATGTCTGATCTGCCACTGCACACACTGCTCTAGCCTCCTTCAGCTCCACCCCAACTTTTCCCTCCACCAGTGAGACTTTCTGCATATCCGCAGTCTTGAAGGTTCTATATCTGCCACACAATGTTAGCAGAACAGCCTTTTCTACCTATCTACCGAGTTGTCAGTTTAAACGTAACTGCAGTGTGACCTCTACTGGTTGCCACTTGACCAGGGGCGGCTCCTCCATGAGGGTGGAGTAGCGTCACCCCCGCCAGCAGCAGCTGCAAACCTATTCAAGAAAACAATAATAAACTGTTTTTATTATCGTTTTCTTGAAAAGGGGCGGGCCACAGGCTGTGACGAGCACTTGAGTGGAGTGCACAGAGCATTCCCCTCAGAGCGCATGTGTGTTTGACCGGCCATCTCGGGCCAGGCAAACACACATCCGCAGTGGGCTCTCTCCAGCCCAGCAACACAGGATTGGCGCAGGGCAGGCTGGGAGCTTGTGCCTGCAGAGGAGCAGATGGAGCGGCAGTAAGAGGTTTTTTAAAATTATTTTTTATTTAATTTGTATTCCTTCCCTTCATGCCCCCTCACGCCGCCCGCCTCTTCTGCTGGCCGTGAGCCACGACTGCTTGAGACAACAACTCTCTGCCATATTATGGTGATTTGCAGCTGTTTCTCTAGCAAAGTTTAAAACGCGCCTTTGAAATCGTATGTTTTTAGATTGCCCTCTGCTCTGATGTACAACAGTCTAACAAAGAATATTTCAGGGAATTTTCTTGCATTTTGTTTCTCAGTGATTTAATCTTCGCCAGTTCATGACATTAATCTTTTACCTGATGAGTATTTTTATTGGTAATTTTAAAAATCCCTTATTTTGAGTACCCCTAGCCATCCCTGCATCACAGTCTTATTTTCTCTTTTTGTCGGTATATCATTGTAGTAGTTCTACCTTTGGCAATGAAGGTTAGCTGTACAGCCTTTGATACATTTGTTCAAAGCAGTGTATTTAAATTCCACTCCAGCATTGACTCTGTTTATTGCCACTTGTGAAAATGAACAGGTTTGATTTTGTACTGAGTTTCTGCTATAAGTCAATATCAAAGTTTAAAACACATTTTTGAAATGGTAGGTATTTACATTTCCATACCTCTTGAATGAGGGGTGGTCTAATAGGTGTATTTGAAAATATTTGTTTAAATTTTTGCACAGTGATTTAACCTAGTTTGATCTATTGGTCACATCAGTCTTTAGTGAATATAGTTTTGATTGGTATTTTTACATTTTACTCCTTCGTGTAGCAAGACTTTTTCTCACTTTTGTCAGTTAGCTACCTCGGGGGTTCTAACTTTTCAACTGAAGGTTAGCAGTACAGCCTTTTCTATCTAAGCGAAGAGTGGTCTATTTAAATATAACTGCAGCCTAGATGCACAGTGAATATGTTCTATGGTGGCATACCCAATATGCACCAAAGACATGCATGTCTGTGCCCTCTGGTGTCCTGCAACCTCTTGTGCTGCCCCAGTTGTACATGAAAAACGACCCTCAGACCAAATGAGTAAGCCTTCTCTCGCATATAATTCAATAACTTTGGTCTTTTTCCAGGGATGATTTTAACTAAAATACGATGACACTGGACAATTCGAAAATGAAAAATCATAGCATAGCTTCCTTCAGCCATCACAAATGCTGAACATCCCACTATGACATGGCATTCTAAAACTAAACAATTAAAGCCATGATGTGTAATGTGTGCTCCGCAGTAGCCCATCAACACCAGCAATATGACTTAAGTGAACAATATGAATTGGAAATGCTCTTCATCACTGAAGCATGTCATTCGCCAAATACTGACCCGGTCTTAGAGGAATTAGAGCTGGGAAATTTTAAAATATTGCATTCTGACAGAACGAGCAAAGTTGGGCAGAAGTGATATTTGAGCGTTTTCTTGTCGAATAAGAGTTTCATGTAACCATTTTACACTAATCTGCTTCCCCCAGGCTTCTATGTCGAACCACTCCTATCAATGGAGGAAATGAATACCTATTGTTTGTGTGAATAGACCAACTTATTACTTGAAGATTTTAACCTCCAGCTAGAAAAGCCTACAGGACCAGCACTAAATTTCAAAGAAAGTTAAGAATTATTTAACCAACAACTTCTCTCCTCTGAATCCACCCTCTGTGGAACTGTATGATATAAAAGGATCATTAGGCCCACTGTTTCTGTATCAATACGTCGCACTGTCATAAAACATTTATCATTGAAACCATGTCTAAGGGGAGATGTTGGAAACAGTGTAACCCTGATTCCTTTACTCCTTTGATTGTAAATAGTTTTAAAGGTCATTTGCCCTTGAGTTCATCTGTAGGCCTGGGTATGCATCTTTACCCCTTTGATCTCATCTGTAGGCCTGGGTATGCATCTTTACCCCTTTGATCTCATCTGTAGGCCTGGGTATGCATCTTTACCCCTTTGATCTCATCTGTAGGCCTGGGTATGCATCTTGCTCATTTTAATGATTCGCATGTGGAAGCCCCTGATGCCGTAAGTCCTTTACCAAATTCACAGAAGGTGGGCAATACCAAACGTAATCATTGGTTTTCCCATGAACTTGCTCTACTCAAACTAGATGCTTGTCAAAGAGAAGGGTAGGAAGCAAAAGCACACAAAGACCAGGTAAATGTAGCATACAAATATAATTCAGGACACATAGATAACGCATCCAGTCTCTCCAAAGAGCTCTTCTGGATTATTGAAGAGCTTCAGGCCCACTAGTTACTCAGGCTGCTGGCATCACTTTAGACACATGATGTAAAAGCTTTCTAATTGTTCTCAAGAAAAAGTCTGTAAAATAAGGCAAGCCATAATAGCAGAGAATATACCAAAGTCCACATTAATGGATACAATTGATATCTAAAACATACTTACACCTGTTTGTGACCAGTTTGCTGTTATGTCTGAAACTCTCCTTCTGGAAATAATGTAATAAACATAATCTAACTGGATCCCCTTTAGATATCTGTCCTGTTAAACTAATGCATTCCTCTGGGACTTTCCGTGCTAAAAATCCTTAGTAAATAGGCCATTGTACCCAAACCATGAAAATATGCTATTATCCAACCCCTTCTCCAAATCCTTCTTGGAACTAGTCTGACTGAAACAACTCTCCTTTTTCTTTCCTCCCCACCTATCTAAGCTGCTAGAGAAATTAGGCCCTCATTATTTCAATAGCAGTCAAAACCGCCTACATCCACGTTGACGGCCGCCAAAAGACCATGCCGGCAGATGGCGGTAAGATGGCGCTACTGCCAGCAGCAGCGCCTCGCCAGTAGTCCGCCCCCAGCTGTATTATGACCCATAATACGGCCTGGCGGTGTTCTGCATGTGGAAACTGCTGCTGGCAGCTGCGCCCCGTCACGTCTCCTGCCGGAGGACTCTCTGGACACAGGTAATTCGGGTCTCCGACAGGGGAGGAGGGTGGGGGGTGTTGCGTGTGTGTGTGGGGGGGTGTGTGTATGTTTGTGAGTGCGTGGATGTGTGTGTGTGTTGCCTGTTGGATGCAAGTGTGCATCTATGGAGGTGTGACTGCGTGTATGTTGTGTGTTGTGACTGCGTGTCTGCGTGTATGTTTGAAAGTGTGTGCGGGTGTGTGTGAGTGGATGTATGCATGTGTGGATGTTTGTGGGAATGGGTGTGTGTATGTGTGTGTGAAGGGGGCATGTATGTGAGGGTTGGGGGGCTTTGGAGAGGCAGGGGTTGGTGGGGTATCTGAAGAGGGAAGGGGGGAAGACCCCTATCAGTGACAGGGAAGGGATTCCCTGTCACTGATAGTAACTACCGCCATGGTCTTCGTGGCGGGAAGGAAGCCACGAAAACCATGGCGGTAGGCGGGGTCATAATCATGCAGGCCATACAGTGACGGCCGCCGGGCTGGAGATTGATATCTCCAGGCTGGCGGCTGTTACCGCCGTGGCAGTCGGTGTGTTACATTGGCAGTTTGGCTTCGGCCAAACTGCCAATGTCATAATATGGCAGAAAGCACTGCCAGACTGTTGACAGTACTTTTCGCCACATTATCGCCGACCGCCAGGGTCGTAATGAGGGCCTTAGTGTTTAACCAGCTTCAAGGTTTGTAGAACAGGGTGTAAGACAAAACTGCTTAGGCAGTTCCTATCAAGCAGGCTTTTTGAGGGTATCACTACCATGGTGTAGTGATGGCCACATTAGTTAATATTTGTGGACTTAAAGATAAGGTTATGTTGAGGATCTGGTGTCCTTTGGACCTGCTAGCCACCTTTGAGACGATCAGCCACACCAACCTGGCCCTCACTAAAACTCAGACATCAGAGGAACTGTATTAGAAGGGTAGATGTAATTTCTGATTGATCGTCAGCAGTCAGAGGCCCTGTTTCTGTTTAATTTCAAATACTAAGAAACTGCTAATCGCAGTGGTTGCCAGTGCTGCTTTGTATTTTGAGTGAAGAGCAGTGATTTACAATTTGCTTAATAGTTTACATCGCTGGAACCCTCCGTGGGATTTCATTCATTTTGGTGTTTAAAAATTTATTAAAAAATTATATTTTCTCAAATTTATGTTGGATTACCTTTGTCTCGTGGTTCTTTCTTATCCAATTGCTTTGGAACTTTTAATTACTTTGAACTTGTTCCTTTGCTAAAGCCTGACTGCTCGAAGACACATACACCCAGAGCTGAGCTAAGGTTTACGAACGAGACTGACTAGACCCAAGATGGGTTTGTGAGTTTATTACACAGTGAGGTCTCACAACCACAACATAGAATAAACCACATTCTTTCACATGCGTACAACAAATAATGCATATATATGTATTTATATATGTGTATTCACTTAGAAGGCCACAGGTGAAGCTCAGTTATGGTTACAAATGAAACTTGAAAACCCCTGGCAATAACCCATATTTATTAGTTTTGCAATCCATAACTTAAAAAGCCTTTATAGACTAGTTAAAGATTATACTTGTCTGCCATATGAACCATAGAAGAGTTGTTGGCTTCCGTTCCTTTCTATACTAATAGGTGGAGAAGCAACCCTGGTCAACCCTGGTCTTACATCACTAACCCAGTAAAGGATATGAAACAGCCCCCAGCTCACATTCCGAACCTGAAAAGGACAAAGAGGAACCTGAAGTTGTAGTCCTGAAACTACTTAAAACCTGGGAAAACGATTTTTCTCCCATATTACCATCAAAAGATCAAGAGAATCCCCAAAAATCCTCTTCCCCATCTGTTGCACCCTGAGGGTCCTCTCCAGTCCCTGCGGTTTGTGTGTCTTGTTCTTCCACATCATTCCCAATGTGTTCCTCTTGGCATTCCCAAGCCTCCATTACCTTCGCCCACAGTCCTGCTACTGGGTGCTGTTGCACCACTCGGGCCTCCTCTCTGATCAGAGCTCTCTCCTCCACCCTAGCCCAGGTCGTGGCATCTCTCACCCAAGTTGTGGCTGCCAGGCCAGTCCCTGCTTTCTACATCATTGCTATTCATTGCTTGGCTCATACTAGGGCTAAACCTATAAATCTATTGCCTACCTTCCCTGCTCGGGGACTAGGGAACAGCCCTAGTAGACAAGTCTCTTCCATGCATGTTAGTGTGTGGTCTAATGTGGCGTTGAGTGTTTGATCACTGATTCCCAGAATGGAGGCAGTCTGTGGCAACTCCATGTCATGTGTCCAAAGTTTGCATCCCGAACTGAGAATCTGGGGCAGGCTCTTGGCTCCCCCAAAATTTATGATCTGTAACGTATGGGGTGTCAGGTAGGTTATGTGTACATAGTTGAATTGAGTATACTTCAACCTCATGTTCCTGGAAATACGTCTGGGGAATGCCATGATCTTACTCCATTCCGAATCAGTAGGGTCCTAACAGTGTTCCCAGTCTCTCCCAAATCATCTCTAACAGTTTCTGAACCATTCCTGGTAATGTTTGGTAAAACCATTTCACTAAGTAACGTGCAGTACCCATGGCCACCAAGAGTTAGAGCACCTTGTGTGTCTCTGGTTCCCCTGGACTATCTGGCCACAAATCTCTGAATGTTTGCATCAGTGCTTTGTACATCAGGAATATGCCCAGGGTAGATTGAACTGAGTCACCAAGTTTTCCAGTGGGATCAATGTCCCCAGCTAGCAGCAATCACCCACTGTCACTACCCAGAAGCTATCCAAGCAGACAATTGTGGCGGGGGAAAGGGGAGACCGAGCAGTCCTCTGCAGGCACCGCAGCCAGCATTTCAAACCCACCTTCAGCAATACTTATGGTTGGGGTATTGCTCGGCATAGTAGTTTTGCCAGCAGAGCACCCTGATTGCTACTCAACCCCATGGGTCCCAGTTCCTCTCGATGCGCTCCATGCAACCACTGAGTGATCTATTGAAGCTGCGCTCATACTTTTCGCAGATTCCCAAAATGAGGGGTCTCAGAAGCATGTAGTTTTACTTTCTCAGCTGGGGCTCAGGCTGCCTGGTCTGTTGATCTCGGCTCTCCAGGTAGGGTCACAAGAGGGCCGGCGGGTAGGCGCAATATGTTACCGCATGTTCCCTTCATCCCACAAAGCAGACAGCTATGGACTCCGGTTGCCATATCTCACAGCGCCTCAGTCTAGCCCCATAGATAAGATGGGAGGCAGGCACGGGGCGTAAATCGAGGGGGGACAGAGCCTGGGAGAGCATGGCAAGGATTTTGTCTCTGTGCCTCTCAATAATAAGCTTTGTCAGGAACCGACCTGGACTCCGCGCTCTCCAGAAGTCATCTCATTCATGCTGTGTGCAGGTATGTACTTGCTTGTTACCGACTCTGTGCGGTGGTGGGCCCCATGCCATCACCTTCAACAGAGCCTCACCCCGATCACCTGTCCACGGCACAAGTATACTAGGGGCCTGCAGACCAAAAGTGTTGTCTGCAATCAGTTAGCCTGCTCCAGAAAACAAAGAGGTCCGGCCCGCTGACGTGATCAACAGACCCCGGGCCTGACCTGCCAGCACCAGGCATGGATGTCTCTAGGAGGTTGAACACAGGTTAAAACCTCCCCCACTATCTCGTAGCTGTGCAGAACCCCAACTTGGGCCAAGATCCACCCTTCCTGCCGGGATCACACAGGCCTCGTCTTCTCCTCAACAGTGCTGCTCCTCTGCACTGCACTTTGCACCCACCAGCGGACCGCGGGGCGCTGATCAACACCTCACTTTGAGGACCAGCGAGCATGGGCCTTCCTCTTCTCAGCTGATCTGCAGGTTTTTGCCGCAACCCTCCGCCCTAGTCGCCATCTTGAAAAGCACCACGTCAGAGCCTCTCAGCCTTGGCCACTGCTTATTTCGCCTCTACAGGGCCATCAGCCCTCTGACACACTCCCTGGGGGCCTCTTTTCTTTTGCGCACCACGGGTCCGCCTGTGAGTTCACTGGCATACGGATGGTACAGGATAGTTGCTGGGCTGGCGCGGAGCAGCAGGCTCACGTGACTTCCATCTTCAGTGTCCTAACCACGCTCCCGACAGAGGAACAAGGTTAAGACATTTTAGAGTGTGTAACTGATGGTGGCAGACAGCACACAACCCTAAGAACTGTTGATGAAACCAGAGACCCTAATGAGTTCCGATATTGAGTAGTAGTATCTTTATTCGATTACTAAACAATAATCATAATAGAACAGGTAAAAAAAACAGAAAATCGACTGGAATCCCTATATGACAGCACACAATCATAACAAGTCAATCATCAAGTAACAAGTAATGATAACAAAGCTAAAACAAGATCTAATATGTTGGTCATCTGAGATGCAGTATAATAAAAATCTAAAAAGAAAGCTAAAAATTTGTTGCTACGCCAATGCGGAGCACTTTTTGAAAATCCTTCCACAGAGTGGCAAACAGCTGGCTCGTGCATCATTCGCAGAAAATAAAATGGTGGTCTGGGTTGCTGAAACGCATAAGCTTTAAGAATAGGTAATAAATATCTACACCAGAAAGGCTTGTAATAGCAGCAAAAAAAGAAAAGTGCACCAACATTTGTAAAGAGGAATTATCACAGGGCCAAACTAGTATCTTTTTTGGGTAAAACTGACCTGTTGGGAAGCAGAGGTGACTGCGGATTGAGCCTTGCTGAAATTCAGTTAAAAGGGACAGTTCCCCAACATTCCTCACCAAGGAAAGGCACGGCTCAGGGTCATCACTAACTTTGGTGGCTAAATACTCTCTCGTGGCCAATTTATCCAGTTCCCTTCCTTCCCTTGAGCAGAGGTAGATGTCAAAAATAATTCCTTGATACGCTCACCCTTACCCAACTTAAGAGGGGAGCAACACAAGTCAGGCCTATCGCCTCGGCAGTACTCTTTATGTATCCCAGCCATTGAATCTTATGGCAATTGTCTCACCCAACGCAATCGAGGATCACCTCGCGGTTGTTGGACATTTGATGTTTACTCCATATCGACATCCATGGCAGAAGCAGGATGAGTTTTACATGGCCTTCCACATATGGTAAACTCAGTTCCTTGTGGAGGAAAAAAATGAGAACTACTTGGGCCACGGCCTAGTAGTAGTCTACAAACACGGTTCTGTTCCTGCTGCAGCTTTGAGCAGTTCTGGTAACCCCATCAAGCTGCCCATTAAGTCAGGACTGGTAGACACCTGAATCTATAAACCCCCAACAGGGGCAATTTAGGCTTGCTTCCCACTCTAGCGGCCAACCCAAACAAAACCCTGAATAATTGGTTAAATTGCAAACAGTGGTTTGCCAAACACGTAACCAATAACTCCCTGATTCAAAGGTAACCCCTAAGTAGGGAAACTCACTGACCCACGTGATATATTTCACCTAAATGGAGACTAGCCGGATTTTGCAATTTTCTTCCCTAGAACCATACAATAGATCTTAGCATTGTTTGTTTCTAAATCTAGATTGGGGTCCTTGGAGCTGTGTTTAAAACTGCACTTTATTATAGGGTAATATGTGGCTGCTAAAAAGGGTCCATTTTATTTAGTGTTCATGGACCTCAACAACGCTTTTGATCGTGTCATTTGCTCCAAGCTTTGGAACATTTTCATTAAAATTGGTCTACCTTTACCCTTGATGGATTTCCTTAATACCTTGCACTACTGGGTCAGTGCTTCTGTAAGATATGGAATTAAGGGTGAATATACAGATCCCTTCAGTCTGTCCCGGGGAGTCCGCAGGGCTGTGTCCTGGCCCTTATTTAATATATTTTTTATACTAATGGTTTAAACTCTTTTTTAGTATCAAGGGGGGAGGGCATGCCCAAGGTGAAATTGTCTTTTGTTCCAGGCTTACTTTACACTGATGATGCGGTCCTTCTTTCCCAAACGTCAAATTATCTTAGTGGTCTTATTGATGCTTTTGTTGTTTTTATGGACTTCTTATATTTACTTTTAACTGAGATACAGATTCAAGGCCAGTAAAACATAATTCCTGTTTGTCTTTGGTTTTTCTGATGCAAGTGAGCTGCCCCACTGAGGACACAGTCAAGGAGAGAGCCTAGTTTGTTGAGAACCAGTTAAACTTTTTAGGCTGAAGAAATTTGAAAAGTTTCAATGATCTCATCAGTTCCAAATTCGGAGAATGAAAACTCAGTAGATTCTTGTTGGACATGGTACTTCTTAAGGATTTTTTCTGAAATGTTTTGCTTTTTTTCCTCCCAGTCTTTGCTGACTTCCTGTGTGTGACCTTAGGACTCTGGGCACTTCTCCACTGTAAGGGGCGGTTATGGACATTGTTGAGGTGCTGTATCCAGGAAGACCCTGTAAAAAAGGTACCCTAAATACCCAACGTAGGTACGGCCCTAGCTACAAGGGGGATGTTGCACTGTGTGTGCCACCCCCTAGAAGACCCTGTAAACCATGCCTTGGCCTGATTGGATGGGCCTGCAGGGGTGCTAGTGCACCTGCGCTCAAGGTGGCAGTCTCTCTGCAGGGTCCAACCCTGAGCCATCCTTATGCCTTCCCTGGAGGGCCCCAAAGGCGGGGCATGTGACAGGTGTAGTGCAGGTATATAAAGGTGTGCTCTGCCCTGGTAAGGAAGACCCCTACATGGGTGTCCCCTACCTAGCTGGGGTCGGCCGTGCCCATGTAGATCCTCTAGGTGTGGCCGTGAGCCAGGGGCACTGTCCCCCTCTATGTGCAGAGTGAAAGTGCGCATGCATGTCCTCTACTAAGTGAGAGGTGGCTTAACCAACGTCTGCGGAGCCAGCCATGGCAGGTCCCGGGGTGTGCACTTGCTCCAGAGGGCCATTAGAGGCATTGAGCCTGGCCCAACACGCCAGGGGATGCCCACCCACTTGAAGGTGGTTTCATGTATGTTGCTTTCGGCCTGGCTTGCCAATATGTGCCCCCTTGCATAGGGGTGTCTAAAGATATATTAAGTCTGGCCTAGCTGGCCTCCTTGGGCCCATATGCATGTTGGTGTTCATATACAGGGCAGGCTTTAGGGTGGTGCAAGCGGTGCGGCTACACCGGGTGCTGACCCGGATTGGGGGTGGGGGGTGCTGACCTCAGGGGGTCCCTGTGTTTAGCAATGACTTACGAAATTTGCGATTTAAAAGCACCTGCTGAAAAGTTCCTTGTGCGTCCAGCCTTCAGGAAACAATTAAAATGAAGTAGCCTTATGGTATTTAGTATCACTGGATTCAGAATGACAAACCCCCTCTCATAGTAAAGGTTGTTTTGTTATTAATGCCCTAGAAATGCCACTTCTAGGAAGTGGGTATTTCTAGGTTCTAAAATGCTTTGTATGTCCTGTAAATTTAGCTTCATTCCACTGGTTGCAGGGGAGGAGCATTTTCGTGCATTCCCCAAGAGTCAGCTATAAAACTTGGGCGTCCGACAGACCCCTGCCATTTGGGGCCTGGGATAGATCAATTTGAGGATAGGTTTCTGACACTTGGCCTCTCTGAGCCAGAGTATTCCCCACTAAAGATAAAGATTCACATTCCGTGGCCTTGGGCGGATAGGGAGGAAATTTAGGGGAGACATCTGTATTTCAAAGGAGAACCATATGAACCAGCCTGAACTTTAAAGGCACACTTTAGTATAACCAGGGGTACTACCCATCAGCAAGGGAGAGTTGCATCTACGGGGACACGGGACGGGTACTGCTGGACACCGTGGTGCACATGTAACGAGGGAATCTGTTGTGCACAGGAGAATAACTGCAGTTGGTAACTAATTGGTAACATTGGATTGTCTGGCTGGGCCGAGCACAGGGATGGCTAGCGGGCGGCCTTAATGACCATCCCCCTCTGTGTTGCAGACCTCTGAGTTAACTCCTAATGGGAGGCCAAACGTCTCCTTGCTAATTGTTGCTGGATCAACTGTTGTTCTTCCACCCCCCCTTGCCCCCCCCAAGGTGTTCCCAGGATCCTGCGAAGTGTGAATTTGGCCACGAGCACCCTAGTATCCAGGGAAAGGTTGGTTCATGGTGGGGCGGGATAGCTGAAGCTGGTTGTTGGGTAGAGGGTGGTTTGGGCCCCAGGATGCCTGCAGACACAGTGGCATCCACTAAGCGGGTATTAGGGCACCGCATTAGGGTGCCAAGAGCAAGTGCGCACAAGTGTGTGTGTGCACGAGCTAACTGATACCCGTGGCACTGCACAGCGGTGCAGAGTGGATGAGTAGGAGTGAGTGCGGATGAATGCGAGGGCAGCACTGTGGTGTTGCTGGTCACGTTCTCCTGCCAGAGAATTCCTGAGATTGGCATTGCAGTTTACTAGTGCGGCCAAGGCCTAAGTGCTATGTGGAAGTGTTCCAAACCTTGTATGTACTTATTGCTACTAACGTTGGAACCAGGATGCACCCTGAATTTATGTGTTACATTGAAGTTGGTAAACTTTAGGGTGGGTCTTGTGCTGACAACGTTTGGCAGCGCATGAGGGTGCAGGAAGGGAATGTATAGTTTTCTCGCTTGTGCATACTGTTACACACAGTTGGGCCTAATATTGTGAATTCTATTGCTGAAAGTGATTTATACCCCAATTTACATGATACTCATGCTGTGATGACTGCAATTTTTATATACCTGCACAGTGTGTGAAGTCTCATTTGTACCGCTCAGCGTGGTTGTGGTGGGGAAGTGCTGTGTCATTGCTTTACACATTGTCTCTCTGATAAGCCTGACTACTCTGTGCCAAACTACCCAAGGGGGAGCACAGGTTATACAGCAAGTGTAATCACTAACCTCTGATGGGAGTGGCTGGTTCTGCCTAGCCAGGGCCTTGCCTCAGCCAACCACAACGTGCCACCCCCAACAATTCTTGAGAAGGGTAAAGTTGATCCACCTTCCACCATCCCTTCTCTCAGCTGGCTGACAGGCACAGCCCCTTGGAAGGAACTGTCATAAAAATACATTCGGAAAGGCAAAGAGTGTTTGAGGGAGTCAATCACAATTATGGCAAGTCTTGTGGCTTCCATGTTTCACTATATGTCAAAATATTCAAGGTCAGTAATACTAACGTCCACTTATATTGATTCCAGAAAACGAACCAATCTTAAAAATAAGCATACACATACTCACAATTTGCAGTTACACGTCTGCTTACCTGGCCCGTATGTTTGGAGTTAATAATGTGCAGTCAGTGCAAGTGTAGGCTGATAAATAAAACTTCATAGCTTGGTAGAGTTCTCAAGTTTCACAAAGATCTTTTCAACCAGGGTATTAATCCACTGACATAACACGCAATATTCAGGCATTCTAGACATGTGAAGTCCCAAGAGTTGCTTTTGCCACAGGCGAGTGCGATACTGAGGCTTGTAGAGGGGGGGGGTGAGACAATATGAGTGAAAGGGAAGTCGTCTACCTCCTGGAAAAAAAGTAAAACTGGGTCAAGAACTAACTGTATCTCACCTCAGGTGGTAAGACAACTGCAGCTAGCACTGCTTACATTACTAACAGACTGAGAAACAGTCTGTGTGGAACGACAAAAATACACAACACATGGAAAGGGACACAACGTGCAGTTGCATATTTAGTCCTAAAGGCATTATGTGCATCCTCCAGCATGTAGCCATACTGTAAACATTTCATCGTGAACTCGCAGACATACAGACTTTGAGAGCGTGTGTAGGCCTGCACCCACTGACAGCAGGGAGCGCTACATCTAAGGATTTCCTGTTTGTGACAAAGTTGCCCTTCACTGCTTCCAGGATGGTGACCCAGTGGCCTTCTTGGGAGTCTCCTGTGTGTCATCATTGCTCTCATGAGGACCTTATAAAGCTTCTGGCCAGACTTCAAAGAATTGTTAAGCGTCATTTGGAGGCACCGCCGAGAAGAGTGGAGGCTGTCCTGACTGCACATATTTATCTCACCCCCTGATGCCCCCGGAAACGCCCTGGCAGGGCTTCAGTGTGACCCCTGAAGCCGTTTACCGGTGACAGCTCTACCTACCCATGGAGGACCAGCCTGTGAGTGCTCCCTAGTGACGAGCTTGTGTGCTCTGCACCATCACCGAGGGATGCGCCAGGCTCCTGCTTTGCATATAGAGTGGATTTCCGGTGCTTCCATTTGTCTTGTGCTCCCGGTACAAGCCTTCTTTTATTATTATTATTTTCTTTCTTTCTGAGTTTCTAGCCTGTTGGAGACGAGGGAAGAATTATTTCATCTTGGAGGGGTGGGGGCGAGGCACTACAAATACAGCGCTTTCTGTCAAACATATGTGCGTGGTGACTGAATAAAGAGTCCAGGGTGAGCTCTAAAAACGTGTGCTGTAATGCTGGGTCTAAGGTGTGAAGTGGTTGTCTCCTCCATTGCGTGTGGTACTCTCAGCGGGACTGGCGAGGCCAGCTGTCTGCCCAACAGCACCACACAAGGTGCCCCTCGAAGGCATGGTGCGTGGCCCTACAGGGAAGAGCCTGGGTAGCTGCCTTCCCTCTGGCCTACGTGGCTCTGCTGACGTACTTGCCTCTCTCCATGGGCAATGATGGCCTTCCCCTGGTCAGGACTAGACTGGAGTGGTTGGCCTCTCCACAGGTAGAACGCCGCCACCCAGTGAACAGCTGGGGTAACTGGTGCCTCCCAATGTTCTTCCAGAGGTGGGCAGCGGAGTGGCTGCTTTCACAGAAGCATGCCAGCTGGTGCTGTGTGCGAGAAGTGATGCAGTTGTACACCGCAAGATAGCTGCTCTATGTCCCACTACACGCGGAGCAGCCAGATGCCCTCGGCCACCCAGAGCCTTTGTGTCTTTGGGCCTTTTACTGCTTTATACGTGGTTTGCATTATGCTGTAGGGTGACTCTGAGGAGGTCATTTTAGAGATCTTTTAGAGATCTTTAGCTCACACAGAAGCTTATTAGCTCCATTCAAGGCAGTCAGATAGTGAGGCTGACATCCTCCAATCACCTGCCTATGAAAGGAGGCTGTATGAGCCCTGCAGGGACATGAGGCAGGCGGAAAGTAGAGATCATGGGAGTGGGGCAGGAAGAAGAGAGAAAAGGGAGATAGGTGAAGGAAACGAAGTTGAAGAAAGTAGAAAATGGTAAAAGTAACCAGTAGAGGAAGCAATTAACAACAGAAGGAGGAAGGGGTGGACATCAGCTATTGAGGTCATCTTTAAGGAAGCTGGCAGAAGGCAGACAGCAAGACACAAAGGGAATAGAGGGAGTAACGTCAGAAGGAATGAGGGAATGAAAAGGGAGAAAAAGGATGGAAAGCAATAGAAGAGGGAAGCTGAGAAGCCAGGCAGAGATTGCCTATCGCTGATAGGAAGAGTGGACGCCACATTTGGCACAAGGGCACTGGACTTTAATGTTTCTGAAAATTTCTCTTAAACTGTACATAGCAAGGAACCATAGGGACTTATTTAGAGCTGGGTGGACAGGATACTATGTCACAAATATGGTGGATGTCCCGTACACCGTATTATTAGTACATTGTAGCCTACGGCACTTTCAATATGGCAGATGGGATATCCATTACTTTTGAAAGACTATTGTGTCCGCCAAACACGTGATAAAGCCCTCAGTTCCTTCATCTGTAAAGTCTCCCAAGTTACATTGCTGGTGTCCCAGTGTTCTTGACGTTATCTGTCCCCTATCAAGAGCTATAAGGGGTCCCTCACAGCCATTCTCACCAGCCATATCGATGCCCATGTCGACATCAGGATTCTGAAAGATCAGGGAAGCAGCTGCTCCCTCAAGGGCTGGTGCTCCTGCATGTTTCAATGAATGGCTCACAACTACCTCTGCATGGATGCTAACAACATGACATATGCTCCCCGGCCCTGGAGAGCAAGGGGTGCTTACTTCAGTCTGGACACACACTAAGGGTCCTCCCTGACCCTGGGGATCAAGCAGTGCTCTCCTGAGTCTAGCCCTACGACGTGTGTCTTTCCTGGTCGTGGAGATCACAGGGCGCTGTCTTCAGTTCCTCAGTCTGGCTCTACACCAACAGTGCTCCCTTGCCCTGGAGATCAAGGGACATTGTCTTCAGTCCGGACACACGCGCAGGGTCCTCCCTATCCTTAGAGATCAAGGGGCGTTTTCCTCAGTCTGGACCTGTGCCCTGGGTCCTCTCTGGCTCTGGAGATCATGGGGTGCTTTCCTTAGTCTGGCCCTACGCTGTTTGCCCTTCCTGGCCCTGGAAACCACAGGGCACTGTCACCTTGGGTCCTTCTTCTATACTCACAAGTTCTATCGAAAATCTCAGGGTCACTTCTGACTCAGAATGATCACTTACTGCACAAGTGACTGACATCACCCCGGATGAGTTTTTCCAACTCACTGCCTTAGTGGGTTCCTTTCACAAATGCAGAATAACAACTGACGTGCCCTCGCCCTAGCTGTGCACTTCCTTCAGGTGGCCTTGCAATAAAAATTATGAGAAAACTTCAGACAGTGCAATATTTCACTGCCTAAGGCGAACTACTCGCATCACACCAGCCCTGAACTCTGCTGGCTGTCAATCAAACGGAGGATCAACGCTAAGGCTCTGAGCCTGGTACTAGGCTTTGTACCGGACAGCACAGCAGCGCCTTACAAACTCTCTACTCCTTACTCTACAACACCGCTAGGACAGCCAGCAGACTCCCCCATTAGTGTCTCTCGTGCAACCGTGAACATAGGAACAGTTTAGCACTTCCAAGGCTTCAACCTTTGTAATTCACTTCTAGTGCCTCTTCAATTTGAGACTATCCTCAGAAAATTCCAGAAGCATTATGGAGATCAAGATTTGACTGATTTCACAATATTGGGGAAGGTTACTATGGCCTGTAGCTTAGTGATCCATCATAGGAGGAATTCAGTCTTTTGAGGGTTAAGTTTAAGTTTCATTTGAGATATCCAGGAGCTTAGGAAGGATAGGAATTGGTCTAGAGTGTCAATGTCATCTGTGCCATCAGTCTTGAGGTACATGAAAAGCATCTCCATATTGGCGGAAGTCAGTACCTGCCTTGGAGAACACCTCACCCAATGGCTCAACGTACAAGCTGACCAATAGGGGAGAGGATAAAGATTTGTGGTACTCCAAATGGAACGGCTGGAGGTGTGGATACAGAACCACATGTTTTAATGCCCTCTTCTGTTAGACACTGTTGCCCTGAACTAATCCAGTGCTGTGCTTTCTATGGCTATTCTAATGCACAAAGTGTGTAGGATAATGCTATGAGTGATGGTTTCAAAGCCGCAGATTGATCAAGGGGTAAAAATGCAGTGTTTCCCCTAATCAGAGATTTGTAATGCATGTAGGTTTCTGTGCTATGATCAGGTCTAAACTTTTACAGATGCAATCCCCCCAGAAAGACTTTAAAGCATATGTGTATAGGGAAAAAGAAAAGAAGATATGGCAGTACAATAATTCCTTAGTGCAATTAAGTACTAGCAGGCTCAATATAACAAGAGTTTCCAAAACATCAAGAGTAAGTCCCACTGCAATAATTATTCACTGACAACTAATTGAAGGGTTGCAATAAAAAAATGGAAAACTCAGCTGCAGTAGAGATTAAAGTGGTGTCTAGTAGTTTTGATATTGGTGTTATTGTAGTTGTCGGTGGTGGTGGAATTGGCATTGTTGGTAGTAATGGTTTTCGTGGCGGTGGTGCTGGTGGTGATATTATACTATTAGTGGTGGTATGGTATTGGTGCTATGATAAAAAAAGAACACAGGTGGCCATGGTAGTGTCATGCTTACGTTTGAGTTATGCCAAAAACATTTTTAAAAGCTTGCTGCAGCTGCAGCAAAAATTGCTTCCGCTGTTCACAGTGCATGTTTGAGATTACAAAGTTAATGTGACAAAACATTTGAAGGCTGAGAGTACAATGCAGATTTAAAATAGTCCCTCATTAATTGAAATGCAAGCAGTGTACAGGAGGTGGAAGGATACATCCAAAACTGCTAATAGCAAGACTGTGAGAGAAACGCTCCACCGGACTCATTCAGATGTGATTGACAATGCCTGAAGCCAATGGTTGAAAGAGAATATTCTAGGTGAGCTAACAGTTGAAGGGGTTCTGATGCAGTGTTTCTCAACGTAAACTGTAAGCAATAGGTTTTGAGTCAGACCACCCACCCGTCTCAACTCCTGACTCTGTAATGCAGTATTGGCCGAGAACAGGTTCTTCAACGTGCCCTCTCGAGTACAAAGAGGTCTGCAGTGCAAATACTGGACACTGTTATGATTGATACCGTACCTACAGGAGGGTTAGTAAAAGGCCTAGTTTAGGTTTGGGTATGGATGGCCGAAGGCCTAGTTTTTACTGCCATCGTGTGGCATTACATCAATTGGTGCCAGCTTAGCTGATCCCAGGCAGTTAAGGATTTACCTGCTGGAGAAGCACCAGTACTCTACCCCCATTCTTCTTTCCAGTGGGTGACATACACAGCGAGTGACGGGTAACCTCGTTGTGGAGCAGGTTGCAAGTAGTTGGGGTGCAGCCTTTCCACTGTGGCCTACCTATCCCATCTCCCAAATCCACCGATGCTCTTCCGAGTCTACACCTGTGGGAGAGAGCCATTACCCCTCATGGGGTCCTCCACGTCCCAGTTCAAATAACTGAAGAGGACTGGGACTAGGAGGACTCCCTTGGGGTAATGTTCCGTAATATTCATTGCCCCGAAAAGGGGTCCTCCTCGTCCCAGTACTCTTCAATTGTTAGGACTGGGAAGAGGAGGACCCCTAATCGGGGGTCACGAATATTACCGGTAAGTGACGGAACATGTACACTTGCAGCGCCTGGAAGTGATGCGGCGACCGCTACATCAGTCATGCAGCAGACGCATAGAGCTGTGGTCCCTGCGTAGAGGCAGAGAGCCCATCATGCACTGCCCAGCCTCATCCCTGCACTGTCCGTGAGGTGATCCGTCTTTGAATGGCACTTGATCAATTCCCATGTCAAAACTCTAATTATATCCGCAAAGGGCTCCGGTTCGAGAAACTGTCTGCGGCCAGCTTTGATGATCCAGCGCAGGTCAGGGGGCTGCCAGAGGCCTTCTCGGCTCTGTGTCCCTCGGGTGCACATTTTGAGAAAGATCTCGGCCACATGTGTGGACTTTGCACGGAGTGAACACGTTCCCGGTGCAGACACACTCCTTAACTAAGACAGGTTTACCAACAAACTAACCTTGACCTTCGTAAACTCCAGCAAGCTAGCTCTGCCCTTCTTAACTCCATCTCACTACCTCTGTCCCTTTCTCGGAGCACACGTTAGATAGCTCTGTCCCTTCACTCCTGCTCTGTGCCTTCCCCACTCCTGCACTAGCTCTGTCCTTTCCTCACTCCGGCACTAGCTCTGTCCCTGCTACACTCCTGCTCTGTCCCTTCACTCCTGCTCTGCCCCTTCGTCACTCCTGCTCTGTCCTTTCGTCACTCCTGCACAAGCTCTGCCCCTTCCTCACTCCTGATCTGTCCTTTCCTCACTCCTGCTCTGTCCCTTCCTCACTCCTGCATTAGTTCGGTCCCTTCCTCACTCACTAGCTCTGTCCCTTCCTCACTCCTGCTCTGTCCTTTCCTCACTCCTGCTCTGTCCCTTTCTCACTCCCGCTCTGTCCCTTCCTCAGTCCTTCACTAGCCCTGTCCCTTCCTAACTCCTGCTGTCCCTTCCTCACTCCTGCTCTGCCCCTACCTCACTCCTGCTCTGCCCTTTCCTCAGTCCTGCTCTTTCCCTTTCTCAGTCCTGCTCTGTCCCTTCCTCAGTCCTGCACTAGCTCTGTCCCTTCTACACTCCTGCTCTGTCCCTTCCTCACTCCTGCACTAGCTCTGTTCCTTCCTCACTCCTGCTCTGTCCTTTCCTCACTCCTGCTCTGCCCCTTCCTCACTCCTGCACTAGCTCTGTCCCTTCCTCACTCCTACTCTGTCCCTTTCTCACTCCTGCCCTGTCCCTTCCTCACTCCTGCACTAGCTCTGTCCCTTCCTCACTCCTGCACTAGCTCTGTCCTTTTCTCACTCCTGCTCTGTCCCTTTCTCACTCCTGCTCTGTCCCTTCCTCACTCCTTCACTAGCCCTGTCCCTTCCACACTCTTGCTCTGTCCTTTCCCTTACTCCTGCACGAGCTCTGTCCCTTCCTCACTCCTGCTCTGCCCCTTCCTCACTCCTGCTCTGCCCTTTCCTCAGTCCTGCTCTTTCCCTTTCTCAGTCCTGCTCTGTCCCTTCCTCAGTCCTGCACTAGCCCTGTCCCTTCCTAACTCCTGCTGTCCCTTCCTCACTCCTGCTCTGCCCCTACCTCACTCCTGCTCTGCCCTTTCCTCAGTCCTGCTCTTTCCCTTTCTCAGTCCTGCTCTGTCCCTTCCTCAGTCCTGCACTAGCTCTGTCCCTTCTACACTCCTGCTCTGTCCTTTCCTCAGTCCTGCTCTTTCCCTTTCTCAGTCCTGCTCTGTCCCTTCCTCAGTCCTGCACTAGCTCTGTCCCTTCTACACTCCTGCTCTGTCCCTTCCTCACTCCTGCACTAGCTCTGTTCCTTCCTCACTCCTGCTCTGTCCTTTCCTCACTCCTGCTCTGCCCCTTCCTCACTCCTGCACTAGCTCTGTCCCTTCCTCACTCCTACTCTGTCCCTTTCTCACTCCTGCCCTGTCCCTTCCTCACTCCTGCACTAGCTCTGTCCCTTCCTCACTCCTGCACTAGCTCTGTCCTTTTCTCACTCCTGCTCTGTCCCTTTCTCACTCCTGCTCTGTCCCTTCCTCACTCCTTCACTAGCCCTGTCCCTTCCACACTCTTGCTCTGTCCTTTCCCTTACTCCTGCACGAGCTCTGTCCCTTCCTCACTCCTGCTCTGCCCCTTCCTCACTCCTGCTCTGCCCCTTCCTCACTCCTACACTAGCTCTGTCCCTTCCTCAGTCCTGCTCTGTCCCTTCCTCAGTCCCGCTCTGCCCCTTCCTCACTCCTGCTGTCCCTTCCTCAGTCTTGCTCTGTCCCTTCCTCAGTCCTGCACTATCTCTGTCCCTTCTACACTTCTTCTCTGCCCCTTTCTCACTCCTGCACTGTCCCTTCCTCAGTCCTGCTCTGTCCCTTCCTCACTCCTACACTAGCTCTGTCCCTTCCTCACTCCTCCTCTGTCCATTACTCACTCCTGCTCTGCCCCTTCCTCAGTCCTGCACTTGCTCTGTCCCTTCTACACTCCTGCTCTGTCCCTTCCTCACTCCTGCACTAGCCCTGTCCCTTCCTCACTCACTAGCTGTGTCCCTTCCTCACACCTGCACTAGCTCTGTCCCTTTCTCACTCTTGCTCTGTCCCTTCCTCACTCCTGCTCTGTCCCTTCCTCACTCCTGCACTAGCTCTGTCCCTTCCTCACTCCTGCACTAGCTCTGTCCCTTCTACACTCCTGCTCTGTCCTTTCCTCACTCCTCCACTAGCTCTGCCCCTTCCTCACTTCTGCACTAGCTCTGTCCCTTCCTCACTCCTACTCTGTCCCTTCACTCCTGCTCTGTCCCTTCCTCACTCTTACTCTGTCCCTTCACTCCTGCTCTGCCCCTTCCTCACGCCTGCAGTAGCACTGTCCTTTCCTCACTCCTGCATTAGCTCTGCACCTTCCTCACTTCTACTCTGTCCCTTTCTCACTCCTGCTCTGTCCCTTCCTCACTCCTGCACTAGCTCTGTCCCTTTCTCACTCCTGCTCTGTCCTTCCTCACTCTTGCTCTGACCCTTTCTCAGCCCTACACTACCTCTGTCCCTTCTACTGTCCTGCTCTGTCACTTTCTCACTCACTAGCCCTGTCCCTTCGCTTGAATGACAGTTCCGCCCTTTGTTTCCTTCCGCACACTGGCTCTGGCCCTCCTTTAACGGGTATATATGTGTAGCAGCATGTTACAAACACCTAGGTTTAGGTAAAACAGACTTTACGCCCCCCTCTATAGGATCTGATGCTGCACATCAGTGACACCTGAGGTTACTACAAGAGAATGTAAACTTCACCACGATGGCTGTCTGGAAAGACATGGCGTACAGAAGGAGACACACTCAGCGCCTTTTACCCTCCAAGCACTATATAGTGAGGTGTTACATCACAGGGCTCGCCCTCTCCGTTAGCTGGTTATTTGTGAACGGCGAGAGGTGCAATTCGCTATATGAACCGAGATCTACCCTGCAGCACACATTACAAGATAACTAGCGCCGTGACTCCACGGGAGACATCACCAGTAGCAACTAGAGGCCTACAAGCCGAGCTCCGCCCCGAAGCCATCCGCACAGATTCACGACAGAAAGAGACAGAGGCGAGGGTCGACTTTTTCCAGAACCCAGAGTGTCTTGCAGTGACCCACTTCCTCCCCGAAGGCCCCACCAAAAGGTTTTATTTTTCCACACAGAGGCGTCACTCTTATTAAACAGCTGTCAGAAGAAGCCGCCCTGGCCCACTGCCCATCCCAACCCCTCCCCCTCGTGCCCCCCCGCATCCAAACACCAATCCCCAGGCCCTCGTCCCACCACCTTAAACTGCGGTGATGCGGGTAACGTGAAGACAATTCATTATACATAATGCCTTCTTTTGAGGGAGCGGCAGCTCCCATCTTAGTCTGATCAGCTTCGCGGCGCTGAATGTGGATAGAGCCTTATCAGGGTGTTTTATGTTAGAAGAGGCATCTCGAATTAAGGGAAAACGTGCACTTCGCCATTTCTGAATGAACACCGCGGACACCCACTGCGTCAAACTAGGTGCGGCTTGAGGCGAGATAGTCTGGGCAGCCATGACTGAGGTAGTGTTCCATACATTAATTTACCCATACTGTCTAACGTCCGCCCCATCCACCCACTCACATACTAAAACACCCACCCATCCTTATCTCCGTTTGTCCCCTTACACCGACCCATTCATCACCTATTCACCATCTCACCTACCCATCTCCACCCTCTCACTCATCCGCCCAACACCCACAAATGCGAACCTTGTAGTGCATGCAGCCACTCTTATCAACCCACCAACCCCCAAATCCATTCATCCTTCGCGCCATCCATATATACCCTCCCAGCAACGACCGTCAGAGTGCGAGCATTTCACCCCTTCCAAACGAAGGGGTCCCATCTCCGCCGCCTCAGTTACATTACTAGTAATGTTTACCTTACCCTGTTTTTTGCAATATATATATATTTTTTTAACCGTGATCATTTATGTCATTGGTATATGTGTAACATACCTCAACCAGCAGAAAGGGGCCTATAAGCAGGACTTCTGCGTACGCATCTTATTTTTTTTTATATTTACGGATTTGCCACATAATCCATTTTCTGCTGCATAATCTACAGTTTCTAACAAAAATATCTTATTTCTAGCTCAAATGCATCAAAAGTTACTAAAAACGTGTCGATGAGTATTAACCGCGTAGGTACTAATGAGGCGACATCTTTGCTCCAGACAGTATTAGCATGTGTACAAATTACAAAATAATGAAGTAATACTATCTACAGTGTACCACGATATGCTGCATAATTTGCATTTTCTTGCCTCATATTTGTCAACCTGGCGGCATCACTTGGTGCTCCGTACCACATAATGCCAGTGGCCCTGCCCATAAGGCGCCCCATACTTACATCTGAGATGGGCCTTCTTTACCTTAGGTTGTCCCTGCACTCTTAGATACATACGTCCACCCCTAGCCCGCCTTGCCTCCTTTGGAGGGAGGACCCGGCAGCGCCCTCCTCCTCCTCATTCTCCCATCTCTGCGGCCAGAGACCCGTGGCACCCACAGGAAGAGACGCGAGGGACCGACTCCAAGGAGTACCGCGAACCGAGGCGAAACCATGAACATTCGCCAGAAGCTCTCGGCGCTGGGAAGGCAGATGAGACGACACCCCGGGGTGAGTGCGGCCTCTCACCCAGTGCACGAGCTCCAGACATGGCCTGGGGATTAGCCAGCGCTGTAAGGTAGCTCGGCGGGTTCAATTACCTGCTGATGAGATCTGTCCATGTCACATGAACGGTGGAACACGACTGATATACTGCTCAGCCTTCCACCCCCGCCTGTCTGCTGAAGGAAGCAAACAGTTTGCTGAGCAAAGCAGATCAGTGGGTCTGCGCGCTTGCTGCGTAGGTAAGTTCAACCCATCCAAGCCAGAGGCTTGAGTCCTTCAGAAGCAAACAAACACCGTGCCCAGGAGTTTTAGCGGTCAAATCAGCAACCGGTCGCAGAGCGACATTTCAGAAATGGACTGTCGTGACATTTTAAAATAATAACCACCAGTCATTTGTAGCGGCATTCACCTAAAGCACCTTCTATAGAACCATACATCGCGGCAGCGATCACTGGCGTTGTGCTACCTTCTTCCCAGACCACTTTTCCCCTCTCCCTCATTTTGCTTCAGTTTTTCATATATACAAATTAGTCCGTTTAAAAAAAAACATCCCTTCCGCTCTATGTTACTATACCTTCCTCCGAGGCTTAATCTTGAGAAACGTGCTAGTTTATTCTGATTTTTACTTTATCTGCCATGTTTAAACCACAGGCACCAAGCATTATCTCTTCATTGTACAGTACAATCAGTGCTTTAAATGGGCCAGTACTGAGTACCGGCACTTTTTTATTTTGAGAGGGAGAGTACGTACACTTCTCAAATAAACGTAGTGCTTGTAATTGGAGAGTACCGGCACTTCTCACAAGCAAGCAGATACTCAGACACAGCGTACCTGCACTTCTATTTTTCCATTTCAAGCACTGAACAGTTAATACTGTATGTATCGTATTATACGGTAGTACATTATATCAACACCAAAGTGAGAACATTGTTTTAATTTTGCTCGCTCTACACTTCAGGGACTAGCAGAAACTGATAAAATGGGTCTATAGAGCTTTCCTGCAACATGGGAAGCACTCCAGGGCTCCTCTCCGTACTAACTGGGGGACTGACATGGCAAAACCTCTGCACTGTACCGACTAGGCTAAAATATTGGAATATCCCCACAAAGTATCCTGTGGCTCCCGTTTTAAGTATATTCAGTTTTATATCCTGAACTAAACCTACGTTACACCTGGCCGAATTAACAAAATATACCCGGGAGCCAGCAGCAGCTGCCACAAATGTCAAGGAGGTGGGTAGAAACAATATAAACAAATTAAAAAAAATAACATTTACCTTTCTTGCCTTTCCCACCGACTCCTGCCGCCTCACTCTTCTGCTCCTGGTGCTTGGTGTACCAAAATTTGCTTGGACACTAGCACATGCTCCCAGGAGTCCTGGCGCTGTTTTCATGCTAACCATAGCATGAAAGCAGCGTCAGGATTCAACATAACCCTGAAGTCTGTCTGTGCAATTTCTCCAGCCCGGCTGTTCAACACAGCCGCGCTGGAGAAACCTAAGTGCGCATGCATGTTTGGCTGGCCTGAGAGGTCCGGCCAAATACAGATGCACACTTAGGTGCACTCTTCCCCCCCACCACCTCCGTGACCCAGCCCCACCCGTCTCTGCACTGCTGGCTGAACCAGCAGATGAAAAATAAAAGGCTAGTCAACTATCATTTTATTTTTCTTCTACTGGCTTTTGGCCAGGGGGGCAACGTTCCTCCGCAATTGCGGAGGAGTCGCCCCTGCAGGGAGCTGCAGCTGCATGTTCTCGCTTTATGCAATTAGAAGCTGATTTGCTTTATATGTTTTGGTCTTGCCCCATACTTCTTTCCTGCCGACAGAGTTCTCAAGTTGCCGTTGACCACAGTGAGCCATGTACTAATGAGTTCCCCCGAAGTGGTCCTATTGGGCGTATTCTCCGCCCTAGGTGCGAGAAACCCTCCATCAAATTCCTCTACCTGGCACTTCTTCCAGCAAAACACAATATTACACTGCACTGGAAGAATTCACTTCTTCTGCCTATGGTAAGTTAAACCAAGGTCTCTCTCTCTCTTGGTTTCGATCTGAGAGCACCCTGTTACACAGGAAGGAATGAACTGGTCTGCGAAAATATTTTATTGCACAGGCATGGGATATTTTGGAGGAGGGCTTTAAAGACGGCACCATGGATGCTACTCTCCTCCTGTAAACCACCCCTGACACATACACTCTCGGTTTCTATATACTGGTTGTTTCTGCAACATCTAAGCAACTACACAAGGCAGTTGTCTAGGGGCACCTATTTCTGACGCACTGTCAAGTTGTCCCCACTAGAACACTTTCTTCTAAGCGCCACAGAGTTCACAGCTTTTCTTTCTTACTCTGAGAGTTAAGTCAGCGCCGACTGGGCAAGGGTGTGAGAATGGACAGTTTATCATGGATCAGTTTGTTACACAGAAAAATGTATAAATTGTGTGCTAACTCTTCATAAATAGCCCAGCACTGTTCTGTAATTGTATGGTGGAAGCTATTGCTACGTAGCTAGCTAATATCATGCTTTGTAACTAGGACATGAGTCAAGGGTACACACAGGTACACTGCATATAGCCACTCTTTTCACTGGGTGGATGCCATCTACCCTGCCACGAGGTTGGGCCTCACAAAAATATGCCAAACATGCCCCAGTGTAATACAGACAATGGGACACATTCAGCAGCAGCACCTTGTCTGCTTGAGCAGCAGCATGCACGGGTGAAGGGTCTTATCATATTCCTGCTGGGCCAATAACAAAGTCCAAAGTTAAGGGGCACCAGGCCTCATTTTGTTGGAGTATCCTGGCTGGAAGCTATTGGGTGCTTCACACCTAGATGCAATGGAGGGTAAATAAAGGCACACAGCTTATCACTTCACAGGTACTTAAAAGAAGCATGTCTCGACTTTGTTCAGTCCCTATACAAGAGATATGCATTCACTTTAAGAATGTCAGATGTGTTGGTCTGTCACACTATTTACACAAATATCAATTTAAATACCACTATATTTTATTTCTTTTACAACGCTATAGTGCTACTTATCTCACTGCAGGGTGTCAGAACGCTTTACATCACACATACACATTATAAATTGATAATAAATCGTGTGTAAATCAATATACAGGATGTGTTACATAAGAAAGTGAGGGTTACAAGGTGTAGGAACCCCATGTCCTTCATAGCTCACTGAGCTACATTAGAAAGATTACTGCAAGTAAGAAAAGGATTTTTGTGTTGAAAGCAGTAATCCCCTTATCCATTTACATATAATAAAAATCTGTCATCTGCATGTAACATAATGTGCTTTGAAGGAGACATATTTACTGCCATGTTTTTCCTTGTTGCCAATTTCTTTGTAGCTGGGTTTTAAAAAATAAATGTATAAATTGAAGCCCACATTTGTCACTGGAGTTGCATCACTTTTTGGCACAACCCTGACACAAAATCTAATTTGTTAAATATTGTAATATGCTCAGATGTGCTCATGATGGACCTGCTAAACATATGTGTGAGGTCTTAAAATCTGATGTCACTTCTTGTGATGTTCCTTCTTGTGAGGTCACACGGCGTGATGTCCTTTATGGTGAAGTCATGCGCCGTGATGTCACTGGCATACTGCCTAACTTGGTTAGTCCCCCCACTTATTTTTTTGGGGGGACTTGGGCCCTGGTATACAACAATAAAATCTTTAAAAAATACAATGCATTGACATTTATTTGAAGTGAACACAACCTGAAAAAGGGGGTGCATAATGAAGGTAAGGTAATGCAGGATATCATATGGTGATATCACTGCTTTTTTAGACTTTACATATCAATACTAGAGGGGGGCGAGCCACTGAAAGCTTTAGTCAGGCTTGAGCTGAAGACTGGCTACTGGCTCAAGCACAGCTCAAGGATCTGTTAGATCCTCGAACACACAATGAGCCAAGCTTACATGTGGCTTCTGCATGCCTCCCTCTGCCTACCCAGGACGTGGTGTGAGGGCCAGGGCTGCTGACTTTGCATCTGGGGAATCAGGTTTGAGTCTCAGCATCAGCTCAACATCCTGTGGCTCTGGGAAAACCATATAATCTTCCCATTCCAATAAACCATAGATGTGGCCTTATGTAATGTAAGTGGTACTCATGTAAAGTGCTCCAATACCTTTGGGTCGAGTTCATGCTATATAAAAACTGCAGAAAAATGCATAAAGTAGTCAGACCAAAGCCTTAACATAAGGAAAGACAAATACATATCCATTTCCTGGCTGATTTCTACAAAGTTAAAATAGAAACCTGGATAAATTGTATTATCTTAGGCAAATACTTCACGAAAACTCTTTTTCTTCATTAATGCATATGAAATCATTTTGAAACATATGAGTTCTGAATAACAGCTGTACAAAAATAGACTATAATGTGACCTATTAATGTCAATGTGACTCATGTTAAAAAAATACACTTCTTTTGACTTGTGCAGTGACTTTATCATATGTTACTTGATGTTTGTTATATGATTCACACAGCAAACATATCAGGGTTCGGCTCATGCATGGGCTGTAAGATCCGAGCCAGACCCTCGGCTCTCCTCTGGCTCAGCTCTCCTTGTTAATTTGTTGGCTCGCCAAACTCCAAGTTTTCAATGCAGTGGTCGAAGTGCATTACAAAAAGTATAGACACTGCAATGGGACTGAGTCAGTGAGCGCGGAGGCAGAATCAAAGGCATGGCTAAACAGAACCAAATATTCTGTAACTATTTTGTTGATCTTTCACCATCAAGTAAGTACATATAACATTATGCACACCTTAACTTCAAAAAATGAAGGTTAAAGTAATCAGTGGGAAATGCACTATTTTGTGTTATGAAACCTCGATTGGTTAATATGATCACTACAGATGTCTGTGTGTGCAAACAAGAGACTCATAGAATTGAATCTAGTTGTGTGCAACAGGGAAGTGTGACGTGTACTTTTAGTGCTAGAAGGTCCCGAAAGCAATGTTAATGCTTAAGTCATCATTGTAAACGTGTGTTACACACAATACAATCTAGGCTGCCACAAAATTTGCATATCCATTTAGGTTGAAGATAAAACGTGCTTCTAAAGTGTAGATTTCAGTAATATACACGTTATACCTTGTTCAAACATTTTTTTATAATTGTCCATTAAAAGCACACACTCCACAGCTCAGCTTGGAACAACCTTACAATACGGTGAAAAAGAAAATCTCTTACTCTTCAGGAAGCTTCAAGTATCTCCATCAATTAACTACTACACCCCTTACATTGACAGAATAACCAACTGCACACATTTGCATTTAGTTCGGGAAGCAGACACTCTGGCAAGAAGGCCAGTATCTTGTTTATTTGTCTGCCCCTCCCTCGGAACACAGCACAGGAGACTCCCTCCCTTTCACTTCAGCTGGGTAATCTCAATAATGTATCTTTTGACATTTAGCTGATAGACTGAATTACAGACAAACGCCATCCATTACGACATCTGTCATGGACAACGGACATTAGGTCTAAAATATGGTCAGTTTGTGGAAATTACGGACGGGTGGTCACCCTACCACTCATCATATTCTGCGGAGGACATCATGTGGCGTTACAACACTAACTTTTCTCCTTTATGGGCTTTTATTTGGGTTTTTTGCTATTTTCCTACTTTTCTCTACTCAAACCTACGGTTCATAGTTGCATGTCCCTTTCGTTTTGTTTTTCCTGATTCACACATGTAACTATTTTTATGTCTGGATTGACAGCACAGATGTTGCTACACAGAATGTGATTAACAGAAAAAAAGCTTTCAGAAGTACTACTGAGAGAGTGGCTTTGGCTCTGACCACATGTTGTTTTCTTTGAGTACAGGATGTGATTTGGCCGAAGCTGCATGTTTCCACTAAAAAGAGTGCTTGTATTGAACTTTCTGCCTTTTGGAAGATCATGATCAGTACAGCAGGACAGTGTTGGTTATGGCAGCAAATCAATGACCAAGCTATAGACTTGATCTGATCTGAAAAGTTATGATATGGGCAGTAGGACTGATGTTTTTATTGTGAAAGCATATGTTACATTTAGTAGACATTTAAGGCTGTAGTTATTTCTATGTTTTGAAGCATGCTTAGGGGTACTTTGTTTTATGGAATCTCACAGATCACCATAGCAGGCAAGGGTTTGCTGTTGGTTACTCCTTTAGGGACAACCATGGACATTGAAGGTTTGCACAATGATAATCCTGGTTAGGCCCTCTTAAGAGAGCCTTGCGGAAATGTACATGTTCAATACAGTTGGTCTGAGCTGGTTACAATCACAAGCCAAAGATAAAGGCAAAGACTTATTGTGAAAATAAGATAATATTGCAAGGCAACCACCACTTGCTCTGCCTAATTTTATTTGATACTGCAAGAATATTCCCAGAAGGTTTAGGCAGCAGCACGTTTTCCACCTTCTATATTTATTCATTTAATTTGTGTTGCAAATATTGTTGAGGTTTGTGTGTGTGTGTTCTGTCATTGTGAAAGCGGGTGAATGTAAGAAGGAGTCAATGGGTGGATGAATGGAAACACAAATGCAAGGATGAGAGACTAAGTGCATGTATGACGACATGAGAGGCACTTTCATTTATAAGTCAGACCTACTGGCTTTGCCAATGCGTGTTCGTATTTTTATTGTTACCAGAAGGTATGTACTAAAAAACAGAAGTGCTTATCTTTACAGCCTCTTTGTGGACACTTTGGCTCCTTTATGATGCCTGCTTCATTTTACTCTTGAATACGGCTAGGAGGAGATCTACTAACTTGTGGACGGAACGCCTAGATGTGGGGGCCACCTCTAAGCGCTAGAGATATATTAATGATCCAAGAGTAGAGTAGGCAAGGAAGGTAATGGTAGTGCAAGCTTTCCTCACACAAAGAATATGCACAGCAGAGAATGTACAGGCGCAAGCTTCGCTCTAATGTACACAACGGGTAGCTGTAGAGCAAGCTTTACACACACAGAACAGGCTCGGCAAAGTCTGCACCAATGCAAGCATTCCTCACACACTGAACAGGAAAAGCACAGCTTAAGTTTAAGATTTTTTTCAATATACAGCAGGAGGCTGCAGTGGCACTGGAAGATGCACTGCCCACGGACTTTACACATAACAGGAAGAGCACATTGGATAGCAATGCATGTTTCACCAATGGACGCAACTGACATTTCAGGGCCAATAGGAGCGTAAGCCCCTTCAAAGCAATCAATCTCTCTCTCTCTCTCTCTCTCTCTCTAGCTCTCTCTGGAAGAACACAGACAGCAAGCAATGCATGCTTCCTTCAGACACAGAAACGGTACAGCATCCGCAGCAGCAGTGCAAGCTTCGATCACATAGGATACAGAATGGACTGCCAAAGTGTAAGCTTCCCTCACATAGAAACAACAGGCATGGCACAGGCAGCAGCAGTGCAAGATTCATTCACAAACAGAACAGGTGCAGCAGA
Organism: Pleurodeles waltl; assembly: GCF_031143425.1. Classification (NCBI taxonomy): domain Eukaryota; kingdom Metazoa; phylum Chordata; class Amphibia; order Caudata; family Salamandridae; genus Pleurodeles; species Pleurodeles waltl. Next base: position 83,177,728 of record NC_090443.1, on the reverse strand, counting down.
GGCAACAACAGTGCACACTTCCTCCAAAGTAGATGGGCATCTGCAGTGCCTGCTCCTAGAAAGGGGGAAGCAGAGACAACAGCTGTGCATGCTTCACTCTTTGACACAGACAACCGGTGCAGCACGTGTAAACACACCACAAGCTTTTCCCCTTCATAAACACGTTGCAGGCCAAGTAAGAGAAGGATGTGTTTCACTCGCACAAAGAATTGGTGCAGTAAAGACTTGAGCAGTGCAAGCTTCTCTGACACAGACAACAAGAACAGCACAAGCAGAAAGAGCGCAGACTTCATTCACACATAAAACAGAAGGAGCATGTCGGTCAACAGTGCATGTTTGACTAGCAAACAAAACTGATACTGCAGGGACAGCAGCAGTGCACAGTTCCACGCAATACGACACACACACTTAGATGCACTTGGAGCAGGGCATCAGCTGCAGTAGAGGCACAGACTTCCCTCACATGTGGACCAGGGCACCCCCTTCCCATGTCAGCGACTCTCTGGCTGGGAGATTGTGGGGGGGGTCATGGGGAAGTGGATGTTCCTAGAAGTTCTGGAACCTTCATCCGCAACACCGCAGGGTGAATGTTGTGCGAGTGGCGCTGCGGGTATGACATCTTTGCTGCTCTCCCCATCGCAATAGTCAGGCTATTTAGCCCGCTTACAGCTTTGCGGCCTCCTTTTTGAGTCTTCGTGGTGGGGGAGCGCAGATGAGCAGAAGAGCACCCACCCACCCATTCCCCCTCTTTTATTTCTTAATATGGGCACTCAGGCATTACCCTGGCAGGCGCAGAAGTGAACCCAAGGATTACCCTCTATCAGCATGGGAGGAGTCCTACAGTCAGCCCCAAGGGCAGCATTGAGGGGGGAAGGACAGCAATCTAAATCCAAAGGAGCAATGTTCACAACGGCTTGGGGGACAAAGGGCGCCCAGATAGACAGTGAGGGCATGGGGCTCCAGCCTCTGGTCTCAGTTGTGGACCCCTGTGGGAAACCTAGTGTTGGAGGGGCAGTCCCTAGGGATGCAGACAAAGTTACTGAGAGGTAGAATCACCCTCCAAGGAATGCAGTTGGGAGACAGCTGTGTGGTTCTCCAGGGATGGATGAAGTTTGGCCTGTACCTTAGTGTTGGAAGCCTGCATAAGAGCGGGATTGTTAACAATGTGGGCACTGTTCAATATAAATCCAATGGGAAGCTACAACTGGAAGTGTAAAAACTTGTAATTATGATGTGAATTTTTTCAAACAGTCTATTACCTGACTTAAGATGTTTTGAATTACGGATTTGATGGGGTTATGTAAGAAATGTAATGTTTAAGCGGATATTTGTAAGAAACAAGGCCCTCCTCCCAAACACTGATCGTTGCCTGTCATTGACTGGCAGGTTTATGGAGGGGGTGTCGTCCCCACTGGGGGACTCCAGGTCCAAGTCACTTCTTTCACACACACACACACACACAACAGGTAGAGCACATGCAGAAGTAATGCTACTCTGCTACAGTAGACTCACACACATACCCCACCATTGACCAAAGTGAATTGTATATTTATTACTTGAATGCCACATGTGCTTTGATACTGTTATACACAGGACCTAAGTAAATATGTCTGCATTTTCACTGTTATAATATACTCGTTCAAACGGACTGCAACACACAGCAGGGCTGGTCCTTCTAGGAGTTTTGCTTATCGGAGTTTGTTGGTGATTGCCAACAGAATTGGGTACAAGCAGCAGCCCTGCAAGTGCAACTCAAAAATAGCACATGTGCAGCACTGCAAACACCCATGAAAGCTTCACTCTCATACACAGAAGAGGTGCAGCATGGGCAACAGCACTGCAAGCCTCACTTTCAGCAGGTGCAACACAGACCGCAGCAGTAATCCGCTCGCCTCACCCACAGAGAGCTCATGCAGCATGAGAAATAGCAGTGTAAAGGCCTCACACATAGAAAAGGATCAGCAGCAGTGTATTGTTCCGTCACACACAGAAGAGGTACTATGTGGGCAGTGCTTGACTCCACCCCGAGCCTCCCCCTCCCCCCACAAATACAACTGCACTTTTAGTTTTTCGATTCCCTATCTTGAAAGTACCTAAAAACAATACTGGAACCGGTCCTCATAGAGATAGTATTTGTCTGGTTCTCTCTGGGTTTACCAACTGGTCAAGGTTCAGTTTGGTCCTCACAGTGTGGGCTGTACATGCCCACACACACAACAGATGCAGTGCGAGCAGCAAGAGTGGGTGGAAGTTGACCTTACAAACAGAAGTACATACACACACACACACCTACACACGTACGGCAAAGCCAGTTCCATCATAAACCCACAGAATGGATGCAGGATATGGAGGATAGCAGTGTAAGATTCCCTAAAATACACAACAGGTACAGCAGCACAGATTGTCTCACACATACCGAGAATGCATGAAGTATGTGCAGTGGCAATGCAAGGTTCCCTAACAAACACACACATAATGCATAAAGTATGGGCAACAGCAGAGCAAGCTTCCCTCTTACACAAAAGGTTTAGCAAAGCAGATCCTCTCATCCACACAAATCAGAGGCAGCATGGGCAGTAGCAGTGCAAGCTTCCCTCACGCAGACAACTTGCACAGCAGTGCAGGATCCCTCACTCACAGAATACATGAATAAGCAGTATAAGTTTCCTTCACACACACAACAGGTACAGCAACTCAGGTATCCTAGTGGACACAAAGAATGGGTGTAGTACGAGCTACAGCAGTACGAGCTCTCTTTGCACACACACACACACACACAACCACAAGAGGTACAGCAGTGAGGAGTCCTTTTCAGAGAAGATCAAATATGGTCAACAGTAGTGCAAGCTTCCCTCACATACACAACAGGTAAAGCAACTAATGTCCCCTTAGTGGACCCAAAGAATGCATGCAGTACGGGCAGCAGCAATGCAAGCTTCACACACACATGTAGGTTCTGTCACAGACACACAGACTGGATAGAACATGGGCAGTAGCAGTGTAAGCTTCTCTCTCACACACATGCACACACACACACAACAAGTAGTGCGGTGTGTGGGCCTCAGAGACACAGACTGGATTTAGTATGGGCAGCGCAAGCTTCATACACATGTGTAGGTTCCGTCACAGATACACATACGGATTGGACATGGGCAGTAGCAGTGTAAGCTTCTCTCTCACACACGCACACACAACATGTAGTGCGGTGCGTGTGCCTCAGAGACACAGATTGGATTTGGTATGGGCAGCAGCAGCGCAAGCTTCCTCGGGACCCACTGACTTCGATATATTTGTCTCACATCAAGCCCTTTTCATGACAGATCAGTGAGTCCAAAGCTTACTCTGTGATTGTTCCCACACAATTAGGCCGCTTATCCCTTTGAAGGCTTGAAATGCATTTTTAATATCCAGTCAGGTGCCCCGACTGCCTCCCATTTCCCTTCAAGCTGGAGATGTGAATTACAGCGCGGAGGTGACGATGTGCGCTTCATCTACCTGAACATTTTTCTCCCGATGACTTTGGTTGCCTCCGAGGTTGCTTCATGTAAATAACTCAGACAATTTGATTTCGGAGCTACCCCTGCCATTTAAAATTCACGCCGCTCCGTCGCTCGCGCAGCCTGTCCCCGCACCCACAAGAACCGACTCACCGTGTTAAACCTGCCCCCGCCACCCCGAAACAGGGACGGGGGGCGAGGAACAAACAGAATGCAAATTGGGATTTTAGAAAAATCATTTCCGGTGCTATGAAAAATTCATTATAATAAGGGTGCAGAGACGCGTATACATGGGAACCTCAATGCATAAAATATGGCTGAGCCCAGGTATTAAAAAATGAAACGTTAACCCTGTGTAGCCCGGAAAGGATTGCGAGGCGCACTCATTGAGCCTCCGGAGGCCGCCCTGCTCTGCTTGCAAATCGTGATTTGGCTTTCGGTCCTGGTAGCAAAAACTAAGAAACTATTTCTGTGTTTACCTATAACATAATGGCCATATTGGGCTTGTGTAGCACAATTTACAAAATGATTGGCCTTTCATAGCTCCGATGCTTACCCAGCAGGTCAAAACTCAAGAGGAGGACCTCAACCCGCTCAGCTCTGGAACTGTCATCTAGTTCTCTCAGACCGCCATGAACAGGTATTAGGTTTACTCCATCCGCACTGTGTTCATTTGGTGTACCGCGGGCATTGGACCCCGTGACTAGCATGTCATCAAGAGAGCCCAGCAGCAGGCACATCAACCTTCTGAGCTGCCTTATCAAGTCCACTGGAAATTACCTTGCGTGATGGTAATGGCGTCAGGGAACGAGGCTCTCGGGCAACCTCATTTGCATTGAGAGATGGTCCTTTTAATTAGACTACTCAAAGCGTTAGAACAGGGGCATTACTGACTTCAAATCCGCCCCAGATGAGCAATGTCCAAAAGAACCTTACAAAGGGACATTCTCTTAGAGGCCAAACATTGCAGGTTCATCAAGGCAAAGAGGGGACGATCTCGTTGCCCAAGGTCACAAGCTGAGAATGCTACTTCAGTTTCAATGATGAGTGTACTGCTCCTTGCATCACACAGAGAGCATCTAAGATTCCCGTGACTCAGTACAACAGGGGTCTTCAAACTGGGGGGCGGGACCCCCTAGGGGGGCTTCAAGTGATCCCGGGGGGAGGGGAAGGGGGGCAAAAGAAGGATTACACAAATAACTGTGTTTTGTTAGAAGTAGAAACATGTTATTGCATTTTTTAAAAGGTAACAGTACTTAACTGCAATGTTTAAATATGTCCATACATATTTAAATATTGACATCTTTATAAAATATTTGTGAGAAATTATGATGGGGGGCCCAATGATTTTTATTTATCTACTGGAGGGGCGCACCATTAAAAAGATTGGAGACCACTGCAGTACAAGCACAATGGTTCAACTCTAAGGGACACAGGTCAATGGTTATCTAGCTCCATTTACATAAGTATTTACAGTCACCCTAGACCTAAAGATCCTCCGTCTTTAGGCCTGGTTTGAATGCGCAGCCGTCTGCAAGATCTATTGCTTACAATATACACAGAGGGGGCTTTGGGTGCGCCCCTTCAGTTATCGGCTTATTTGGATCAGCCTCTGTCACACAGTGGCTTGAGACATTGTCAATTACATCTTAGATCAGCCCAGTACATTAATTCCCTCCCAGTATTTAACGATTGGTTGTATAGGTGTATCCTATCATATCCTTTGTAGGGTTGCATTGCAGTGCAAGAGGGCCCACTTTCCGTTTAAAAAAGTACACTCAAGTAACGTATTTTTGGTCACATTCAATTTGTATCTTTTAAATGCATTTTATATAAGCCAAAAAACTTCTGTTTTTACTGCAGCACGTATTTATTATGTTTTTATCATTACTCAAGTGTGAACGTGACACTAACAGGGCATCCTAAATGTATTTTTACCACAACAACAATGCCATTAATACCACAAACACAGCACACCATCAACACCAGACTATGCCATCAGCAATGTATCCACCTATAAATACACCTATTACTAGTACCGCTACCACCAAATATGTCACCAGCACCAATATTAGTAACAGCAGCAGCTCCAGCCATAACAACATTGATCCCACCACCAACAATATCCACATCACCAATAATTACCACTAACAATAGGACCACCAACACCATTATGACCATAAGTAATACTACTATCATTAATACCACGCATTACTACAGCACTAGCAATATCACCAGTTCCCCCAGCAAAATACCAATGCCACCATGATTCCCCTCAAAACTACACTAGTACCACCACCAGCACGACTACCATCCCACCTTCATTAGCAAGCACTGGCAAAACTAATATTTCCAGTATTAATGTGCTATCACATTGAAATATCATTTCTGCATCCCTGTGGTTACATTGTCGAAATAAACCCAGACCTACTGCCTTTGCAATGCTTGTTTCATTTTCTCTTTGACAAATCATGGACTTTCTGGCATTCAAAATGGCGATCCTTCGAGGCATGCTTTGTAAAATAAAGCAGGCACAGTTTTCCCTAAATGCTCCCAGAACTGTTAATTGACGAACCACCACCTTGCAAGGATTGATCCTGATAGACATCAACAAAAGATCCAGTGTACTCATGCCTGTTGTCCCACAGTTTGCTTAGCATTAAGGATGCAGGCTTTCAAAATGGTTGCTGGGGAACCAGAGACTTGATTGAAGATGTTAGGTGAATTCCAGGGAAAATTGATTAGGAAGCCATGGGGACAAAAATGATCCCCACTCTGGAAGACTGCAGATCTGTACAAATGTATGTACAGTGATACTGGGATTTTGGAGCATCTGAGGTTGTCTGTGAGGGGATTGTAACCAAATTCAGTTGTTTAGACTTGAGGTGAAATCTAGTGTGATAACACAAAGGGGTCCATTCCAGGTTGTGGGGGAGGCCAGGTGTGGTAATTCCACGTGGAGCTGTAGTTCTGAGCCGTGGTATTACCACACTGTTACAAGTCTGTAGCAGAGAAATATGGAATAACCAAATAATTAGGTGGTTCTGCTTTGATTCAGCTACACCTTACCTTCATTTCAGGCCGTTTACCCTACATACATTTTACCTGCTGAAATGTGCGCCTGAAAAAACAATTAATTTATGTTTCCACAGTTTTCGAGATGAGGGGTGCAGTCACCAAACTGCTCAGCAATCCTTTAAATACTGAAAGGTTGCTATCCTGTGCAAGAGTCGGAAAAAAAACATTAAAGAGAGAGAGCACTTTATTGTAACTGCAGCTCACAGGAAAGGAATGGGTTCACTGGGGACACTGTTTGCATGGCTGCACAAGATGGTGGATCTCCCAGTAGAGTCATTTTGTTCATGGCCTATGAATGTATCAACCACACGCCTTTCCTCCTTATTAAGCCTCCCATTCGCAAGAGTCACCTGGTGAGTGGGGAGCCTAGAGGGGGCGAGGCTCTCCATTCCTTTCACTGACTAATGGATGTTCCCTTGCTGTGTGTCGCCTATCAACACTTACACACTGGCTGCACCACTATGAGCCAAATTCACATCAGAGGGTGTGAGAAACTGCAAAGTCAGAGAACTCGCAAATGAAGGATTTTTTTTTAATTTCTTAAAAATCTCAAACCTCGTGAAATTTAAAAATAAAAAAGGGGAAAGGGAAGCTCATTGTCACAGCAAGAATCTATTCCTGCTGTGTCAAGGGTCCGTGCAGACAAAAAGGCAGCGCTATGGTATCCGTTCCAAACTTAAAGCACATTTCCTCTATCTGATCCCATCAGCATCCCACAGCAAGGCAAAGTTCTGCTGCAGCGTCCCCACCAGCACCCACATCCCCACAGCCAAATCCCATCCCACCCCATCACCCAGGCAAAGTCATGCTGCCCTGTCCTGGTCCCTACTGCACACTGGCGCCATGGATGGCGTTGCAGCCATTCCTGGCCTCATAAGTCCCATGCATCAGCCACACTTTTACTCCACATGGGAAAAACTTGTGAAGTTATGAAACTGCGTGATTCAGCAAAGCTAAACATTTCCTAACTTCACCTACCCCTAAAATACAATTTGTGCTTGACCAGTTTTGATTGCACGGGCCTGTGGCTACCTGCACCTAAAGCTCAAAGTGACTAGATGGACGAAGGCCTAGCAAGAATATTTTCTATTTATTTATTTTAATAAAGCCGAGAGCGGATTTCCCCATTGCTATCATTTTGTTTGGTCCATGGTTCTTATGTGAGCCTTCGCATCTGGTTCAATATTGACCACCTCAAGCCAGATGCTTACACAGTGCTTGGACTTTGAAGAGACCAAAAGAGGGTTGCCAGAGACAGGTTATTGTCACATCTGGATTCCTGTGGGACTTTGCTACTGCGAGGTGGTTGAAAGGGTAAAGCAGGGGCGCTGGACTAAGACAGGAGTAGGCCTGTGGCCACCTAGAAGACCTGCACAAGCCCCAGCTTACTGCCATAACTGAATGAGGCATAGCTTACTGGATGGCACCACCCACAAGCAACAAGGTCCTCGTGGTCCAAGGGTCCTCGATAAAGAGCAAGGACAAAGATGAAACATGATATGGGTCATAGAGGCCCAGGGATGGCCTGATGCTTCATCGCTGATGAGCCTGCACTGTCCCCCAACCAGTACTGTTAGAATGCTCGTTCAACAAAAAGGGCCTGGACAGTTTCTGCTCTCACACCACAAGCATGGGGCTCAGTTCCATATTATGTTATGCAGATTTGAGGAGCCCACTATCACCCGGAAGGGTATCCTGAGGCGGGATTGTCCGTAGTCACTCACCCTAATTCCTGGTCCTGATTGTACCAACTTCCCAGGTGATACAGCCGCAGAGTCATCACGGTATGAAAGTGTGGCTGGGTCCAAACTCTGCAGGCCAGCTCCCACTTTGCGACTAGCAGCTCCAACCAAGTACCTCAGATGCACCCTCCGCCTGATACTCTTGACCATGGTAGGCCTTTTTGATACATAGTCCTTTATAGTTTGGTACTCCCAGGGGAAGGGGGCTCTTCCATTGGTACCTCCTTGGGGACACTATAATGTGAGGGATCCAATACTACATATTGGAAGCGCGCGTTCCCCCAAGTGGCATGTTCGCACTGAATAACAAATGTTTATAGTTAGCCAACTCAATGGTATTTATTTTTTAACCACAGGAGGATGAAAGACTGAATGGACTGGCCAGGATTCGAACCCGTGAGCGTGTAGTGAAACACAGGTTCCTACCGTGGATGCATCAGTTCACTTAGACACCAGACCGTTTTAAAAATAAAGAGACCAGGACACACACTACAGGGAGTGCAGAATTATTAGGCAAGTTGTATTTTTGAGGATTAATTTTATTATTGAACAACAACCATGTTCTCAATGAACCCAAAAAACTCATTAATATCAAAGCTGAATATTTTTGGAAGTAGTTTTTAGTTTGTTTTTAGTTTTAGCTATGTTAGGGGGATATCTGTGTGTGCAGGTGACTATTACTGTGCATAATTATTAGGCAACTTAACCAAAAACAAATATATACCCATTTCAATTATTTATTATTACCAGTGAAACCAATATAACATCTCAACATTCACAAATATACATTTCTGACATTCAGAAACAAAACAAAAACAAATCAGTGACCAATATAGCCACCTTTCTTTGCAAGGACACTCAAAAGCCTGCCATCCATGGATTCTGTCAGTGTTTTGATCTGTTCACCATCAACATTGCGTGCAGCAGCAACCACAGCCTCCCAGACACTGTTCAGAGAGGTGTACTGTTTTCCCTCCTTGTAAATCTCACATTTGATGATGGACCACAGGTTCTCAATGGGGTTCCGATCAGGTGAACAAGGAGGCCATGTCATTAGATTTCCTTCTTTTATACCCTTTCTTGCCAGCCACGCTGTGGAGTACTTGGACGCGTGTGATGGAGCATTGTCCTGCATGAAAATCATGTTTTTCTTGAAGGATGCAGACTTCTTCCTGTACCACTGCTTGAAGAAGGTGTCTTCCAGGAACTGGCAGTAGGACTGGGAGTTGAGCTTGACTCCATCCTCAACCCGAAAAGGCCCCACAAGCTCATCTTTGATGATACCAGCCCAAACCAGTACTCCACCTCCACCTTGCTGGCGTCTGAGTCGGACTGGAGCTCTCTGCCCTTTACCAATCCAGCCACGGGCCCATCCATCTGGCCCATCAAGACTCACTCTCATTTCATCAGTCCATAAAACGTTAGAAAAATCAGTCTTGAGATATTTCTTGGCCCAGTCTTGACGTTTCAGCTTGTGTGTCTTGTTCAGTGGTGGTCGTCTTTCAGCCTTTCTTACCTTGGCCATGTCTCTGAGTATTGCACACCTTGTGCTTTTGTGCACTCCAGTGATGTTGCAGCTCTGAAATATGGCCAAACAGGTGGCAAGTGGCATCGTGGCAGCTGCACGCTTGACTTTTCTCAGTTCATGGGCAGTTATTTTGCGCCTTGGTTTTTCCACACGCTTCTTGCGACCCTGTTGACTATTTTGAATGAAACGCTTGATTGTTCGATGATCACGCTTCAGAAGCTTTGCAATTTTAAGAGTGCTGCATCCCTCTGCAAGATATCTCACTATTTTTGACTTTTCTGAGCCTGTCAAGTCCTTCTTTTGACCCATTTTGCCAAAGGAAAGGAAGTTGCCTAATAATTATGCACACCTGATATAGGGTGTTGATGTCATTAGACCACACCCCTTCTCATTACAGAGATGCACATCACCTAATATGCTTTATTGGTAGTAGGCTTTCGAGCCTATACAGCTTGGAGTAAGACAACATGCATAAAGAGGATGATGTGGTCAAAATACTCATTTGCCTAATAATTCTGCACTCCCTGTATGCATTGGGTGCACTGTCTCACTTACCTTAGGGAGCACACCTAACTGGGTTCCTGTTGCAGACTGGGGCAGTGGACTGAAGTACAGTGAAAAGTGCACTGTCCTCAGCCAGTTGCGAGCTCTGACGGTGTGTGCATGTGGTGAGCAGTGCCATCAGTGAAAACATTCAGGGCTCGGTCTTTCACAGGAGGTGTGGTGGCCTGTGTTGAAGATGATGAAGGCATTCCACCTCAGGTTGGTGCTACTTCACCCAACTGCAGTGAGGTACTTTGGGCGCCATCTTACTCCTGTGTCCGCCTCCCCAGGGGTACTATCTGGAGGGATGGCTGACTTTGTACCGCCTCCATGTGCATCTCTTGACGGCTTCTTCACTCCCATATCTCTAAAAGATTCCCGGGCAAAGGCAAAGTGTTTCCTCATTTGAAAGGGTCGCGACCTCGTGGAACGGGGCAACGCCCCATTTTGATTGTGCAGGTGCAACGCTACTCTGCAGCTATCTCTATCAAAGAAACGGTGGCATATGAATCTGGGACTCCTTCTATAATAGCAAAGTTCCTTTGGAGGTGCAATGCCCGTTGTACCACCAGGGCACTTTCTGTATATGGCCCCAGGCAGGTCCTTCATTGGTCTCAACTTAACCCTGTAGTGAAGTGGTTTTAAGAGTGGACCAAATATTAAACATTTGCCAATGTTCAGCAGATTTGTACACATTTGTCAATGTTCCCAATATATGTACTTTCTTTTATTGGGTGTCGACCCTTTATTTTCGGTCTCCTGGCCTATGAGACCGCTGTGGTACCGAAGACCCCCGCTCCTCCTCAGCTTCCTCCCTCCCCTCCGTTCTTCCGTGCCCCATAAGATCATCATGCCGAGGATGTAAGAGGTCGTGCGCAGCCGGTGATTGGCTCATTACGCCTAGGCGCGCGCCGAAGGCTGGGGGCAGAGTTATTTAGACGAGGGCAGCCTTCTGTGTACAGGCGCCGATTGGGGGCGACCTCAGTGGCGCCAGGGGACTTCTAAGGAAGAACGTGGTTCACGTGCGCCTTGCATGATGGGGCTGGAATCCAAGCCAGCAGGGTGGAAAATGAGGGGACAGGAGCAACTAAAAGGGGAAACAGGCAGGATAATGACTCTCTGTGTGGGGAGAGAGCAGTGAGGCAGGAAAAGCGGACAGGAAAAGAGAAGATACATTCAGGAAGGTTTTTTGGACTGAAGGGAAGTTGAGAAAATGAAAGAGGGAAAGAAGGGAAAATAAAGGAAGGGGTACGCACGAAGGAAGGGATATTATACAAAAATAACGATATAGACACAGAGGGAAAGGTGTGAAATGAATGGGAATAGAGAGAAGAGATTAAAGAAATTGAAGAGGGGAGGGAAAGAATGGAAGTGGTATGGCAAGAAGGGTGCTAGGAATGGAATAAAAAGACAAAGAAACAATAAAAAAAAGAAATGAAGGTGAGGTGCAAATTAGGGAAAGAGCATACAAATAAAAGGGGAGGTAGGGAGAGAGAGATTCATGAAAAGAAGGAAGGCACATGGAGAAGGAAGGAAAATGGACAGAAGGAGAAAAGTTATAAGGAAGACAAGATGGAAGAAAACAGAATTTGGGGTCGAAAGATAGATTGGAAAGAGGAAGGACAAAGAAGGAAGAAACATGGGTAAAAAGGCGAGAAGTGAACTAGAAGGAATTTAGGAAGAGGAAGACAGATGTAGAAAAGGGGAAATGAAAAGCAAAGAAAAGTGGGGGAATATAAGAAAGCATAGTACAGGGAAATGGGAGGAATGATGTTGGGAAAGAAAGGCAACATTCAACTCAACTAAACGAAAAAAGTAAATACAACTGGAAAATATGAGGGAATAAGAGAGAACCAAATGAAATAAAAGAACGTTTGTGAAGATAGTTGACACGAAGAAAGCAGAAGCAATGACAAAAAAGAATAACGGAAAAGGGGAAAATATATCTACAACCAAAAGTAATTTGCATCTGCAAAGCCAACAGGTCTCAACTTGTTGACCTACTGGCTTTGTTAAAGTATTTTGCCATTGCTGAGTAGCAATCAACAAAAAAATTGCTTATTTCTATTGCTGTATGGCAAAATAGCAAGCTGAGGAAGGAATGTTTGAATTAACCCCAGCCACTGACCATTGCTTGGGGGTCATATTGCAGGCCATCGTTTTTCACAATCTGTGCCACTCTAGACAGAGACCCACCTTATGCAAATCAATCTTAGTCCAGCACCAAATTAGAAACTCAAGCCCAATCTGCCAGGTCCCCTCCAGATTTGAACATAATCAACCGCACACTGGTTTCAACCTATTTAGGTCTTGCCAGTGAGGTGTAGCTTGAGTCTTGTGGCACAAGGAACGTGGGACACATGTTGGTGCATAGCTGTCAAACCAAGGGCATCTATTGCAAAAACAACAAGGTTATTGAAGGAGTGCCCTCAGCCACTCAAAATCCCTCAGGCCACATTCAAGATCTTCTTTTCTTTCATTGTGGCGCCCTAAATGCAATGGGTATGCTCAGACATAGGTCCATGCCCACTGTGACACTGAAACCAAAGCTGCGCCGGACTGAAGAAGCCCAATGCACAGAAACCAGTCTTGAGTTGATTGTGTTCTGTTTCAGAGAGGACCCGGTCTGGGAGTTTGAGGTGGATGGTTCCTTTAGGAGCAAGACCAAGACTGACTTGCATAAAACTGGGTATAATCTGAGGGGGTACGGTGGTAAAAAAAACGATGAATTGGGATGCGCCACTGGACCTCGAGTAATTACCAGTGGCTGAGATTAAGCTTAGCATTACATTAAACACTTTTATTTATGCTTTTTTTGTATTTTTTGCTGCACAGTATCTGCAAAAGAAGAAAGGGGTCGATGATTTAAATGCACACTGAGGCGGGCGTGTCCTTTTAGACGCTTGAGCATGTGTGAAGACAAACGCATACACATATGTTACCATTCTTGTGCGCAAATATGGAATGGTGCGGTTGTCATTTTAATCATTCTTTTATTTATTGTTCCAAGATGGTGGATGCCATTTGGAGTGATAAAAAAAAAAGTTACGGACGAGGATGCACTTTTTTTAGGTTAAGTGTGCAAGTGCTCTGACGTGTTGCAATCCATCTGTGGGCTTTAACCACGCCCACCGCATACCAATCGCAATCACTCGTTCCTGGGCTTGCCTTTCAAAAACCCTTTATCATCATTGGTTAATGCTTTACGTTTGTCCTTCCTTGGGGCGGTTTGGTTACCATATTGGCCATCGACCCTGTTACATGAATGATTGCATGACTGCCGATACGTTTGACTGCGATCAAACTTCTTTGCTCATAGTGGCCGTGGCGCTGTGAATCCACTCACTTTTGTCAACTGTTTTACTTTTCATTTTCAAGTTATGTGTCAAGAAAAGTAGAGTTAGGAATTTACAATGCTAATAGCTCTAACTCGAGCAAACGCAAGACCCATTGCATTGCAAATGCTTGTTTTAAAGAAGCAGTCTACCACCAAATGGCAGCTGACAGGCCCCCAAAAAAATATTAACACAAAAATTCAGTCAGCACAGGAGCTGGTAAAAATTAACTAAAATAAATTGCGATGGTGGGAGAACATCGGAGGGGTAGGTGGTGGAGCAACAGAGAAGAGGGTGAGGGAGCTGTCAATGAGGGAGCAAATGGGAGCAAAATAAAGGCCAGCAGCAAGGAATTTGAGAAGAGGACTCAATATGACAGAAAAAAAAAAAAATCTGGGTCGGCGAAAGAATGGATGATCTTTGGGTGTTGGGTGTTTGGGTGTGGGGAGTAATAGTGCAACTTGAAGCAAAAAAGACAAGGGGCTGGGAGTGGGTATTTGAGGGAGAAGGAGAGCAGCCCAGGATGGGGAGACTATGGAAACACATGCATTCTTACAGAGTGCTTAAATAAAAAGAAAGAAGTAGTACCCTGAATGTGAGCAGTAAAAGGATACAGCCATAACATTTTAAATATTGTGAAGAAGCTTTGCTCCAAGAAAAGGGAAAATAACAGGAATAGGAAGAAAATACATTCAATAAGAAGCAAGCAAATAAGAGTAACAAGAAAGCCAACCAGTGGTGCACAATAGTCTGGCTCTAAGCACATTGTAAGTTTTTGTTACGTTACACAAGAGATCTTTCGACAACAGACAGGTAAAAGCTATCTGTAGGTGGGTCCTAAAAATGGAAAACTTGAGAAGGCAAACAAAAAGTAAGAAAGAGGAAAAGCAAATAAAGGCAATAAAAATAAGAATGGGGACAAGAAAGAAAGTGAACAATTAAAAGATAAATTTGAAAAATCAAGAAAGACACAAAACTAACAATAAAAGAATGAAAATAAAGAAAATATGAGGAGGCAAATCAATAAAAAAAACAAAAAAAGCACAAATTAAACAGAAATGTTAGGAAGCAGGGGAACCCAACATGAAAAAAAATATAATAGCACAATAGAAAAAAGAATGGCAATGAGAAAGAAAGGAAAATAGGAGAGGAAAAGCAAGAAAGGAAAAATAAAAAAAACAAGCATTTGCAATGCAATAGGTCTCACATATTTAGATTAAGCTAATTGTAATCTTTTGATGATAGCACACACGAGGAAAAACAAAAGAAAACATGCATGGGAACAGAGAAAAGACGACCTGGCAAATAAAAAAAAAACGTAAAAAGATTTAAACTTTGCAATTTTGTTTGTCCTGCTGGACACATTTTTGCCAGTCACAGGCCTTCTGTTTGCGCGGTGCTAGATGTTAAAAAGAACAAATAGTACTTCGATAACATCAGGAGCAGCGGATGGGCACTAACTAAGTTGAATCAATTAGTGCTTGATCCCTGCTCCACACAGAGAAACGGAAATGATGCCAGGCACGAGACTGTAAAGAAGAGTGCCATGCAAACCACCAAATGGTGAGCGACAGGTGGGCTCCAAGCCCTTTACTGAACACAGCAGTCTCTCACAACTGAGAGGCATGCGCTAGCACATGCACTCCCAGGCTCGACCCTAAACAAGTGACACCATGGGAAACTATGAGGGAGCGAGAAACAACCAAATAAGAAAGGAAAAATTGAAAGAACGAAAGCAAAAGAAAAATACGAGGGAACAGCAAAAACAAAATAAAAATAAAGGTAAATATGTAGTGCGAAGAGAACCTGTTATTTATTCTCAGAACAGAAGAGAGCACACTTCTCATTCTGTATATCTTTTGAATTGAGAAGGCAGTGTTCTTCCAAGTCTCCCCATTACCCTCACATCACTCAGCCTGACAGGTACACTGTGCCAGCCTCCTCCATGGCTTTACTATTTTTCTTTCTCCTCTAAATCACCTGAACTTGTCATCCGGCCTGTCCCATCCCATAAATATTCATCTCTTTTTACCTTTGTTCCCCTAGTTGGTTCCACTGATCGGATTCACCGGGCTCGGCATTGGCAATGCAGCCATATACCTGATGCGCCTCACCCTCTTCAACCCTGACATCAGGTAAGGGACAGCAAGCGACCCAAGTCCCTTTCAAGGTCGGTATGCAAACTAAGCCTCTCCCGGAGGCGAGCAGCCAAATTAAGTCAATTTCAGGAGGCCAGTCACTTGAGAGACCAGTTGCCATAATCATACGCTTCCAAAGTTCTACAAGCGAATTAAATTGTTTCCAAGGGGCAGCAGGCATACCCGTTCATGTCCAGAGGCCAGCAGGCAAATCAAATAATATGTATAGGCCGGTAGTCATACAGAAGCAACCGCTAGAGGGAAGTAGGCAAAATAAGTCACTTTCAGAGTCTAACAAGCATATTAAGGTACAGCCACAGACCATTAGACAAATTAAGTTACTTCCAGAGCCAGCAGGAAAATTCAATAATTCCCAAGTGTCAGCTACCAAACTGCATAACTTCCAGAAGTTAGTGGATTACTGAAGTGAGGTCCAAAAGCATAGCTTACTTTGAAGCACAATGTGTGTATAAGAAAGCCTATTTTTAACGCACACAGCTTAAATCACTTTCAGGCACATGCAAGGACAATGTGCGACTTCTACAGGGCTGACTCAATCATGGTGGTCAAACTACAGATCAGGAGGCAGCAGAAATCAGAACGACCTCCAGGGATCTAGTAAAGTAATAAACCTTGGCTGGTGATTTATAGTGCACAGAATCTTGCAAGTGATTTAAGTCTTTTCTAAACACCTTGTCCAACCATTAAGCAGTAGCTACCAATTAGGAGGCAGGTACGTACATGAAATAACTTAAGGTACATCCAGAAACTAGTCTGCTCACCCAGCAATGGCTACCAATACAAACACCAGATGAGAGACAACTGATTAAGAAGCTACTTCAGGAGTCAGTGACCTCTGACACGTGACTGTAGCCATTTCCGGAGAAATGACATCTCCCTACAACACAGCTTGCATTTCAGGAGGCAAAGAGACCTGCAGCAATTACATAGGACCTCTTCCTGAAACATGACATAATCATAAAGGAATAAGAGAGCAGCTTTTGGAAACAATAGGTTTTGTTCACCCATCTAGGCCTATCCATGTATCCATGTAGCATGTCTGACCCACCACACCGAACCGGAACCACCTCCATAGGCCTAGCCTAAATAAACAATGTTGTCAGTCAAGCTGCAGGAATCAGCAAAAACCAACTCCTGTCATCCCTTCAGTCGTTGTCTAGATGTGTAGCTGGCCAACAAATTAAGAAGCAAGGGACAATGCCCTCTTTAATATGTCTATGTTGTACTATCAAACACTCTTTTCTCATCCATCAAAACTCAATAATTCACTCAACTGACTGTGTTTCCACCCACATTGCAACTTTGCTGTTAACTACTTTTAACATGTAACTTCCTGCAAGTAAATAAATAAGTACTTCCAGAGCCTCACCCAGACAAAGTGTGAGTTTCTGCGGCTTTATAAAAATCTGCACCTGGAAGTGGGCCTAAAAGTCTGCTGCACTTGACCCAATATGTATAACGTCCTACAGCCTTTCCTTCCACACTCCTTGTACCCCAGCAAGATTGTCACAAAATTCACTTTACTTTTCTTTCTCTGACTGGAAAGTGAGAGGAGGTTGTAAACACCAATCTCCATGTCAAAAAACACAGAAGTAGCACTTTGTCAGAAGATGACGTGACCTCTGGTTTTGAAGCACAGCAAATGTGACAAGATAAATCCTGAATTTAAAAGCATCTTTATTTTTTGCTTGGACTTTTACAGCCCATCAGAATTTGGCTTTCACAGTTTGAGAAACACTGGGCTAGAGTATATTTAAGAGTATTTTAATAACATTATGGCTATACTGACATTAGCAGTGCAATTTGTGAACTGGAATTGTGCTTGTCTTACTTTTTTTATGGATGTGTGTTTTGCATTAGTATGTCCCTCCCAACCCCCTTCTCGTCTTACATTTCTGTTAACGCCACCAATTTGTGAGTAAATCATTGCCCATTTTCCTATCATTGTGCCTGGGCTATTAAAAATTATGACAGAACATATACTTACATGTGCAGAGATCTCTGATCCTGGGGTGGAGATCCCTGCACAGAAAAGAAATTGCGGAGGAGGTGGAGTGTTCCACCCTTACATTTTTAAAATTAATTTTGGAGTAAGTAAAATGTACTACTATAGTTTACTACTTTACATACTGTAGAATAAAGTTTGTGAATCAGACCCTCAGTCTGACATTGGACCCACATAGATTTCAGAAACCTTCAAGTCAGCAAAACTATTTGCCTTTGAGGGCTTGGCTTGGGCATCACACAAAATGGCTGCCTGATACCGGGGGCTCCTCACCTCACCAGGACCACTGATGGACGTCCTGTAGTTTTTTGGGCTGCATGATGGAGGGTAACTCATCACTTCTTTCCTCGGATTTTCTCACATCAAACGAGCAGATGGCACCACTCCTTAACTTGCGGCCGCCATTTTGTGAAATAACACGCAATGTGAGAGAAATGCAAGCAGCTGTGGAAGTCTGCTTCCCAAGAAATATTGCTGGGCTGCCCTTTCTTTATGCATTGGTGATATACCTGCTTTATTAAACGTCTCATCTCATCTCTATTGCCTTTTGCAAGTAAGGCTTGTTGGAAGAATTATTTATGTGGAAACAACGTTTTGTGTACTGTCTCCTACAATACTTGTTATCTCAGAACTGGCTACTTCAGTTGTTTGGCTACATTTTGTTTAATTTTAGCCTCTTTCCTCATAAGCAAAAGACTAGCAAGTAGGCAGGGCCGTTTGATATGTTGTGCCAGCCTTTTGATTTAATTATTTACATGATGATTTAAGATGCAGAAGTATCACTGACAATCTTTTATTTGCTTCATTTATTAATGGAATACTTTTCTGATTAACCAAAACTATTCACCTGGTGCTGACGATTGGGGCCAAGTGCAATGATTCTCTCAGGAGATGGCAGAATCAAGACATGGTGTGAGTACAAATACACCAGTTTAATTTGTGAATTGCACAAAAGCGAATGTAAATTAAACACATTTATTAAAATTAAGTAAGTGTCTGTGTTCGCTCCTGTAAGATAAACCTGCAATGAGTCAACAGGTGAGAAGTCCTCTAGTTTTTTCCTAGATAATGTCCCAAAAATCGGCTACTTCAATGTATCAATGATTATTGTCAAATGAGCAAACTCTCCGCAGTGTAAGAAATAAAGACTTTGTCTACAGCAAAGGTACATTGTAGTGCTGTGTTAGGCTCGGATTAGCAAGAGCTGCTTGCAGATATTTTCTTGAAGATGATAGTTCTTCCATTCCTGGAGTACGCCTGCTTGCAGTGAAATGCTTGATGGGTCTCTGTGTTGCACCTCAACACATACTGTACAGAATAACCATCTTAATGCTGCCGTTGCTGCAAACTACTACCAAGAACCAAAGGAAAGCATGCAGTATCTCCGCACCAGGCTACAGTGAGGCCATTTCTCCGACAGCCTAACAAAACTTGAGCCCCCCCTTGCAAAATACATGGAGGGGGGTCCCCCACTCTCCGGACCCAATCAGGAGCTCTTAGGCCAGGAACCTGCTGCTGTGCAGAGAGGGTCACCCCACTGCCGCACTGAGGGGGCTATTTTTACCCCACTGCATTTCTCTTGGGCCCTTGGAAGTATCTCTTGTGACCGCTGTTGGTTACCATTGGTGTCCAGTGCCTCAGCTACTACTGCACTCCAACTGAATAACAAGTGTGCTCCTTTGCACACTGGATTTTCAAGAGGTATAATGTCCAGAGGTCCAGGCTTGCTCTGGCCTTAGTGGAGGAGTTGAAGCTCAGTTGCATGTATATGCTCTTGGTCGGGGTTGAAGCGCAGATACTTGTAGATGCTCTTGGCTGGTTGTGGCCAGTGAGGATGCATGACCCTTGCTGCTCCTAAGGGGTTATGCCCTGGTGAATTCTTCTGTGGAGGCTTCAGTCAGCCATTGTCCTCAGGGACATTAACTGCTCCTATCTTCACTATATACCAGCTACACTAGTACAGCATCCAAGAGGTGTTACCGGAAACACTTGCTTCCCATAACGCTCTACCGTACCTCTCCCCATTCTACAATGATGTCAACATTACTCACAAATGCTGCAATATGGAGTCCACCAGATACCGGCCACAATGGCAACTCCTCTTGAGATAGGAGCAACCTCATCTTCTCCTGCAGTTGTTACAATGTTGTGTCTTCTGTAGCTCTTCTGATGACGCCTCCTGGAGCGCCTGCAACTCTATTTTCTGGCTCACACAGTGCTTAATCTGAGCCGGTGTTTGCCTGTGTGTAACACAGACATATAATTCTCAACGCTGGCACATTTGACTGTACACCACATGGTGGTACTGTTTGTTTGTTTTCAATGTGAGCATGTCAACAGTTCAATATTTGAGTATATATTAACATTTGATAATACCAGCCATCCAAGCAATATTATAGATCTGGGGGCCTGGAATAGACCGAAATGTGTCACCTGTAGGAGTATGATGATTAGTAGCTGTGTTGGTACTGGCATTTGCAGCAGTGTCAGGAGCAATGGATAGTGTAAGCTGCAGTTGCCTTCTGAGAAATGCCCTGGCACCCTTATTTTGTAACAACTAAAGCACTAGGTTCACCTGCTGTTGACTCCACTTGTAGTTCCTGTTACGTCAACTCATTTGGTACCTGCAGCGACATTGACTTCCCTGGCAGTTGCAGTGACACAGACTCCTCTTACAGCAACTGTGACATCAACTCTTCTTGGAGATGCTGCAATTTGACATTTCTTGCCGCTGTGATGTTATCAACTACTCCACCTTGAGGCTGATGTCGTTTTACTCCTTTGCCATTATTACTAGCAACCAGGGAATAGACCAGTTTGCAGCTGCAGCAGCACTGATTACTCTCGTAGCTGATGCAACGTCAACTCTTCTTCTTGCTGCTGCAACACTGGTGTGTTTTGCGTCTGTTGCATCATTCACATCGCTTGCAGCTGCAGCAGTGTTGCCTGCTCTTCCGGCTGTTGCAGGAGCTAGTGTTCTAGTCATTGAAACATTCACTCATGTAATCACTGTGGAGTTACCTGACCAGGAACATGGAGAGATCCCATCCTACATCAGTAGGTATTGGTGTCACAAATACCGGACACTACCGTGGTGGTAGACTTTGTTTCATCCATCCTGGGAAAATCAGGAAAAAGGATTAGGAAGCCCCTGCAAACTGAAGCACTTTAAACTGGATGTGAGGAGTTCAAGTATATCAGAAAATGGAGCCCAAGAACACCGAATGAAACAGCATCAGATTTGAAAAGGACCGGCAGTCCACAATGCCAGGAAAGTATATTGAGATCAGGCCGTGAGAGCTAAGACTGGGGCCAAAAAGGTAGACTTCATGTCAGGGGTCAAGCTGAAGACCCTGGAAAAAAATTAAAGATGCTGAGAGTTAAGATTTGGAAGGTGACGCTGGGAGTTCAGTATCATTTTTGCATTCAGGATCCTCCACAAATGCATGCCCGATGAAGTGACGTATTAAAAGAGTTGAAGTGGGGTACCCGAAGGCAAGGAGATGCATACCAGAAAACAGGAAGCAGTGCAACGGAAGAGAGAAAGCGTATACAAAAAGATGAGAAGTGGCATACCATAAGATGGGAAGTTGTGTACTGGAAGACGGGACATCACAAACAGTCACAAGCAGTAGGATCGAAAATGGTAACCAGAATAGAAGAATAGGACTACAGAATGATGTGAAGCACTTAATGGAAGATGAGATGTTAATAGTTAAGAACTGAAGAGGTGAAAACACCCGACGCTAAAAAACGATGTGTGAAATCCTTTTTTGACAAAGCACGACAGAGAAGAAAATGCCTGAAATCTGATAGCTGAACAATAGGGAGGCAAACCCTTGAATCTCAATAACAACAATGCTAGAAGACAGAAACTTGAGCAGAAAGAAAATTACTGAAGACCCAAACCAGACTTCATGCAGGCCCAAACTTTAACATACTTTTCTCAATAGAGGAGCAAAGTATCAAACCCACGAGCCCAGAAAAGCATGTCCCCAATTCAAAAAAACGGATTTCTTCATGTCAAAAACTGGATTACAGGTCAAACCCTTGTTGTTAGAATCAAGAGGTGGTAACAGACGCTTAAACCAATGTTTAATTTGCCCACAAAAAAAAGAAATGAGTGCAGAGGCCCAAAGTTTCGTTAGGAACCGGCTGCCATATGTAGGTAGGTGTAGTTTAATCCCAAGGCTGACTTTTCATAGAATCCACTTCTAGCCTCCCCGAACCCTCCTCCCCCCACACACACACTTTCTGTCTATTTATCTCACTCTTGCAGGCTCTTTAACATCCCTAGTTTGTTTGTCAACGTTTTCCAATCCTCAACTTCATGTCTCTTTCTTACTTTTCTGTCCTTCACTCGCTTGCTCCAGGTCAAAGTCTGATGCTGAAAAGTAAGTCCCGGTGCCCGATAGCTGCAGCCACTTTGCCAAATTAAAACAGCCTAAAGCCAAAAACCTCATTGGATAGAAAATGCAGAAACCTAAAAGAGACCACCACTTTCATAGATAATGAGTAGCAGAACGTGCACGCCCTTGTGCAGGCCAAAAGACTTCCGCCACCTGAGGGTCTTGGAAAGTACTAGAAGTACCCCCAAAAAATATGAGCCGACTGCTTCGTTTATTCGAATAGTCTACTGAACAAAAATAGACGCCAACTCTATGCAACGCAATTGAAGGAGTTAGTTGTTCAATAAAACATTTTTCCAACTCTCGCTGAAAAAAACACATTTTAAGGCAAACACACGCTTTCATGCCCACCGCTGCTCCCACTCTTCTGACACTCATTCCGAACTTCACGAGCAGGGAAGGGAATGATAGCATAGGGACGAGATGCTTGCAACCGCGGATTGAAAATGGCCACGGCTGTCAGCACCCTCTTGAAAGAGAATATTCAAGGGCCCTCTCCACAATGATTAACACCCTTCAAACCCACTCACGGAATATTGTCATATAGTGCCCATCCATTTCCGCCCGCCTGTCACCCCATCTCGGTTAGCCCCAGACTTCTAGGAAATAAGGGGGACGCCTGCGTGAACGGGTTACCATGGATACCGTGCTTTGATTATGTTTCCCAACGAGAGAGATCCTTTTCTCGAGTGGTGCATCAACTGAGTCAGAAAACAGAAGGAAGTAATGTCGAGAGGCTTATCCCGGGCTGACGCGCGCAGGCATGTAATACAGTAGGCATCTCCTGCCAAGTATCCGATTCCAATTGTATTTTTTTCTCCCCCACAGCTGGATAAAGAAGGATAATCAAGAGCCCTGGAACAATCTTGGACCGAACCCGTAGGCCAACGGTAAGACACGAAGGCTAAGTTGGTGGGCAGGGTGGTTGGAAGAGTAATCACTGGTTGTAGTTGTTGCAGCAGTAATCATGTCCCCACTTGGCTATTTCATTAGTGACATAGTTCATAAAATAAATTATCATCCCCATAGTTTCACCCCATCAGTTATTCTCAGGTTAGTCTCCCAGCAACCATTACCCAATCAGGAGGGGCTAGTAAAGCAGGTCCGGTCAGTGTGCCGGTGCTTATTTGACTGGTGAGTGAGTATTTTACATAGTACTAACGAGGCACCTTACAGCCGCTTCAGGGTGCTTTGAGGGACAGAACACAAAGATGGAAAAGCAGGATCCAGACTGCCAGTGAGGAACAGGGGCGTAGTTTAGTGATTTATGGGGTGAGGAAGAGGGGAGGGTGTGGATCTCAATTTTCCAGTACTTTAAATGGGCAGGTACTGTCCGGTTCTTGGTACGCGCTCTTCTTTAATTTGAACGGGGACTATCTGCACTCCTCAGCGCTGCTTCTATCATTTAATGGGCGAGTACCAGCACTTCCTAGTAGAAAAAGAGATACTCTAATTAGTGAGTACCTATACATCTGTATTTCCATTTAGCACACTGCAAATATCCCAGCTAAAAAAGCAAT
This sequence comes from Pleurodeles waltl, assembly GCF_031143425.1. Lineage (NCBI taxonomy): Eukaryota > Metazoa > Chordata > Amphibia > Caudata > Salamandridae > Pleurodeles > Pleurodeles waltl. The sequence continues at coordinate 83,153,912 of NC_090443.1, read as the reverse complement.
GGCTGCAGGGTGAATGGGTGAGATTACCAACGCTCGATATAAGCTATTCCCATGGGGAGCAGAGGCAGTACTGATTTGCTTTAGGTAGGCCGCTGGGGCTGATTTAGAGTTTGGTGCACAGGTACTCTGTTGCATTGATGACCGAGCACCCTTTCTGCCGAATTCAAGTTTCAGCCACCCAATTTTGAGTAAGACAGATATCAATTATTTACGACGACAGAGTAAAATTTACTGCATTGGTGTACAACTTTCACCAACAGCCAGACTGAGTAGACACCATCAGTGGTAAGCTATCTGACCATCTGCCGTATTTAAAGTGGCCAGTCGGATGTTTTTTTGTCCTTTTCTGACATCACCATAGGGTATATCCTCTGGAAAAGTTGGATGTCAAACATGTTTGGCAGAACTGCCTGCCATACTTGTCCTACATTGACAGGAACCACCATGACTGCGGTTCCTGCCAGTGTACTCCATAAATTTGACAGTCAGAGTAAAGGCAGGATGGCAGACAAAATCCTCCACCACCCAGACTTCCTTTACTCAGTCTGGCAAACCCTGAATCATGTCCTCTGTGAGTGGCACAAGAGGTGAAAAATTATGGTTTGGAATGCTAGTCCGAAAGATTGCCTGTCGTTAGATTATTTATAAGCATTCGCACCATCACTTTGTGGGTGTTTGATTGCCAGTAGTATGACTGGAAGTCTGAGACTGACTGGCACGGCTCCTCCATAATGGCGGAGGAGCATCGCCCCACCTGGTCAGCCAAGCAGTGACAAATAAAATGATAACAAAATAATTTTATTATCATTTTTTATTTCTCACTGTCTGACAGCACGTGTAGGGCGGGTGGGACTGGGCTATAAGGAAGAGTGGTGGACACTGTAAAGTGCGCATGTTGGTTTGGCCAGCCGTCTTAGGCCGACCAAACCAACATGCACACTTACATTTCGCCAATCCGGCTGTGTTACACAGCCAGTTGGAGGAATGGCACAGGCTCCCTGTGCCTGAGAGAGCATCAAACCAACCCATTCAGGCCAATCCCGGTGATTCTCTCATGCTAGCATGAGAGCAGTGTCTGGATTGGGAGCCTGTGCCCCAGTGACTGCCGGGGGGATGAGGAGCGACAGAGGCGGCCAGGAGCGGCAAACAGGTAAGTTTAAAAAAAAATATATATATTATTTGTAACCCCCCAGCCCTGAAAGTAACGCCCCACCAACCTTGATTGGCAGCAGCCACCACTGGAAAATGATACAGTTTTCCAAGCCTCCTACTGCCAATCTTTGTCAATTCTAAAAAGTAGTACATTTGCATCCTTCCAAAGAGTACTTCTGTGAGTGAAAATGTGCTACTTTTTGGTAAACCAGTCAATATTAAAATATTTAAGATGATGATCCAAAATAAAACTAAACAAGTTAAAACCTTAAAAAAATTAGTATGACGAGAAAAAACAACACAGACATAGAAGAACCGACTCAGGGCCCTCAGACCTAACTACAAAACCAAAAATGCATTTATTGTAGTGGTGTTATATCCAGCCCCCACCCACTAAACCTATCCCCTGGAGAGAAATGTGTGTTAAAGGGCATACAATGGGAAAAAAGTCTGGAGGTGTACATTTTGGGTTATAAAAGAATGACCCAGTCACTAAATGCGGAAGCTAGACAGGACAAAAGACTATTGTGCTGTACTGTAATTGCATTTATATAGTGCTTACTACCCCTGACGAGGCATTGGTGCACTTGTGCCTCGGGTAGAGTGCAAAACTGGGGGGAGAGGTGTTTTTTGTTTAGGAATCTCAGGGCTGAAGCCTCTCGTGGGAAACTGAGAAGCAAGAGAAACCATGTGTAGCTCAAGAAATCACTCAAAACCTCCACTGTCTCTAATGCCCTGGTACTACTCTTCCTGTGAGTAGAGAACTGACCAGCAGCAACACATGCTTTGTTCGGAGGGGCACTATATAAATTGTCTCACTCCTTATCTCAGTCATTATTATTGCACCGTGAGTCATTCCCCTGTCTGTTACTGTGCCAGTAGTTATGCCCAACTTAGCCAGTTATGGTGAAACTAATTATGTCCATCAGATCGCTAGTGTGTCAGTGACCACTTTCCTTAGAAAGTTGCTTTGCCAATAATCATGCTACCCAAGAGGCAAAGATTATGTGAGCAGTAATGATCCATCAATTTTGTACCAGTACATGTGTCAAAGAGAAAGGAACTACACCCAAAAACAGTGATTGTGTCAGTATTAATTCTCTGCTCTGATGCTAATCATGCCCCATTGAGCTGGTAAGCAAGCCACATTGCAGTGGTAATCATGGTACATTGCGCTGATTATCATGCCCCCATGGTACTGGCAATCTTGCCCCATGTTAGTCTTACCCCATGGTGCCAATAACCACCACCATCAGCTATGGAACATGCAATTATGCCACATTATTTACTGTACAAATAATTATGTGTACAATAGAATATTGCACCATTAGTTATCACATTTTAGTTCAAACACAATGACCAGTCCATCTTTGATATTAGTTAATCTTTTCCAAAATAAGAATAGGGCATTTCCTGTGCAGGAAATAAAAGGATCCAGTCGCTGTTATTGAGCTGGATCATGGATGTGCGCTGGACCCCATAAGATATACTGGATTTGTCCTGGTGTAATTTGCTGACACTAGGGCACATTCAGCAGCACTGGCACATTGTTTGCTTTCTACCTGCAGGCAGTGAGGGGGCCTTCTTGTTTTCACTTCCTGCTGGGCATAAAACAAAGGCATGGCTTAAAGAGCCATCAGCTCTTTTTATGTTGGAGTACTGTGAGAAATGGGGTCTTTGGTAGGCAGTCAGGTACCCCCTGTCCAAGCAAGGACCCTCACTCTAGTCAGGGTAAGTCACACACAATCCAAATTATCCTGTGCCCACCCTCTGGTAGCTTGGCACTGAGCAGTCAGGCTTAACTTAGAAGGCAATGTATATAGTATTTGTGCAATAAATCATAGAATAACACAATATAGCACCACAAAAATACACCACACAGTGTTTAGAAAAATTGATAACATTTATCTGGGTATTTGCAGGTCAAAACGATAAAAGATGCAATAAGAAATTGTAGAGATATCACTGAAAAGTGATGTAAAGTGTCTTAAGTCTTTAAAAATCAAACAAATCTCTTTTTTAAGCATAAACTACCTGGTTTGGAGTGGAAAATCTCCGCAAAGGGCCGCAGAGGAGGAGATGCGTGGAAAAATTGTGTGTGCGTCGATTTCGCCCCTTCACACACGGACTTGCGTCGTTATTTTTCACGCGGGGAAGGCGTGCGTCGTTTTTGGGGAAAAATGGTGTGTGTGTCGGTTTCGCCCCTTCACACACGGACTTGCGTCGTTATTTTTCACGCGGGGAAGACGTGCGTCGTTTTCCGGCACGCGGGCAGGTCTCCTCTGTGGTTCGCGGGATTCCCAGATGTCCTGGGATCTGTGCGTGGAATCCTAGGCTTGTTACCGGCTGCACGTCGTTCCGGTGGGCTGTGCGTGGAATTTTCTCCCTCACGGCAGGCGTTGCGTCGATTTCCTCACTGGAAGTCGGGCGGCGTTGTCCAGGCGGGCCGTGCGACGGAGTTCTGGTCGCACCGCAGGCGTCGCGTCAATCTTTTCCTTCCGGGGTCAAGCGGCGTCTTTCCGGATCGGTGTGCAGTGAATTTTTCACAGCGGAGCAAGCTGTGCGTTTAATTTTTCGGCGCACAAGGATTCCAGTTGAAAAAGAGAAGTCTTTTTGGTCCTGAGACTTCAGGGAACAGGAGGCAAGCTCTATCCAAGCCCTTGGAGAGCACTTCTGCAGCAAGGCAAGAGTTCAGCAAAGGCAGCAGGCCTACAGCAAGGCAGCAGTCCTTTGTAGAAAGCAGTCAGGTGAGTCCTTTGAGCAGCCAGGCAGTTCTTCTTGGCAGGATGCAGGTTCTGGTTCAGGTTTCTTCTCCAGCAAGTGTCTGAGGTGGTAGTGCAGAGGCCCTGTTTTATACTAAAATGTGCCTTTGAAGTGGGGGAGACTTCAAAGAGGGGCCTAGAAGTGCACCAGGTCCCCTTTCAGTTCAATCCTGTCTGCCAGGGTCGCAGTAGGGGCTGTGGCAGTACTTTGTGTGAGGGCAGGCCCTCCACCCTCCCAGCCCAGGAAGACCCATTAAAAATGAAGATGTATGCAAGTGAGGCTGAGTACCCTGTGTTTGGGGTGTGTCTGAGTGAATGCACAAGGAGCTGTCAACTAAACCTAGCCAGACGTGGATTGTAAGGCACAGAAAGATTTGAGTGCAGAGAAATGCTCACTTTCTAAAAGTGGCATTTCCAAAATAGTAATATTAAATCCAACTTCACCAGTCAGCAGGATTTTGTATTGCTATTCTGGCCATACTAAATATGACCTTCCTACTCCTTTCAGATCAGCAGCTACCACTTCAACAATGTATGAGGGCAGCCCCAATGTTAGCCTATGAAGGGAGCAGGCCTCACAGTAGTGTAAAAACGAATTTAGGAGTTTTACACTACCAGGACATGTAAACTACACAGGTACATGTCCTGCCTTTTACCCACACAGCACCCTGCTCTAGGGGTTACCTAGGGCACACATTAGGGGTGACTTATGTGTAGAAAAAGGGGAGTTTTAGGCTTGGCAAGTACTTTTAAATGCCAAGTCGAAGTGGCAGTGAGACTGCACACACAGGCCTTGCAATGGCAGGCCTGAGACAAGGTTAAGGGGCTACTTAAGTGGGTGGCACAACCAGTGCTGCAGGCCCACTAGTAGCATTTAATCTACAGGCCCTAGGCACATATAGTGCACCCTACTAGGGGCTTACAAGTAAATCAAATAGCCAATCATGGATAAACCAATCAACAGTACAATTTACACAGAGAGCATATGCACTTTAGCACTGGTTAGCAGTGGTAAAGTGCCCAGAGTTCAAAAGCCAACAACAACAGGTCAGAAAAAATAGGAGGAAGGAGGCAAAAGGTTTGGGGATGACCCTGTAAAAAGGCCAGGTCCAACAAGTAACATTGTGGCTTGGAGCTATCTGGAGCCTAACATCTAAATGCCAATGTAACAGAGGGAAACAAAGGCACACAGCTTGTTATCACTTCAAAAGTACTTAACAGAAACTACAATTTGGAGCCAGTTTTATTATTTTGTGCAGTCCCTGTGTGTAAAATATATGCATGCACTGTAAGAATGTCAGATATGTGTGTCTGTATGAGTAGTTACTAGAATGGGTGAAGCACTGAAAACTCGACCCATCTTCGAGCCAGATGCCTAGTTCTGGCTCAGCTCAAGATCCTCTTGGCACCTCAAACCCAAAATGAAGTGAGCTTTTGCTGGAGGTGATGTGGCCTAGTGGCTAAAGCTGCCTACTATGCAGCTTTGGGAACAAGGTTCAAATCCCAGCCTCACTTCAGCATTTTGCGAGTCCTGGCAAATCTCCCTGTGCTGAAAATATGAAATTGTAACATAATCTGTGTCTGTTATGAAGCACTGTTGTATCCTTAGGCAAGGTTTGTGCTATGTTAAACTGCAAAAAAATAAAATGTGGATTCTGTCTGTCACCCATGTTCTAATCTCATCCTCCAAGAATTAAAATCAAATCATTAAGCTTTGAGGTCAATATTAGTTACTCATCTAGCAGCTCAATTGAACTGTGTGAAATTGGAAATTCTGGGTTCAATACTGGTTTTCCTGCTTGTCCAAATTGTGTGATTGCTGGAAATGGCCATTCTCCAGGGTTATCCCCAAACTATTTGCCTTTCTCTTCCTATTTTCTGAACCTCTTTTTGTTGGCGTAAAGACTCTGGGCACTTTACCACTTCTAATCAGTGCTAAAGTGCATGTGTTCTGTCGCCTAAAACTTGGTATGACTGGCTTACACCTGTTCGGCTCATTTCATTTACCTGTAAGACCTAATTAATTTACCTGTAAGACACTTGTAAAGTGGCATAACATATACCTAGGGCCTGTAAATGAAATGCTACTAGTGGTCCTGCAGCACCGATTGTGAGGTAGCCGTTCAAACAGGTCTCAGGCCTGCCACTGCAAGGCCTATGTGCGCAGTTTGCTACCACACTAACTTGGCAAGTCATACTACTTGCCAAGGCCTAAACTTCCTTTTTTTACTACACCTAAGTCACCCCTAAGGTAGGCCGTAGATAGACCTATGGGCAGGATGCTGTGTATGTAAAAGGTAGGTATTTATGTATTCCATGTCCTAGTAGCGACAAACAGCCTTTTCAGTTCCTCACTACTGTGCGTGCTGCTCCTCTCATAGGATTGCATTGGAAATGCCCTCACCTCAGCATAGTAGCATCTTCTGATCTTTGAGGAGTAGTGTGGGCATGGAATGGTAATGAGAAAACCTGCTTTTTGGATAGGTAGATTTTTTAATACCTTTGTCACAATTCCACCTTTAGAAAGTGGACATTTCTCTGTGCTTATAACTCTAGTACTTTGCAGCCTGACTCTAATCCACGTCTGGGTCAGTGACAGATCCACTTGGTGCATATTTTCCAGACAGCCATCAAACATGAGGAGTGGGTGTGACAGAAGAGGCATCTGCATACTGAGAGTCTTCCTGGGCTGGGGAGAGGGAGGGTCATTCACACCTTACATGTGAATAGGTTGTGTCCTGCCCTCACACAATGGAATGACTAACCCATACTGATGTCTGGAGACAGGGTTGGGTAGAAAGGGTGTTGTGCTTCACCTGAAAGGACTTTTTTCAAGTTACTCCCTGAACAAAGGCATTTTTGAGTATAAGTAGAAGGGCTCTTAGCCCCTGATTTGGAGATCACTTTTGGAATTGGGACTGAACTGCCAGAGGGACTGCTCGACTGCACAAAGGACTCATCTGGTCTGATCTTCTGTTGTTGCCATGCTGCCTGGGGTCTTCTGGGTGGCACAAAGGACTCATCTGGATTGCTGTTCTACATGTTGCTCTGCTACCAGCTGCTCCCTGACTCTGCAGGTCCCCAGACCCTGTGGGGCTGCCAGGAGGAACCGCCATTATGGCCCTGATGTGCTGGCCTGCCTGATTTGCATCCAACTTTAAGTGTTTTCCAGGGGCACCCTGGCTACCACAGCTCTCTCAGATCTCCTGTGTTAGAAGGAATGATGTAGGGATCGTAGGCTGATCAGTATAACTCCCACCCTCAATGCTTCAGGAGTGTCCCACCCTTCATTCTGCTAGAGTCATTTCTCCTTCCCCAGCGCACAGTGATATTTCAACTTTCACAAGTCATCTCTTAGACAGAGCATGGTGAGCGCTGTACTTTGGTCCTCTACATGAGCTCTTTTCTCAGCTACTCCCAGGACACCAGGGTCAGAGTGTACAGAGACTTCATGGGTGCCGATAAGAGAATCCAGCACCGCACTCTGTCAACATTAAGGAGCGCTGCTGAGCCAAAGAAAAACCCTGTGGCAGGATATGTTGCCCGGCAACCCAGGGTGTTTCAGGAACATGAGACTCGTCAACCCAGCCCTATTCCTGGACCTGCACCATGTGACCCCACATCAGGAACCTCGGTTTAAAAGAACCACCGACACTCTTGCCACTGCCTTCATTTCTTCAGGGAGCAGGAGATCCCGCAAGGTCTCCCTGTTGAAACCTGCCCAGGTGACACATAGGGGTTTCCCCACGCTCCAAAGAACTACCCTGGTTGAACTGCCGTACCACTGGACCATAGGCAGTGCCCCCCCTGTTTTATTTTTTAAGAGCTGCATGTGAAGGAGACTCCGATCGGTGTGTGCCTTCACCCCATCTCCTTACCTATACAGGGGCGTGGTGGACGTGGCTACTAAGAGCCCTATAGGAGGCTTCACACGCCATGTGAGCATTTGGAGACCTTGCCTCCAGCGTGATGTGAGCAGTACCGTGGAACAGCTATTCGGAGCGCTTTTGAACCTGAGCCTCTGTTTTACTATCACTGAATGAGCTCCTGGCGGTGTAGACACTACAAAGGGCATTATTTCAAAAGCCCGATCAGGATACCATAGTTGAAACACTGCTCCTGGAATTATCGTATTGCTACCACTAGAAGTGCAGTTACTCCTGCACCCTTTGATATTTATCATGATGTAGGTGTTGCCCTGAACCAATCACCTCTCTGGCCCTGTAGATATAATACAGGCCATTGGTTGTGAGGATATTAACTTATACCCAAGTGCCACTAATGTATTGCCGTATTCACACTTGTGATGGTTCATGGGGCTCACTGACTCTAAAGGGGTTTGTGGGGACACTATGGCCTTTTATGTGGTTATGGTATTTCATGTCCTGATTTTATAGTCTGCTCAATAAAAGGTTTGTGATGACCTGTGCAATGTAGAATGGCTTTTCTCATTTGCACTATGATGATGTGACGCTTGCCTGGTTGGCAAAGTAATGTTTGGTCTACAGTGTAAGTGCAATACAGTTTATATTTATATAACCCAGTGTCAAGTCTCTTTTGTGGTGTATTCTATTGTGTCACTGGTATGAGTGTGTTGCGCAAACACTTTACTCATGACTTCTGGGGATAAGCCTTACTGCTCTGTGCCAAGCTACCGTGGGTGAGCACAGGTTACCTTTGGCATGTAACTTCCTTGACAAGAGTAGTGTTTTCTGCCTGGCTGAGGTGTGTGCATACCCTAGCCAACCAGAAACCCCAGTTCTAACAGTGATCCTAGCTTTAGTTCATTTTTACATATGAGAGCACCTTCTAATACATGCGTTCAGGATGCACGCTGTAAAAAAAACAAAAAAGAACTGTCCTACGTTTGATTTCATAGCCTATGATGCTCCATCTATAATAGGAATCTAGACTATGTATAAGGTGCACATGACAACTGACTTGCCTCTTATTCCATTATATTTGATAATATATTTGTTGCATAATTTACATACCAAATATTTTCATGGCTTGACTTGTGCACAGGCTCTTACAGCCACAGATGAACCTGGGTTCAGCTCTGGATCAGCTCTCCTTCGTAATTTGCTGGCTTGCTCACCTCTAGAAGTTACAAATAACAATTTAAATAACACTATTTTTTTATTTCATTATTTTATAAAGCTACTTACCTCAATGTAGGGGGTTAGAGCTATTTACATCAGACACACATTATACATTGACAATAAATCATACAAGTGTAAAAATCAGCGTACAGGATGTGTCACATAAGATAATGAGGGTCATAAGGTTTAGGAATCACATACTGTCCTTACTGGTAGGCATTATATGGTAAGACTGCACAGCCTGTAGAAAAACAAAGTCAGGATTTAAACAATGCAGTGATTGTGGTGTATGTACTAATACAGCTTTATTATCACCCAAAGAAACCCTCTTTAGCAGCCTTATCATAACGACAAACTGAAAAAACCCCAATAAGATTATAAACCTATGCCTTGCAGTTTCAGACAGCTCCTTGATGTCTGTTGCTAGCGTACTGTGCTATATTAGAAGGATTGCAATGTATGAGCTTCAAGAAACAAAAGGATCTCAATGCAAAAGCAGTAACCCACTAACCTATCTACGAAAAATAAAAGTCTGATCTGCATGTTACACCTTGTTCTTTGCAGGAGAGTCATTAACCTTCTATGCTACTTAATGAGTGAAAACTGTGAGTCGACAAGACACAGATCGCTCCAGGAAGTTAATTTACCACCATAGTTATCTTATCGTTATTATTAATATTCCCTGAGAGTTTCTCTGCAGCAGGTGGCTAACCCCATAAAATGTTTTAAAATTCTGCCTTTGTGGCCAATTAAGCCAGAACAGATTTACTGCCACCTTTGTACTTGTTGCCAATTTCTTTGTTGCATAGTTTTAAATATTAAATGTATAAGTTGACTGCTAGATTCTGATTTTTATGACTCCCCCTATTGTGATTCCACCACCTTTCCTCTGCCACACCTTGCCCTCTAATTTATGGGTACGCAGAATATTTTTTTCCAATTGCAACACTGCGTTCACAAAACAATACTGCCTGTATCCATCAGTTTAACTTGAAAAACTGGCAGCTTTGCAATACTTTTCAAACTTCTAGAGCGCTTTTACAAGTAGAAGAGAAAAGTACACCGACACTACTGAAATACTGCACGTAGAGCTTTACAAACGCCCCAAAATAAAAGAATATTTTTAAACCCTGATTGGTAAATCGATCCTTGATCAGAAACACCCTGAATGGCGGCGCGCACAGGTAGCTCAGTTATAAAACTGCCTGGGGGTCCGGTTCACTCAACTGCGCTCTTTTGTAGTGAAGCGTTACCTGGTACAGCAAGTCAATGACCTCGTGACCCCCAGACAGTGCACGTGCCCTCCTCTGCCCTGTTATCGAGCAAAGGGACATTCTAAATCAATACCGCTAAATCGTCAAGCCAATGATGGAACACTTCCCGCCCGGTTGATTCCCAGGGGACCAAGGGACGCAACTAATTCATTGTATTTGCTTTAAAGAGCAGATTGAACTAACCGAAAAATCAAGGGACCGATAGTAAGGTGAATGGTATCTCAATGGCCTGTCTGAGGAAAGTATGCCCTTTAATCAAGAAAGTCACGTGCGAGCCTCAACAGGGATCTACACAGTTCTCCTCACAAAAAAACACTCCAGTAAGTACCTGAAACCAATGTCCATTTTGTGTGCTAGCAAAATCTTCTAGCCTGGCCACACCAAATACAAGTGGGAATAAACTCAGCCCTTGAAAGGATGCGTCGCTGTTGGCCCAGTGTATGGGTATCTAAAGTAGGTACACAAGGAGAGCTATTCATGCCAATCTTACGGGATGTCTCCATGGGATTTATGTACAAATGATTTAATTTGTAGTCGTCTAGCCAGCCTTAATCCTGAAAACTTGTATAAATCCAAAACTTGTTGGTCAACTTTGGACACTTTTGGAGCAGTTCATGAGCAACCTTCGTTCAAGAGAGGTGTGAGCAAGACCATAGTAAACGTTTGGTAAATCCCAACTCCTCATGGGCCACAAGGGGACTACCTTGGGCTACACTTTTCCAAGCACAGAGCTAGCCATACACAAAACACTGTAGCCTCAATGAGCTGGTGTTTCCTCAGAGCTGAACACAAATCTACCCAAACCTTAACTTGGGACCCAACACTTCAAGCAACTCCTTGTCAGTAAGTAACCTCTGACCTTGCACAACCATATGAAGGGAGCACACTCCCTGTTTACTTAAGTCATGTTCAACCTCGGTAGCCCTCCTTATCCTCAAAAGGCAATGTGCCCTTTTAAGTGAAAATGAGGCCTGGCATGTGTCTTTCACTGTTCCTCCAGCGGGTTATGCCCTGCTAGAGAGGAAGCAATAGAAACTAGACAGTGCTGTCAGAGAATCCCTTATCTGCAGGTGGTGGTAAGGTAGAGTCCCGTCCTTGTACCCTAAATCAATACACACACACACACACAAGGATTGGTAGTTTACAAATATAAGGTTATTCATTATGTAGCGTGAGCCTATATAACAAATGGATCATACTCATCATGATTAATATAAACAACTCAGCAGATAATATGCAAATTACGGCAAAGGTTAAAAAAGCCCCACTTATCGTTCATTACAAATCCTCAGCGTGTTAGTCTGTTTCCAAGTCATACATCTATAATCTTTTCAACCATCCAACAAAAGTGCCTGTGATCCTTCTCAATGCTTTTACTCTGCCAAGCCATATAAGGTTTCCATGCATACCCACGCCGGCATTGGTTCAGGAGTCGGAATGTAGGTCTTCAGAATCTCATCTCAGCAAACGGTCCATGCGCTTTACCCCGCCCATATACTGATACCTTTATTACTCATGGCATCTAATGAAGTAATCGAGGGCGGGTTACTCCTCCTGCTTTTCTACAAAGTATGCAATGTCCCTTTGCAAAGCGTACGGAAGCTACTGAAGCTAGCGCTACTTTTCCTTCTTCCTCACAAGATGGACCTCTGCAACACCTGCACCAGAGAAGGGGGCAGTTTCCCCTCTCTGCCTTGTTAGTGTGAACCGGGTGAAAAATATCATAATTTGCTAAACTGAAAACATGGGGATGGCGCACGCATTTTCTAAGTCATCATTCAAACTGTCAGTCTGTCGTCCTAGGCCTTACACTTCTACAAGCAGCCCCTAACATCATGTTTAGATGCAATCAGGCCTATCTCTCAAGTAACAAGGATTAGTATCATATGAAAGCATTACCACAGATACCAGTAGTCCTGCCTCACTTTCCGTATCTCCTGGTCGCCATCTTCAATCATGTTCCCCTGGATGGCAGTATATGAATATCCTTCCCTGCCCGCCAGCCATACCTCTCCGCTCCTTTCATACCCTTCGACTCAGCTGTATCACTCCCGCCGCTCTACTGCACTCCACTGATTCATGGCGGGGTTTGAGTATGTAGGCTGACATGTACATACAAGTGACACAATGTATACTCCAATAAGCAGGTCTCTCTTCTGGACCTGAACACAAATATAACCTGATCACAACAACCATACACCCCAACTCAGGTGCTCATTCGACCTGAATATACTGTAGATTCTAAAACGTGGGTATTTCTTTTGACCAATAACATATATCTATGCGCCCGAACACACCACAGACCTGAACATGCAGATGTTCATCCTACCTGAACACAATCAGGTAAACCCTTTGACCTAAACTAAGTTTGTCTGGAGTTTTCGTGTGGGTCGCTCGCATTGCCACTGTGCTCCATATTAATAGGACACCATGGCCCATATTTATACTCTTTTAGCGCCGCATGTGCATCATTTTGTTGACGTAAAAGCGGTGCAAATGTACAAAATATAGTTGTATTTTGCAAGTTTGTGCTGCTTTTGCATCACAAAAGGACACAAATGCGGCGCTAAAAAAGTATAAATATGGGTCCATATTTCCAATCTTGAGGTTTCAGTTACAAATCATTGGCACCAGGTGCTCCGGTCCAATTTGGTTGCACAGAAGCAAAGAAAGGCCACTATTAATTAGGTTCTCAAATGCCCTGCCGTGGCTCTAAGCATGGTGTTCTGAAGACATGAAACAAGGTGGCATGTGCCTCTGCCCCTCCACGTCCATCCATGTCTGCTCAGATGTTATCTCCCGGCCCCTATGACTTTGTCTCCGATCCTAGGTCTCTGGTTCTCCCTACGAGTTTATTCCTCCCCATGTATCAGTGTTCAAGTACTGCATGACGTCAGTGTATCCTTGTGCCTGCTTCTCACTTCTCCCACACCTACCTGTGTGCCAGTGTCTCCTCCAAGGGTCCCTGCCAGATCGTATCCCCATATAGCCGTGACCCAGGGCAACCACCGTGTCTCACACCAAAGTCAGGGGTACTTAAAGGCAGGTCGCACTTGAAGGGTTGGAGGGCAGGGTTCATCATAGCCCTAACTAACTATTTGCTTTTCTGAATTATTCTGTTTCAGCTCCCAGCTTGACCATGTTGGCACAAAGAAGACTCAAGAACCACTGAAGCATATTGTAATTTTCCATTTAAATCAAAAACAGGAGACCAGATTCTTGCAACCCAGAAAGGACTGACTCCCCAGGACCCAGATGCCAATGCTAGCAACCTTACTATGGTTGAGATGAAAATAAAACACAGCAGTGTTTCAAAGGAAATACGTAGTTGCACTTTTGGAAACAACTGAGAAATTTCGATCGATTGGGTACATTTTTCGGAACTCACAAACCCTTGGGCTTCTCTTCTGGTGCAGCTAGTGGCCCAGGCAGGAAACGAGTCCATTGAGGATGATAACGTGTTATGCCGCCCGTCTGTTTATCGCAAACAGCTATTTTTTCTTTATTCCAAGTGGTTGTCCCCATATTGGCAGCCACAGATTTGGAGGTGCAAGAATATGTGTCTGTGAAATAATCATGAAAAACATTTTTCCACTTATTATACGTATTTGTACTCGCAAACAAAAACAGAATCTTTGCGCAAAAAACATAAGCTGTGTAAACAACATTATGCCTGTCTCAATAAGAAATATGAAAACAATATGGGGCCACTTTATCCATGTAGAAACTACGCCAAATGTAACTAGTAAGCCAACTAAAACAATCTTTATCAAAATTAAAAGAACTGCATATCATACTGCAAATAATTCATCTCCATGTTTGACTTGATAGCCAGATAGGAACCACAAGAAAGAGTCACTGACAATCCTAATGCCCGCTATCTAAAGCACTGGCCATAAAGTAATGTTCATGATATCTATCTATCTATCTATCTATCTATCTATCTATCTATCTATCTATCTATCTATCTATCTATCTATCTATCTATCTATCTATCTATCTATCTATCTATCTATCTATCTACCTATCGATCTATCTATCTATACAATTCACATTACTGCTGATCCTGGGATACTTTCAATGAAGGCCTAATCTGATCCAATAAATTGAACAGCTTTATTTGAAATCTAACACACTTGCTTCCGACTGCTTGTAATGTCACCTCTAAAAAAACACTAATGCGGAGCAGCAACACTATTATATTTTTATAGGAATAACAGTTGTTGAGTTCCCTAATTCCTTGTGGTTAACTCAGAGGGCTACTGGAAGCGCCTCCAAGTTCGTAAATCCTACAGTTGTACTTTGGTGAAGGGATAAGCCATTTGACAGTGGTGTCGAAATCCAGTAACATCTTCATTAATTCAGCATGTTCGATTAGCCATACTAAAACATTGATGCACATAGAGTGTCTGACATTAAACAGAGTAAGGAATTAGCAGATAAGATTTTAAGATCATAAGACCACTTCATGATCCTCCTTACTGCGAGTGGACCAGGCCACAAAATCACTAGACTAACTATAGAAACAATAATTTCACATACTCAATATATAATCGATTGGTGAACCATCCGCAAGTCTTGATTGTTTGGAACATTTGTCGTTTAGATTCAACATGACCACTTGCTATCAATTTTTATCAATTGTAATTTTCTGCATTTAAGTTTGTCACATAATAAATATACTTATTAGCATCTTCTTGTTCTGTGAGTCTGAACCCTTCTTTGCTGTTGCATTGTTTGCATTTTGGATTCTGATCACTGTCTGTGGCTGCTGTGCACCATGGCTTAAAAACAGTAATTAAAAAAGGACAATGATTCATCCAGTGCTAATGGATAAAAAAAAAGAAACACATTAGTCCTGGTTGTGCCATAGTGCTTTTTAAAATTAGTGTTAGCCACACTGCAGAGCATCAATGCTGTGGCTATAAAACATTGCCAAAGCCAATAGCTCTCACAGACAAGACCTGTCAGCTTTGACAATGCTTGATATGATTATTTCCAAAGACTTATTAGTTTTGTAAGCAATAATACTTATTTCACCTAAACATTGCCAAAGCCAATAGCTCTCACGGACGAGAACTATCAGCTTTGCCAATGCTTGAGATGATTATTTCCAGGGACGTGTTAGTTTTGTAAGCAAAACTTACTCCACATAAACCCTATTATATATTATTAACAGTATGTAGTAGATACACAAATGTGCCAAGAGTAAAATTCTCTCCATTACGTGTTTCTTAATTTTGATTTTTGCTTTGTTTAGAAATAAAAGTTCACGTGTCAGAAAGAAACATGGCAACCAGTGTTAGCCATTTTAAACAAAGGCCAAAATTAGCTATGGTCAGGGCCACTGGAATTATGCAATTATGCAGCTGCTGCATTTTTCACATAATTATCGATTTGCCACGTAATACATCAGCTTCTGCATAATCTTCAGATTAAAAAAAAAAAACAATTTTGTTTCTTGCTCAAGCGTTAGAAAAGTTACTTAAAATGTAACGACTTGTGTTGCTGCGCAGTGGAAGACACTTTCAAAGATTGACTGGTTGCTTTTCTGTTGCTTATTGCTATAGTTGGGTGTTGAACCAGTACTAATGAGGTGCAACCAATGCCAGTGTTAACAGTGTGGAAATGACGAAATAATGAAGTAATACTATCAGTAATATGTTGCATTATGCCTCATAATTTGTCTGAACACTGATGCATAATTTGGCTCTCCTCTCTCGCATGATTCCTATGATCAGACTCACAGTTTATAGCATTTGCGAGTTTACATGTTAATGTTGAGTCAATGTGAAAATATCTAATATGGAAAAAACTCTTTCAAATGCAATGTGTGCAAAATGTATTTGTGTAACCCTCACCTGAAGTACATGATCTCGTAGATCCTCTCACAACCTCCCACACAATGCACACTGCTCTGCTGTTTCACAGTTAGGCTTGTGCTATATAAAGAATACATTCACACTGCCATTGTTGAGTATGAGGAGTGGCCGTCACTCACTAAAGACAAAACCTGAATGCCTTATGATTCCCCTACCCTCCCTCAACAATGGTCATAAAGGGCACATTACTCCCCACCTGTCTGTATTGGGGGTTTATGCTATGCAGTCTTTGCATGTCCAAAAGTTACAAACAACGGTATTCAACTAGAGCTTCAGAGGTAAATCTGTGCAGCGAGACACACTCTCATTACAGAGTCCTTTTGGGTATGGGTCAGTTGCTTTGCTCGGTAAAGAGTTAGTAATATGGAACCTGTGAGAAAGTAAGCAGTAGTTTATCAACTTAGGCTCTAGTATGGTAATACACTTGGTGTGAAAAAATAGGTAACATTCAATAACGTCAATTTCAAATCAGTGCCTTACTGTGTAAAAGGAAAGAATATTTATTAGTAAGTAAATAGATGGTACATAAAGCTGCAGCCAAATAACAATATACCAACCATCAAGAAAGATCTTAGGTGCTTCTCCGGGTGGCCAACAGGCTGGTCATTTGATTTAAGAAGGAGGCAGAGTCCAGTTACTGGAGTCTCGGGACCAGTTATAATACCAACCCGCCCATTTGGCTTTATCAGGGCAGAGTTGGGATTAATTTCCCAATATGTCCCAAAGGGATGCCCACAAGTTTCAGGTGCCTTTGATTTAACTATTCCCACACCAGGTAAAGATTTTCCAGCCGTGGGACACATATGGGGACAGCAGGCATCCATAGCAGTCCAGGGTGACTACCTGTAGCCACTTGCTACTGGTCAGACGTGAGTTAAGTGTGACATCAGCTTAAATCTGTGATAACTACAGAACCATGGCAGCTAGTATGTTGGTTGAAACAGTTGAGGACTCATCATGATCTTTATATAGGCGGTGTGAAGACCAATAGAAGTCTGGTCCCTTTTTAATGAAAAAAAAATAAGAATGGGCAACCTAAGGGGAAGGGTGGGGTACTATGCAGGCTCGCCCTTCTTGATTCCTGAGGAAATGGAGCAACTCCTGGACCAGGATGTCCTTCTTGCTTCTTCGGCACATTTAGGCTGCCCTACCTCAGGCTCCTGGTAGTCTCTGGCTGCTGAGATGACCCCCACACAGGTACCTCAAGTCAACTGGGTCACAGGCCTTCCTGGGACCAAAGACACTCCTCTTGGAAGGCCCGCTCCTCTTACAGGCAGGGAGGCCGTCCTGCTTTCCTCAAGCCAAGCACCACAGTGCATCTTCATGCTTTTCCAGACATAGAGTCTTGAGGGGGAAAGATATCCGTGCAGAGATTCCACTTCTAGTCCTGCTTTGGTGTACAGGCCTCCTCTATGCCCTGATGATACTAATGAATCAAGCACTGAACGAGGTGACCAGTGTGTCTAACCCCTCTGGAGCAAGGCACCTGCCAAAGCCGACCCAGAGAGCTTGCAACTTTCATAAGCTATGGGGTTCCTCCAATGCAGCAGCATTCTTCATTACTGGCCAATTTTTGAGGACTTAGTACAGTACATCGGGGATATGGCCCATTTCAAAAGGTAAAGGGCTGCTTAACATAGTAATGACACAGTAGAGACATTTGTCCTTCTAATGCCTCCCACCACACTTTCCAGGCACATTTGGGACCCATTATGTAATTGCCAATTGAAGAGAGGGGAAGAAAACCCAAGAGAGCTAAATTGGTGTGGCACCTACAATGGTTTGTGCACTCCTATGACCATTCCATGGAACCTTCCACGTTTGTAAAAATGGGATATCTGACTGTACGATTTATGCCCCCTGGAATGTTAGACACTATGCTATAGTGGATATACATACTTTTACATTTTCCAACATCTGTCCAATCAGCTATACCACCCTCTTTGTACAGAAAAACCTGCAAAGTTGAATAATGAAAAAATAAATGGGGTCTTCTTGCCTAGGGTTAACACAGAGAGCACACCAGTTTGGGCCGGCTCTTGTTTGATATTCAACCACATCTGAGTGGAGTTTTGATGTCAGGGGAGGATAGACATATTACAGTAAAAAAGAAAGGATGAGTTTTTCCCAGACAGGGAAGCCCATTAAAAGACACAGGAAATGGGCTGGAAACTCACCAACTACTATGGTTTCATGGACGGGGAGATGGAGTGTATACATAAAGTCTGGGCTGCCTGAGATGCACAAAGGATACTACTATCTTGTGCAGCAAACACACACATGGGGGTTCAATGGAACCCGTAATTAACAAGAGGGAGTAGGATTTGTTTTTTAGATGAGTGCACTCCCTTCCCACCTAATAGATCCACATCATCATGGAGGGGGACCTCCCTTCAGCCTTTTTCCTTTGTCTCACTGCCTACCCAATGGGGTTCCTACTGGTTTTTAAAAGGGCTCTCACCCACTAGGGTTACCGGTGGCATCTGAATTTAAAATAACCATACATCTTTAAAGTTTATTGTGGAGGCCAGTTGTCAAGGTTAAACAAGCATTTGCAATGAAATGGGTCTCGTGTTTGCTCGGGTTAGAGCTGTTAATGTTGTAAATTCCTAACTGGACTTTTCTTGCCACTTAAATTGAAAATTAAAAGTAAAACAGTTGACATAAGCGAGCCAACTCAAAGCACCATGGCCACCATGAGCATGAGCACGCAGGAGAGACACAAAAGGAAAAAGAAGGAGAGACACAAAATCTGTGATAACTACAGAACCATGGCAGCTAGTATGTTGGTTGAAACAGTTGAGGACTCATCATGATCTTTATATAGGCGGTGTGAAGACCAATAGAAGTCTGGTCCCTTTTTAATGAAAAAAAAATAAGAATGGGCAACCTAAGGGGAAGGGTGGGGTACTATGCAGGCTCGCCCTTCTTGATTCCTGAGGAAATGGAGCAACTCCTGGACCAGGATGTCCTTCTTGCTTCTTCGGCGCATTTAGGCTGCCCTACCTCAGGCTCCTGGTAGTCTCTGGCTGCTGAGATGACCCCCACACAGGTACCTCAAGTCAACTGGGTCACAGGCCTTCCTGGGACCAAAGACACTCCTCTTGGAAGGCCCGCTCCTCTTACAGGCAGGGAGGCCGTCCTGCTTTCCTCAAGCCAAGCACCACAGTGCATCTTCATGCTTTTCCAGACATAGAGTCTTGAGGGGGAAAGATATCCGTGCAGAGATTCCACTTCTAGTCCTGCTTTGGTGTACAGGCCTCCTCTATGCCCTGATGATACTAATGAATCAAGCACTGAACGAGGTGACCAGTGTGTCTAACCCCTCTGGAGCAAGGCACCTGCCAAAGCCGACCCAGAGAGCTTGCAACTTTCATAAGCTATGGGGTTCCTCCAATGCAGCAGCATTCTTCATTACTGGCCAATTTTTGAGGACTTAGTACAGTACATCGGGGATATGGCCCATTTCAAAAGGTAAAGGGCTGCTTAACATAGTAATGACACAGTAGAGACATTTGTCCTTCTAATGCCTCCCACCACACTTTCCAGGCACATTTGGGACCCATTATGTAATTGCCAATTGAAGAGAGGGCAGCAAACACACACATGGGGGTTCAATGGAACCCGTAATTAACAAGAGGGAGTAGGATTTGTTTTTTAGATGAGTGCACTCCCTTCCCACCTAATAGATCCACATCATCATGGAGGGGGACCTCCCTTCAGCCTTTTTCCTTTGTCTCACTGCCTACCCAATGGGGTTCCTACTGGTTTTTAAAAGGGCTCTCACCCACTAGGGTTACCGGTGGCATCTGAATTTAAAATAACCATACATCTTTAAAGTTTATTGTGGAGGCCAGTTGTCAAGGTTAAACAAGCATTTGCAATGAAATGGGTCTCGTGTTTGCTCGGGTTAGAGCTGTTAATGTTGTAAATTCCTAACTGGACTTTTCTTGCCACTTAAATTGAAAATTAAAAGTAAAACAGTTGACATAAGCGAGCCAACTCAAAGCACCATGGCCACCATGAGCATGAGCACGCAGGAGAGACACAAAAGGAAAAAGAAGGAGAGACACAAAAGGAAAAAGAAGTTCGCTTCCACTCAAACGTATTGGCAAACGTGCAATTATCTATGTAACAGGGTCGATGTCCAAGGTGGTAACAAAACCGTCTCAAGGAGGGACAAACGTAAAGCATTTACCAAAGATGATAAAGGATTTTTTAAAGGCAAACCCATGAACGAGTGATATTGATGGGCAGGCGGTGGGTGGTGGGCGTGGTTAAAAGTCCAAGATAGATTACAACAGGCTATAGCGCTTGCGCACTTGACCTAAAAATAGGACGTCCACCTCCTCTTTGATCCATGCCATGAGTCATTTAGAGAGCAGTCCATTACAGGCTCCTTCCACCAACATCTTCCTGCATACATTGCTGGGGCAGGAGGCCTGCACTGCTACTTCTGCTTCTGCCTGTGCAGTATACACTGAAGTGCATGCTTTACATTTAAGCCCTCATTCCACGATTCTGGGTAATTCCAATCTTATTAAACAAGTGTTCATAGCCGAATAGGGTGCACAGACTGTGCGGTAAACCCGCACTGCCGAGTTGCTTTCCCCAGCCTCATTTTGGCAGAAAAGACATGCTGAAATGTACGTTGAGAAAAGTAACTGGAATAATAAAAAAAATACAAAACCAAATTCAGTGCAGTTAATCCTCATTTCTCAGGGGAAGACTTCCAGTGGTGGAGTACTGCACACTGGTAACACGAATCAGGCTCGATAGTACAACATCTTAACGTTCTGAAAACTCCGAATGATGTTAGGGGGAAGGCACCTTTAAATATCAAACCTTAAATTCCCTTAGTATTCAACCATAGCTGTAGAACCTTTTAGCCGGAGTCGAAAATAATTTTTCATGGGTGGGTTGATCATAAAAAATTGTGAGGCCCCCTGAACTAGAGTAATAGAGGGTGTCACTGCAAGAAAGACAAATATAGGGTTTCATCCTAGAACCAACATTCCAAACTGCAGGGCCTCCATGGACATAGGACTCTCCTCTCGGCCTAACGGAGTACATGCACAATTTGACATCCTAGGAAGATTTACTCTGCGTTGGTGACACCTCTGCTGTAGGGTGGAGAACAAAATGCTGTGATTTAACTACCCCCACTCTGGTGCTGTCAGCACTGCCACCAACCATTGGTGGCCATCCTCAACCCAGTACTTACACTCTGGGATGTTGCAAGGAACAGCGCTTTTGGGTCTCCTCACCTAGACGTGGAAGAACCTTACAACTGGAACCTTGGTTGTGGTCTCAAAAGGTAAAGGCAAAAAGGGGTAGGATGATCCAGCTGCAAGAGAAGCACAGATGTTCATCCCCAAAAGGCTTTAATAGTACCTAAGGTCAAAAGATTACGAAATATGGGAACATCAGACCCAAAAAAAGAGATTTAGTAGTCTCTTGCAAATTCAACTAAGCAGAGAAAATATGCTATTTTTATGCAATCTTACAAGATTTGCAGAGAGAAAAAGTAGTACACGGAGCATTTCTGATGTATGGTTCTTGAAATTTCTGATAAAGTTTTCACCTATTCTGCCTGAAAAATGTTTATTAGGGAACTAATAAATAATCCAAACAATTTCTTTTTATTTTAGATTAATTGTATTATATTTTATTAAATTAATTTAATTACATTTTCATAAGACAATACAGCCTTGAAAAATTGTCTGGCATAGTGGGATTAGATGATTGAGTCAGGGTGTACACATCAGTGATAATTGTATAGGCATGATCAGTAGAAAATAAGAATACAGTATACAATGTGGGAAACCCCAATTAATATGTCTAGTATCTAAAATGAAAAAAGGAAAATATAATTCTGAAGACAGAGAAGAGGAGGAGAGAAAGATGAGATCAGGGATGAGATGTCGGTGAAGGGGACAAAAAGGGAATGGAGTGGAAAGGATAAAGGGGAGAGATGTTGGTGTAAGAAAGGGGGAAGGGGGAAAAGTGGAAGGAAGTGAGGAGTAGGGGGATGGGATGAAGAGTGGGTATTGGGGGATGGTGGGTAGGTGTAAAATATGTTGTTGAAGAGGTTGTGTAGGGAAGGATAGCTGTTAGGAAATATATAATGTTGAGCAAATTCTGAAGGGGGAATATCTTTATGGTGGCATGAGATCAGAAGCGTATGAATCCAATCTTACTCAGATTTGTTTATTTTTTTTCTCTGAGGATAGTTTCATAAAGGTGTTTAAGTAATTGTCTGCTCCTCTAGTAAATTGGGTCCATCTCCACCAAGTGTGGATGGACAACTTAGATAAGCCCTTCCATTCCGATAGAATGGTTTTGAGACCAATTGATAAAGTATATCTAGGAGGCTGGTTCCTCTTTGTTTAGAGTTTGTGTGACTTCGGGGGGAGGGGCGGAAGAGCCTCGAGCAATAGAAGCAAGGTTAGGGGACCATTTAGTATGCAAAACCTGTGGGATCGTTTCGCTAACCTCAGACAAGAACGTGTTACAGATTATACAGTAGAGAAACATGTGTTGCAGATCCCCTGATTCTTTCCTACAGCTCCAGCAATGATTTGTGCCTTTGAGTCCAAGTTTGAAGAGTGTAGAGGGGGTCAAGTGAGACATGTAAGCAATCCAGAGTCTACATTGTGCCAGAGAGGGAACGATGTTGGTTGTGAAATTAGACCATATGGAAGACCAGTTAGGGCCAACTTGCAGAGTCACATGAAAACTCCGCAAGATCCTGTGGAGTTCCCCGAATGGGTGAAATAAGGCACATTGCTTGCACTGACTTTTAACACTGGGACCTCATTCCTCACTGCAAAATAAATGCGAACTGCACCACGAGGTGCGCCGGAGGGCGTTGCTTCTCAAGTTGATTTTGCTGCCAGTCAAGTACATTTTCTACACGAGAAACTGCACCCCCCCATGAATGGTCAAGACCCGCTGCGTTGGAAAAATCTCACCAGGTGCCCTCCTAGTGACCAAAAATCGTGCTAGGGGATGCCAAATCTCATTAGCGCTTACCAACTTACCATTGGTGAGCCGCATATGAGAAAAAACTCCACCACGTGTTAGTTGGCAGAATTTGGCCAGAACTTTGTGTTACAAGCATAATGCAGAGTGGCCAAAATTCCACCAACTCCACCGTTGGGGCCAAATTTATTGCCCAGCCCTAGAAATATGTATTGTCTAAAATAGATTCCCATTTCTCTTGAATTGGTCTCGTCAAGGAAGATGATTTGGGTCATAAAATGGAATGAAGTTTGGATTCTATGTGCCCACCTATGGCCACTTTTACCAGAAGAGCTGGGAGGTCTTGTGGTTTTGGTGGGTAATGTTTAGCGAGAAGGGATTTAATTTTCAGGAAATTGTAAAAGTCTGGCGGTCTTAAGACCACCAAACTCGTGGTGGCGGTTGGACCGTCGTGGTCGTGACAATCCGACCGCCACATTCCGACCGTGGCGGAGCCGCCACAGTCAGACCGCCGACACCACCAGGTTGCCGCCAGTAGACAGCCTGGCGGTCTCAGTGGTTGTAATCTGCCAGGGGATTACGACTCCCTAATCCAGCCAGCCATTTCATGGTGGTTGGATGGCCATGGAAAGGCTGATGGAACGATGGTGTTGGTGGAAAGCACTGCCGTTGCTGCTGCACCCATCGCACCGTCACATTGCCACTGCTCGATTAAGAGCCGGTGTCAATGTTAAGGTCCTGTTTCCTTCTGGGCGGAAACGCTTTTTCCACCTGCCGGTCCAGCGGGAAACTTGTAATAGGGCCGGTGGTGTTCTGACCGCACTGGCGGTCAGATAATGGTACGAGTTTGGCCGGCAGCCTATGCCACCCGCCAAATTCGTACTGAGGGCCTATGTCTTATAGATTTAATTTGATTTAATATGGTCGAAGAGTAGAGGGTTTGAGGAAGTACCTAGGTCTGAGATGTAGAGGATACCTTTCTCTCCCCACTTTTCAAAGTACATATTTTTCTCAACCTCTTTAGGGCTATTATTATGCCATAGTGAGGCTAAAATGGAATATTTCATTTTATTCACTAGTTTATTGTCAATTTTCTGAAGGGTCTGGGAGGTGCCAGAAAGGATGACAGAGGAGTGATCTGCCACTATCTCTTTGGTTGTGATTATGGACATAAGGGAAAGTGGCAGGGAAGATTTTGCCTCTGTTGTGAGCCAGGTTGGTGAGAGATTATAAAGCAGGTTAAACCAGAAAATTCCATCTCGCAAGACACACCCTTTGATACCTTCGATAGTCCCGGAGTTTTGGGCATCCTAGGTTTTTGGGTAGTCTTAGTTTTTTAAGAGCAATTCTTGGCTTTTTAGAATGCCAGAGAAATTTGTTAAGGAGGAGGTCGACTTTTGTGAAAAATCTATTTATAAGGAGGAAGGTGACATACTTGAAATGTATGGCTGGAGTGCTCATCATCTTGATGGCTTTGATTCAACCATATCATGTGATGAATCTGTTCGTCCATTTTTCTAGGAGGTGCTTCATCTTAGATAAAGTTACACGCTAGAAACTTCGGCAAGGGACTACATATCCTAGATTGCTTTGAGCCCCCAGGAGGCGGCCATTTTCACCAGCACCTGCATCCACTTGATCAGACCAACAAGTACTATAAAGCACATGGGGGCACTTCACGGCGTGGGACGCGCTAGAAACTTTGGCAAGGGACTACATATCCCATACTGCTTTCAGGCCCCAGGAGGTGGCCATTTTCACCAGCACCTGCATCCACTTGATCAGACCAACGAGCGCTATAAGGTGGGTGGGGGCACTTTGTGGTGCGGGCCGCGCCCAGGCAAAGCCCAGGCCAGGGCAGGCCCATACACACCCGTCGAAGCCCGGAGGAGGCTGGGCTGGGCCACCCCCCTAACATTTATCTCCAAGTAGGCCTGGTTGACTCTCAATTTTATTATTGTATCCTCCTGCGGGTTGTATTATTGAACTAACTCTCAACAGAACACGTATCCACCAATTACGTTTCTTTGATGGGTAAAAGGAAAGCAACAGAGGGTGGGCAGGGGCGGTGTTAAAAACTAAGCAGAAAAGACATAAGCATGCAGCTAATAACTGTGTTATGGACAGAATTGACAACCTTCTTGGTGAATGTGAAGGAATTTTAATCTCTTCCCCGGATAATGGCCCCAACGAAACTGGGGGTGAGTGCTCCCCAGTCAGGAGGGGGCGGGTCACAAGAAAATTGCTGACATATTAGTAAAATGCGACCAACAGATCACAGCCTGTCATCACCCACCCTCCCTAGATCTTAGTGACTATATTCAGTGTACCAACCGCTTTAGCCCTTTAATAAATATCTCAGACCCACATGACGACCCCGACCCATGCATCAGGGTGGGTGGGTCAGAAAACATAAATGTTTATTAAGCCCAGACAAATGCACAGCACATCTTATGCACACAAGATTTAAAGAGGGAGGTGTCAGAACTCAAGTCTATGGTTAATTCCTTAATTGCAATAGTCAAGCAGCTAATTCCTTCAGATGCCACGGCCATCATGAATCATATCCGTAGCTCAATGCCAAATCCATTAGGTACCTCAATGAAGTTGCCCAAATCGCCAGCAACCAGTTTTTCTGGCCAACCTTTAGCTGGTGCTAAGATCAAGAATTCCTATCAGCCTCCCCCTCACAACAGCTTAGGAGCAGGAAAGGCATCTGATGCTTGCTACGAAAACCCCAAATTCACGAGCGACACTGTCCCTGAATGCACTGCACAGCCCACCATTGACCAGTTTCAATCTAAAAACACTGTTCTAATGGTCAACGTTCCCAAGCTACAAACACTGGCACAAGGGGAAGGGAGAGATTCTATTAGAAATAAGGAAATTCATTGCATCCCGCCAAGTAAGAGGCTGCTACTCTGCAATACGTGAGGGTATAATTGATGCAGTCAGAAGGCCTGATCCAGGCACACACTTTGACATGCTAAAGTTAACATTTAGGGGCGGGAGCATGGTGGATAACCTGGTGGCCCTAGACGCAAGGACAAGTGCTCCAGGACAATCCTGTATTCAGTTCAAATACCATAGGCCACCTGTGCACTATGGGATTTTCCCCAATCATTGCCCAGCAGGTAATCTATCTGCTCTCAGTAAAAATTATTGACTTGAAGTACCATCCGAAACACATGTTGAACTACTCTCCGACTTGTATAAAACAACTGTCCCTGGTCTGGCTGAAGTTCCCAACATTGTCACCACAAGCACCCACGTTCCTCTTCCTAACAGAATCCACCAGCCCGCCCATGACCCATTGCACAACCATGATAACATTGTACTCTCCCTTCCCCAGGAACATTACTTACCAATTCAAGAACAGACAGCCAAGCATGAGAACACCTCACCTAGGGTTAGGCCAGCTCCCCTAGATGGATACCACCACTCAACCCAAGACCTGCTGGGCAATAGTGATAACGATTCCTCCCTCCTCAACCAACTCCAACTGCCAAACCAACCTCTGGTAGCTAAACCTTGAAATATCACGTAAATGGACAGGGCGGTCCCTCTAATCACTGGGGTGTGACTTGTCTCATGGAATGTGGCAGGTTTGAGATTTTTCCTCCCACTCCCGTCCTTTACCTCCTTTATTGAGGAACACAACATATGTCTTCTCCAGGAGAATGGTCAACCGACCTACTCTTTTGAACTGGCTACTCAAATTTTTATATCCCTGCTTTTCCCAGTATCAGGGCCAGGCCTTCCGGGGTTTTAACCATTTGGACTAGAACATCACTAAACTGCTGTACATCACAGCTATCTATTGATTCCCCTGACCTGTTAGGTCTTCGCCTATCATTCGGGACAGACACAATTGTGATCATTTTTAACATCTACACTAGAGGGGTTGGGGGGGGTCGGGTCTCCAAATTCCTCTGTGTTCTGGAGGCATTTTTGCAAAACTGTCCCCGCCATCATAAAATCATTGTGGCAGGTGACTTCAATGTCACATTTGAACCTCTCGACTGGGATGATCTCGGGTCCACCTACAAGGAGGATCGGGCATAGTCTATCCCTGCCCTGGATATCCCACCCATCAAAAGGTGGACGCAGGTTGCTATTCAAGTAAAATCATTGACCAGGGAATTTGGACTCAGGGTGCTTAACAGCACGACCAAATCAGACGCAAAGGGTTGTCACACCTATAACAAAGTCAACCATACCATTAAAATTGATTATTGCCTAGTCGACATAAGACTATGGCCCCTAGTCATCGACATGATGGTTATTGAGAGATCTGAAAGCGATCATAACCCTCTTTCAGTCCATATGTCAGCTTTGTGTGACCACTTGTCCATGATTAACACCTCAGTAATATCACCAGAGGGGATTAGTCTGGTTAATGACAAATGTCACCTAAAGTGGAATAAGGTTCTGGTTCAACTCACGCTCATCAATGCTGCTAACAACTCCTTGAGGATTACATTGATGGGTTTAGAGGCGGGTCCCGCAATCCCCAACGAGGAAATAAGCTTAACTCACACCTCATGCTTCAAGGGTATTGCGGCCCACTTCTCAGTAGATATAGCTCCTGATGGCAAGAGGTTTAAGGGTAGGCATCGCTGGTTTAACAAAGAGTGCCGGTCTTCAAACAAGCATCTAATCAAAGCTATTAAATCTAAGGATGTAACCGCCATTCGCTCAGCTAGAAAGTCTTACAAGTCAGCTGTCTGCCAAGCCAAGCGTGAACAAGATGACAAGTGGTCGGAAGCACTTAGTGACACTGCACGAGAGAGGAACTGAAGTGAGTTCTGGTCCCTGGCAGCGCGCGACCCAGGAAACAGTTAATTGAACATTCCAACTAATATTGCTCCAAAGGACTGGGATGACCATTTTAGTGGGTTGCAGTCTTATGACCATGATAGTACAACTTCTGAACATGAGGACTCTTGCTCAAATATTACTCTAACACCCACCCCTCCAATGCTGCAACTGTTCTCCCAAGTTGACATAGCATATTCCTTAGGTACTCTAAAGCGTGGTAGGGCACCTGGCTCAGATGGGGTTCCAGCAGACCTATTCTTAAATAACATTGCAATCTGGTCAAGATATATCACCATTATAGTGATGCAATAGCATCTGTGGCGCCAATCCCTGAGTCCGGGAAGGGGGCTATTGTTGTCCCGATTTTTAAAAAGGATGACAGAGCTCTCCCCTGTAATTATAGGCTACTTGGCTTAATAGATCGTGTGCAGAAAGTGTTCTGTCACTGCCTTTTGGGCAAGATTAAAGACTGGATGACTGAACACGACATCCTTAGTCCCTTCCAGGCAGGTTTTCGTAAAAAAATATCTACCATTGAGCAAGCCCTTAGGTTTTTGCTTTTATACTAGAACACAGTTTTTATTGGCAAAGGGAATCTGTATGTTGCTTTTGTGGATTTGAAATCCGCATTCGACCTAGTATCCTGTAACAAGCTGTGAGAAGTCCTTTCCCTAATGGGAATCCCCAAGCTTTTTCTATTAATCCTGCTCCGTGAGGGTAATTATAGACGTGTCAGGAGGGATGACAAGCGGCAGTTAACTGACAGAATCCAGGTGTCAAGGGATGTACGGGAAGGATGTTTCCTTGCCCCCACCCTGTTCTCCTTCTACATTAATGATATTGTCCCCTCTCTACTCACAGTGGAGGCTGACGCACCATTGTCAGGCACACAGAAAATTCCGGTCTTGCTCTTTGCAGATGATACACTTCTGATATCCAGTACTCCAAGCGGATTACGGACACTCCTCAAGTGCTTTGAGGAATTTTGTTCCACGTGGGGACTTGAAATCAATGCTTCTAAAACAAAATTGATGACACTCAATCCCCACAGATCCTTCAGAGGGAAGTTTATTCTCGAGGGTACCCCACTTGAAAAGGTGAGCATATTTAGTTACCTGGGCATAATGTTAACTGAAAAAATGAATTGGAAATCACATTTTGCAAAGCAAGCACCAAAAGTAAAGCAAACAACGAGGGTTTTAATAAAGGATTTTTACCTCTCGCATACCAAACCAATATGCCCTACAATCCAGATACATGAAGCCAAGACAGTGAGCTCAGCCCTTTACGGGGCTGAATTGTGGGGCCATGTCAAAGGCCAAGAAATAGCTATTTCTGAAAATAATTTCCTAAGAAACTTGTGTCCCTCCCGCCAAGTACTCCACTGTTTCCCCTTTTTAAGGACTTAGGCAAGAAACGTATTAGCCACAAAGCCCCCCTACGTCCCCTTTTGTACTGGCGGCGTCTTTGGACTACCCCAGAGCTTGCCTCCTTTACTGTAGCCTTGCAGGTCATTTTAGAGGCTGACCATTCTTACAGTATCCCCTGGCTCAGACACATCAAGGGGCTACTTCATTCGCTTGGGTTTAGGGAACTCTGGGATTCTCTAACTACTACCTCCTTTCCTTCAAAAAGCAACCTAAAAAAATTGTATTGGCATATGGTAGACTTTAAAGATCTGGGGGTTGCACTTCACTCTACACTATCATGTGATTTTGCCAACCTAAAAGAGACATGCACATGTGAGGCTTTCTGGGACATAATCATGGTGCCAAGAGAAAGGAAGTTGTATATCCCGTTCCGCATTGGTACCTTGCCACTAAGATTACTTACCAGTCACTGGTCACATAAAGAAACAACCATCTGCTCAGCTTGCAAAGCACCCATTAAAAACCTCCCTCATGTCCTATTTGTCTGCCCTGCATATGCTGCCTCTCGTAGGAAATGGCTGGCCCCGGATTGTAGACTGCTGGGAGTTCGCAGGTCCGACATAGCCCTCTGAATTCTCAGACCAGACACTTGCCCGACGTTAGTGATTGCTGTTGCCAAAATCCTTGGGGCAAGCTGAATTGTCAGAGGACATTTTTTATCTGGATAATGGTTTTAGCAAGAATGTATCTATTCACTCTGGGAGTGCATTTAATTATTATTATTTTTTTATCTAGTTACATGTACTGTACATATTTTATATAACCTTGTGTATTTATTGATTGCTGCTATCTGCTTTTATGGCTCTTGTAGCCGAAATAAAGCTCTACTGACCAACTAGATAAAGTTAGTTTTTGTTGTGGTGAAAGGACTCTTTTAGGTCCAGACTGAACCATATCCCTAAGTACTTTATTCTGTTTTTCTACCCATACAAGGCCAGTGTTTCCATTAATTGTGCTAATGCACTGGATATTTAGGGGGAGAAAATCTTTTTTTTTCCTTTTTTGAGTGTGTACCCAGATAATATAGCATAATCACCAATTGTAGATATAACACTGGATATGGCAGATTCTTAATGGGATATAAAAATTAAAATATAATCTGCGCATGCTGCAATTTTCTGTGATATGACAGCAAAAAGATCCCTGGGATAGTAGCATTCCCTCTAATGCTGATGAGTAAAGGTACCATAGAAAGGTGAAATAGTAAGAGAGTGGGCAACACTGTCTGCTGCCTTGCTAATTTTGATAGGCTCCCATTAAAGCTAATTTTGGCTTTAGGGTCTTTGTATGTGGCAAGAACCATTTGGTGAAGATTGGGCCGAGGTTAAAAGACGGAAGTACTGCATATAGAAAAGACCAAGAGAAATTATCGAAGGCCTTTTCTGCGTCCAATGGTATCGCGCAAGCTGGTCAGAGAGGGCGTGCTTTACATCAGCATGACTAAGGGCATGATTTTGAGTTTAACGGAGAGTTTACTCCGTTGCAAATGTAACAGATTTCCCATCCGCCGTATTATAAGTTACATAAGCAATAATGGAATTGTAATACGATGAATGGGATATCTGTCACGTTTGTGACAGAGTAACCCCCTCCACCAAACTCTAAATCAGGTCCTTAATAATCTAATACTGCATGCACTGAATCTCCCTATGGTGAAGCATGTTTGTGTTTATCAGATATTTAGGATTGTAGCTCGTAGGGTCAGGGGTATCTTTTCCGTCATTTGAGAGAACAATTATGGCACCCTCCAAAGCTGTGTTCTTAACTGCACCAGAGGTAGCATAGTGGGAAAACAGGTCTTTGAGGGGGTGAATTAGAACTGAGCTCAATGTATCATAGAAGGTGGCTGGGAAGCCATCTGCCCTGGAGCTTTATCTGGTTTAAGGGATTTAATGGCTTTTCCAGCTTCTAGTTTAGAGATAGTTTGATCAAGCTTGGGTTTGACTTTGTCATTTATTTTAGGTATCGGGAGCTTATTAAGGTATTGTAAGTATGTTTCATATGGAGTATGATTACTTTTAGAGTTGAGATTCCGGTAGGACCGTTTGAAGGAGGTAAGAATATCTTTTTTGGTAGATGGAAATCCGTGATTGTTGTGATAGAAGTTATTTTTGTGTGTCTGTAGTTTTGAGAAAGGAGCTAGTAATTTTCCAGATTTGTTGCAGCCACAGAATGTGATACCTTTGTTTCTGTTGACAATAAGCTGTGCTTTGTTACTTAAGATTTTATTGAATTCATATTTTAGTTTTTTTAGAGGAGTTAGTTGTGATTTGTCTGTGTTTCTTCTCAAGGATTTTGATGTTCTGTTCTGAGTTATCTAGTTGTAGGTTGTTCTGTTTTTCCGAGACATGAGTTTAATTATGTGGCCACGGATGGTAGCTTTGAGGGCATCCCAAATTATTTAGGGGTTTAGGCCTGAAGTTTTATTAAGGTGTAGATACTGATATGATTTCTTGTGTAATTGCTTCCCTAAGTGTGTGAATTTCGATGAGGAAACTATCCATTTCCCATTAACTCGATTTTGGAACAGATTGTGTAACATCACAGGAGCTTGCGATTCATGAGTGATCAGACATAAGTAATTGATCAATAGAAGGATTAGAGATACTAAGGACATGTGTCTTGTTCACTAAGATACAGTCAATGCGAGCGAATGAGCTGCAAGGGTGGAAAAAGAATGCTTAGTCCTTGCTGGTGGGTTAACAAGTCTCTATATAGTCTTCAGTCTTTGGGTGTTGCATAGGTTAAGCATTTGTTTATGGGATTTTTGGGGCCTGAGGGTACAACTGGAGTTACTGTCAAGTATTCAGCCCCATGGGAGGTTAAAATCATTGCTTACAATTATTCTAGATTTAACAGGAATGAGTGAGTTTTTTATTCAGTTGAGTCCAGAAATCACAGTGCTCATTATTAGGGCCAAGAATAATTATGATGTAAAATTCAGTGTCATCTTTTTGCAATCTGGTTATAAGCCATCTACCTACTGAGGAAATGGCATGTAGAAGGAAGCTTTTGAAATGAGTGTAATGACACATTTTTTCTTTTTACTGGTCGAGGCGCATGGCAAAATCACTCACCAGGTTGGGCTTAGTATTAAAGCTTCTTTAAAGTCAACTTTTGTTTCTTTAAGAAGTACTATGTCTCCTTTTAATTTGTAGAGGTAGTCTAGGTTTTTTTGGTGTTTGGTAGGGTAGTTTAATCCCTTCACATTGAGGGTTAAGATCTTTAAGTTATGCATTGTAGGAGGCTGGCAATAGTGTATATGAAGTATCAAGTATGCAAGGCTGTTATAAGGAGTGGAAGAGATGCCCACTCGAGGTAGGGAGTAGGATGGGAGAAGAGAAACTTCACTGAGGCAGTGGTGAGGATGATGGGGGGTAACGGGGAGGGAGGAGAAAGGTGATGGGGGGGAGGGTAGAAGAAGGAGAGAAGAGGTAGAGAATAAAACTAAAGTCTCGAAAGGAAAACTAGCCCACCCTAGCCCACCCCACTCAAGCAGTAACATACAGGTAGGTGCTGGAGGCCACGAGGGGGCAGGCCTAGTAGCTACAGTCCTAGAGTGCTACGTCATAGTATCAATAATAGAAGCATATCAGTAGAAAACAATATGAACAGAGATAAAGAATTAATGCAAAATGAGTAATGTTGGCATGTTACAATATTTATCCTGGTATTAAAGACTACATTAATAAGCTATAAAAGATTTTCAGTGCAAATGAGTGTAAGGGGAGTTCACTGAGACATACAATAGCCAATGCAAAATAGGAGTACTGCAGCAAAGCTCACACAGTAGAGAATAGAGTCTTTGAGAACTGTAATATACAGGAACTAGTATACAAGTGACAGTCACACCAATAAATAGCTAGGATCAACAATGCAACACTACAACAATAAAGATAAAGGCCCTCATTACAACATTGGGGGTAAAAGCCACTTACCGCCGTGCAGAAGACCGCCGCGGCCGCGGAATTCCGCCACAGCTATTATGACCCACAGTTCGGAATCTGCCAAAATTCAGACACCCACACAAGTCCGCCGCACCAAATGTCAGTGATAAACTGGCGATAACAAAACCTCCACCGTCACGCTAACAGAAATACGCCCACACTATCACGACACACGAATCCACGCGGCGGTCTTTCAACCGCGGTATTCCATTGGTGGTACACACCGCTGTGCTCAAAATACACACACTCTTACAAAACACAGCCACATTGGACAATTCCAAATACACACACCTGATACACATACACACACCACTCCCACACACTCAATACACTATAAAACACACACCCACATCACCCACAAACCCTTACGACCACAAATCACGAACGAAAGCCAGAGAGAGACACCACCATCAACAACACTAGCATCCACAGGCACACAACACCATCACCCACATACCTTCCACGCACCTCACACAACACCCCACTACATATCAGCACACATATCACCCCACACACCACCCCACACATCACCTACACCACCCCATGGCACGGCAAAGACACCCCAGGTTCTCGGAGGAGGAGCTCAGGGTCATGGTGGAGGAAATCGTCCGGGTAGAACCACAGCTATTCAGATCACAGGTGCAGCACACCTCCATTGCAAGGAAGATGGAGCTATGGCGAAGAATAGTGGACAGGGTCAACGCAGTGGGACAGCACCCAAGAAATCGGGAGGACATCAGGAAGAGGTGGAACGACCTACGGGGGAAGGTGCGTTCCGTGGTCTCCAGACCCCACCTGGCAGTTCAGCGGACTGGCGGCGGACCCCCACCTCCTCCCCCACAACTAACAACATGGGAGGAGCAGGTCTTGGCGATTCTGCATCCTGAGGGCCTCGCAGGAGTAGGTGGAGGAATGGACTCTGGTAAGTCAAAGCTTTACTATTACATCCCCCACCCTATCTGCATGCCAGCACATACCCCCACCCCCTCACACTCACCCCCATCACTCCTACTCCTCACAAATGTCCCACTATCACAAACCACACATCCCAACACCAAGTCCTGCATGCAGCACCAAAGCATGGACACCCATCACTAAAGCATGCCCACTGCACATACCCATACACCCCCCTAAACCATCATCACACAAGGTCCCACACAGGAATGCTAGCACCGGGGTACATGGTCACCCATCCATTGCACACCTTGACACACACAGATGCAATAATCATGCCTTTATACCCCTGCAGGACCCTACCCAACATCACCGGACAGGAGGGTACACACATGTCCACACCACCAACAGAAGAGGCCCACAGTGATGACAGCACCTCTGTCCAGCTGGATCTAGATGACCAGCCCGGCCCATCGGGGACCTTGGGACAGTCAGTTCACCACACCCAGTCACAGGCCACTACAGACCTTCCACCCTCTGGAAACACCAGCACAGCACCCACCCAGCGGGCCCATACCTCCTTCCCCAGGACACATAAATCAGCAGTGTGCCCACCACTACAGGGAACCCAGGATAACCCACCACCCCAACAACAACAGGGACCTGGGGGCAGTGGTAGTGGGCACACGGTCCAGGGGACGGAGGCCCAGGAACACAGGGGAACTGGGAGGGCTGCTGTGCGACAGGGGGCGGACAGGCCCAGGGAACCCACTCTCCACGAGGTCCTCTCCTCCATCATGGGAGCCTACCACCACTCCCAGGAGACAATGGCAACGGTACTGGCCAAGTTTCAGGAGACCCAGCACCTGCAGGAGGAACAGTATATGGGCTTCAGGGAGGAACTCAGAACCATCAATTCCACCCTGGGCACCATTGTAGGGGTGCTGAAGGAAGTACCCAACACCAGGAGGGACAATGTGGCACTACAAGGGGCCCCTGACACTACCTGGACGATGAACTGCCCACCACCTTCGCCGGCACTAGTGGACAGGAGGCACCGCCACAGGACCACCACACCAGAACCCCACCCCCTGCAGAGGGAGAACCAGCTCGCAAACGGTCCCTGAGATCCAGGAACAAGACAGAGGACAATGCCAAGACTCCCGCCAAGAAATGAGACCACCCTGATTGTCATCCTACTGTCCCACTTTGTCACCCTGTCCATCCTTAAACTGCCCCAGCTCCACTTCCTATGCCCATTTGGGCAATGCACCTGTGAGACTAATAGACTGGACTCTGCCATGGACATTCCTCCGCCATTACCCCTCACCATTTTGATACCCCCTCCAATTGTGAGCACTAATATAAACAGCCTTAAAGCACAAAACAATCTGGAGTCTGTCTGTGATTTCGGAATACTGTATTAGCAATAACTGTGGCAAAACGCTCTTTCATTTGTAATGTCAACACACCTATGTCACACAGCTCTAGTCCATGAGGAATCAAAGCAGAGGTCACACTGTGGGACCCAGATCTGTGAAATCGTAAGGGAAAGTGACAACTCAGTGACCATACACTGGGTGAAAAAGACAGACAGTAGAGAGGTAGTAGTGTATAAGTACATGTAGTAGGCAGGTTTGTATTCTTACCTGTGTTTCACTGGAAATATTGCTGGATCACTGAGTCCCTGTTGTCCATGTCTTCTTCCTCTGCTTCCTCGTCTTCACTGTCCACAGGCTCCACAGCTACAACAACACCGCCATCTGGACCATCCTCCTGCAGAAAGGGCACCTGTCGTCGCAAAGCCAAGTTGTGAAGCATACAGCAGGCGACGATGATCTGGCACACCTTCTTTGGTGAGTAGAATAGGGATCCACCTGTCATATGGAGGCACCTGAACCTCGCCTTCAGGAGGCCGAAGGTGCGTTTGATCACCCTCCTAGTTCGCCCATGTGCCTCATTGTAGCGTTCCTCTGCCGTTGTCCTGGGATTCCTCACTGGAGTCAGTAGCCATGACAGGTTGGGGTAACCAGAGTCACCTGCAAATGGCGAGGGAGAACTGTTAGACAAACACTAACATGGAAGGATATCCCCAGACCCAGGCAACCATTTCCACTGACTAGCTTCCAGGTGCTCACCTAATAGCCACACACGGTGCCTCTGGAGTTGCCCCATCACATAAGGGATGCTGCTATTCCGCAGGATGTAAGCGTCATGCACTGAGCCAGGGAACATGGCATTCACATGGGAGATGTACTGGTCTGCCAAACATACCATCTGTACATTCATCGAATGATAACTCTTCCCGTTTCTGTACACCTGTTCACTCCTGTGGGAGGGACCAAAGCCACATGTGTCCCATCAATGGCACCTATGATGTTGGGGATATGTCCCAGGGCATAGAAATCACTTTTCACTGTAGGCAAATCCTCCACCTGAGGGAAAACGATGTAGCTCCGCATGTGTTTCAGCAGGGCAGACAACACTCTGGACAACACGTTGGAAAACATAGGCTGGGACATCCCTGATGCTATGGCCACTGTTGTTTGAAATGACCCACTTGCAAGGAAATGGAGCACTGACAGCACCTGCACTTGAGGGGGTATTCCTGTGGGATGGCGGATAGTTGACATCAGGTCTGGCTCCACCTGGGTACACAGTTCCTGGATTGTGGCACGGTCAAGCCTGTATGTGATTATCACATGCCTTTCCTCCATTGTCGACAGGTCCACCAACGGTCGGTACACCGGAGGATGCCGCCATCTCCTCACATGTCCCATCGGACGGTGCATATGAACGACAACAGCGAGCACAGAGTCAAACAACTCAGAGGTACGTACCCACAGCTTACACAGAACATCATTCATACTCAAAAAGTGGCCTGTATGTGTGTTGAGTCTAGGCCTAGGTATGTGTGATGCAGTTGAAAATGAAGCCATGTGGGCCCCTGAAATGGCGGCTGCTTGACCTCTAAAGTGGGACAATGGGATGTGAGGTAACTGCGCTGGTGTTGTACACCGTTGTGGTAGGCGGTCGAAGACCGCTGTGCAATGCTGCATTGGTTAACATTGGACCCTATGGGTCCCAGGAGCCAATGATTATGTACGCCGGCGGTGACGGTACGCACCGCCGCGGACGTGACCGCCGTTTTCTATCTGTTCAATCACTCGATACCTGATCTTCGACAGGAGAGGACCTACACTGTAAGTGCTGCTGTGACCTCAGTCTGGAAGAAACAATGGCTCGAGTGTCTGGGGAAAGGGCCCCTGCCTTCACATCGGAAAAGTTGGAGAAACTCGTGGATGGGGTCTTCCCCCAGTACACGCTACTCTACGGTCCTCCAGGCAAACAGGTAAGTACCCTAGGAGCATGATGTATGGGATATGCCTGTGTGGAGAGGGGTGGATGTAAGAAGGAAGGGGGGAGAGTGTGGCGTGCATGAAACAACGGTGAGTGCATGTGCCACATGGCAAGGGTAGGGATGGGGGCCAATCACTTTGACGGTGCAGTTGGTAATAACTTTCTCTTCCCCCTGTATAAATCATGTAGGTCAGCGCCCACCAGAAAAAACATATTTGGCGTGCCATCGCCAAGGACGTCCGGACATTGTGGGTCTACCACAGACAGAGCACCCGCTGCCAGAAAAGATGGGAGGACATTCGCCGCTGGAGCAAGAAGACGGCGGAGGCTCAGCTGGGGATGGCCTCCCAACGTGGGAGGGGTGTCCGTCTCACCATGACCCCCTGATGTTCAGGATCCTGGCGGTGTCATACCCGGAGTTGGATGGACGCTTGAGGGCATCACAGCAGCCACAAGGGGGTGAGTACACTCACATTCTGCTGACTTTGCGCGCAGTGGAGGGGTCTGGGTGGGGGAGGTGGGCTGTGGCTTTCCCTAGGCCAGGGCGAGTTCCGTAGGCAAGGTCCCTTCATAAGGCAGGCCCTGTGGCACTCCACCCCACCTCTGTAGAGTGCCAACTACACCTAGTCATGCCCCTGTGTCATCTATGTGTGCAGATGTCGTCCATAGCCTTGCAGGCCATTTCCCAGGAATTGAACAGTGGAGCCCAAGCGCGTGGCATAGTGCAGGGGGCTTCTGTGTCTGTCGTGTCCGCCAACGGTAGCGGTAATGCATGCACTCAACATGTCTTTCTTCTGTCGTCCCCCCCTTTTTGTGGTCTCCCTGTTCTTGTGTGCATTAGCATCACCAGGCGGAGGAGCAGTGGCACCGGAGCAGGATGGAGCTGCATCCCACATGGCCATGGAGGGCCACACTACGGACTCGGAGTTCACCAATGGGACAGAGGGCGAGGGGAGCTCCACGGCGGGGACAGGAGCTGAGACCAGTGACACGGACACGTCCTCTGATGGGAGCTCCCTTGTGACGGCGGCAACATCTGTGCCCCCCATCTAAAGGTACAGCTGCCACCCCCACCTTCCAGCACCGCCCTCCCAGAAGCCCCTCAGCCTGTGCCCCGTGCCCGCTCACCCGGGAGGGTGGGCATCACCTTCGCCCCAGGCACCTCAGGCCCTGCCCCAGTCACCCCAGCTGCCCTCAGTGAGGAGGCCATTGACCTCCTCAGGTCCCTCACTGTTGGGCAGTCTACCATTTTGAATGCCATCCAGGGTGTAGAAAGGCAGTTGCAACAAACAAATGCATTCCTGGAGGGCATTCATTCTGGTCATGCGGCCCTTCAGCGAGCTTTTCAGACTCTGGCCTCAGCACTGATGGCAGCCATTGTCCCTGTGTCTAGCCTCCCCCCTCCAACTTCCTCCATCCCGACCCAATCCCCTGTACCTCAGCCTATCCCAAGCACACATACAGACCAGCATGCACACACGTCAACACACAAGGGAAGCTCAGGCAAACATAAGCACCACACATCCCACAGGCACTCACGCAAGCATCACACACATGCAGACACACCAACATCCACTGCCTCCACTGTGTCCCCCTCCTCCTCGTCTCCCTCCTCCCTCCCTGTCTCGTCTACACTCACACCTGCATGCACTACCTCTACAGCCACTATGCCCCTCTCCAGCACACCCATCACCACACCCCGCTCACGTGCAATCACCACCCCCACTACCACTCACACGTCCCCTGTGTCCTCTCCCAGTGTGTCTGTGACGCCCCCTCCGAAGATACATAAACGCAGGCACACACCCACCCAACAGCCATCCACCTCACGACAGCCTCCAGCGCATGCACCTTCACCCAAAGTCAGCAAATGAACACCTCCTACAACCAGAACCTCTTCCTCCACTCCCAAACCCCCTCCAGCTACCCGTCCCAGTGTGTCAAAAAAACTTTTCCTGTCCAACCTTGACCTCTTTCCCACACCTCCCCCACCCCGTCCGTCTCATAGGTCTCGAACCAGCACCTCAGCCACAACATCTCCGGGACCAATGGTGCCTGTAGTCACCGGAATCTGGAGTGCACCGGCCACCAGGGCAGCCAGTGTGGCACGGAGCCACAGCACAGACAGTCCCCCACCTGTGAAGCATCAGAAGTTGGCCAGTGCCCGGCGGGAGAGGGGGAAGACTCCAGCCACCAAAGCCGCTCCCAGGGGTCCCGGTGGGAGTGTGGAGTCAGCTGTGACACCTTCCAAGGTGGGGAAGGGCCACAAGAAACCCGGCAAGTCTCGGAAGAGCAGCACGGCGGAGAAGACCGACATCATCCCCGCTGCCCAGGAGGCCACCGCCAGCACAAGCCCAGCTGCCCAGGAGGCCACTGCCAGCACAAGCCCAGCTGCCCAGGAGGCCAGCACCAGCCTAGCTGCCCAGGCGGCCACCGGCAGCACCAGCCCAGCTGGCCAGGAGGCCACCACCAGCACAAGCCCAGCTGCCCAGGAGGCCACCGCCAGCACAAGCCCAGCTGCCCAGGAGGCCACTGCCAGCAAAAGCCCAGCTGGGCCATGAAGGACTGCCAGCAAAAGCCCCGCTGGGCCATGAAGGACCGCCAGCAAAAGCCCTGCTGGGCCATGAAGGACCGCCAGCAAAAGCCCCGCTGGGCCATGAAGGACTGCCAGCTGCTGAGTCCCTGCAATGGAGACCGCCGTCTCAAGCACCGCTGACCAGGGCACCGCTGTCTCAAGCACCGCTGAACAGGGCACCGCCGTCTCAAGCACTGCTGAACAGGGCACCGCCGCCTCAAGCACTGCTGAAAAGGGCACCGCCGTCTCAAGCACCGATGAACAGGGCACCGCGGCATCAAGCACTGCTGAACAGGGCACCTCCATCTCAAGCACCGCTGAACAGGGCACCGCCGTCACAAGCATCGCTGAACAGGGCACCGCCGCCTCAAGCACACCTGGCCCATGAGCGCCAAGGGCACTGACGCTACTGAGTCCGTCACGGGCAGGATGAAGCACTCTGGGCACCATGCCCCCTCCAGAACCAGTGGAGAGATCCATCCACTAACTCTGTCCTTAGCAGGATGAAGCACTCTGGGCACCAGGCCCCCTCCAGAACCAGTGGAGAGATCCATCCACTACCTCAGTCCTTAGCAGGATGAAGCACTCTGGGCACAAGACCCCCTCCAGAACCAGTGGAGACTGTTATCCACTTGAGAGACTGTGGCTTTGCTCTCCCCAGGATGGAACAGTGGGCAAGCCACCCACTGTAGAGACTTGAGAGACTGTGGCTTTGCACTCCCCAGGATGGAACAGTGGGCAACCCACCCACTGGAGAGACTTGAGAGACTGTGGCTTTGCACTCCCCAAGATGGAACAGTGGGCAAGCCACCCACTGTAGAGGCTTGAGAGACTGTGGCTTTGCACTACCCAGGATGGAACAGTGGGCAACCCACCCACTGGAGAGACTTGAGAGACTGTGGCTTTGCACTCCCCAGGATGGAACAGTGGGCAAGACACCCACTGTAGAGACTTGAGAGACTGTAGCTTTGCACTCCCCAGGATGGAACAGTGGGCAAGACACCCACTGTAGAGACTTGAGAAACTGTGGCTTTGCACTCCCCAGGATGGAAGGATGGAACAGTGGGCATGTAGCCCCCTCGTGGATTTGGCGTCGTGCAGTCAACCGGCTGAGGTGCCCCCCTTTCCCTCCCCCTGAGGTGCCTGTTTAGTTGCTGTCTGATGCCCCTGCAGTGTTCTTTCCGTCATGGTCGGGGATCTTGTGTGGGCCTCGCCCATACCGTGTGGGCCCAGTGTTCCACGGACTTAATTGGAGCACTACCTGGACTACTATGCTTGGTATATATTTTGTAAATGGTGTATATATATATTTTTGCCTACTTGATTTTAATATATTACAATGGTTACACTCATTTTCTATTGTCCTTGCATTCTTCTGGAGGGTTTGGGGGGTGTAACTGTGAAGTATTAACATGCATTAGTGTGTGTGTTGTAGTGGGTGGGGGTGTTGCGTGTTGCGTGTGTATGTCCCTGTTTTTCCCTCCCCTGTGTCGTAGGTGCAGTACTCACCGTGGTCTTCGCCGCCGCCGTCCGTGCTCCTGGTAGAGGAGCAGTAAGACTATCGCAGGTAGAATTTGGAGTTCCGGGTCCATGGTGTCCTCGTTCCTCGTGGGGTGTGTAGAGGTAAGCGTTTTCCCTTTGGAATTCCTGTTTCCGCTGTGTTTTTTATCCGCGGTGAAACCGCCTCGGAAAAGGTGGCGGATTGGCCTGTTGTGATACTGTGGGCGGTACATTGTCTCCCGCCTGTCTGTTGGCGGTGACCGCCATGCTGTTTGTTTGTACCGCCGTGATGGTCAAAGTGTTAAAGTGGCTGTCTTTGTTGGCGGTTTCCGCCATGGTCGTAATTGCAAATTTTGTTACCGCCGGCCTGTTGGCGGTCTCACCGCCGCTTTAACACCGACCGCCAGGGTTGTAATGACCACCAAAGTGATTTGCCCTGTGGACAGGAAGAGGAATTTGACCATGAGGATATTATGAAGACCTGTTATGGCAATTCAATCCAGACCATAAAGGACGGAGGCATGGGAGTGTTCCATTATTGGTAGGTGTGTGGCTAAGAGTTGAGCAAAAGAAGATCATAAATGGAGCATGTATTGTGTTTGTGTGATCCATATGGGCCTTAAGGAGTGTATGGAGGGAGGAATATTGGTAGAAAAGAATATTAGTCTGTTGAGAGTCATGCAATGACACAGTGATAGATCTTTAATGACAATGATTATAAGTAGAAGGCAGACCTTACAGGGTAAGTAGTTTGCAGAGCAAATAGATAGTGCTGATGTATTAGGATGGGACACATTGTGACCAACCTCTGAGGAGTTGTGGCAAGTTGATAACGTCTGTATTGTATCTGCATTGTGTGTGGTTAAGTGTAGAGATAACAAACCCTATCTTATCTGTTATTGAAATGCAAGTATCTAATAAGTATCTTACTTTGTTAGGAGAATCACGAACGTATTCGAGTGGAGAAAGGCTAACAGACAATATGAATACACTATCAGGTAGCCATGTTCAAATCCTGAATATCGCCGATGAAGGAGCCCAATTCTTCATGATTGTCAAAAACTGCTTTATTGCCAAGAAGATTTGCAGACATGCGAGCCAATTAAAGAGAATTGTGCAGCCAGGTCTTTATGAGTTTTCCTCTTGGGCACGAATGCTTTTCCTCTTTTTACAGTGTCTTTAGAACAGTTTTGAGATATACCCATAAATGAAACATGCCACATAATTTTCTGCACTTTTTTCATGGTAGAAATCATGATCTGTTCTTTGTGTGAGTATTGAAGAGGTCTGAAGATAAGGGCTCTGGGATAGGAGATGTTTTGAGGTTTATGTGTTGGTACCCTCAGGGGACGGGTTAATCGAGCTCCTTTTCAAAGTTGATTCCCAGGAGTAGAAGAATACATTTTTTCACAACGACAAAGCAGAATAGGGCTTAATCTTCAGAGCCTTCAGAAGCCCAATGATGAGGAGGTTTCCTGTTCTGTAGCGATCTTCCTGAACTATGATGTTCCTTTCACATTGGGCAATTATTAGCGTGGTAGCTGTTAGATCTTTGGGTGAGCTCTGTTTGTGATCCTCAAGGATGCTTATCCATGACTCAGCTTAAGACATTCTACCTCCCAGTAGCTGTATTTCTTGCTTAATGCATGTAGAGTCATTTTGCATCATGTCTGCGCGGGTTTTTGTGGATTGTGCCAGGATGTGAAGGGTTTCAAGCTTCCCCATGATGAAATCCAATGTAGGGCCAGAGTCTAGTTTGGGTTTGGATTAGGGAGTCTGAAGCAGGGGGCTACAGTTTGGAAATTTTTTCCAGGTTTCAAGTCTTTGTGACCCCCTTTAGCGTCTTCAGGTTAATTTATCCTAGTGTGAGCCATACTAGTATAGAAATCCGGGAGTAGGATAGTATAGTCAGGTACTTAATGGTAGTAGTAGTGTATTTATCAGACCGTAGTAAAGAAACAAATCCTCTCTTTGCAGATAAGGTAGTAAGTCTTGACGCAGTACATGCACTATAGAATGCAAAATGGCAGCTCAAATACAATGGAGTAGCTCAAGGTAGTTTTGTAGAATAG
Source organism: Pleurodeles waltl (assembly GCF_031143425.1). Taxonomy (NCBI): domain Eukaryota; kingdom Metazoa; phylum Chordata; class Amphibia; order Caudata; family Salamandridae; genus Pleurodeles; species Pleurodeles waltl. The sequence continues at coordinate 83,110,157 of NC_090443.1, read as the reverse complement.
AGAACGTTGTTCTAATTGGTAGACTTTGGTCCAGAGCTTAGAATGTGATTCAAAATGAATAGTGGAACATCTGAGGCCCATACTTAAGTCAAGCAAATCACATTAATTAGTTGCTGCTGGATTCTCAAATCTCCTACCGAAATTAGTCATTTGACTGGTAAAGGTGGTAGAACGTACCCTTCAGAGAGTAGAATGTATGGATGGTTAGTTTATGTAGATGGAATTCGGCAGAGCGGAGTTGATGGTCGCACGGATGCCTTGCTTTGCTCACCATGTATTAAATGGCTTTGTCAACAGAGTGGCTTTTTTGAGGGCAGGCATTTGCGATCCTCTCTGGCAGGTCACATGCTGCTCAAGAAACTTCACCAGGGGTTGAAAATTCAAGGCTGAAAGCAGTGTAAGTGGTGCACTACATTTACTGACCTCAAAATATGGGCTTGGTGTTTGAAAGTGGCATTTGTAGGCAGTGGGGAAAGCTGAGATAAGTATTGGTGCAGTGGGGCTGGGTACCTAGGCAGCCTTCTTCTCAGGCAAAACCCACAGCCCCCAGAAAGAAACAGTGTTAATCGGAAAAAAATGACTTTCAGAATTACAGATGTTTCTTACCTAACCACCCTACCGTGCTTCTCAAGACCATCCTCTGCAGTCTCCAACTGGTCAAGGTCACAGCGTGGAGGTCATTCCATGGTCTGCATACAGGCTTTGATAGTTTTTAGGTTTTCGATTTTGGCCAAAGCATCCCCGGCGATCCACAAACCCTACTCATCCTCCTTCCCTCTAACAGAAGCCTTATTAAGCTTTTCCTGTTTAACTCACTCCACCTGACCATAAGAAAGGCAGGAAGTCCACACCCTGGGGTGTGCCAGAAGACCATGCCCAGTGACTTGAGATCAATCAAACACCCCTGCCCCAGTCCAATAGAGACACTGGTCTGCTGAAAGCACAGTAGCAGCAAGGCATGTCATAGGCCTGGTCACAGCAGTGTCTCATGTTGCACAGCTCTTGTCAGACCGGGGAATTAAAGGCAATGGCTTTGATCTTTGGTAATTGTGGCATGTCCCACGGAATAGAAGCACTGAAAATGTCAACAGGTCTGGCAGATTAAAGTGCCTTCTTTTGATGGGTTTACTATATATGCCAACATTTTCAAATTTGAAAGAGGGAGAGATTTTGAAAAAGAACTTTATTTTCCCTTTAAACATACATTGAAGCAAATTTAGGTCAGAGACTGCTAAAATAGAGGCATTTTTGACATTAAAAATCTGGAGTGTCCCGTCTGAATCAGATGTGTAGACATGCATGGTTTAGGCTCTAGAAATAAGTCACCATACATGCGCTGCCACTCACCTTTGCACTTATGCCTCCATTTATCAATTCACAAACTTATTCTTGCTTTCACTCTCAGACACGAACATAATAAAACACACATAAACTCAATAGCATACGCAAGATATACTCAACAAGTCAAAAAGAAAATATGTTGCTGTCTAAACATAGCTTGAATATGCTTGCAATAACACAATTGAAACATAGCAGTGAGTGTCCATCGTACAGTTGGATTGTACATAGTCCTAGTTCCAGCATCACCACCTCATTTAGAACCAACATATTGGCCATCTTGGAATGGCAAAACAATGATACACTAGGACAACAGCATTCAGGATGGTTGCCTGGTTTAGAAGAGTGGCCACACAGAATGCGATGCACTGCAGATGAAATGAGTGTCACTGCCGGGGGAGCTGTGGTATCCTCTTAAGAAAAATTAAAATAAAAAGAGGAGAAGCAAAGAAATAAAAGGAGAACTAGAAAACAAGGAAATTGAAAACGAAAGAACTGGTCAACTAGCCCTGACACTGAAGCGTAGTCCTTTTCAGAAGGATGTGCATTTGTGATCAGAAAATGTCGCCATTCACCGGACAAGAGAGACAATGTCTGAAGTGGACTGACCCATTACCACATTTTGAAGCTATCATGGATGCAAGTTGGTGAAATACACCTTTAGAAGGCGAGGGCTGACCAAAAGGCCCTTTTTGTGTCTCTATCTGGATATATATTTTTATATATATATATATATATATATATATATATATATATATATATATATATATATATTTGGATGTATGCATTATTTAATGGTTTTTATATTACGAGATTCTGACAGACAGCTAAGTCTGCCGGGCCTTCCAAAGAGGTTCTAGAATGATTAAATACAGTGTAAGTCTTTTTGTCCCCTAGGTCTCTTCAAAGGAGACAGCCAACAGCAAAACCCTTCCCTACCAATGTAATCCTGTGAGATTTCATGTAACAAAATACCTGACTGCATGCTTTAACACAGTGGAAAATAATCCAAACTTAAAGGTCTATTGGCACTAACATAAGTGTTACACACTAAATAAATCAAGCCTATTGACTTTGTTGCAACTTTTTATAATAAACAAATGATACCTACGACATCTGAAATATCTTTTCCTAGCGAACCAATCCACCCTTTCGCTTTTATGATTGGCTTGTCACCATAATCAAGTAAGGCATACTGTTTTGAGCTTACATTTCCAACAATCAGCTGGGCTACAGTTATAAAATTACAAAAGCATACACAGTTGCAGTTGACAAAGCAAACTACCATCTCTCCTCAGAGGGCCTAAAAAGGATTCTCATTGTGGAAATTGTTTATATTCACGGTTTGTCAGAGGGAATAATCAGTAGCAAGTCCCTTGCATACTATAGTCATTTGTGAGATTCCCTGTAACACAATTTCGATCAGTATTCTTTAATTCAGAGTAACAACAATGCACTCATACCCCTATTGATTTTAATGTGTACTTTTCACAAAAATGTTTCTAATAAACAATCAGGCCTATGGCCTTCATCATTGGCCTGTTACCATAACCTACATAAACCTATTGCGTTAAACATAAACTTTTCAACATGGCAACTGTGAGGTGTAACGTAATAAAACTATAAATATGTACAAAATCACAGAACAAAATTCCTCCAAATAGAACCTAACAAGGATTCCCATAGTGCACATTTTCTAGCCCCATGGTTTCTTCCAGTCAGCCATCAACACCAATACCCTTGACTACTACAGTAATTAGAGAAATTCCATGTTCCCAAATACCTGCCTACAGGCCTTAGCCAGACCCAGATTGACTGTGTTTTTTACCGAGCATTTCCCTTGTGGGCTAGAGCTTTTGCAGGCTGGGTTTTAGGATATGGAGGCCTCTTCTGGCTTCTCTGTTGCTTTCTCCATCTTCCCAAGGTAATTACAGAAGACACACAGGGGGGCTTTAGGAGAGAGGGAAAGAAAAGTGAGAGAAAAGAGAGGTGAGACAGCAAAGAGGAAGGGAACAGAGTCAGACAGGGAACCAAAATCAGCACTAGCAAAAATGCTCAAACCAGCCCGCCCCTTTCCTCCTCTCTCATCTCTCTCTTTCTTCCCTCTCTATCCTCTCTCTGTCTGACCCCTAAAACCCCCTCCCTCGCCCTCATACAAGCTGCAATTACCTACAGAAGCTGGGGAAAGTGGCAGAGGTGTTAGCAAAAGCCCCTGGCTTAACAAATGGCATCCAATAGCTCCAGCCCACCAGTAAAATGTCCGGTTAAAAAACAGGCGGTTCGGGCCAACATACCACCCTCTCAATAGGGCCTAACAATAATCAGGGAAACTCTTCTACTGAAAGAGTTTGCATGAGTGGGTGATCAACCCAGAATGGGGACTATAGTATTCTATGAAACTACATGTAGCAAATGTAGGAAGGTAGCCTCTTTCTAGCTTTGTTACCCCCACTTTTGGCCTGTTTGTGAGTATATGTCAGGGTATTTTTACTGTCTCACTGGGATCCTGCTAGCCAGGGCCCGGTGCTCATAGTGAAAACCCTATGTTGTCAGTATGTTTGATATGTTTCTCTGGGATCCTGTTAGTCAGGACCCCAGTGCTCATGGGTTTGTGGCCTACATGTGTTCCCTGTGTGGTGCCTAACTGTATCACTGAGGCTCTGCTAACGAGAACCTCAGTGTTTATGCTCTCTCTACTTTTAAAATTGTCACTGCAGGCTAGTGACTAATTTTACCAATTCTGATTGGCACACTGGAACACCCTTATAATTCCCTAGTATATGGTACCTAGGTACCCAGGGTATTGGGGTTCCAGGAGATACCTATGGGCTGCAGCATTTATTTTGCCACCCATAGGGAGCTCAGACGATTCTTACACAGGACTGCCACTGCAGTCTGAGTGAAAATACATCCACGTTATTTCACAGCCATTTTACACTGCACTTAATAACTTATAAGTCACCTATATGTCTAACCCTCACTTAGTGAAGGTTAGGTGCAAAGTTACTTAGTGTGAGGGCACCCTGGCACTGTCCAAGGTGCCCCCACATGGTTCAGGGCAATTTCCCGGACTTTGTGAGTGCGGGGACCCCATTACACGCGTGAACTACATATAGGTCAATACCTATATGTAGCGTCACAATGGTCACTCTGAACATGGCCATGTAACATGTCTAGGATCATGGAATTGTCACCCCAATACTATTCTGGTATTGCGGGGACAATTCCATGCATCCCCGGGGCTCCAGCATAGGGCCCGGGTACTGCCAAACTAACTCTCTGGGGTTTTCTCTGCAGCTACCACTGCTGCCAACCCTCAGACAGGTTTCTGCCCCTCTGGGGCCTGGGCAGCCCAGTCCCAGGAAGGCAGAACAAAGGATTTCCTCTGAGAGAGGGTGTTATACCCTCTCCCTTTGGAAATAGGTGTTAAGGGCCTGAGAGGAGTAGCCTCTCCTGGCCTCTGGAAATGCTTTGAAGGGAACAGATGGTGCCCTCCTTGCATAAGCCAGTCTACACCGGTTCAGGGATCTCCCCAGCCCTGCTCTGGCATGAAACTGGACAAAGGAAAGGGGAGTGACCACTCCCCTGAACAGCACCTCCCAGGGGAGGTGCCCAGAGCTCCTCCAGTGTGTCCCAGACCTCTGCCCTCTTGGATGCAGAGGTGTTAGGGCACAATGGACAGCTGAGTGGCCAGTGCCAGCAGGTGACGTCAGAGACCCCTCCTGATAGGTGCTTACCTTTCTCTGTAGCCAATCCTCCTCTGAGGGATATTTAGGGCCTCTCCTGTTTGTATCTCACCATATAAGGAATGCAAGAGCTCACCAGAGTTCCTCTGCACTTCCCTCCTCGACTTCTGACAAGGATCAACCGCTGACTGCTCCAGGACGCCTGCAAAGCCGGAACAAAGTAGCAAGAAGACTACCAGCAACATTGTAGTGCCTCATCCTGCCGGCTTTCCTGACTGTTTCCTGGTGGTGCATGCTCTGAGGGCTGTCTGCCTTCATCCTGCACTGGAAGCCAAGAGGAAATCTTCTGTGGGTCGACGGAATCTTCCCCCTGCCAACGCAGGCACCAAACCTCTGCACCACCAGTCCTCGAGGTCCCCTCTCATCTTGACGAGCGTGGTCCCTGTAACACAGGAGCTGGATCCAAGTGTCCCTGACAGTCCAGTGGCCCTTCTGTCCAAATTTGGTGGAGGTAAGTCATTGCCTCCCCACGCCAGACAGTAATCCTGTGTACTGCGTGAACTGCAGCTGCTAGGGCTTCTGTGCACTTTTGCTAGACTTCCTTCATGCACAGCCTAGCCCAGGTCCCCAGCACTCTGTCCTGCATTACCCAACTTGCTGAGTTGGACTCCGACTTTGTGGAACCCTCTTTTGTTGTGCTAAGTTGACCATTGTGCTCAGATCTTCTGAATGCCTGTTCAGGTGCTTCTGCAGGTGCTGCCTGCTTCTGCATGGGCTCTCTGTATTGCTGAGCACCACTTTTGTCTCCTCCTCCAAGGGCCGACCTCCTGGTCCTTCCTGGGCCCTGGCAGCACCCAAAATCCTCAACTGTAATTCTTGCAGCTAGCAAGGCTTGTTTGCAGTCTTTCTGCATGGAAACAACTCTGCATCCTCAAGCACGCCATGGGACATCTTCTGACCAAAGGAGAAGTTCCTGGCACCTTCTGTTGATGCAGAATCCTCAGCTTCTTCCACCCAGAGGCAGCCCTTTTGCACCTTCATCTGGGGTTTAGTGGGCTCCTGTCCCTTCTGGACACTTGCTTGACTCTTGGACTTGGTCCCCTTCCTTTGCAGGTCCTCAGGTCCAGGAATCCGTCTTCAGTGCTTTGCAGACAGTTGTTGTCTTAGCAGTATCCCCTATCTCGACTTTACTGTCTTTCTGGGGTAGTAGGGTAACTTTACTCCTACTTTTCAGGGTCTTGGGGTGGGGTATCTTGGACACCCTTAATGTTTTCTTACACTCCCAGCAACTCTCTACACACCACACTAGGCCTTGGATCCATTCGTGGTTCGCATTCCACTTTTGGAGTATATGGTTTGTGTTGCCCGAGGCCTAATGTCTCCTATTGCATTCTATTGTGTTCTACAGTGTTTGAACTACTTTTCTAACTGTTTACTTACCTGATTTTGGTTTGTGTGTATATTTTGTGCATATTACTTACCTCCTAATGGAGTATATCCTCTGAGATACTCTTGGCATATTGTCACTAAAATAAAGTACCTTTATTTTTAGTAACTCTGAGTATTGTGTTTTCTTGTGATATAGTGCTATATGATATAAGTGGTATAGTAGGAGCTTTGCATGTCTCCTAGTTCGACCTAAGTTGCTCTGCTATAGCCACCTCTATCAGCCTAAACTGCTAGAACACTTCTAATCTACTAATAAGGGATAACTGGACCTTGCACAAGGTGTAAGTACCACAAGGTACACACTATAAGCCAGGCCAGCCTCCTACAACAAAATATCTGTAAACAGCGTGCAACAGTGTGGTAACAATCCACTGTTACCAGACTTTGACTTTAACAAATGATTTTCACACTAAATAAGCCAGACTTACAGTCTTTGCCATAATTTTCCTAATAAACAGACCATATGTACGGCATCTGGGATTACATTTTACAGTGCACCAATCAGCCTTACAGCTCTTTTTGTTAGCATGTCACCTACTATTTTGTCATAACATTACAGAGGAATACAAAATTACAGCTAGCAAAGCAAAATACTGTCTCTCCTAAGAGTGCCTAATAAGGATTCCCTTAATATTATCTATATCCATGGTTTGTAGCGGGTTAACCAACAACTCATGCCTGCTACAGTATCCGTGGAATTCCATATAAAAAATCCTTCTCTGTTGGCTGTCATACAAGTAATAAAATACCCCCCTAAATGGGTTGATTTTAACATATGCTTTTCACAATAAAATCGTTGTGCCTACTGCCTTTATCATTTCATAATATTCAGACCAGGCCTATAACCATGATCACTTGCTTACCATCATAACCATCTCAGCCCTCCAGTACTGAGTATAAGCTTTGCCAGAAACCAAAAAGTGCAATACGTGCACTCGTTTCTGTGGAAGCATACAATCAACTTCTGTACTTGGAGAAGGTGACCATGTGGGTGGAGTCTATGCACCTCTCTCAGTAGTTCTCTGAAAGCTCTATTTTGTTGAGCACATAAAGTATGTGATAGATGCGCTTCCAAGCCACACCTAAAAAAGGACGAATAAAAGGCTCCAGAAAATAAGCATTAACTAGGAGAGAATAGCCACCAAAGAAGCGCTTTGTCTAATTAACAATAAGTACACCTCAAGACACAGGTTTATACATAAAAAACTTTCATTTATAAGGTCCTTTTGTGTGTAGTTCATGCAGCCCATGAATTTTCTCCTCATTCTGGGAATCGTATGCGCATTAAATTAAATAAATGTTCGTCTAACAAGTAAGCGTTTTAAAAATTACACCAACGAGGTGAATATTTGCTTCTGAAATACAGCATTATGAAACAGCAAAAATGTAGTGTCAGGCGTTATTGCCAAAAGGTTAATAATCTAGCTATTGAGCGTTCTTTGGAGAAATATTGCTAATCTGTCATTGTCGAATTTACATTGCCTTACATTACTTAAATGTTAACAGGGAAGAACATATTACTTCCAAAAAAATACCAGAGTTAGGTTTTAAGGTATTGTTCTGTGAATTTCGAAAGGTTTCCCATTTGGGGACGAGGTGGGGCGCAGGGGCTAAGTTGCAGACCCCAGAACTGAAGGGCAACATCTGTTCTCCTGGGTAAATCAGTGCACGTCCCTGCTCCCCAATCTGCTTTCCGGCGCGTGCTTCGTGGAGAAAGACAAGAAAGGCTAGAGGCAGAAGCTGAAGGGGGAGCACGGGAGATAAAGTGTGACATCGAGCACGGAGTAAGGAAAAGCTCAGCAGGTACAAGGAAGTCGGTACAAGCGAGAAGAGAAGATAGGAAGATGGTGAAATAATAAGGATGAGCGAGAGACAAGTGGGGGTAATTTTCTAAAAAGAGAGATGAAATGGAAGAGCAAAAGGAGGCTAGCTTAAGAAGGTCGCAGCACGGAACAAAGGAACTGCTATTGTCTGATAAAGAGAACACGGAAAATCAACAGGTAATAGGCATGGAGGGCAACGAAAGGAGAGAAAGGAGCAAGATAATAAAGGCAGGAGTGAGGAAGGGAGTGGCAGGGAGGAGTGCACGGCGAGGGAGAAGAGGAGGTTAGTGAGAACGCCAAGTGGGAAATCTTTTGATTGAAGTAGAGGCAGGAGAACAGGCAAGCAGAGACAGAACTCTGGCCATCTTGAAACAATCAAAGCACTGCTAAGTTGGCACATGGTTCAGAGCAGTGGAGGTCTGCAGCAATTTTCTAGTGTGGCTGGGTTTGGGCCGCAGTATCCCAGCAGACTGTACGCAGAACCCAGCCTTAATAGAAATGCACTTATTCACCAGGACCGCAGCAATAATTTTGTTTTGTGGACATGGCTGCCGTGGCCATAGGGCCCGGGGGGGGGGGGGGGGGTGGGGAAGGGTGGGGGGGGGGGTAAAGAGCAATAGAAACTGGCATGAGACAGGCACCCTAGGACAAAAGGACAGGAAGATGCCAAGCAGTAGAGAGATTCACTGTGAATTATTCTGCCATCTGTTCATTTAGCTCAAACTTTTTATAATAAGTAAGTGTAGGCATCAACCTAAGGCAGAGTCTGTACTACTCATGATGAGGTCAATCGTAAACTCATATGGCCCTACAATATTATTGTCTCATTTAGAGTTAATATGTACAATACAATGGTACGTTTGGGAAATATATGACCCAGCACTTGGTGCATGCCAATATACCATTGTTACTGGTTACAAAATAACAACAAAAAGGTTTGAGGCACCAGTACCCACAGAACAATTAGGTCAATCATTTTAAATCTTGATTTATTTTTTCTTCAAAGCAGATAATTCACTTTTATAGTCTTCTCATGCACAACCAACACACATTTTGCAACACAAAACAACCTCTTTCTCAAAGCTTCAATTCTGACAAACAGTAAAAACAACTCTGTTATAATTAAGGCTCTCATTGCCCATTCGTACTCATTTTACAGACGAATGAAGACAGAAAACGATGATTTCCTTCATGTAGTTATTTTTAAAAACTGAAAAATACAGAACATTTCCATGACTCACCAGTCAGTCGTTCAAGACTTCCAGGCCAATACCCGTAAAAAATAACAGAACGAAGAGTTACAAAAAAGTGATGAAATGTTCTTAGATCACTTTATGTGTACACTTGCTTGCACTATTATGCTAAATATTCAGATAAGTGTATTGGTATGTTATATTTGACTGCTTACAATGCTAAAACTCGACAGGCGTCAAAGTAGAAGTACACGTTTATCGGGTAAATAAATATGGAAATATTCCATTTGCAACTTCTTTTTATTGTGAAACACCAAATAAATATGGATGAAAATAATATGGATGAATACAGACGTCAACGTTCAACAAATATATGCTATAAAACTGAGAGCCATAGTTATCATTTACAATTGACATTCAAATACATTTTCATGGGGGCAACAGTACATACTCATTAACAAAAAGTATTATATTCTTACGAGCATCACCTGTACCAATTTGCGAAATTATTACTGCTTCTCATCACAGTTTTAGAATATATGTTAATCCAGCTATGATACACTATCATAGTCCAGTTACAAATATATGTAACATAACGGTAAAAGAAATGTGTTGCTATAATAATACTCACATAGAGGAGCAACCGTAAACCAAGATGTAAAAAAACGAGTTGGGGGACCTAAATCAATGGGGGAGTATTCGGCTTCAGTCTATCGATTCAAGTCTTTTCCCCCTGGTGTCCTGAGTCCACCTTACCAATGCTCCCAAAGCTGGGCAACAAGTACCACTCTGGGACTAGGCCCTCAAGGTAATGAGGCCCAACGATACGAGGCTTACCCAGGTGTGGTGGTTTATAGACGATGGTGACAATAATAACACTCAATAGCACTACCAACCCAGCAGTCATTTCTATGGTAAAAAGAAAAAGTACTTTACATGCTCTAAACATGAATAAGTAAATGAATATCGAGCAATCACAAACAATAACAAGAATTTGCAATGCAATGGGTCTCACATTTGTTCGACTTAGAGCTATTAGCATTGTAAAGTCCTAGCCAGACTTGTCTTGCCACATAAATTGAAAATGAAAACTAATACAGTTTTATATGAGCGAGCTGATTTAAAGCGCCACGCCATGAGCGCAAAGGTGCACACAAAAGGAAACAGAAGTTCACTCGCAGTCAAACGTATCAACAGTTATGCAATTATCTATATAACAGGGTCGATGTCATGCAAAGAACTCGACTACTACCCAGCGAGATTGCGCTGCATAGAAAATAAAATGAAAAAGTAGTCCAGAAGCCATGCGGGAAACATGGAGCCTCGTATGTTTTCAGTAGTTTACCGGTGCTCTTGCGGAGGGCTAAACAAAAGGCATGATGTATGCATGCCTTTCACAAATGAAATCAAGCGAATTTTAACAGACAAGCCATCGAATCAACAAAACTGATGGGCGTGACATGGGCGTGGTTAAAAGCCCACAGAGAGATTACACCAGGGGCCAGAGTGCTTGCACAGGGTCTGGCCATAGGCCAGTCCGTGTGCCCAGATCTGCGCTACACATGACCATCAACATCTTATTTTATGCTAAAAAAAGCATAGAAATTCCCTGAAAAGTGACGGTATAGCTAGGTATGGTAATAATATTTTACTTTGCAAAAAAAAAAAAAAGAAATTCACTGTAAAAACAAAGGTTAAAGGGATGTTACAGTTAGGTGAAAATGTAAATTAAAACATACCATTCTAAATGAACAAAACAACTGAAATTCACCAGTTGTAGTTATCTAAAATAAGTATAACTCGTGCCCTACAGCAACTATAACTGGCACCCTCACCATGCACTGCTGATGACCTCACATATTACATCACAAATGATAGGATCTATGAAACATCTGAAATGAGATAATTGATGCCTATACTGTGCATAGAGGGGACGTGAGTAACAGTTACTTTAGAGCACAAATGATAGTTTCTTGAGATAACTATAACTGGTGAATTACAGTGGTTTTGCCCATTCAAAAATGGAATGTTTTAACTGGTATACTTATATATGATCTTAGCGGTCATGAGCTAGTGTTGCACACTTGCCATGTAGCGTTCTCTACTGTTTGCTTTTGTGCTTACCTGTTGTTATTGAAATTAAATTTCATTTTATTTGCCGGCTTTGTTGGTTTTCTAGTGGACGTCTTTAGTTCATCAGAGACACTGGCAAGGTGGACATCGCAGTAGTGGGCTCTGCAATATGTTGCATCTTGAGTAAACTCTTTCTGATGATCTATTCATTAGTTCCATTGATCTCAACTACCACATATTGGCAAACAGTTCATACAGCATTCTCTGCCAGGGCCCATTGTCAATCACTTTGGTTCCAAGATTCATTTGATCTTATAGATTGCTTTTTCTGACTGGATCTGTTTTTCTACTGCACATATTCTGGACTACAGACTGCCTATTCTGGGGAAATCTGGGTATGAGCAGTGTTAGTAATCTCCTTTTTGATTTCTTTGTTCCTGGGGGGCCGGTACTGTTCAAGCTCGCTCGACTGCTGCATGTAGCACTCTTCACGCATCCCATTCTTCATGTGCTTCTACACGTACATGTTTTGCATGCCCGTGTCACGCATTTGATAAGTGTAATATGCAGCACGTTGATTTCTGGGAAAAGATCCACATCATCATACAACACACAAGCATTTTCTCATGCAATTGGAGGCTATTTTGGATTTGGGCTGTTTGATTTATTACTCCTAGGAAGTGTATATGTCTTTGCCGTTTGATGCCCTCACATTTTCATATTGCTATTCGGCTTTACCAAAGTATGGCTATGGCCATATACCGGATTGTACTGGCATACATAAAGTAAGATTTAGGGGGTTATTACAACTTTGGAGGAGGTGTTAATCCGTCCCAAAAGTGACGGTAAAGTGACGGATATACCACCAGCCGTATTACGAGTCCATTATATCCTATGGAACTCGTAATACGGCTGGTGGTATAACCGTCACTTTACCGTCACTTTTGGGACGGATTAACACCTCCTCCAAAGTTGTAATAACCCCCCTAGTCTTTTGTTGGATATTGGTTCTTTGTTTATTTCACAAGGTATTGATTTTATTTGCAACATTATACATGGCATCCAACCAATTGCGTAGTTGGTACAGACTTCCATTTTTACAATGCCCTGGTAAACCTTTAACCACTTGGAAACAATGATTTCACACTTTTGAATATTATATCATTGTAATTAATGCTGACAAATTTCATCTCAAAAGAAAAGCAGCACTTCTTTTAAGCCATCTGGGATATGAGGGCAAGCAAATCTTTGATAATTTACCTGGGCTAGATGCTCCACCGGGATGATTTTTTACTTGGGGTGAATATGCTGAGGCAGTTGTGAGACTTCCTAAAATATTTTGGGAGAAACCAATTTTTTTTGGAACGGTTCAGTATTTTCTGGTGTAAACAAAATAATGAGGAATCTGTAGAAGAATATGTGGCTGCTCTATGACTGTTAGCATCAACATTTTTGGCAACTCTCTTGACATATACATTAGGGATCAATGATGTAATATGTGGAGTAATTAGCTGTGCAAAAAAACAAAGATAGCAAGTTATTTAAAAGTGCTTTATCGCTATTTGAGAACTCAGAAAATATGTCCTCATTTTAGATTTGTAGAGCACTAACCATATCTATAGGATTAAGACCCTCTCATTTTTAAAATTTCTAAAGGAAATGTTTTAGGTACTACAGTTTTGAATACGTCAAGATGACGTCAGGCATACCACACTTTTGTAATAAATAAAGAATGTTAGCAATCTAGTTGTTCATTTGAATACTGTGGGGAGGCATGTGTTAGGGGCACATACTTGGATAATTGAGGGCAGTGAGGAGGATGCAGAGGGGACAAGTTGACCATACTGGGCAGGCAGAAGGGGCAGTGGCAGCACAACAGACCACGGAGGGCAGAGGAAAGGGGGCAGGGGCAACAAACCATCCATGCAGGACAGGCAAGAGAGGCTGTGGCAATATAACAGACCATTGAGGGCAGAAGAGAGAGGCAGTGGCATTACAACCATGCATGTCAACAAATCCGATTCAGGCAGGAGACTCACAATATTTTTAAGCCCGAAAAGGCTTTATTTTATCTGTCTCCTGCCTAAAATATCCACTTTATCAATGTAAGTCAATGAGGAAAATCAATTCCCCGGGTATATTTTTTTTAAATCACCTCTTACCAAGTTCAAAATGTTGGCAGGTATGGTGCATTGGATCACGGAGGGCAGGAGGAATGGGGTAGGGGCATGGCCTTGGATAACAAAGGACATGAGGGAGAAGGACAGGTGCATCAAACTTACCTTACAGGGCAGGCGTCCGGGGTTGCTGCAGCAAAATACACAACACAGAGCAAGAGGGATGGCAGAGCAACACAACGGACCATGGAAAGCAATAGGGAGGTGATGAGGTCATACACATGGACAACAGAGAGCAGAGGGGAGACAGGCAAGGGCTACAAGCTGACCATACCGGACAGAGAGGTGGGACAGGTGCAGCATAACGGACCATGAAGGGGAGGAGAGAGGGGGCAGGGGATCGACAACGGACCTGACAAGATAGGAGGGAGGACAGGGATCTGCACATGGAAAACAGAGGGCAGTGGAGGAGCAGCAAGCTGACCATGGAGGGCAGGCGGGATGGGCACTGGAAGCACAACACACCACAGAGATCAACAGTGAAACTATAATGGCATACACACAGAAAATACCTTACAAACACTGAGACCACCTATGTGTGAGAATTTTTCTCCTAAAAACCCATGGGATTTAGCAGCCATTGATTTTGTTGGTCCAGTTCAAAGGAACAGACGTATATCATTGTTCTTACTGATTTATGTTCAAGGTGGCCTGTAATTGAAGTAGTTGAGAAGGCAGATAAAGAATCGGTGCTAGGATTTTTGGACAAGGCTTTTGCCTCGGAAGGATTACCTAGGTCTGCACTCAGTGACAACTGGGTGCAGTTTCTGTCCAATGTAGTCATGGAGTACTTCAAAAAATAGGGTAGTGCACAAAACTACTTCATTGTACAACTCAGGGATTTAACCGAGAGATCAAGGGTGTTATTCAGTCAGCAGTGGCAAGTAACAGATTGCGAAGTGCAAGGGCGTACCGAGTAACAAGAAATGTCACCTTTTGTAATCATAAGGGGGCATAAACCCAGGTCCAAATTTAACCCAAGTCGGTTATGTAGTTTAGGTGTTCAACCGTGGTCATTGAAGTCAGTCCAAAACAGGACAGCAGGGAAGCACTCTATGGTGAAAGAATATTATGAAGAAAAACAGTCAACATTGAAATTGATGACTTGATCCACGTTATAAAAACGGGCATTGTTAAGAAAGGTCAAAGCCGGTTTTATGAACCAGAAGAATTAGGAGAGGTGTTAAACAATGCTGTCAGAGTGAGGAGCAGAAAGGTATGGAATTTGAAGTGTGTGGCTTTAGGTTCAAAGGACATATGGAAAGAGTCCCGGTGTTGTCTTCCAGAGAGTGATTTTCAATATTTGGAATCTGAGACTATGCTCGAGAATAACACCAGACATGATATTGCTACAAGGAAGTGAAAACTCAAATGTTTTGAGGGACGAAGATGGTGTTGTGAGCACAAAGGGGAACAGGAAAGAAGATGGAGTGGAGAAAGAAGTAGATTTCGAGTTCAGAGAAGGTTCTTTGGCAGAAAATGGTAGTGTGGATGTGAAAGTGAGAGGAGGAAGAGTAAGAAAACCCCTGAAATTGTTGGAGGGTTTTGTTTGTCACAAAATAATATCTTATGAGAAAAAGTGATGCTACATACGATATATTCATGTTAAGGTTATGCTGCAATTATTGGAAGAAGTGATTTTTTTCATCATATACATTTATATATTTTTTATTTTTTTGTTAGTTATAATATTTTAACAATATATAATATTTAAGAAGTATGGGGGTCAATACAACCCTGGCGGATGGTGTTAAAGCTGCGGTAATACCGCAAACAGGCCGGTGGAAAAAAAAGGGAATTATGACCGTGGCGGAAACCGCCAACATAGACAGCCACTTTAACACTCCGACCGCCACAGCGGTACAGACAAGGAGCGCAGCGGTCACCGCCAACAGACAGGCGGAAGACAATGTACCGCCCACAGTATTGCAACAGGCCAATCCGCCCCCTTTTCTGGGGTGGATTCACCGTGGATAAAAACACGGCAGACACAGCTTTTTCAGTGGGAAAATGCTCACCTTAACACACTCCACGAGGAAGGAGGGCACCATGGAGCCGGAACTCCAAATACTCCCTGCGCTTGTCTTCCTGCTCCTCTACGAACATCAGCAACGGCAGCGCCGAAGACAACCGTGAGTACTGCACCTACGACATAGGTGGGGGGGGGCAAAAGTCAGGGGGACACACACGCGACACCCCCACCCTGACCCTCGCACACTACAACACACACACCAATGCATTTCCAAACATCACAGTAACAACCCACAACCCCCCAGGAAGAATGCAAAGACAAAAGGGAATCAGTACAACTATTGTAATGTATCAAAATACAGTAAGCTCATATATACAGAAATATATACATATTCCAAATATATACATCACGATTAGTAGTGCAGGTATGCACAATTCAATGTCCGTGGACCACTGGGCCCAAAATGTATGGGCGAGGCCCACACACGATACCTGTCCAGAAACGGAGAGAACACTGCAGGAGCATCAGATAGAAATACAACAGGCACCTCAGGGGGAAGGGAAGAGGGGGCACCTCAGCCGGAGTGAGTGCACCACGCCAGATCCATGACGGGGCTCCATGCCCATTGATGTATCCTGGGGAGTGCAAAGCCACAGTCTCTCAAGTCTCTACAGTGGGTGGGTTGCCCACTGTACCATCCTGGGGAGTGCAAAGCCACAGTCTCTCAAGTCTCTACAGTGGGTGGGTTGCCCACTGTACCATCCTGGGGAGTGCAAAGCTACAGTCTCTCAAGTCTCACAAGTGGGTGGTTTGCCCACTGTACCATCCTGGGGAGTGCAAAGCCACAGTCTCTCAAGTCTCTACAGTGGGTGGGTTGCCCACTGTACCATCCTGGGGAGTGCAAAGCCACAGTCTCTCAAGTCTCTACAGTGGGTGGGTCGCCCACTGTAGCATCCTGGGGAGTGCAAAGCCACAGTCTTTCAAGTCTCACAAGTGGGTGGTTTGCCCACTGTACCATCCTGGGGAGTGCAAAGCCACAGTCTCTCAAGTGGATAACAGTCTCCACTGGTTCTGGAGGGGGACTGGCGCCCAGAGTGCTTCATCCTGCGAAGGATTCAGGTAGTGGATGCAGTTCTCCACTGGTTCTGGAGGGGGACTGGTGCCAAGAGTGCGTCATCCTGTGAAGAAGTCAGGTAGTGGATGCAGTTCTCCACTGGTTCTGGAGGGGGACTGGTGCCCAGAGTGCATCACGCTCCCTGTGACGGTCCCAGTTCCATCACTGTCCCAGATGCACATGGGGTAACGATGCTTGAGTTGGCGGTGCTTGCCCTGTTCAGCGGTGCTTGCCATGGCGGTCTTTGCCCTGTTCAGCGGTGCTTGCCCTGTTCAGTGATGCTTGCCCTGTTCAGCGGTGCTTGCCATGGCGGTCTTTGCCCTGTTCAGCGGTGCTTGCCCTGTTCAGCGGTGCTTGCCATGGCGTTCTTTGCCCTGTTCAGCGGTGCTTGCCATGTTCAGCGGTGCTTGACTTTGCTGTCTGTGACCTGTGCAGCGGTGTGTGGCATGACGGTCCCTCAGTGCCCAGCGGGCTGTGGCTGCCGGGGCCCTCCAGGGCACTGACGCTGGCGGTGGTCTCCGGACCAGTGACGATAGTGCTGCCCTCCAGGGCACTGACTCTGGCGGTGGTCTCCGTACCAGTGACGATAGTGCTGTCCTCCAGGGCACTGACTCTGGCGGTGGTCTCCGGAACAGTGATGATTGTGCTGCCCTCCAGGGCACTGACTCTGGCGGTGGTCTCCGGACCAGTGACGATAGTGCTGCCCACCAGGGCACTGACTCTGGCGGTGGTCTCCGGACCAGTGACGATGGGGCTGGCGGTGGCGCCCTGGCCAGCGGAGAGGATGGCGGCCTTCTCCGCCTTGCTGCTCTTACCAGACTTTGGAGACTTCTTCTGCCCCTTCACCACCTTGGGAGGGGTCACAGCTGACTCAACACTCCCCCCGGGACCCTTGTGAGCGGCTTTGCCAGCAGGAGTCTTACCCCTCTCCCGTCGGGCACTGTCCAACTTCTGGTGCTTTACAGGGGGTGGACTGGCAGTGCTTTGGCTCCGTGTCACACTGGCTGCCCTGGTGGCCGGTGCACTCCACATACCTCTAACACGCACCACTGGTACCGGACTTTTTTTGGCTGAGGTGCTAGTACGGGACCTATGAATTGGAGGGGTGGGGGTGGTGGGACAGAGGTCAAGGTTGCTCAGGAAAAGTTTCTGACGAACACTGGGATGGGAGTGGAGGAAGAGGATGTGGTTGTAGGAGGTGTAACTTTAGATGATTTGGGTGCAGGTGCAGGTTCTGGAGTCTGTCGTGAGGTGGATGGATGTTGGGTGTGTGGGCGTCCGCGTTTGTGTACTTTGGGAGGGGGCGTCACAGACACACTGGGAGAGGACACAGGGGACGTGTAAATGGTAGTGGGGTGGTGAGTGCAGGTGAGCGGGGTGTGGTGCTGGGTGTTCTGGTGTGAGTCCCAGTGGCTGTAGTGGTAGTGCATGCAGGTGAGAGTGTAGACGACACTGGGAGGGAGACGACGAGGAGGGGGACACAGTGGAGGCAGTGGATGTTGCTGTGTCTGTATGTGGGTGATGCTTGTGTGAGTGCCTGAGGGATGTGTGGTGCCTATGTTTGCCTGAGCTGCCCTTGTGTGTTGAGGTGTGTGCAGGCTGGTCTGATGGTGTGCTTGGGATAGGTTGGGGTACAGGGGATTGGGTCTAGGTGGAGGAAGTTGGAGGGGGGAGGCTAGACACAGGGACAATGGCTGCCATCAGTGCTGAGGCCAGAGATTGCAGGGTTCGATGATGGGCAGCCTGACCAGAATGAATGCCCTCCAGGAATGCTTTAGTGTGTTGCAACTCCCTTTCTACACCCTGGATGGCACTCACAATGGTAGACTGCCCAACAGTGAGTGACCTGAGGAGGTCAATGGCCTCCTCACTGAGGGCAGCAGGGGTGACAGGGGCAGGGGCTGAGGTGCCTGGGGCGAAGGTGATGCCCACCCTCCTGGATGAGCGGGCATGGAGCGAAGGCTGAGGGGCTGCTGGGAGGGCGGTGCTGGTACGGGGGGTGGCGTCTGTACCTGTAGAAGTGGGGGGCACAGATGGTGCCGCCACCACAAGGGAGCTCCCATCGGAGGACGAGTCTGTGTCGCTGTTTGCTGATCCGGTGACCGACGTGAAGCTCCCCTCGCCCTCCGTCCCACTGGTGTATTCTGAGTCCGTGGTGTGGACCTCCATGGCCATGTGGGATGCAGCCCCCTCGTGCTCCGGTACCACTGTACCTCCGCCTGATGACGCTGATGCACAAAAGAACAGGGAGAGCACAAAAAGGGGTGGGTAAACAGAAGAAAGACAGGTTGAGTGCATGGCTTACCGCTACCATTGGCGGACAATACAGACACAGCAGCCCACTGCACTACGCCGTGCTCTTGGCCTCTACAGATGCAGTTCCTGGGATATGGCCTACATGGCTATGAGTGTCATCTACCCACATAGATGACACAGGGGCATGTATACCTGTACTTGGCACTCTATAGAGGTGGGGTGGAGTGGCACATGGCCTGCATTCCGGAGGGGCCTAGCCCACGGAACTCGCCCTGGCCTAGGGAAACCCACAGCCCTCCTCCCCCACCCAGACCCCTCCACTGCACGCAAAGTCATGAGAATGTGAGTGTACTCACCCCCTTGTGTCTGCTGTGATGCCCTCATGCGCCCATCCAACTCAGGGTAGGCCACCGCCAGGATCCGGAACATCAGGG
The DNA here is from genome assembly GCF_031143425.1 of Pleurodeles waltl. Classification (NCBI taxonomy): domain Eukaryota; kingdom Metazoa; phylum Chordata; class Amphibia; order Caudata; family Salamandridae; genus Pleurodeles; species Pleurodeles waltl. The sequence goes on along the minus strand of NC_090443.1, from coordinate 83,090,642 downwards.
GAGTCATGGTGCTATGGGCACCCCCCCATGTTGGGAGGCCATCCCCAGCTGAGCCTCCGCCGTCTTCTTGCTCCAGCGGCGAATGTCCTCCCATCTTTTATGGCAGTGGGTGCTCCGTCTCTGGTGGACCCCCAGGGTCCGGACGTCCTTGGCGATGGCACACCAAATATCCTTCTTCTGGTGGGCGCTGACCTACATGACATGTACAGGGGAAGAAGAGAAGTCATTTGCAACAGCACCGTCGAAGTGAGTGGCCCACATCCCTGCCCTTGCCATGTGGCACATGCAATCACACTTCTTCATGCTCGCAGAACTCTGCCCCCTTCCTACTGACATCCTGCCCTCTCCACCCAGGCATAGCCCACACAACGTGCTCCCTGTGTACTTACCTGTTGGTCTGGAGGACCATAGAGTAGCGTGTACTGGGGGAGGACCCCGTCCACGAGCTTCTCCAACTCCTGTGCAGTGAAGGCAGGGGCCCTTTCCCCAGACGCACCAGCCATTGTCTCTTCCTGACCGAGGTCACAGCAGCACTTGCAGTGTAGGTCCTCTCCTGTCGAAGATCAGGTATCGAGTGATTGAACAGATAGAAAATGGCGGTCGCGTCCGTGGCGGTGACGTCCGCGCACCGCCAGCGCACTTCGTCATTGGCTCCTGGGACCCATAGGGTCCAATGTTAACCAATGCAGCATTGCGCCGCGGTATTTGACCGCCTACCGCGACGGTGTACAACGCCAGCGCAGTTACCTCACATCCCATTGTCCCACTTTAGAGGTCAGGCATCCGCCATTACAGGGTCCCACATGGCTTCATTTACAACTGCGTCACACATACCTAGGCCTACACTCAACACACATACAGGAAGGATTTTGTATTTAGTGTCGTGTTCTGTGTAGCTGTGGGTACATACCTCAGAATTGGTTGACTCTGTGGTCGCTGTTGTCCTTCCTAGGCACCGTCAGCTTGGACATGTGAGGAGATGGCGGAATCCTCCGGTGTACCGACCGCTGGTGGACCTGTTAACAATGGAGGAGCGACATTTAATCATCACCTACAGGTTTGACCGTGCCACAATCCAGGAACTGTGTACCCAGTTGGAGCCAGACCTGATGTCACCAATCCGCCATCCCACAGGAATCCCCCCTCAAGTGCAGGTGCTATCAGTGCTCCATTTCCTGGCAAGTGGGTCATTTCAAACAACAGTGGCCACGGCATCAGGGATGTCCCAGCCTATGTTTTCCAATGTGTTGTCCAGAGTGTTGTCTGCCCTGCTGAAACCCGTGAGGAGCTACATCGTTTTCCCTCAGGTGGAGGATTTGGCTACAGTTAAAGGTGACTTCTATGCCCTGGGACATATCCCTAACATCATAGGTGACATTGATGGGAGGCTTTGGTCCCACCCCACAGGAGTGAACAGGTGTACAGGAACCGGAAGAGTTATCATTCGGTGAATGTACAGATGGTGTGTTTGGCAGACCAGTACATCTCGCAGGTAAATGCTATGTTCCCTGGCTCAGTGCATGACGCCTACATCCTGCAGAATAGCAGCATCCCGTATGTGATGGGTCAACTCCAGAGGCACCGTGTGTGGCTATTAGGGGACTCTGGTTACCCCAACCTCCCATGGCTATTGACCCCAGTGAGGAATCCCAGGACCAGGGCAGAGGAACGCTATAATGAGGCCCATGGGCGGACTAGGAGGGTGATTGAACCACCGTCGGCCTCCTGAAGGCCAGGTTCAGGTGCCTCCATATGACAGGTGGTTCCCTATTCTACTCACCAATGAAGGTGTGCCAGATCATCATCGCCTGCTCGATGCTTCACAATCTTGCTTTGCGACGCCAGGTGCCTTTTCTGCAGGAGGATGGTCCAGATGACGGTGTTGTGGCAGCTGTGGAGCCTGTGGAGCCTGTGGACAGTGATGAGGAGGAAGCAGAGGAAGAAGACATTGACAACAGGGACTCTGTCATACAGCAATATTTCCAGTGACACACAGGTGAGATTTTTTTTTTTACTATTACATTCACTTTCACACTTCTACCTCTATCCTGTCTGTCAATTTGAAGTAGTATCTGCTAACTGAGTGATACATTTCCATTACGGTTTCACAGGTGTGGTTACCAACGTGTGTCATCTGCTTGCATCCTTCATGGACATGTGATGTGTGATATAGGTATGTTGACATTACTATTGAGAACGGATTTTGTCACTGTCATAGCTAATACACATTTTCAAAACCACAGACTGACTCCAGATTGTTTTGTGGTTCAAGGGTGTTTATTGAAGTGCTAATTATTGGAGGGGGTGGCAAAATGGTGATGGGTGATGGTGGAGGAATGTCCATGGCAGAATCCAGTCTATTAGTCTCACAGGTGCATTGCCAATATGGGCATAGGAAGTGGAGCTGGGGCAGTTCCAATCTGGAGAGGGTAACAAAGTGGGACAGTGGGAGGACAATCAGGGTGGTCTCATTTCCTGGCGGGGGTCTTGCCATCTTGCTCTGTCCTGTTCCTGGATCTCAGGGACCGCTTGCGGGGTGGTTCTCCGTCTGCAGGGGGTGGGGTGCTGGTGTGGTGGTCCTGTGGCGGGGCGTCCTGTCCACTAGCGCCGGCGGAGGTGGTGGGCAGTTCATCGTCCAGGCTAGTGTCAGGGGCCCTTGGAGTGCCACGGTGTCCCTCATGGTCTTTTGTATGTCCTTCAGCACCCCTACGATGGTGCCCAGGGTGGAGCTGATGGTTCTGAGCTCCTCCCTGAACCCCAAATACTGTTCTTCCTGCATGCGCTGGGTCTCCTGAAACTTGGCCAGGACCGTAGCCATCGTCTCCTGGGAGTGGTGGTATGCTCCCATGATGGAGGAGAGGGCCTAGTGGAGAGTGGGTTCCCTTGGCCTGTCCGCCCCCTGTCGCACGGCAGCCCTCCCAGTTCCCCTGTGTTCCTGTGCCTCCGTCCCCTGGACCGTGTGCCCACTACCACTGCCCCCAGGTCCCTGTTGTTGTTGGGGTGGTGGGTTATCCTGGGTTCCCTGTAGTGGTGGACACACAGCTGATTGACGTGTCCTGGGGACAGAGGTATGGGTCCGCTGGGTGGGTGCTGTGCTGGTGTTACCAGAGGGTGGAAGGTCAGTGTTGGGCTGTGCCTGTGCGAGGGGAACCGACTGTCCTGAGGCCCACGATGGTCTGGGCTGGTCATCTGGATCCAGTTGGCCAGAGCTGCTGTCATCACTGTGGGCCTCTTCTGGGGGTGGAGTGGACATGTCTGGACCCTCCTGTCTGGTGACGTTACGTAGTGGTCCTGCAGGGGTATAAAAGCATGATTATTGCATCTGTGTGTGTCATGGTGTGCAATGGGTGGGTGTGAGTGTACCCCAGTGCAAGTATTCCTATGTGGGGACTTGTGTGATGATGGTTCGGGGGTGTTATGGGTATGTGCAGTGGGCATGCTTTAGTGATGGGTGTCCATGCTTAGTTGTGTCATGCAGGGCTTGGTGTTGGGATGGGTGGTTTGTGTTATTAGTACATTAGTGAGGAGTTGGAGTGATAGGGGAGGGGGTGAGGGTGTGTGATAGCATGCAGGTAGGGTGGGGGATATGATAGTTGAGATTTGACTTACCAGTGTCCATTTCTCCACCGACTCCTCCGAGGCCCTCTGGATGCATTATGGTCAAGACCTGCTCCTCCCATGTTGTTAGTTGTGGGGGAGGAGGTGGGGGTCCGCCGCCAGTCCGCTGAATCGCGATGTTGTGCCTGTAGACCACTGAACGCACCTTCCCCTGTAGGTCGTTCCACCTCTTCCTGATGTCCTCCCGATTTCTTGGGTGCTGTCCCACTGCGTTTACCCTGTCCACGATTCTTCGCCATAGCTCCATCTTCCTGGCTATAGAGGTGTGCTGCACCTGTGATCCAAATAGCCGTGGCTCTACCCGTACGATTTCCTCCACCATAACCCTGAACTCCTCCTCGGAAAACCTGGGGTGTCTTTGGTGTGCCATGGGGTGGTGTAGGTGATGTGTGGGGTGGTGTATGTGGTGATGAGTGTGGTGATGTGTAGTGGTGTGTGGTGTTTGTATGGGTGATGGTGTTTTATGCCTCTGTGTGGTGGGGTTCTCTATTGCTGTGCTCTCTGTCTGTCACCTTCGTCTCTGATTTTGGGTCGTAGGGGTTAGTGGGTGATGTGGGTGTGTGTTTTATATTGTGTTGGGTGTGTGGGAGTGGTGTTTGTATGTGTATCAGGTGTGTGTATTTTGAATTGTCCAATGTGGCGGTGTTTGGAGATGTGTGTGTATTTTGAGCGCGGCGGTGTGTACCGCCAATAGAATACCGCTGTTGAAAGACCACCGCGTGGATTCGTGGGTCGTAATAGCATGGGTGTGTTTCTGTTGGCGTGACGGTGGAGGATTTGTTATCGCCGGTTTATCACTGACCTTTGGTGTGGCGGACTTGTGTGGGTGTCTGAATTTCGGCGGATTGCGAGATGTGGGTCATAATAGCTGTGGCGGAATTCCGCGGCCACGGCGGTTTATTGGCGGTCTTCTGCACGGCGGTAAGCGGCTTTTACCGCCAATGTTGTAATGACCCTCTATGTCTTTAACGTTCAATAAAAGGAAGGGGGTACTTGTTATCTTTCAAGGGTGCTAGGTAGATGTTCCAGGTTGGAACATATATTATTGAGAGAGCTGTTGTAAGGCATACAATGGCAGGCAGCAGAATAAAGAGTACGTACAAGTTGGCTCTGGGCAATAAACTTTTTAACTTTGAAAGTAGTGTTGCATCGTAGGTTCACAATACTCGCGCTCCTTCATCAGCTCACGCTCCTCCGCTAACTTGGTCAGCCCAGCCGCAACGAACACACCACACCACACCAAAATTGAATCGGTGCCCACTGAATCTTCTCATCCACAGCTGTCACAATCCTCTGCTTAAAAATTGAAGATCTCACTGTCTCCTTAAAAAGGCTGCAGATTTGGGTTTTTGGCTACATGCATGTTCTCTTCCAGGGCCAAATCTTGTCACCAGTTTTATGGTATTGAATAAAGCTGATACACCAGTATTGCAGATGAGAATTCTTTAATCCATATTCGTCCCGATGGGAACAACCACAACACACAACTACATATTTCACTGCCAGGCTAAACAGTCGCCAACCCTCCAATACAATTCAAACCCTCATTTTATTCCCATGGAATCTAGAACTGGAATCTTACCTCACGCAGGAGACAAGATAACAGAACATATCAGGGCCACTTCCTGACTAGAAAAACACAGAGACAGCAAGAACATGTTCTACTAAATGACTGCAGAAGGACAATGACAACAGAAAGGTGACACAAGTGGTGTCTCTTACTAACCAGAAAAAACAAACAGTAATACCAGCTTCTGGTTATACAGGCTGCATAAACAAAGATGACTAAATTTCAACAGAAAAGCAAACCACGATGAGAAACACTTTTTACTGACTGCAGAAACATACTGACCAGAAAAATGATCAAAGTGGTGCTGCTTAGTAACCAGATAAAAACAGAGGCCATAAAAAGTGACACCTTTTGGCCTCATAAAGATATATCATGAGAACTGATGCAACTTATTGACTACACTGACTACACAAAACAGGCCAATTAATGACCACAGAAAGACAACAGTAACAATAGATCATCAGAGAAACATACAGACTAGACTAAAGTGTACCACAATACACAGAAAACATCACAAGGTGCCACTTGCAGACACAGAACCATACATTGTGACAAGAGGTGCCTCTTACTGACCACCCAAGTTCAGCCTGCCAAGTCCTGCTGAAAACTAGGGAATGACAGATACACTAAGAACATGTGCCACTGAACAACCACAGAAAGACAGACCCTGTCAAATGGAGCAATTTGCTGTGAAGAAAAAACAGGCAATGACAAAACGTGTCTCCTATTGGTCATAGAAAAACAAACAATGTCCAAGGGTACCAGAAGTGGCAACAACATGAGTGCTTTAAGCCAAGTATTTATCTGCTGCATTGCCACACAGAGTTCTAAAGTGACCTCACAGAAAAGGGCTGGTTGTTCTCTTCTCACCATGGCAACAGAAAACAAAGCAGAGTCCTGCTCCAAAGTGCCTAGCAATAGAGTACAGTTGACTAACCAGGTCAGAAATATAGTGCTGGAACAGTCCGCCCAAAACAATAATGGCAGTGGCCAAAGGACCCAATGACTCCAACCTGGATAAGCTGAACATGGTGGCCCAGGGCCAGACTTGGAAGGATCATATAGACATGGAACGGCAAGCTGCCCGCCGATGGCCATGGCGGTGGGGCTTTATGGCCACCACAAATGAGGAGCTGCTCAAAGACGAGTTAAGATGTAAGAAGGACTCACCACCACTGAAGGTTCCAGAGCACCTGCAGGTACGGCCGGTGTCTCCCCTGGAGAAGTATATCAAAGTATTACCATCACCACCTGTCCCTAAGACCACTACGGGCCTCATCGGTTGGAGGTCTACAGTGCCTGGCCTGGAGCTAGAGCGGTACAATCCCACCCGTCATGTGAAGGGCAACTTTTATAAACAAATGGGATGGGCACCCGAGGGTGCAGACTGACTACGGAAAGCCCACCAGGATACCAAAATCTGCATCTGGGCTCAATAAAGGAGGTTAGATATGGGCATGGGTATCTGGTATCACTGGCTAATTTTAAATAGCATTAAATAACTTGTTTCATAAACAAATGTAAATGTGTATGGTTACAACTTTGTAAAAAGTCTGGCAAAGTAGGAGTCTTGCTAAAGCAATGCAGGAAACCACATTTACCATGAGCTGGTAGTACAGAGAAAGATGTAATGCTGTAATTAAACTACCTACTTATATAACAGTTACTGAGTGATTTGCTTTCTGGTGCCATAATGCTTAGTGTTATTACAAACTAAAAAATGCTTGCTTTAGCAACTTGAAAATCATGAACGGCAGAGTCCGCACTACCATGTTTAAAACTTGGTAAGTGCTGGAGACACAAATGTCCCCACAGGCCCAACTCTATCAACTCAGATATGGTGCTGATAAGCAAAATCTGAGAGACCAGTAAAGTTCAACAGGCACGTATGTCAAACCAAAAACATTTATATAAATACCAAATGCAGCAATTAGTGCCAAAATATTTTTATCCCAAAATGCCCCTAACCTCAAAATATCTTGCATCCTAAAATCTCTATATCAAAGCTTTCACTTTACTATTTGTGTACATTACCATAAATCTCACATGTCCTGAAATCTCAATCCAGCAGCCACCCACATTATTAAAACAGTTTTCCATATAAACCAATATCCTGAATTTGTTTTCCCTAAATAACCCTGCAAACTGTTTTTTACAGACATACCTAAAATTAATTCTGCATAAAGTCATCATAACCTCAAATCTTTTTCCAGAACTCCTTATTCTGACTTTGTGTTCCAGAATTAATCTATTTATTTGAATGTCCAGTATCTTGAAAATGGTCTCCACAATTCTCTTCCATACTAAGATGTATTTATGACAAACACCTGTAACTCAAACTCTTTTTTCCATGAATAACGTTCCAGCAATCCCACTGTAAAATCCTACATTCCACTTTTCCTCAAATATATTTTAAAGTATTTTTTTCATGACATGCTTAACATACTAAAATCTTCCTGCAGAAAGCTTCAGTCTTACAAATCTACCACACATTGAATTACTACTTAGCAATGACCTGTTTTGTAATATATTTATGACATAAATGCCCTGAAATTCTAAACTCCATAAATTCTGAAATATGTTTGAAAATTCTACACATGCGAAAGTATTTTTCGAGCAGTCCTCTCGTATTCTGCTTTTACCTTACAGCAATCCTTCCACACCTTGAAATCTTTGTCCATAAATCCCCAATTTTCTTCAATATTTTTCTGAGAATAAATAGTATTCTAAAACTTATTCCATGAATCCCGCTGCACCCTGAATTATTTCCAGACGGTCTATTTATCTTATGACCTTTGGCCAAACATCCCTATAAAAGTTATTTTTCGGATGCCCACTTTAACATGAAATTCCCTTTCAGATATCCAATGTAGCCTAAAATTATTTAAGACACTTACCTGTATCTTACAATCTATCTCCTTAGATCTTTGTTTAAAAATATTTATGAAAGTCTTACACTAACCTGAACTGCTATTTTACTAGAAATTTAAATTGCCCTTTAACACAGTAAAATCAGAAATGTGTGCATTCCCCGTGTCTCCTTTATTCAGTAGTTGCCATGTGCAAACCCTAAAAGCAATCTTATGCACACAAAAGGCGAGCTAGTTAATGATGCTGTGAAGCATGGTGCCTCCACCTTACTTGTGAGCACTTTTACCCTCTGAGCACCTGGTTTTCGAAGTGCCTTTTCCGGTGGCTAATTTTGTTGCATGTTTTAACAAACGTGTTTGTGAGCAAAAGCATGGACGTCATTTAGGGGTCGGCAGGAGTTGCAGCTGCGACCCCTGGCTTGCCCTTTGCGACTCCTGGAACTGCCTTTGCGGCCCCTCCTTCAGAAATGGCAAAATTCAATGCCTGGCAAACAGGAGTAGCTCGTCCTTATGAACGTCAGTTGGGGCTCCACTGACTTTGTTTTCTGACAATTTCCATGACACCAGTAGTGAATAATAACATATTATTCACTATTGGTGTGATAAAAATGTGTTGTATCGTTTATGTTGTATCTTTATGAAGTTCCATGTTGTCGGGCTCGCGCTAGCTAGGCGCGAGCCGGAGAACAAAGGAATGTGAGGAAGGAGTGTTGGGGGGTGCGAGGAGACGGTTGGAGAGCGGACAGGAGGCGAGGAGGTAACCGGTCTGTGTGCTGCGGCCGGGGTTTTTTATGTAATGGAATAAATAGAATTTACCTGTTGAGACCACGCTGCTGGAGTTCCTTTATTTCATCTAAGAAGATTCTCAACAAATTTGGCGACGAGTTGCGCAGCCCCGGCTTCCACGCGTATTGATGTTTCCTCTCCGCCTTGCTGAACTTGACTGCTGCTTTAGGACTTATCGAGGAGAATGTTGCAGTAACTATTAATCAGGATTTTTTTTCTTTTATTTTTTTTTCTTTCTCCGTGTTTATTTTTTGGTGGTTCCTTGGCTAGCGGAGCGGCGCGAGCAAGGCAGCGCGAGCGTCCTTTAATCTACAGACGCGCATGCTCAATGTGCGTCTCCTCGGCAACGGCAACGTCACGGAAGCGGAGCACCATGACGCGAGCGTCTCCAAGGAGACGGAGACGCTAGCCAGGTCCGTCTATTTTGTGTGTGTCTCCTGGGCAACGTCACGGAAGCCGTTTCCTTGTTAAAGGAACGTTTGCACCATTTCGCTAGCGTCTCCAAGGAGACGGAGACGCTAGCCAGGTCAACCTTCGTTTTTTTTTAATTTATACTTGTTTAAGTGGAATAACATAATTACTTATGGCTTCAAGTAATTTGAATTTACCACCACCTCAACCTTTCATACCTGGATCTGGTGATACTTCCACAAAGTGGCAAGAATGGCGGGAATATTTCTTAAATTACATTTCTACGTGTGATGCAGAAAATGATTTTTCTGCTGATAAAAAGAAGAAAATTTTATTACATTGTCTGGGACCGCTTGGTCTGAAAACTTACAATAGAATTGAAAAGAAACATAGAGAGCATGGTGATGTTTTTTGTCATGCTTTAGAAGATTTTGATAGATACTATGCTCCTACTGTTTGCGTAGGTAATGATCGTTACAAATTTTACCATAGGAAGCAGGAGAAGGAAGAAACCATTGAACAATATGTTTCAGTCTTCAAGAATTTGGCTTTAACATGTAGGTTTGGTGTCTTGCACGATGTACTTATAAGGGATCAGATTGTTATGCATGCAGCAAATCGGGATATACAGGATTGTTTATGGACTAAAGGAGAGTCGTCTTTACAGGAAGTCATCGATGTTGTAAAAAAAGCAGAACTGACTGGAAGATGTGCAAAAGCAGTTCTACAGGGAAGTAAAAAAAATGATGACATTTTTTCTGGATCTGACATTCTTGTAAACAATGTTAGGGAGGTGAAGTATGGGTCTGACAAGTTTTCAAAGAAAGACTACACCAGTAAAAATAAAAAGCAAACCAAGAAGGATTTTAGTAAAAAGAATGTTACATGTTTTAGATGTGGTTTGATGGGTCATTATGCCAATGATAAAAACTGTCCTGCCAGGAACCAGAAATGTTCTGGTTGTGGCATCAGTGGTCATTTTGTTAAAGTTTGCAGGAGGAAAAAAGATTCGGCGATAAAACTTTTAGAGAGTGCAACGGACTCAGCTTCTTCCTCAGACAGTGACGACAGGAATATGTGGGTACTCAATGTAAAGGATCATGAATCTTCGACACTAGATTTTCTGCGGAAAAAAACGAAATGCGACATTTCTATTGGGGATGTCACTATCACTTTCACTGCTGACTCTGGTTCGCCTTATACTATTGTAAATGAACTGGTTTGGTTAAAAAAATTTGAACATGTTATTGGTGGGGTTCTAGACAGTCCTGATATCTCTCCTAAAAGTTTTACTGGAGAGCCAATCCAGTTGATAGGGTACAAGAAATTGTTATTTTCTTTCAAAGACCGTAAGGCAGAATGCAAATTGTATGTTTCTAAGACTGGACCTTCGGTTTTAGGCTGGTGGGATCAAGGAGCACTTGGAATAGTCCTAGATCCAAACAGTTTGGAACCAGTGTCCGTTATACAGGGTGGTGAGATGAGTGATGCAACTATTAGGGATTTGTTTCCACGAGTATTTTCGGGGACTATAGGCATGTTAAAAAATTCCAACACAAAATCATACTTAAGGATAACGCTGTACCGGTAATACACAAGGCCAGGAATATTCCCATAAGTATTAGAGACGAAGTGTCTGGAGAATTAGACAAGTTATTGCAAGCTGGTACTATTGAGCAGGTGGAATCATCCGATTGGATTTTGCCATTGGTTGTAGCGAGACGTTCCAATGGCAAGTTAAGATTGTGTGTGGATCTTAGGGACCTCAATAAAAACATTTTGGTAGATCAATTTCCATTACCTAAGATCAGCGAAGTGTTAACACTTACTAAAGGCAAAGAATGGTTTACCACAATCGATTTGACTTCCGCGTATCATCAGATTTCTTTGCATCCTGAAAGCCGTAGATTGACCGCGTTTATTACACCATTTGGGTGTTATCAATTTGTTAGGGTGCCATTTGGGTTGGCATCTGCGGCTGCTATGTTTCAAAGGCTGATGTATAAATTATTTTGTAAGATGCGTGATGTATTTTTTTTTCAAGATGACATATTATGGGAGATACGAGAGATAATCACAATGCCAAAGTTAGAAAGGTTCTCCAGGTGTTGGAAGATAATGGACTTACTGCAGAATATAGCAAATGCAAAATTGCTAGGCGAAGTGTCACATATTTGGGACACGAAGTTAGTGGTAATGGCATCCAACCTAAAGCTAGTTTAATACAGGCCATTAAAAAATCACCTGCACCTACAAACAAGGATGAAGTTAGGGCGTTTTTAGGCTTTGCAGAGTATTATGCCAAGTTTGTCCATAATTTTTCGCAAAAAACTTTTCCCATTAGGCAATTACTTAACAATAGGTGTGTATTCAAGTGGTCTGTGGAGTGTGAAAAGGCTTTTGAAATAATTAAAAGAGACATTATTCAGGCACCTGCTCTACAAGGATTTGACCCAAACTTGCAAAGCATTGTTACTACGGACCCTAGTAGTAAGGGGTTGGGAGCTGTACTCTCACAAATGAATGAGAATAATGAGGAATGTGTAATTGCATTTGCTTCCCGTTCGATAACTGATGCTGAAGCAAAATATTCGGTTATAGAGAGGGAAGCTCTTGCATGTGTGTGGGGTTTGGAACATTTCAGGGCATTTGTTTGGGGTACTAATGTCATTTTGCGGAGTGACCATAAACCACTCACCAAGGTCTTAACGACTAAAGGTTTGTTCAAGGCTTCACCACGAATAGCTTGGTTATCCATAAGATTACTAGATTATAAGTATGAGGTATGTTATGTGCCGGGGGTCAAGAATAAAATTGCTGATTTCCTAAGTAGGATGCCCCTTGTTAGTACGGATGATAGTGGGGATGGTTTGGAAGATTGTTGGGTAGCCGATATTGTACAAGATGTTCAGGGTATTACTGATGATGAATGGAATAAAGCTGTGGAGGAAGATCAAGTTTTAAACAATGTTCAAACCATGTTGTGTGAGGGATGGCCTCATAAAAAAAATTTGGATGAGAATTTCAGACGATTTTGGGAGGTGAAGGATGAATTGTCTGTTGAGGGCAACAAGTTAATGCGTAATGGGAAATTAATACCCCCTGAAGTACTTAGAGATATGGTTTTGGATTTGTGTCATGATGGCCATCTAGGTATATCCAAAACAAAAAGTAAAATTAAACAATTGTATTGGTGGCCAGGAATAGATGTGGCTGTGGAAAGAATGGTAAGAGAATGTTTTTTATGCAATGATTCAGAGAAGACTTTATCAACATTTAGACCACCGCTAGTTCCTATCAGGTGTCCTGATATGCCTTGGGAAAAAATTGGTTTAGATATTGCTGGTCCTATACATGCGGATGGTGAGTGTAAATATATAGTAGTGATGTATGATCATTTTTCTAAATGGCCTGAAATCAGTATCATGACCAAGGTTGATTCTGGTTCCATTGTGAATTTTTTGGATATGGTTTTCCTAAGAGAAGGTTTCCCCAAAGCTGTAATTACGGACAATGGACCGCAATTCATTTCTGATAAGTTTAAGAATTTTTTATGGAGGTGTGGCATTAAACACATTACTATGTCCAATTATCACCCGGCTGGTAACGGTGCTGTTGAGCGCTTTAACAGAGTGTTGAAGAACAGCATACAGCTGGCAGTAAATGCAAAACTAAGTTGGGAAAAAGAAGTTTGGAGAACTGTTTGGTCATACAGGACCACACCTTGTAATTCTACGGGGCACAGTCCTTTCGAGATTATGAGGGGTAGAATTCCGTTATGGAAGGATAACATTGGTTGGATGAAGGATGGTAGGAAGAGTGGTTGGACTGTGGAAGGTGTTAGGAACAACATTAAAATGGCGCAGACGCGTTCAAAAGGAAACTATGATATAAAACACAAGTGCAAAATGGTGAATATACAAATAGGTGATTTGGTTAAGGTGAAAGTTCCAGGTTTCAAAAAATATGGAGCGGGTAAATATTATCCTCCTTTGAAAGTTTTGAAAATTTTGTGTAATGCAGTGCTACTTGAAGATGGAAAAGTGTGGCATTTAAGCAGGGTTTCCCCATATAAAGGAGAGGGGAAGAAGAGTATGATTGGAACTAAATGGTTCGTGGATGATGAGGTTAGTAATGACATGTCCTCACAATGTGAATTTGGAGTTCCAGTTCGACATGCCAATGAGACGCAGATGGGTGGAGGCAACGGAGTTCCTATGCAAAGTGATAAGGTAACAGAAAAAAGAAAAAGGAATGTTCAAGAAGAAGGTATGACAAGCTTAGAGAGTAGGTTTAGTAGGTGTGGCAGGAAAATCACAAGACCGGGAAAGTTAAGAGAATATGTATGCAACTAAGTCCAAATTCATTGTAAAATTAAATAGTTAAGATAGGATTCTTGTAGTCATTAGACATTGTTGGGTATTGTTGGAATAAGTAACGATGTTGTGTATACTTGATATATATATATAAAAAAAAATATATATATATATATATATTATTATTATTTTTTTTTTTTTTTTAGTGTAAGGGGAAAGATGTGTTGTATCGTTTATGTTGTATCTTTATGAAGTTCCATGTTGTCGGGCTCGCGCTAGCTGGGCGCGAGCCGGAGAACAAAGGAATGTGAGGAAGGAATGTTGGGGGGTGCAAGGAGACGGTTGGAGAGCGGACCGGAGGCGAGGAGGTAACCGGTCTGTGTGCTGCGGCCGGGGTTTTTTATGTAATGGAATAAATTGAATTTACCTGTTGAGACCACGCTGCTGGAGTTCCTTTATTTCATCTAAGAAGATTCTCAACAAAATGGAGTACAATTAGCAGGAATATGCCCTTCCATGACAGCTGAAGTAAGCAAAAAATGCTTTTAAATGTATGTTGTGTGCATGCTTGCCGATGAGAGTGTGTTTATGCTAGAGAGTGTATAGAAGTGTGAATTTATGTGTATGTGTAGGCATGTATGTATCAGTGAAAGTGGAGGTTAAAGGTCGTGTGATGTCACTTCCACTATCCCCTGGCATTTCGGTGAATTGATGTCCATGAGCAAAAGTAGATTCAGTGTTTCAAAGCCAAGAGTGAGCAGTTCATTCAGGCCTGATTTTACCTTTCATGCTGGTACTCTTTTCGGTTTTACAATTCTAATGGGACTTTAAGAACATGGGTGTGAAAAATAAACGACAATAAGGAAAGTTACACTCGCCTAACACAGCGCACTGTGAGATCTCTGATAAAAAAAGCTACAAAAAACTACATTTTTCCAGAAGTGCCTTGGAAATTCAAAAGCACTTGCCTAGCTTAGATTCAGCACTGGGTTTTTCTTTTGGCTAGCCGATTCACTGCTTTCTTTAATAGTTAACAGTGTAATTGAATGTATCTTAACAGAAGGTGACTTTACCCATTTTAAAATCCACTAAGCATAGGTTTGTTCACAGCAACCCCAAATAAGTGGACACCATGAAATCGCATTTAGCTTGAAGATAGAACACATACTGAAAGAGTGTCGTTTTAGGTATGCATAAATCTGCCTAGTGGCTTTTGCAAAAAACTGACAGGAAATAAATGAGTCAGACAATCTATACTTTGCTATTTTCATTCTTTGATTGGTCAGTGCTCCCAAGATTTTTATCTGAGCTCACTTCCCGTCTCACCTAAAGAAAGCGTTTGGGACTCCATCAGAGTGCACATGTATTTTTGTTCTCTCCTGTACGTGTTGCTCCTGCTTTACATCTCTGCACTTGTGCTCCCCATGTTGCTCCAGCAGCTCATCTGTTGCTTCCCCACCACTCCCCAATAAGCTTTTTCTTTTACATCATCCCAATAAGCTCCACTGCGGCTTCCACCGCTCTCTGTACACACTGATACTTGTCAGCTTGACTTACTTGCCCCTCAGACCCCCTGTTGCTGTCAGCCCCCCAGTCTCATTTTTTAAATTCCATTTTATTTTTTTGTTTACTTTTTGTAAAAAAGGGCCAGTAGCTGAAATTTGACACTGGGCTGTTATGTTCACTTTTGCAAACTTTTTTATATTTTTTAATTTAGTGCTTGATGTAGTGACAGCTTAATAAATGGATCTGCTGAAAAAGATAACTGTGAGTTCTGCAGAAACATATAGGTCATAGTAAACATTAGTTTTAAGAAACACAACAAGGGATTTGACAGCAGATAATGGTTTTGCATCGTCATTTAGCACAGAGCGTAAACAGTGGTGGATTCTGCCTTAGTGCAAGCCTGTTGAGAATATTTTAAAGTCAGATAGTCTGGGCTGGGCACAATGACGTCAAACAAGAGATAAGCACTCGCTATGCAAAAAACCCAAACGGTTTTTCTATGTTATCTCACCCTTATTCTGAGAACTACAAGAGAGGGTTTCTGCTAAACACGGACACGTACACAATTCTTGGAAATACTTACGTATGTTGGCAATATCTTATCTGCCCCGCTTGCTATTTACGTCATATAGGAATTTGTAACTCATATTTTTTGTGGCTTTTACAGTATATATACCACCGCTTGTAATCCAGAAATTTAAACTTCAGACTTTGGTCTCTTTTTGAGACTGGACGATTTTCCCAATTGATTGACTGATTAAAACCATATTATTGTGGAAAATTGTTCTGTCTGACTTTATTAATACATTTTCCTCTAACATATTGGCGAGCCAGCCGGGAGCTCTGCATGACTTCACCGACTGCCAGCCCAGAATACAGCCTGTTCTCCAAGAAGTGATTTGCACACTTTTGACAGGTAAAAGAGACGCAGTAATTCAGTAAAATTCTCTGCATTTCTAAGAGGCAGGTAGGACTCGTGAGTTTGGCATTTTGAAGGTGGAAATAGTACGAGGTCCATTCATTTTTTATATGCAAAGACCATAAAAATGTTTACAATAATATATAATTTTATTGTCAGCATGCAAGATTGTGTATTGACAATATTAAGCGATCTCGCTGGTAAGACCAAAAGATACAAAGGACTCAACTACATAGTTGAAAGTGGCCAAGGCAGAACAAGGCTTGAGGCTGAGTAATCAGTGTTTGTTCTGCAAAATAGTGAAAAGTTGTCCTCTTTAGAAATCCAGAGTTAAGTGGCCAGTAATGCTTTATTTGCCCTAATGTGTAATTTAGAATTGATACAGTAGTGGTCTGGTTACTTCAGCATGAAATTTAGTATTGCTGTATATGTACATGTATGTATAAGACAGAAATGTGGCCACACAATAATGTTCATGTATAGATTTATGCTATATAGTGTATAATTTAGGAATAAGTATTAGATTACCTATTCTTATAAGGGATACATTACAACATTATACATAAAAGTTAAAAGTAATTGACTGAATTAGGTTAATGTCCCAACAGTTAACTGATTAATTACAACAGACCCCAGGATTAATTATGCATTTTTATAACGGTCCAGCTGTTGCCCTCTCCAATGGAACTGACCTCAGATCAGGAAATATTAAAGCCATTGAATAACTCTTAATGTTAGAAATGTATGAATGCCTAGGTATTAATTGTATATCACCTCTAGGCCTTAATACAACTTACAATAACATAACAGAAGTACCCCGTCAGACAACTAAAAAATAACCATTCAAAGAACTATTGTAAGATCGTTGTCTTCCATGAAAGAAGTAGTGTAGTAGTCTCATGAACCCCATAATAATTACTAACTATTATCCCCAGTATGGAAATATGGAGCCTCAAGATTGAGGGCTAAGACAATTATCAAACAGCATAGACTGGGGTGTACCCCCAGGAGTAGTGAGAGAAGCTGACTGCGGATAAAATATCATCATTATTAAGGACAGACAGTAGGAAATTGGCCAAACACCTCAGAGACCCCAGCATTAACAAATATAGACACCGAGAGAGGCACAACAAGACATAAAAAATTATTTTTAGCATAATCTGAAGCAAGGATTAAAAAACATCTCGGAAGTGGGGAAATGCTCTCCCTCATGTAACATAGTGCTCAGTGAATAAATATTTACTCAGATAGTCTGTTTAATTTATTTATGTGTGAGACTTACGCCACCTTGTGGCTGACAACAGAATATATTGAAGTAATTTCAACTTTTTGGTGGAACCATGGGAAACAGTTGCGTGAGTTCCCTGAACTAATAAAAGACTCATACTTAGTGTTAGACCTCTTATTGTATGTATTTATTAGGGATCTCCCAGTGTGGAATTTAAGATCTGAGTGGTTTGCAGACACCAAAACTATATATTTTCACAATAACATAATTGTTTTTATTTGCATCAGGCAAAAACCCACTCAGGTCACCATAAATATACCTGCCCAAAATATATGTGTGAACTAATTTGTTTTAGAAATAAGGGATAAATATATCTGATGTTCACTTTCATGGCCTCAGAAAAGTTTATATGAAGTATGGAAATATCCCATGAAGTAAATAGGAGTTCACTTACAACGTAAACTGTATAGTACATACGATTAAGTTCACTAAAAAGACATGGGGTCTCCTTTGGAACACATGGTTAAGGTGTTAGCAGGAGATAAGGACAAGATAAAGAAATATTGTAAAGAATGGCATAAGGCAACATTAAAACTTGCACATGCCCAGCCCAAAGAGGGCACCATTTACATTACAACGGTAGAACACATGGCCAACTTCCTACAAAGCAAATTCAAGGGAAGTAAACTAGAGAAAAGGAAGACCACACTAGTCCTATGGAAGGTCTTTTGTGAAACAAAGATGAGAAAATCAAAGATAAAGTCTGAGACCAGCCCTACAGCTCCTCCACCTCTCTGCAAGATGTACAAGTAAGTTTAGATAGTGCAAAGGTATGGGGCATGTGTACGATGAAACATGGCACACTGCAGTCACTACCCACCTCTTCAAAATCTCCTGCTGTAGGATTTACAGTCCCTGAGTATAAGCCACCATCAGAATCTTCTTCTAAACATGGAGAGTATGGATGTTCGTATAGCTCCATGACCTAGAATGGCTAGTACACCACATGAGATGTTGGGTGGGGATAGTACTAAATACGTCGGGGTGGTAGAAACTACATTTCCACTTCATTTAGAGGATGAGATGTACCCCCCTAGGAAAGATGAGGGTGCAATTAACAAAGGGTCAGAGGTAGCCTGGACACCAGAATATACTTTCATAGGGTGCTGGAACTTTATACACCTAGGAGCAGACAAGAATAGTGTAGACAAGTGGATCAACATGTAGGAGGATGGACAAGCAGACCCAAGAGTGACCGAGGAAAGGAGAAAAGGGCCCCTGGGACAGTGGAGGGCCCCAAATGTGCCACATAAGATCGAACAAAGAAGACCAGAGGACATAGTCCTTACACAC
Organism: Pleurodeles waltl; assembly: GCF_031143425.1. Classification (NCBI taxonomy): domain Eukaryota; kingdom Metazoa; phylum Chordata; class Amphibia; order Caudata; family Salamandridae; genus Pleurodeles; species Pleurodeles waltl. The sequence continues at coordinate 83,072,065 of NC_090443.1, read as the reverse complement.
AGCATCCTAGGAGAAGAAGATATGGACTCAGAAAAATCCTGCCAAGGGCCAAAGGAGGCATTAGATGACATCACTGAACATATAAACAGAATGTCCCTTCTTGAGGAATGTAATAGGGAACAGTCACAGTATGCCTGTGTGGGAGAAGAAAGCAATAAGGAAGGACAAGCCTTACAAAAAGGGCAACTGGAATTAAGGAGATTAGCATTTGATGGTGCGATGCACACCCATATGGGAGAAAGAGAACATTTGGCATAGCAGGGAAGATGACACTGAGGAAAGATCTGGCACGGGTACTCCCTTCGTGTCCAGGCAATGATTTGATGCCCAATGAAATGGTCGCCCAACATGAGAATGTTGTCCCTTTTACTGACAACCTCTTGGGCTGGACAGAAGGATTGACATCACAGATGACACCATGGCCGCAAGAGGGTTCCTTTGAGCCCTGAGACATGGCAAATGCAGAAATGTGCATTTCACAGGGCATAGGGGATCCTTAGTGGGATTATCCCTTTATGCAAGAAAGTCTCAGAGTGTGGCAGAGATATTCCCGTAGGTATGACTCTTGTCACCCTACTGGCCATAGGACTACAGTCTTGACACAATTGCCCTTGATACCTAAAGGCCCAGGGGCGCCTCAGTATGTACCATAGCCCCAGATGGATTAAAAACAATCTTTAAAAACATTTGCCATCGCTGGCTGAAGGAACTGGGAAATGGCTAGCAGCTTTAGAAAAACATACCACAGGGATTACTCTTGCAATAGGGGACATTAAACGTTTTTTATATAGGAGATGAGACAGACACACTGTTAATAAAGGCTGGAGTAAAGGATGTGACATTGATCAGCCCAAAAATGTGATTGGCACCCTTTAACAGAGTAAGGGGAACACTTTGGAGACAACTGAGAAAAATTTATCCAGACAGACCAGACATTGGGTCTCTTATGGCACAGACAATGCCCCCAAATGAGGATCCTTTCCAATTCCTCAGCAGAATGAAGGACAAATGGACAAAAGAAGTAGGGGAGAGTTTGGACATGACTGGACAGAAAGGAATACTGTTTTATAACATAGTTAAAATGGGTCTACTAGCTGAGTTGCAGGACAAGCTAGATAATATAGTGGCCTTAGATGCAAAACCATGCACAGAGATACATGCACACAATACATTTATGTAAGAAGAGACAGGAATAAGAAAAAAGTGAGAAAGACAAAATAGAGAAAGCAGCAGCTAAACTGGTCCAGCAGAAGTTGACCAAGAAAACAGAGAGAGGAATTGCCGCTGCAGTGTCCCTAGGTGTGCCCTCTTTGGGTACCCTCATGCCACCCAACCAGTATGTCCAAAGAGGCAATAATAGGAATAATGTAAGAGGAGGGTGTTGAAGGATTTAGGGAAATAGAGTAAGCACATTCCAGAGTGGACAGACAAGCAACTATTGCAGGATGCCAGGACATTTCATTAAAAGTTGCAGGTTCAAAAGGGAAGATGAACTTAAAAACCAGACAAGGGCGACATATGGCCATCAAATGGCATTACCTGGTGGTATTGGGGCACAACTTGCTATGAGTCCCCAGGTGATATACTTCCAGCAGCCCCAAATGCAATTGCCGCCTCAACCACAAATACCGCCCCAGCAATTACAGCAACCCATGCCCCAAATGTAGTACAGGCCACGACAGACAGGGCAGCACATCTTACAGCACCAAAACTCACAAGAAGGGGTAACAACCAAAATTGTATGGGAGGATATGCCCAATGAAGGTGCCAGTGGACTAGTCTCATGTGTCCAGTCTTATCGGTAACACACAGGCCATATGAGGAACACATTGTCATGGCCTAAATGACAAGGAGTTCACCTTTCTCATCAACACTGGGGCAACTAAGTCCTGTATCCGTAAGAAAGGGCTCCCATTGTCAAATTCATCAATGGACACACAGGTGTTCTCCTGGTCTGTGATGAGGGTTCCTTTCACTAAACCTGTGGAGATGGAAATAGGGGGGAGGTATGTTGATGGTAGTCTCTTATTCTCCCCAAATGCCCCAGCCAACTTGCAAGGACGCGATCTCATGGCAAAGTTAAACATGACTATTCACTTTGAAGAGGATGGATCTTTGATATGTTCTACACCAGAAGTATCCAGTACATGTATCATGACTATGATCACACACCTGTTAGGCTGTGACCAGGTTAGGGCTAGACACACAGACCTTGCAGCTTTCACTGGAGCAGTGTACACTATCATAGCAGACACACCGAAATTGACAGGAAAATTAGTTGAATTACCTAAGAACTTTCTCTTCTGATGGCAGGGCCCCTATTCTGAAGTATTAGACCAATGCTTCATTCTGGAACTAGAGGCTCTGGAAGTGTCTTCCACCTATGGGACACTGATATCAAGTGACCACGCCAGTGCAATGTGGGCATGTGTCATCTTTCATGATCCCAACATAGAGGTGGGAGACATATCAGACGACCAGTTGTTTGTAGATGACCTCAGAAGGATAGAGTTTGTTTTTCAAGACAGTATACCCCTATGCACCAGACTGGCGGCCAGGCCTCCCCTACCAAGAAATTTCTCCAGCCCTATCAAAGACAATGACTTTGCTCAGGTACTCTCTAATTTGTGAGAAAAAGGCCCCCACGATGTAGGCCTCATCCACACAGCAGTATCATTTAGAATAACCCTGAAGGATGGAGCAATGCTGCCAAAATGAAACAATACCCTCTATCCAAAGAAGCTGAGGAGGGCATTGCGTCCTTTATATGGGCACTGGTGGAGCAAGTAGTCATATACCCAGGTGTACCCCCCTGCAACACCCTATTTACCCCATGAAGGCCAAGGGCAACTTGTGGGGTATGATTCAAGACCTGCGTTCCCTTAATCACATAGTGATACCAGAATTCCTTGTAGTGCCCGACCCTTCTGTCATCCTCACCAATGTACCCCAACAATCTAAATACTTTTCAGTTATAGACTCAAAGAATGCATTTTTAGCATTCCTCTGCACCCAGAGAGTCACTACTTGAGCACAATTTCCTATAGCGGTTCTCAGTACCTCCATTTTTGATTACCTCAAGGGTACTGTGAGTCCCTGAGTGTCTTTAACAGGATCGTTAAGTATTACCTCACCAATTTTCAATGTGACAGCATGATGTTGCAGTATGTTGATGACCTACTGATCTGTAGTCAGTCAGAGGAGCGGTGTAGAAAAGACACTGGCCTTCATAACGAGTCTGGCGGTCTTAAGACGGCCAGACTTGGGGTGGCAGTCGGACCGCCGCGGTTGTGGCGGTCCGACTGCCACATTACGACCGTGGCGGAGCCACCACGGCCTGATCACTTGCACCGCTAGGTTGCCCCCAGTCGACAGCCTGCTGGTCTTGGTGATTGTAATCCGCCAGGGTGGCGCTGCATGCAACGCCGCCCTGGGGAATACGTCTCCCCAATCTGCCAGCCTTTTCATATCGGTTGGAAAGCCATGGAAAGGCTGGCGGAATGGAGGTGCCGGGGGCCCGATGTGGGCCCCTGCACTGCCCATGCACTTGGAACGATGTGAACTCGTAATAAGACCAGCAGTGTTCTTGCTACACTGGCGGTCAGGTGGTGGTATGAGTTTGGCGGGCAGCGAAACTCGTAATGAGGGCCACTGTGTCCCTGTTGTGCACCATTGCTCAACAAAGATAAAAGGTGGACAGGGACAAATTACAGTACTGTCAGGAAGAAGTTCAATACTTGGGACAACTGCTGTCAGCCTCTGGCTACCTGTTGAAGCGTTCATCAGACCAGGAACAAAACCAAAGACCAGCCAGTCCTTAAATTATTTATTTGCGTGCACAGAGAATCTGGCGTGAGAGGCCAAGTCTGAGCAGTCCATATTAAGGAAGTCATACATGATCTTTTATTTCTGCAAACCACAAAGTGTGTTCATGCATTTCATTAATTCCCAACATTAGCATGTGATCATTTCCCGAACATTGCAGAAGGTATTACTGTTAATCCTTCATATCGTACCAAATAAAGTAAGGTACAGAACAGAAGGGAAATTACAGAACATAGCCTACATGTCTCACATTGCAAGGTGGAACTTTTCATCTAACAGAGACAACACATACACAGGATAGTACATTTCTTCATACATATTGCTTCAGCTAGCGTGCAATGATATTGCATGAGGGGTGTCTTGATTGCAAGCCTTGCATCATAATGCATTCTGAGCAAACAGAAAAGGACAGAAAATAAAGTTCATATAGGTCAACAAACAGACCTTGTTATTATTGAGTATCACAGAGCCTAGTAGGCCCAAAATGGAGTCAAGGTAAAATGCAATTCCACACGCCAAGTTACCCTCGAAAGAGCAGCATCCATCCGATAATGACAGAGCCTGAGACAGTGAAAGGAATGCAGACGTTTCTGGGCTTATATAATTATGTTAGACAATGGGTTTTGGATTACAGTACTTTAATATCCCCATTGCTTGTATCTACCAAACAGGCTAAAACACAGAACAACAAGAGAACAAGAACTGAAGAGATGAAACAAACATTTAGCAGGTTAAAAACAGAGAGAACAAATGTACCAGTATTAGGAACACCAGACTATAATAACATGTTTTTCCTTTAACTGCCACAGTAATGGCCAGGTGATGACAGCTGTCCCCACCCAAAAGTATCTTTTAGGCCATGAGCCAATTGCGTATTTTAGGGGCCTACTTGATTCTGTCATGAAAGGCCATTACCCTTGTGAACAAGCGTTAGCTGCAGCAGCCTTTACAGTCGAGAAAAGTACCCCCATTGTCATGGGTGCACCTCGTTTACTGTACACTAAACATGCAGTGTTTGCAATTATTCAGAAAGTTAAGATGACACTGACAACAGAGAATATCAGGCTACGAAATAATATTATCATTGCCATCCCAGAAAGTAGTTAAATGTCACTCAGTCAACCCTGCTACCCTCTTTGCATATCAGACACAGATGATGATCTCCATGACTGTGGCACATATACTCCAGGTGAGTGTAGCCAAGCAATAGAAGAGCCCGGTAGGAAAATACCCTCTTTTTGGCATGGTTACCCCACTTTTTGCCTGCTGCCAGTGTGTTTTGACTGTTTTCACTGGGATCCTGCTAACCAGGACCCCAGTGATTGCACTCTCTCCCACTAAATTTGGTTGCTTAGGACTTTGCCCACCCCACAATTGGCATACTGGAGCCTCATATAAATACCTAATATGTGGTACTTAGTTACCCAGGGCATTGAGGCACCAGGGGCTCCCCATGGGCTGCATCATGTTTTGTGCCACCCATGGAAGCCCATGCAAAATGTGGCTGCAGGCCTGCCATTGCAGCCTGTGTGAAAAGGTGCATGCACCCTTTCACTACAGGTCACTACACCAGGTCACTATAAGTCACCCCTGTGGTAGGCCAACCTAGCCCAGAGGACATCATGCAGATACCTGTGTGTGAGGCACCTCTGCATGAGCAGAAGGCTCCTCCGAACTCCAGCTCCATTACACTGGGCTTAGTAAGTGCGAGGAAGCCATTTTACATGTGTACTGGACACCTCTGATAGCAGGTACTTACCTCTACTCTCCTGGTCACTGGGGGTCACTCTGGTTCTCACCTCACCTCACCTTGAGGTTCCTGGTTCCATCAGCTCCCTTCTACTGATTCCATTTCCTTGGGTGGGGGACTGTCTTTCAATTTTTCTAGTATGTGGTTTGGCCCTCCCCTAGGGCCCTCACTATTTGATATTGCTTTTACCAATGCTTATTGCTTTGTATGCTATTTACTGATTGCTAATGTGTCTATAATAGTGTGTTTACTTATCTCCAGTTGGGGGACTGCCTATTCAGTATTCTAGTATTTGCGTTACCCTAATAAAGTACCTTTATTTTTGTAACACTGTAGTTCTTTCATGTGTGTAAGTGCTGTGTGAATATAGTGGTATTGCATAAGCTTTGTATGTCTACTAGATAAGTCTTGGCTGCTCATCCACAGCTACTGCTAGAGAACCCTGACATTCTAGACACTGCTTACTCTTCACTAATAGGGGATAACTGGATGGGTCTTCTACAATAGACCAGGATACAGGAGTAAGACACACATGTGCTGCAGTGGCCAGAGCGATGAAGCATGACTCTTCAGACACACTTCAGATAACAGAACAGATAACTTTGCCACCTCAGTATTCAGCCCAGACTGCTAAATTAGTAGCTTTAGTGGCAGTCCTCAAACAAGGGGAAGGAAAAACAATAACAGTATACTCTGTTTCAGCCTATGTTACCCTGATAGTGCACTCTAGCATCCTGCGGTGGAGCAGACGCTTATTTCCTAAGGCTGATGGAAGACCTGTAATGCACCATCCCCTCTTGCTCTGGCTGATTGGGCAGCCAAAGATGCAGCAAAACACCCCTTAGTGACACACACAGACCACAATTTTAATAACTGGTGAAACATCAACACCATCAGATACTTTGGATGCATCAAGGCATTATACTGAGACAGCTTGCCTGCACCTTAGAGAGATACAAGAAAGTGCCCCAGAGCATGAAAAATAGTTGTGGGAAGCCAGAAGGTGCATACAGACATGAACAGATTAAATATACAGACAGATATTGACAGGAAAGCCTGTCATGTCCCAAGCATTGTTACTGATTGCTCTAAACCAGTTACATCTTCCTTCACTTACTGCCAGCGAAAACACATCCCTCCAAATACGCCAGGATTGGTTTGTCCCCAACCTACATGAGATGATTAAAATGAACATACACACCTGTATGGTGTGCCAGCAGTATTCAAGTCCCACTGTTAAGGTAATAATTTCCATAATAACCCGACCACAAGGATCATTTAAGGAACTGCACATTGACTACATTAATATGATTCACAGATCTAATAATTATCGCTACCTCATAGTTGTAGTTTGCCCATTCTCAAGGTGGATTGAAGCAGGACCACTGTGATGTCAAGTCTGCTGCTAATTTTCTGATCTGTGTGGTAAAATCTGGTGGGGCGTTCCTGAGGGGATCAGATCCAACAATGGCACCCACTTTGTCAATAATATCTTCTCCCATCTCACCACCTTGTTGGGAATAATGCATACACTATCCTCAGCTTATCATACCCTAAGCAATGGTATTGTGTAGTGCCTTAAAGGCTTCCTCAAGAATAAAATAAGTAAACTATGCGTGACATTGAAAAATAAATGGTTATATTGTCTCCCAGTAGGACTGTTTGCCTTGAGACACCCCAGGATCAAATAACCATTTGACTCCTCTTCAAATCATGACAGGCAGAACAATAAGCACATTTGTGCCATTAACTAGGAGACTGAGAGTTCACCTGATGTTGTACAAACTGAAATGAATGTACGTATGTTTGAGTTAAAAAAGATTGCAAAGTTCTTCTTCAACCAGGTTACAAGTATAGCTGACAAGCTCGCCCACACACCTCATGTAGATGACCAATAGACTCCATTGCCATTGGGAACTTTAGTTTACATCTAAAATTTTGGGCGCAAGTGGAAAGATAGCACATTTAATGGACCCTTCCCTGTGACTGAAAACACAATTACAATTGTGAAAGTTCAAGGCCACAAACTCATGGATCCATCTTACGGATATTCGCCTAGGCCTGACTATGCCAACCATCCTTTCGGACACCGAGCAGAAAAAAAGAGATAGGAGAACAGGAGAAGCAATCAAAGTAAAGCCTCCCACTATTGTTCCAACGAAAGACAATACTTCTTTCAAGTTATGTATTTTTTTTTGTTTTTCCTTCTCAGTGCACTAATACTGCTATTCTTAGCCCCAGTGCATTTTTATTCCTTTGATCCTACATCAACTATTACACGCATGGGCAGAACCGTTGATAATGATACTGACCATCTCCATACCTTGTTCTTTGAGAATATGTGGTACCAGCACTTGCATGGTGTGGGCACATCCACATCCAACATCAGCTGTTATATATGTTCCCTTACCCCCCCATGCTGCTGTAGTGGACAGATTGCATCTCCCTTTAGAGGTATCCCCAAATAGTTAATGCTGTCTCCTGCACCTTTTTTTATGCAGAATAAAAGCATAGCTACAACCAACTCATGTTAGACCTGTAACTGCACAAGCGAATATAAGTAGATTTGACACCATACCTGAAGTCCCACAAATCCTGACAGAAAAACTAGAGATAATGGAAGAGATATCAAGAATGAAAAAGGTAGGGCAAAAGAGGGCTCACACAGAGTGGGAAAAAAGGGTATTACACCAAGGCATCTTTGGAAGGTCTTCCCCATTGATCAAATGTAGTAACTATTTTGCTAACCCTCTACCAAAAGGGACAGTAAGGGTGGGGAGTTACCTCAACTTCAAGATCATCACCTACAGCACTGATAAGCAGGGTGATGCTTCCAGCCTGATGGATCACTATTGGATGTGTGGGGCCCAGCTCCACATGCAACTACCCTCGAAATGGAATGGCCTCTGCTCCCTTGTGACTCTAGAACCCTTTTCCCTGGTGATAACAGATGTGAGTATCTCCCAGTTACATTACCACCCCACGGGCCGTCCAACGGCCTTGCATGTTCAGCACTGGACAAAACGAACTGTGGAATACTTTGGTGCTGCAGTTTGGAAAGAAGTTTCACAGAAATACAGACTATTCAATGATGTACAGCTCTTTTTTGGGCGCATTCTAATGTTTATTCACGTAAAAGCAATTGCCCGCTGGCTCCAAGTGACGGGCTGGGAGTTAACAAAGACAATCAATGCAACTGAGGATGGATTCAATGCTATCAAGGAAGAACACAGAGCCCTTAGACTGACGGTAGTGCAGCATAGATATGTATTGGACTTAATGACGGCCATGGAAGGAGGGGTGTGTAAGAAGATTGGGTCGCCCTTCTGTACTTATGAGTCAAGCCAATGATGTGGACAATGGGACATTGACTGAAGCCATTCAAACATTGCATGACCTACACAAGAAAATGATTGATGAAGGGGGTGTCCCTGACGGGTGGTTCGAGGGCTAATTTGAATGGATGGCGTCCTCTGTGTAAGGGTTGTTTAAGGCCTTGTTACTTTTTATAGTGATATTGCTCTTGACATGTCTTATTTTTCAGGTAATATTAGCATGTTATAAAAGGATGACAGCTAAAATGTGAGGAGTCTTTTCGGTTAGGAAATGCGCTAAGGATGTTGAGGGATAGAATAGTGAGCATAAGGTGATCCTCTTAGTAGATGGGAAGGTGAGAAAAATAATTGAATAATCAACTAGAGGGAAAACTGATGTGGGGAAATAATAGGTATACATTTTATAGACATATAAACAAATAGAAACCCCCAAACCCCAATACAAACACTTAGTTTTAAAACCTATATAAGTAGTGAACTGGCCTAAGCTAAATAAATGGATGTGCTTAAAAAAGATAAATGTGGGTTCTGCAGAAACACGTAGTTCATAATACACATTCGTTTTAAGAAACACAGCAAGAGATTTGACAGCAGAAAATGGTTTTGCATCTTCATTGAGCATTCAGCAAGCCTGTTGAGACTATGTTAAAGTCAGATAGGCTAGGCTGGGCCCAATGACGTCAAACAAGAAATAAACTATTGCTATGCAGAAAAACGAAACTGTTTTTCTATGTTATTTAGTCCTTATTCTGAGACATACAAAAACCAACAAGAAGGGGCTTCTGCTAAACATGGACATGTACACAATTCTTGGAATTACTTATGTATGTTGACAGTATCTTATCTACCCAGCTTGCTCTTTACATCATATGGGAATTTGTAACTTGTGTTTTACAGTATATATACCACTGCTTTGTAATCCAGAACTTTGAACTACAGACTTTGGTCTCTTTTTGAGACTGGCTCATTTTCCCAATTTATCTATTGATTAAAACCATATTATGGTGTACAATTGTTCTGTCTTACTTTATTAATAGATTTTCCTTCAACACGCTCCAAGATGATCTTGGAGCAATAAATTAAAGGAAAAAATGGCTGCTGCATAATCATGATGCTTACATGCACAAGTGGAGATGCATGCATGTACATATATCATCTCCTTGGGGCAGTTGTATCATCATGCCCTGAGACCAACCCCCTGAAAAAAACTAAAGTTAATGTGCTGTAATAGTTAGGTGAATATGTCAGTGACAACATTAACATTTTGAACTCAAACGCATGGGGAATCCTTAATACTGCTTCTACAAAAAGGTATCTGGACTCTGTTAATTCATCCTGTTTACAAGGGCGGTACACAGTCCCGCTCAGTTCGGCAAGTCTTGATGGCCGCAAAGCAGTATGAAGGATTTCCCAAGCGTTCCTCACTGTTTGTGGAAGCATGATGCATATTATGTTGAGCTGAACAGATCTTTGGACCGTGATGGGAAGTTGGATGAATTAATAGTGTTCGGATATAGTGTCTCAGAAACAGTGAGCAACAGTTGTTGTAATTAATTCCTTCATGACAGGTTGTCCTGAGGATGGTCTCAGTCACTGTTTGAGCCACGGGAGACCAAAACGTCGACCCTAGACCATCATGACGAAACCCATCGCATTTCTGCTCAAATATTTCATGAAAGATTCTGATTGCATATGTGGCATCAGACAGGGCTGATTAATTATGAACTGTTGTTTGTATTAGAGAGTCAGGGGGTCCTCCTTCTGAACACTAGATGAGGAGGTAGTGGGACGGGAGTAGGTTGCCTGTACTTGCATACATGATAAATCAGTGTTGTTGTTGCTGCTCTAATTTCTTGTATAAACTTGATGATCATATAAAAATGACATGCATTTTATATCACACCGAATGTGTATTTATTCAAATATAGAATTGGTCCATGCACGGACTAGAATATTGAATGTTGATATTCATCTATATTGAGCTCATTACCAAAATGAGCCCTCCTTGAAATTTTTTTACATTAGAATTCAGTTGCCGGCCATCTTTTAAGCCCACTTTTCTTTATATGTGTGGTGTCCTTTGGTGGCCGATCACCCCCAGAGGAAACCACACATTTAAAAAAATGTAGATAGAGGGTCCACCTTCATCATGAGTTAACCCCCTTTCAGGGCCTCATATATATATTTTTTTAGTATTGTGTGTTTTTCCCTAGAAAGGCAATTGGGCCCCCCAAGGAAAAACACACATTTTTAAGACATATTTGATGTATTGGCCACATAATTATCATCCGCTGCACAGTCTGCAGATTATAAAAAAAATTGTTTCTTGCTCAGATGGATCAAATGTTACTACAAATATGGTGACCTATGCTCGCACACAGTGGAAGGCCCTACACAAAAGTTGACTGGTCATCTTTCAGTTGCTTATTTCTATATTTAGTTCTCAAACTGGTACTAATGAAGTGAAATTGTTGCCCAGACAGTATTATCATGTTTACACATCACAAAATAATGAAGTAATATTATTTAAAAATGTGCCACGTTATGCCACATGATTTGCCATTCCATGTTGCATACATTAGTAAGCCCTGTTGCTCTCCTGACACATAATTCTCCAGTGACCCTGGTAATAGCACTGTGACTTTTCACAAAGAGCACACCACTGCACAAAGTTGCATGGGCGACTATGTGAATGTGTGCTTCTTGAGATCAAAGGTAGATTTTTGGCTTCAGGAGATTAATTATATACTACCAATGGCCAAGCAGCTCCCCCAACAATAATGTTTTTCATAAGCCATGACAAAAGTATGCAGTTGTATTGGGTGTGTGGCAAGGTGAAGTAATACTGTGTCTTTTGTCTTTTGCAGTGTCTTTGGGGAAACCACAGCAAAAAAAATAAGTCTTTTTTGTTTAGTTACTGTTGCACACATCTCACAAGTGCACCCTGCCACCTGTAGGACAGCGTTTTAGAAGAAAAAGTTTAGCCAGTCAGCATAGGTGGTGTCTCAGTTGATGACTCCTGCCTAGGCCCTAACTCGAGTTATAGAGGACAGCTCTGAGGCAGGATCAGATACTGAGACAGCACCTGAGAGAGAGGAGAATAGAGCACAATATGGAAGTGATTTTTCAGTCAGACAGAGTTCCATCTGATGACTCATCTTCCAGCGATTCTGAGGAACATGATCATGGCATTTGTGTTGTCCACTGGGAAGCACAGTCTGCAGTGGACCAACAGGAGCAGGGTAGACCAACCCAGAGAGGTGACACGTGTGGTGGCAAGCATAGACTGAGTATTCACTTGGCAGCCCTCTAATTTAGTGAAGCCCCAAATTCTCCCATTCACTAGAGCCATTGGATGTAAAATCAGTAGAGCATTTTTTTTGCCAATTGACGACCTCCATCTCTTTTTGGATATTGACTTCCTTGAGGACATTGTGCAGCAAAACATTTGTGTGCAGAACAATTTCTGAGGGAGCAGCATGGAGGCACTCTTGGGCCTCATTCTAGGGCACACAGGTGGACTCTCATTTCACTTGAGGAGTTGGAGACATTTTTGGGCTGTATGCTCAAAATTGGGTTAGTGCACGAAACAAGCTTGCAGTCCTACTGTTCTGCTTGCATGGTTTGAGTAACACTTATCTTCGCATCATATATAAGCAGAGATTGTTCTTTGCTATAGCAGTATATGCTGCATTTCAAAGATAATTCTGCATTGTTCCGGGATCACTCAGACCATGACAGGCTGTTCAAAATTCAGCCTGCCGTGGAACATTTGTCTCCCAGGTTTTCACAGATTTATACTCCTGGAAAGACTATAGCCACCAATGAGTCCTTGATCCTGTATAAAGGGTAGCTGCTGTTGAGGCAGTACATACCAAGATAAAAAGTATGACATCAAGTTGTACATGCTGTTGAGAGCTCCACTGGCTATGTATACAACTTAAAAGTTTATACAGAGAAGGTCTTTGCTCTAAACCCTGTAGCTGCCCTCCCATGGTAGGAACGCAGATTGTATGGGAGCTTCTCCAGTCCTTTCTTTAATGAAGGTTATAGTTTTTCTGTGGACAACTTCTATACAGGAGTAGAGCTGTTCAGTGAGCTCTACAAAGCCAGCACTGTGATATGACGTACAGTTTGATATCACCTCAAAGGATTCCCAGAGGCGGAACTTGTTTGCAAGAAGCCTTAAAAAGACCCAGAGCACTGTGTTGTGTTTCAACTAACTGCTCGCAGTCAGGTTCTCCGATAGCGCTCACTACCATCCATGATGAGAGCACTTCCCCTGTCATGGTTTGGGGTCAGATGGCCAAAGCCCACCTATCTACTTGATTATAAGTACATGAGAGGAGTGGATAAGAATGACCAGGTCCTTCAGCCAGAAAACAGGAGTCGTAAAACTTGCACTTGGTGTAAGATGTTTACCCACCCGATCCAGATGGCAACATACAATGAGTATGTTGTTTATCGTCAGGCTACCACTGGACAACCCATGATTTTCCTCATTGCTACTGTCCCCAGTGCCCATTTTCCTACTTGGTTTATGTTGCACCATATAAAAAATGAAGAATTGGGAAATTGAGATGGCGCTTCCGTAACATAGCTTTCAATGGCTGTGCATAGATACATACCTTCCATGGACCACTACTACACTAGGCAAACAACCATACAAATTGTTTGCCTCTACTTGAGGAAATCATGGACTTGCTTGAGGCCTGCTTGACACATTTATCCATGGTCAGAACCTGGTACGTGTTCTGTTTGCCACATGACAAGTGCATCACAGTCACCACACTTCACATAATGGTAGGTGAAACATATGCCACTTTGTCACAAAGTACCCTTTGTGGCAAAAACATAAAATCTTTGTTATTTTTTAAGTGCTTTAGGGAACTTAGGCAGTCTTCCTCAGCATGTTTGCCTTAGTTTCTAAGGTAGATATGCTCACTAAGTTTGAGGAATGTGGGCCTTGAGAGGCAGTCTTGGACACCACCACAACTTGCATCCAAAAACTTAAAGGAGTAGGATTTACCACAAAAGGAGTATGAAAGATGTGTTTCCTTGAGCTTCAGGTAGTTAGCAACAGAAAGCATTAGTAAAAGTTCACTTGGCAAGTATATGGGATAAGCCATGATTTTGCAGGGGAGAGCGACATGAACAGGTAGGAAAAGGTGAGGCTAGGTGTGCTTTCACAGAGACACCCCATAGGTAGAAGGCGGACAGTCAAGACAGTAGAGATACATATGCCATTACTTTATCTTCACCAAAGGACTCAAGCCTATCGGCGTAGCATTCACCCGATGCTTAGTTACAAGAATGGATCAAACCAAGATTAATGAAAGTCTCCTTGCAAGGGCTCCCATTGACTTTGGTTTCATATGTTCCTGTTGCGGCACTAGGCCCAACCATAGAAGTTGCATAGCGTTTTCTAAGTGGGTTAACGCTGGGTCTTAGTACTTTTGTGGATTCCTGTGAATTCCGGAAGTTTCCATCACACAACTGTAAGGAAAATATGCGCAAGGATGGGCGTCAAACTCACATTTACAACATATATAACAGAGTGATACAAGGTGCTAGGTAAACTCCTACCCTGAAGCACTTTATCTCACATAGGGGGATTTTGATATATCAGATGCCTTGATTGTTGTGGGGGACTCTACTACAACTTTCAAGCCCTTAGAGGGAAATGGTGAATCTCCCACAGAGGTTGAGGATGGTGAGTGGGGGCTACCTGCCCTAGTTATCTCACAGGTGAAGAGGTGTACAGATGTCGCTTACCAGCTAATGTCTTTGTCCCTGCTTCTTGGACTTAGGGCCTGTAATGGGAGTACAAAAGCTGATCTCCTCGCTCAACACACATATATTCGTTTAGGGCATACTAGCAGATTAGACTATGTTCTTGTCTCATCATCCCTGTGGAAGTTTGTAAATAACATGGTGGCCATTGAAAGGCAAATCAGTGATCACAATGCTCTACATTGTTCAATGAGAGACTTTGTGGTAAGATTTAAAATTGGAGACTCTCCAATATTCCCTAAGTAGGGCTGTTAGGCCTGCCAACAACAGGCATACTCTAAATTGAGCTTGAAACTCAGGATGCCGGCCTCCATAAATAGGACCCTACATACAGCCATCGAGAATATTGATAGCTTTGATACAACTGCTGCCAAAAATCTTGCCTTCCGTTGCATTCATTGTGCTCTCTTTCAGGAAGTCGGTAATTGCTTCAGATATGATGCCTGGAAGGGTAAATTTTGAGCTTCATGGTTTAACCAAGAATGTAAGGTGGCTAAATCTGATCTCTTGCATGCACTTAAATCTGAGAGGATTGATCACATAAGGGCAAAGGGGCAGACTATAAAATAATTCAGGGATTGGACTGCCAGGCCTGGCACTCTGATTGCTGGGACCAAATAACTGACGCTGTTAAAGCAAAAGATGGGAAAACATTCCGGGGGTTAGTAGCTGGTGGAGACGATTGTAGAATTACATCTTTAATCAACCAAATTCACCCTAAGTTATGGTGGGAACAGTTGACCTACCTTTATGATTCACCAAGTGAGGTTGTTACTGATCCCCAAAAGTGGGTAAAGGTAGGGTGTCCTCTAACAAATCCTGTATCACAAATAGATCCTGGTGTCACAAGGAAGGCTATTACAAGCATTTTGTCAGGCAAAGCAGCTGGGCTGGACGGGATCCCAGTGATCTCTTCAAATCCAAGTTAGTGAGTTGGACTTCATATTTCAACAAACTCGCAAACACAATTATGGGTGGTGCACAGGTCCTTTTCTCCTGGGAAGCTGGGGAAACTGTACCTGTCCTAGAAAAGGGAGCTAAAGACATGCCATTGAACTACAGGACCATTAGCCCTATAGATGTATCACAGAAGATATTCTGTAGGCAGACCTTTTACTCTCTTGAATCTTGGATTGAGGAGAAACCGTTTTGTCAGACCCGCAAACTGGGTTTAGAAAAAGTGTTAGAGCTATAGACCAGGTGTTTAAATTCGTGGCTATTGCTTGGAAAACTGTAGTCATCCAGAAAGCCCATTTATGTGTAATTGTTGTAAATGTAAAATCTGCCTTTGATTTAGTCCCTCGCTGTAAGCTCTGATAGACACTAAGAGACATGGGCTTACCTCTGTCATAACTTAATCCGGCTACACTCTGATACATGAGCACAAATGATATGGGGGCAGCACAGAGAACTCACTGAACGTATTAGAGTTGAGAGGTGGTATGGCAGGGTGTGTGCTTGCCCCTATTCTGGTCGCTCTGCATCTAAATTATGTTGTGGCACAGATGGCGTAGTGCAGGAACGATGGCCCATTGATTTCAGGCTCCAAAACACCAATACTGCTTTTAGCAGACGACACTTGGTTAGTCTTTAAGACCATGGAAGGATTACAGATCTTAATCAATGAGTTTATTGACTTTGCCTAGATTGGGAATTAGAAATAAACCTGGGTAAGACAAAGTTTATCTGTATTAACCCACCCAGGAAATTTAGGGGAGCTATCAAAGTGAATCGTTATTGCCCGGAGAGGGTGGACCACTTTGATTACCTGGATATTAGACTGACCACTAACATGTCCTGGTTCCCCTCAATAAGGAAGAGTTGTCTAAATTTGTGCCAGCATGTATTTTGGGTAAATAAGTGGATTAACTCATCATACACAAACAGATCTCTCCGGCCCTCAAGATCTACCAGGCCAAGGCAGTCGCAAGTGTGTTTTATGGAGCTGAGTTATGGGGTTACGTGGGGACCATGCCTTCGGCATTTGTGGGACATAAATTGCTAAGTGCTATTGTGAAATTACCCCAGCGCACCCCTACACTGCCTTTAATGTGGGACATGGGCATTAAGTCAATTGTAGATAAGGCTAAATTAAGGCAGATTTTATACTGGTGGAGATTGAGGAACACTCCTGACTTGGAAAAATTGTATCTGACCTTTCCTGGAAATTGTATCCTTGGATAAGGGTATGAAAAACAAGTGGGTGGTGAGTCTAAAAGATTCTTTTATAGCTTTGGGTTTGGATAAGTATTCGGACACAGACCTTTACACAGTCTCCCTAACCAGAACACAATTGTAGGACGTGTACTGGGAGCACGTTTGGGCCATGCAAGTAAAAAGATCGAACATGGGCTTCCTGGCAGCAGATTTTATGGATATTAAAAATTGTAGTGGCTTTAAGAACTTCCATGACTATATTATGGTGCCCCCAGCAAAGCAGTTGTATATCAAATTTTGCTGTGGTCTCTCAAGAGTTTTACGAATAAATGGAAGGGCGTCCAGTTTGCCTTGGAGCTGACTCATTTCTTTTTCTTTTGTCCTGGATATGTGAGCCCCACGAAACACGGGATAATTCCAGCTTGTAGGCAATTGGGTCCTAGACAGTGTAACAGTGCACTCAGACTGCAGCATGCAAAAACATCCTAAATGTACGTATATGTACAGTAGTTGCCAAGCTTCTGCACAAAAGCTGGTTCATTAGGTTAAATGCTCTGTCTTGAGTACACTTGTGCTTTTTTTCCAACCTTGGCTACCTAGTGTGGGCTTTTGTTCTGTCCTGATTTGCATCTTACTATTGTTTTATACTAGTCTGGGTAAACATAGCTAAGGCTGTTAACTGGTAGGCATAGGCCTTGTCATTCGGCATACTTTGCCTGGTCTTTTAAAATATTTTGTTTTGTTAACGTTAGGCACTTCGTCTTGGCAACATGGGGGCCTGTTATGTGAAGTTTATGAAACTCTATTGTTGTCATTTTCAGTGATGATTGCTATATGAGCACCTTGTTCTCTATGAAATGTTAGCTTTTATAAATTTGAAATTGTGTCATTTTGTACCACACTTTTATGGTTCTTCACCAAAATAAAGTTATGCTTGGAAAATATGTGATTTCAGGCAAAGCTTGAGGTTTGCAGGGATAAGGAAACCTAATGGGATCCATGCAAGGCACTCCACCTAGAATCCCCTGGTTGTGTAATTATAAAAAATGTCTGTGGACTGTAGGTTTGCATGGTTGGCGCCAAAACACAGCTCCAAATAATGCTTATTTCTCAACATAAAGCTTAAGGGCCTTTTGTATGGGGGTCTCTTGGCCCACGTACACAAGTGGGTACTGTTCTTATCAGGAGACGTGTGGGAAGTGTGGGATAATAGGACATTTGTGGCTTCTCTGCAGTTCCCAAAAAGTTCTGTCACATAAATTTAAGGAAAAGTGAGTTTTCAGCCCAAGTTTGAGGTTTGCAATGGCTTCCGGGTAAATTTACTCCCCTGGTTGTCTAGTTTTAAAAATGTGCAGGTTCGCTGTGTCTCCCTAGACGCTAGCTGAGTTAGTGCTCAAAATCCACAGCTACCAACATTGCAAAAAGAGGGTCCAGTTTCAGTGCAAAATCGGCTGAGTCTAAGTTGCATTTGGGGCTCTTTCCTGTCGCGAGTAGGAGGCCAACCAACAAAAGTGAGGTGCCATTTTTATGGTGAGCCGTAGGGAAATGCTGAGTGAAAGGACATGTGTGGTTCCCCACAGATTCCAAAACTTTTTCTCACAGAAATGTGAGGAAAATGGTTGTTTTTATCCACATTTTGAGGTTTGTAAAGGCTTACTGGCAGGGAAACCAGGTGAGAGCCACACAAGTCACCCCACACTATATTCCCTAGTGTGTTTAGCTTTAAAAAATGTGCAAGTGTGCTAGGTTTCTCTAGGTGCCGACTAAGCTACGGTCCAACATCCACAGCTACCCTCATTGCAAAAAAGGGCCACTTTTCAGTGGAAAAATGTGATGGGTCCAAGTTGCTTTTTGGCTCGTTTCCTGTTGGGGGTACTATGCCTACCCACACGAGTGAGGCACCATTTGTATCTGAAGACATGTGGGAAGATGGAATAGTTGAACATTTGTTGTTACAAATTGGATTTTGTTGCATTTGTGCCTTCCAAAGTTAAGGCAGAGTGTAAAAAATAAGACATTTTGAAAAAATCCTCCGAATCACGTGCTAGTATGGGTACCCACTAATTCAGATAACCACTGCTCCTCTACTTCATATCTGGGGCCCTTTTCAGACATGTACAGATTTGCTCTATACCCATTTTTAACTCTAAATATTTCACCATATGAACTGGGCTATACTCTGTTCACAATAATTACCACTGTATGGTGCAGCTCAGTTGTTGGCTCTGGGTCAGTGCTTAATTTGAGCCAGTGGATTCTGGTGCGGGGCACCGGCAATTATTTTTGAGGGCTGGCACTTAGTTTTCTGTATCAGGCATTTACAGCGAGCAAAAGACACTAATGGGAAAGACAGAGGAGGAGAAAAACAAAAAAGCGTCTCAAAGAGAGAAAGCAGAAAACTGCAAGAGTGAGCGGAAGGGGCAGGGAGAGGCTGTAAATGGATTAAAGAGGCTGAGATGACTTTAGGATTATGCTGCCTCCGTGTCTGTGCTTGCACATTTAAATGCAGCAGCTGTGTGTTTCAAAGGAGAGCTTGGGGCACCAACATGTTTGTATTTACAAATTAACGTGGTACCTCTGGTTCTTGGTCAACATAAAAATGGTATATATTCCCGCAACCAGAAGGGTCTAGTGGATGTAATGGTATATTGCATTTGTAAATTGGTCATTGTGACAAAAAGTTACAGATGAAAACGTTGTCACAAATGGCTGTTTTTTCCTACTTATCTTCAGTATTTCTTTATTTTAAGAGTTTCTTTAAACTTCTTTAAACCCTTGAGGGATTTACACACATAAAAGCTTGGTGAATTCCCACTTCTGTCTGCTTTTTGGAATTCTACAGCTTTCCTGGAACACCAATGTGTTTCAGATCAGTTTCTACACAAACTGAAATTAGGTTGAAAGCACAAAAAATAGGGAAAAAATGTCTACCTCTTTGAAAAATGCAAAACCTGTGGTGAAAAATAGTTTTTTTTAAATCAGCTCTTCATGTTTCTGAAAGCTGGGATAACGGTGACTTTAGTATATTAAATCTCTTGTTGATGCCATTTTTAGGGGAAAAACAAACACTTTATTGTGGAGCACTTTTTTCTATTTTTCCCAAAATGGCCACAATTTATAGCTATATTTTGCCAATTTTCTCGATCCCTTCCAGGGAAATCCACAAACGCTGGGTACCTTTATAATCCTAGAGATGTTGGACAAAACTAGATACAAACTTGGTGTGGATAACTTATGTGGAAAAACGTTATGGAAGCCTAAGAGCAAAGTACCCCAAATAGTCAAGACAAGGCTCAGCACTGGGGTGAAAAGGCCTCATAAGTTAAAAGGGTTACTAATGAATGCTCGAAATTAGGTTTTGGATGCTATTGGTTTTAATGTTTAATCATAACATGATTGCTGTTTTCTTAATGATGGTGACGGCTTGAAAAAGCCATAAAGTTTGCCTTCTTTTATTGATGTGGTGACCTCTTGACAAAGCCAATATCCTTACCTTACATATTGATGTGGTCTCCCGTTGACAAACCCATTACGTCTGCCTTTTATACATTAATGTGGTGCCCCTTCACAAAGTCAGAAGACCTGCCTTTTTTAAAAAGACACTCCTTTATATTGTGATGAGAGCACTCATTGTCTGGCAGTACACTGGGTGTAGGGGGTTTGCCACCTCCGATCGTGTTGGGTGTCCGCCACATGCCTGTGACGTTATAGTTAGATACAGTAGTATAATCATAATTTGGTTAAAGTGACATTATAGTTAGGTAAGGCTATAAAAAAAACTCAGAGATTTATTGAAAAAACCTAAGGGTTAAAGTGACTCAGTAGTTCAGTATGGTAATATTATCATACTTTATGAGAAAAAAAACACCTTAGAAATTCACTGAAAAAAACAAAGGTTAAAGTGACCTTATAGCTGGGTGAAAATGTCAGTTGAAAAAATACCATTTTAAACAAAAAAAAAAAAACTGAAATTTCCCAGCTATAGTTTACTGAACTATCTATAACTTGTGCCCTCGCCATGCAGTACTGATGACCTCACATGTGTAATCACTTGTGGCATGTTCAATGACATCATTGATGGATGACTCCACTGATTACATCATTGACGGCATCACTGAAAATGATCATCCACCTCAACTCCTTCCTGGACAGTTTTGTGTGATCCGTCAAGCGGGGGGATAGAAAAACAGGGTTACCAAATGAGTATTTCCCATGCAATTCCCCATCAAAATTTTAGGAAGCAATACAGAAAGAAATGCTGAAAAGAACTTAGCAGAAGACTAGGGGCCAGATGTAGCAAAATGCAAATTTGCGACTTGCAAATTGCGAGTCCCTGCGACTCGCAATTTGCAAGTCGCAAATTGGTATGCAGTACGGTTTCTCAGACACCGACTGCAACTCGCTATGGGGTCGCAATGACCCACCTCATCAATATTCATGAGGTGGGTCGCAAATTGCGACCCCATAGCGATTATAGGCACTCGCAAACATGGAGGCCTGCTGTCGTCAGCAGACCTCCATGTTCGTGACTGCTTTCAATAAAGCAGTTTTTTTTTTTTAAGTGTAGCCCGTTTTCCTTAAAGGAAAACGAGCTTCACTTAAAAAAAAAAACGAAACCTTTAGTTTCGGTATTTTTTCAGGGCAGGGAGTGGTCCCTTGGACCACTCCCTGCCCTGAAAAAATATTTGTGGGTCCAGTCACAAACTGGAAGGGGTCCCATGGGGACCCCTTCCAATTTGCGAGTGGGTTACCATCCACTTGAAGTGGATGGTAACTGCGATGCCATTTGCGACCGCGTACGCGGTCGCAAATGGTATTGCATCCCACTGCGAGTCGCAAATAGGAAGGGAACACCCCTTCCTATTTGCGAGTCGGAAATGCATTTTGCGAGTCGGTTCCGACTCGCAAAATGCATTTCTGCATAGGAAACTGCGTTTTGCGACTCGCAAACGGCAAATTTTGCCGTTTGCGAGTCGCAAACAATTTCCTACATCTGGCCCTAGATCTTTAGCAAGAAAGTGCGTTTTTGTGATTTGGTGTAAATCAGTTCACCCTTTATGTGGAAACCTAAAGGTCAAAATATAATGATATCTGGATAGTTGTTACCACAGTACTCCCGCAGTCCTGGACCCAACCTCAGATTTCATGTCTGCTGGAGCAGAGCAATGTCTAGATGAATGGATGGCGGCGACCTGGTAACTAAAAGACTGCTGCTGCAAGCCACAGCACAGGCACTGACAAGTTGATGCCCCAGTCCTTCCGAGCAAGGGTGGACCACAGAGCCGTGGAATACGCCTGAATCAATGGCCTAACTAGTGAAGCTGCAGCAATGCCATTGATGGACGTGGCAGCTCCCAGCCCCTGTAAATGCAGGAGAGGAGCTGAGCCTGCTCCAGTCACCTGATGATCGGGCACTCTGCTGAACAGGTGGGACACATCCACTAAAGAAGGCATTCATGATGGCCCTTGCAAGATCACTGTATCCGGGGCCAGAGGCAGCACACTGAAGGCTTTACCACCCATTGCAAACAACTGTGACTGCTGTGGACGACCTCAGAGGTTCTGCACTCCTCACTACTGATCTTTGGGTCAGATGACTGTGGTGCCACTGTGATAAGGATGGGGCTAACCCCCATACCTTGCCACAAATACTTGCTGTGAATGGGTGATGCTGGTGACACCTCATCTACCTGTGGGACGAGTGCAAGGGTGGGCCGCATTCACCAAATGGATCCTGAGTGGCTGCCCTCACCATCCTCGCTGTGGCACAACACACATTTATCTCTAGGATACAGCCTCACCACACTGGGAAACAGTGAAACGAGTGGCCGAATCCTTTCTGCATGCTGGGAAACCTTAAGGACTGGCCTTGTCATAAGGGGTTGCCTAGCAATATGGGTAAGCCTAAAGGGCATAAAGATGGGAAGGAACATGAGGATAATGACCCCCCCTCAAATGAGGCCAACATTAGGCTAGACCCCCCACTGGCACGGTGACTACACACAAGGGGCACACTGCGACATTTGAGGCCATACTACAAGCAGTCCTAAATGTTAAAACCATTCTAGAACCCAAGACAGACCCAGTGGTGGTAGGACTTGGGCTGGTGCAGGCATACCATTAAAAACTGGCAGACCGTGTGGTGGAAAATAAGTCCATGCTCACCATTGTCAGTCCCACAGTTTCTGGTATGCAAGCCCAGCTCAAGACGCTGTGTGAGAAAGTAGATTATCTGAAAATAAAAGCAGATGACACGGAAGGACACTCCTGACAGAATAATGCACATATGGTGGGTCTACCTGAGCGAGTGGAGTGACCCAGCATGGACCTCTACCTTGAAGAAAGGCCAATGCACACAGTCTTGGCGGGAAAGCAATCAACTTTTTTGTCTATCAAAAGGGCACACAGAGTGCCAGGCTGACTGCTGCCTCCAGGTAACCCCCTTGCTGGTAGTGGCACAACTACCAAACTACTGGGACAGGAACCGCATACTGCAAGCCTAAAGCAGCAAAGGGTCATTGATGGTCGAAAACTGTGCTGTGCACATTTTTCTGACTACACAACAGAGGTCCAAGGGCATAGAGAATCTTTTCTGGAGTTTAAACAGCAGTTACGCCAGATGAACACTAAATACTCTCTAATGTTTCCAACCAATTTGCATGTACTAGATGGTGGGAGTACCACATTTTTTACCACCCCAAAGGGGCCTGGGCCTGGCTGGGGTTGAAGGGTGTGACAAGACCGAGTGACAAAGAGAGAATGAAGTCATACTGGCAAATAGGAGTCATGGCTGACTTTCCTCCAGAAGATCCAGGAGTAGACCAACTATTGAACAGGAGGCCAAGGACCATGCCAAAGTGGTCGCAACACTGGAAATGCAACATAGTCCATGAACAGAGACACCACAAGACGATGCAGTGACCAATTGGAGACGAAACACAACAATGCTATCAATGCTCTGACAATCTTGAGACAAGATGCAGGCCTTACACCAATGACTACTGATGACATCATTGACGGTTGTGCACTGTCAGGAGGGATCTGATCTGGAAACAAGGTACTATGACCCTCTGATTAAGATTGGGTGGGAAACCATGGGAGCGAGGTACTACTGGACCACATTGCCATGTGACACAAAACGGGGAACCAGGTGATTTTGAGCGGGGTCACATGCACACAAGGGGGAATGCATGGCAACATGATAATGACATTGGACACACTTGCACTATATCTGAGAAGGACCAAGTTTACGTACAACTGTTTTGTGCACATGTTAAGGCGGGTCAGGATTACCAGCTATTGCTTGGGTTGGGGAGTTGGGAATTGTTTATCTTTACGTTATGAGCCAAGCCCAGCTATTGCAATGTACTTTGAATGGGCTGCAAGAGGGGGAATGGGTGAAGAATGGAGAACCGAGACGGTTGCTTTGACACACTTCCTAAACAAGGTGCCAGGGAGTAGTGGAGATAATGGCTCTCGAAATACAGTCCTCACTTGGAATTTCAGGGGGATGGCTAACCCCAGGAAATGCTCTAGGGTCCTCTCCTATCTGAAAAGGCTATATGTACACTTTGCATACCTTCAAGAGACACACTTGATAAGGCAAGAGCTAGCTAAGCTACCAAAAAACACACTTGTGAGTGATTGCAGTAGGCACTACTTTCGACGGTAATGCCTGAGGAGTGCTGCTATGGGTGTCTCGAAGAGTCCTGTTTACCCTTACTGCTAGCAGGGGCAAACCCAGAGGGCAGGTATGTAGTGGTGGAGGGAGAGTTTGAGGGTGACCCATTATTGTTTCTGGCTATATATGCACCTAACACTGGAATACACACGTTCTTCTCAACTCTGCCACCAGCCCCCTGAACAACACACAAACACCACGTTATTGGGAGCGGACTTTCCTTGTGTGCCAGATGTTCAACAAGACCACTCTACTCCACCACTAGTGGTTACCAAGGGAACGATGGTAGCACGGGCCCTCTAACAATGGGTGTGAGCTATGGGGCTGACTGACCAATGGCGATCCCTATACACTGACACCCAGGACTATTCCTTCTACACTACTTAGCACTGCATGGACTCCACACAAGGATAGATTTATTATACTGCACTGTAGGTATGACCAACAAGGTGATCTATGCGGAATACTTGAACCACACCCTGTCTGATCACTGCCCACTCAAACTCTCCTTTTAGTGGGGCTGCACATGACCACAAGTGCCAACACGGAAAAGGGCAGCTATAGTCACTTAATGATACAGTGTTCAGATCCACGATCGAAGACCACACAGAGAGGTACTTCAAGGAGAATGAGAAAACACACCAGGGTGCAACAGGATGGCTTCAAGGTTTTACTCTGTGGCCACTGTATCAAAACCACCTACAGAGTTAAACATATATAGCGCAGGGAACTGGTGGATGTGGAACAACAAACGAGAGTGATCGAGTTGCAGGCACTCGTGCGCACATGGCGAGCAGTACTAACACAGCACATGGTAACATACTGAGACACACAACGCAGGCTAAGGCAGCTGAAACATCAGGGCTGGGTCATCAACCAGCATGCTGAACGGTATAAGGCAAGGCGTTTACTGGCTTGGCTACTACCCAATGACTAACCGCCATGACGGAGATGAACGGGGAGATGGTAAATACGAGAGCAGAGAGAGATTAACATGATATTTCATTCTTATTACGCGACCTTATATGCCTTATCACATGGGGGGGCCTTGCTCCCAGCTTCCTGCAAAAAATATTGCTCCCTGCCATTAGTGCACCCCAGCAATTGGAACTCTAAGCGGCAAAAAAGTTCCAAGGATACAAAAAAGCTATTCACCAGATGGCGCAGGACAAAACACCAAGACTGGGTGGATTACCAGTGGAGATTTACACAATTTACGCACCTGGTATTGCCCCAGTTTATTAAAGATTATGAAACGTCGAAACACAAGGGTGCTGTAAAGTCGCGCAGCTGGCGCGCGGCTGTGAATAAACACCCAGAGTCGATGTGACGTATACAGTCTCTTTATTTAAGTAACTCCGTTCACTGCTGCCCTTCCTGCCTTTCTACTCTTATTTATATCCTTCCCTCTGTCGTCCTGGTGCGATTCATCTCGCACCTACGGCAATGGGGGTATTTCCTGGCCCACCACTTCCGCCCCCATTGTAGTGGTGTTGGCCAGTTCCGGCGACAACATTACATCCCTCCCCAATGGGGAAGAGAGGAACAAAACGTGAACATGAAACAAAACATACTAGAGTGAGATGCTGCCATTGTCTTTGTGGCTTCTGGAGGAACCGAGTGCTTTCCTGTTCTTTTGGATGTTCTCCTATTAAGGTCAGTCACACGCATAGTCTGCGTATCGTCGAGAGGGGCCTGGGTTATGACTCAACATGTATCTCCCTTTCCCGACCGGTCCGACACCTGGATCTCTTCTGCGCTCTGGTTGGGTGCCATTGCTCCTGCGGGTTGGTTCTGCGTTTGTTCAGCCATTGGGCGAATGGTACGGTGTTCTGAGGCATTTCCTGCTTCTCTGCTTGTGGACTCTAGGCATGCAGGTTCCACATCTGAGTCTCCCCTTTCATCTGTGTTGCTCTTATCATTTTCACTGGGTGCCATTTGGGGCAACCGTTTGAAGAGTGCCGCGTTGCGGATTACCGTCTCTGGCCCTCGCCGGGCTGTTACCATGGTGCCTTTCACGGCGGTCACAGTCCACGGCCGTGTCTCAAAAGGTAGGTGGAACTTTCCTCCTGGGTGGCGATCTTTTACCAGGACGGCATCACCTATTTGCACAGTTACCACTCGGGCTCTCCGTTTCTTGGAAGCATGTGCATTGGTGCTGGCTCTCCTTGCTGCTGACTTGTCTGTTGGCAGTGGTTGTGCTGCCCCGATGGGTGATGCAGGATGGCATTCGTCACTGTTCTCCTGAAACAGAGTTGGCTGGGGGTGGCTCCAGTGGTGGCGTGAGGCGTGACCCTGTACTCCCTTAGGAAGGCATATATTGCTTTTTCCGGGTTCTCAGCTTCTGCTACGGCGATGCGGATGACTTTGTTTAGGGTTTTTACGAATCTTTCCACCTCTCCATTTGCTTGTGGCCATCGGGGTGTGATGCGCCGATGCTTGGTGTTTGTTGATGCTAGGAAGTCTGCCCACTCCTGGCTGTTGAATGGAGGGCCATTATCTGTGCGCACCTCTCTGAAGAACCCATGGGTGGCCTTCAGTTTTTCAAACTTCGGGATGACTGTGTGGGCAGGTGCTGAGTGTACCACCTCGACTTCCGGATAGCGCAAATAGTCGTCCACTACTATGATCATATATGAGCCATCGGGGAGACTCCAAAAGTCTGTACTAACTCTTTGCCATGGTGCTGTGGGTCCTTGCTCTGTGAGAACCGGTGCTGGGGGGTCAGGGTTGCTACTGGCTTGCAGACGAGGTGCCTTTTGACTGTGTCTTCCACAAGCTTGTCCAAACCTGGGAACCACACCTTGTTCCTGAGGCGGGCCTTTGACTTGACGATGCCCTGGTGTGCTCTGTGTGCGAGGGATACAGTTCTGGCCGTCAGGCTGGATGGAATCACCAGGTGGAACCCCCTCAACAGGCAGCCTTCTTCACTCACCGAGCATTGGAGGGGCCTCCAGTCCCCTGTCCGGGTGGCTGCCATGGCAATCTGTAGACATTCGTCCAGGGTGGTTGCTGTGACTACTTCGCTGAGCGGTATGGGCAGGGGTTGGGCTCGCTCTACCACCAGCCTCACATATTCTTCTATTTCCTGGGCTTCTTCCACTTCTTGGGGTGTGGCTAGGCGGGCGTGTCGGGACAGGAAGTCTGCAGGGTTCTTTGTGCCCGGCTGGTATTCAAGTGCGAAGTCATATTCTTGGAGCTGCAGGATCCATTTCTCAATCCTCGGCAGTGGCTTTGAGGATGAGCCTTTGAAAAGAGGTAGTAGGGGCTTGTGGTCGGTCACCACCGAGAATGGCTTGACGTATAGGTAGAGATGGAAGTGGCGGCACCCCCAGTGGATGGCGATGGCTTCTCGTTCAATTTGCGAGTATCGCTGCTCCGTTGGTGTGAGCGTGCGGCTGGCAAAAGCGATGGGGGCCCACTCTCCACAGTCTGTTTCTGTGCCAACACCGCTCCTAGGCCCATGGGGCTGGCGTCGACTACTAGCTGTGAGTGGCGTTGGGGGTCAAAGAATGCCTGTGTGGTGTCGGCGGAAAGTGCTCTTTTGGTGGCTTGGAAGGCGTTCTCTTGCGCCTCACCCCATTCCCATTGGCGATTTGCTTGTGTGAGCTGTCATAGGGGGCCTGTGATGTCTGCAAGGTTTTTCATGAAGCGGCTGCAGTACGTGACCATGCCCAAAAAGCTTTGTATTCCTGACACTGATGTGGGTGCTGGGGCTTCCTGGATGTCTCTCACTTTTAGGGAGTCAGGCCCAACTCCATTTTTGGAGAAACAATGCCCGAAGAAGCAGATTTCTTGTTTCAGGAATGCGCATTTATCCCGGTGGAGTGTTAGTCCTCTTTTCTGTAGTCTGGCAAACATGGCTCGCAACCTCTTTAGGTGTGTTTCGACGGAGGGGGCGTGAACCAGGATGTCATCGCTCACGTTTAGGACTCCCGGGAGTCCTTGCAGGACTTCTTTGATAACGTGTTGGAAAACTTCTGCTGCGCTAGAGATGCCGAAATTGAGTCTCTTGTATCTCCACAGACCATTGTGGGTGGAAAAGGTGGTTATGGGCCGTGACTCGGGGTGCAGCATGATCTGGTGGTATCTTGACCGGAGGTCCACTTTGGAGAACCAGTATGATCCTGTTAGCTCTCTGAGGATATCATCTATTGTTGGGGGTCAGGTGTCTCTCCCTTTTGATTTCCAGGTTTGGCATGCGCATGTTGACGCAGATCCTGAAGGCATCATGTTGCTTGGGTTTCCGTGCAACCACGATGGGGGAAACCCACAGTGTTGGGCCCAAGACTTTTTCAATGATCCCTGCCTGTTCCAGGATTTTGAGTTCGCGTTCAACTTTGGGGCACAGATGGAATGCTACTCGGCGATGTCTGAGCACTGTGGGGGTGACCGACTCATCAATATGGAGTCGTAGCGGAGGCCCCTTCAGGCATCCGATGCCCTCAAACAGTGTCTTGAATTCCTGCATTAGGTCATTGAGTGTATTCACCATATGCTAAATGCGAAATGTACGAGGTCGAGGTCTTGGGCAGTTTGGCAGCCGAGTAGGAATCCTGCACCATCTTTGGAGACATACATTTTCGTGGCTGTTCCGGTGGCATCATGGGAGATTTCTGTTGTGAATGCCCCTGCTATTTCTAGGGGTCGGCTGTTTCCGAATGCAAAAACCTGTATATTTGTGGGTCGGAGTGTCGGCAATGGTTTTGGTAGCTTGTTGTATATGTCCATGGCCATTAGGTTTATGGATGCGCCAGTGTCCACAAGTGCTGGTATTGGAGAGCCTTGGACCATAACTTGGCATGTGGGTAGGCGTCGGCCCCCAACGGTGTATATTACGTGGACTGTGTGTTGGTCGTTGTCCATGTCACTGTCTGAGTCTGGGTCAGTGTGGTTTCGACCATTTTGACAGTCTTCCTTGTGGTGTTGGTTGCTTGTTTAGGTGTGGATCTGCAGACTTTCGCAAAATGGTTGGCTTTCCCACATGTGCTGCACGTTTTGCCCCACGCTGGGCAGGTGGTCGGATGTGGTGCCGGGCCGCCGCACCACTTGCATGGTCTGCCTCTTAGCCTCCCTTTGTAGTTGTCTCCTTTTTGTCGCGGTGTGTTTGTCGTCACTGCATTAGCTGCCTCTGCTTTTACCCGGGCTGTTGGCACCTGTTCCGTGTGGGCTGCTCGAGCCCACGACAGCTCTTGAGATCGTCCGAGTGTGAGGATGTCTTTCATTGGCATGTTTGGTTGCTATAGGATGCGCTCTCAGAGTTTTGATGATGAGCACCCTTGGATGAATTGTGCCCTGATTTTGTCCTCTTCGTCGGGCAGTGTGCAGGTGCTGGCTAATTCCTTCAGCCTGGCATAAAAGACGTTGACGGACTCATCAGTTATTTGGCAGGCTTGGCGCAGCAGGAACCTCTCGTAGTCCGGGTTTGCATAGGGATCAAAATGCGCAGTAATTGCCCCTTTTAGGGTTTCGTACGTCCGTGGCCGCGCTTCTTTTTACGGGCTTGAATACTTTGTGGATGTCTGCTCCACCAATGTGGAGAAGAAGGGGTCTGCGCCTTTCTGGTTGGACATCTAGGGCTTCAAAATATTTTTCAAGGCGCTCCACCCAGACTTTCCATCTTGCGGCTTGGGTGGGGGGTGCACCTGTGATGGTGAAAGGTTCCAGTGGTGGTATGCCAGCCATTGTGAGGGGCGCCTGGTTGTGGTGAAGTAGCAAGTGTAGGCTTGAGGATGCAGAACACGTTTTATTTAATGTTCTTCTTGTTTTATTTATCTTTTTTTTTTTAGCTACTGTGTCCTTCCTTCCTTACTTTTGTTGTTTTGAAAGGAGAGGAGAAGACTTATGCAGAGGCAGGGCTTGTGCTTTGTGTGGCTTCCTTTTTGAGAAGTTTTCATTCAGTGTTGTAGGGGAAAAAAAATTTGCTCACTTTATTTTCTCGTCCTTTTTTTTTCTTCCGTTCAGGCTCTGGGTGCTTCGGCTGGCGTGTTGTGGAGTGCAGGGCTGCACAGTAGAGCGTGTGCAGCTGCGAGCCGGTTGAGTTCTGGGGGGCCTCCCCGCCGTGCGCATGCCCAGGGTGGGGCGCGTCTCCGCAGGGAAACTTAGAGCGCGTCCAGCGCAGATCGTCCCCGTGCCGCCAGAGCCGCAATGTCAGATGGGGGCAGGTGCTGAGGATCAGCGCGGGAGTCTGGCCACGCACGCAGCCCCTCCTGATGAGGCCACTGTGTGGAGCCCGCGGTATCACAGGTTGGTGGCCTGGGAAGGCAGCCGATTGGTCTTCTGAAAGTAGGCAGCCTTCTGGATTTGGTCTTGCTGTGCCGGACGTGTGTCGGGCAGGGCCCTGGGCTGTCGCTCGGTGGTCGTTAGGTGGTGTCACTACCATTTACGGTAGGCCCACCTCCGTCGCCAATTGTAAAGTCACGCAGCAGGCGCGCGGCTGTGAATAAACACCCAGAGTCGATGTGACGTATGCAGTCTCTTTATTAAGTAAATCCGTTCACTGCTGCCCTTCCCGCCTTTCTACTCTTGTTTATATCCTCCCCTCTGTCGTCCTTGTGCGATCCATCTCGCACCTACGGCAAGGGGGTATTTCCTGGTCCACCACTTCCGCCTCCTCGTAGTGGTGTTGGCCAGGTCCGGCGACAACATTACAGGTGCCTCCCTCCTTGACAGAGAAAGGCGCTAATTGAGGCCCTTCCCATACCAGGGCACAACTCCCATCGGAGGCCTCCTTCCCGGCCTTTCATTATTGAATTTAGACTACAAAATACTGGGAGAGGTTCTGGAAACCAATTACTACCCATGGTACAGACACTGGTATATCAGGGCCAGAACAATTTTATACCAGGGTGAAATACTTTCTTAAACGTCCACGCTTACTTAACATCACAAATTGAGCAAGGCGCCACCAGGAAGAACATTGAATTGCATCACTTAATACTGAAAAAGTGCGGGGCGTGGCTAACCGCCTAAGATGGCGGTCACATAAACGAGGAGCTCTCGACCGAGCCTGCCGTAAAATTGAAATCCAACACACACCGGGAGCGGAGATGCGGTGGGAAGCTGAAAGCTAGTCCGGGCGAAGCGATGGGAGCTGGATGGCGCGGTCTTGATGTGGCCCTGACGAGAAGATGGCTGAATGGGCCTGAGGAAGAAGCGTGGAGACAGTCAGCGACAAGACCATCTGTGGCCGAGAGGCGGTGAGTGGGGGAGGACCGGCCCGATTACAGCCTGTGTTCCGGTCCGGCTGCCTGAGGCAATCCCTCGCCTTTGAACGCGCCGGCGACCGGGCAACGCATAGGCCTAGCAGCTGCAGAGAACAGGAAAAACGTAATACTTGAACTGAAGGAAGCGCACTATACTGAGCTGTGGCCTGGACCTCGCTACGGTTCTACCGGGAGGCATGGCGATGGTGTTCCGCCGAACGGAGGGTCGGACCATGGTAGGAATGCATTATCGGAGGGTGCAGACTGCCGCTGGGGGCGCCGGATCGGGACAGCATCGCCAGAGATGACGCGGGGGAGAGGGTGATAGACTGGATCACGCGGTAGCAAATCGTTACTACAGTGCACCCGAGAGAAACAACTTTCAAACAGAAACCCCTTCCCGGGACCACCCCCCCCGCTGTATACCGCAAAGCAGAAATAAGATTCTGGCAACCTTATAAAGTGTTATAAAGGACAATTAGATCCAAGGGGCCCGCGCACAGCACAAATACCCCTCCCCACCTACACTGAACACACAATAATATGATTTGAGGTGCGAGACAAAGAGAACTCTACAGAGAAGTCTGGCAATGGGTCCCACAAAGGGTAAACCAATGGAAAACGGTGTAATCCCGACGCCTCAGGCGAAAGAAAACATGGACAAGCTGGACACTATACTAAAAGAAATCAGAGACTCCTGACAAGCCATAGAGAACAGATTAGGTATGATCACAATTGAAATGAACATAATGAAAGATGATCAGAACTCTCAGACAGGCGAAAACAAACAGAGTCAACAGTGGCAGAAATTCTCCAGACACATAATGATAACAAAAATGCCACTGAAAGGCTTCAACAGCAAATGGAAGTCCTACAAGAAAGGGTCGAAGACGCAGAGTGGCGTTCACGACGCAATGATATACGCATAATTGGGCTCCCCAAAGGCACAGAAGGAAGCGACCCAACGCAATACATCGAGACATGGCTACAATCCATAGCCAAGGACAGACTGTCGGTACACTTTGTGGTGGAAAGAGCACACCGTATCCCTGGCAAAAAACCTGTACCAGGAGCTCCAGCAAGACCTGTAATAGTTTCGGATGCTGAACTACAGAGATAGAGATGTCGCCTTACAGGTGGCGAGGGAGATGTACCCTATTATGATAGACAATGCCAGGATCTCACTATACCCAGACTATACTCTGGCAGTCCAGAAGTGCAGAGCATCCTTCCAGGTAATAAAACAAAGACTACTCAAAATGAAGATAAAATATGCACTGTTATTCCCAGCAAAACTCTGCATTACACATGATCAAAAAACGCACTTCTTTGACTCACCCGACCTCGTATGTACCTGGCTCGACGAAAACTTCCCACACTCACGGGCGGAGGAACAGAACAGCGGCCCCCATGCAAAGCAACTTCCTCAACCTCGCAGAGACAAACGAAATAAAGCCCAAATGTTACGGAAAAGAACAGGCCCAACACTGTGTCAGGCCCTAGAGGGACAAAACAATGCATTACAAACCACAGGCTCCCTACGGGAGATGAACTCTTCTCCCTGCAGAACCGCTTCTTTGGTGGCTAGCATGGCGGCATCGGACTCAGACGGGAGTCTGGCTCTGTTCCCCGACATTACTCCGCAGATAGCTAGAGACTTTTAACAGATGTACCCCCGCATTAGCATTGCCAAAATACCTGTTACTTTCTCTGTATGGAACCTCTGCTCCCCTACAGTTGTGGTGGGCTCGGTTGGTAGAGCTCCTTGACATAGGTTGATTCTCTCTCACACTATCACTAGCAGACCCGCTGGCTGCGGGAGGTACCCTTTGACCACGCCCCATTGCGTAGGCCCCTCCCAGTACGAGTTGACTGCTTCATTGTAGAACCTAGGTTATGTATTACATAATTGTTTGGCAAAGCAGGTTTAGGCTTTGCCTGGTATTTCTATTAAAGTATAAGTATGGTTATTTTCTACTAAGACAGACATCTGCATTTACATCAGGCACACTATTCTGCAGAAATTATAAACTAGAATGGGGCCACAAACGAATCTGGATGCCCATAATCAGACCCAACTATGCATACACAACGTGAATATAATATTATCACTTGGAATGTGAGAGGGATGGCAGCTATCCAAAAACGGCACAGAATCCTGGCACAATTAAATCTCCGCAAAGCACATATTGTTTATCTACAGGAAACTCATCTTACTTCACATGAAGCGGTTAAACTTCGTAAAAAATGGCGAGGCCAGATCTTTCATACCTCATACTCGGCATTCGCACGAGGAGCAGCTGTATGGATAAGGGCCGGTGTGCCCTTAGAAATGGCTGATACTAAGATTGATGACGAGGGCAGGTTTGTTTTGATCAGGGGTAACTTAGATGGGAAACCAATGGTACTGGGCAGTATGTACGCACCAAATACTGGACAAGACGCCTTCCTAGAACGCCTATCAAGAGTGTTAACACTATGGGCACATATTCCCTTGGTGATTGGTGGGGACTTCAATGCAGTATTAGATGTTACCATGGACCGGAACACCCCTCCAATGCTAGAAACAAATACACGGAGACAAGCAGACGCACTGCGGATATGGTTAAAGGGATGGTCCCTAGCAGATATATGGCAGGCCAAACACTGACATGAAGGAATACTCCTTCTATTCCCATCCCCACAAAGTGCACGTGAGACTAGATCGGATAGTTTTCACTGAGTCATTACAGACGCAAATGACCAAAACCACTTACCTGGGAAAGACATTATAAGATCATAACCCTTTGGAATTGACAATGAACTGGGGGTGAACATCCACACGTATCCCAACATGGTGTTTGCAGCCCATAGTATTGGAAGACACTGCCCTACGAGAGGAATTAGCACAAACTTCTTTCGTGACAATACAGACACACCTTCCTCCCCACTAATAGAATGGGAGGCATTCAAGGTGGTGATAGGGGGGTGTCATAATAGGGGCAGTATCAGGAGTGCGAAAAACACTGGTGAGGGAACTGACACAGGCGGAGGAACGGTTGGGTGCCCTGGAAAAAGAGTCGGTCATAAACCCTAATAAAACTGTAGCACTACAAGATCCTAGATCTGAACACGCCCGACTGATTGAAAAACTCAGGAAATTCGTTCATACTAGATATAAGGAACGGATGCACAGGGAAGGTGATAGGGCAGGCCCACTCTTGGCACGTCTAATACGTGAGGAACTGGCTCCCACTCCCATATTGCATATTAGGACAACACAACATGGTGATATAACTACCCAATTGAACATTAACACAGCTTTTAAAGATTACTACATGGCTTTATACTCCGCTCCGCCCGGAGTGGCGTAGGGGAGAATCGACTCCTTCCTGACTAGGATGAAACTCCCAACACTTGATGCAGAGGCTGGGCAGATATTAGGGGCACAAATTACGCAGGGGGAAATCAGGCAAACTATTAAAAGCATGGCGCACAATAAAACACCAGGAACAGATGGCCTACCGGCGGAATTTTATTCACTATTCAATACACTGCTTACCCCACACTTAGAACGATTATATCAAGCATCCTTAGAGATGGGGCGACTGCCAGATACTACTGGGCAGGCACTAGTGACGTCCATTCTGAAGCCGGGTAAGGACGCAACTGATATCTCATCTCATAGACCACTATCCTTATTAAACATGGAATACAAAATACTAGCAAAGATTTTAGCACACAGGCTCCTCCCATAAACAGCTAATCTTATACATACAGACCATTGCGGCTTTGTCCCGACTAGGAACACCTCTTTAAATGTGCGTAGATTATACCAAGTGATGGATGCAGCAAGGGGGAAGTTCCCACACGGTGGGTGTCTCTCGCTGGACCTCTGCCAGGCCTTTGACTCCCTTAGTTGGGAATATATGATAAAGGTCTTAGAGAAGTTTCGAGCCCCGCCGGACTATATTAAATGGGTCAGCCTACTATATGCAACACCAACAGCCAGAGCACGTACAGGACAAAATATATCAGACACTTACCCGGTGTATAGAGGCACCAGGCAAGGCTGCCCTTTATCCCCCTTGATATTTGTCCTAGCCATAGAACCTCTGGCACAACTGCTGAGACAGGAGGGCAGGGCTTGGGGCATTGAAATAGATCATACACAACACGTAGTTTCACTATATGCAGACGATATTATACTATACATAAAGGATCTTAACCAAAACCCTATTACAGCTGCATATATCTTTGAAGAATTCATGCCCCTGTCTGGACTAGCCATAGATTTTAACAAGTTCATAGCTTTCTCATTCTATGAGCCGCACAGAGATAACATGCTACCATTTGGAGATCACCAGCTACAAGTAGCAATAGACACTTTCCGATATCTTGGGATTCAAGTATATCGCACACCAGAAGACCTCCTGGAAGGTAACCTGAAAAGAGCCCTCTCCTCACTCAAAATGCAGATCCAGTTCTGGATAACGTTACCAATTTCAATTGCGGGCAGATTGGCATTAGCCAAAATGGTGGCACTACCCCGCCTGCTATACTACTTCACTAACCTAACGGTGAAAGTGCCTGAGTCCTATTTCAAACTACTCAACTCTATGTTGCTGGAACTTATATGGGGGAAGGGGAGACGCAAAATAAGCCTGGCCAAGTAACAGATGCCGGTAGAACAGGGAGGGATGAACGCACCAGACTTTAAGGCTTACTGTACAGCGGGACAGCTTCAGTGGCTAGCTTGCTGGCTAAGTGGGCGAAACTTACAAGAAATAAACTATAATCAACAGATGCTGGACAAAGGTAATCTGCATTCCTTATTATGCCCCGGAGCCCCAGTTTTGGGACACGCTCCTCTCTTGTTGAAAATAGCACTACAATATTGGCAACTGGCACTCCGATGTACTCCTGACTCAATCCCCTATTCTCCCAACATCCCACTGTTGGGCTTGCCAGTAACCATGGGTAATTTAACCCCTGCACAACTACAAAAATGGGCACAGGAAGGCGTAGAATCCATAGGCTCTTTATTTAAAGACGAACGTTTACTTACACACACCGACTACATTCATGAACACAATTTATCTGCCACACTTTTCCTCCTACATGCTAGTATCATGCACTATGTTACAAAACACTGGGCCCCGAATAATAAAGAACCGCCTACACACGCACAGGTATACTCCATATACACTATAGGCCAAGGTACGCATATGGTCAAATGGCTATACAAGGGGTTGAAAACCCATCTATCTAGGCCCCAGACAGAATTAAAAATCAAATGGGAAATAGACATAGGAAGAGAGATATCAGAAGAGGAATGGACTACCATACTAAACTACCCAAGTCAAATATCTCGTAATACGAGATTTAAATTCATCCAATATGCTATACTTCACAGAGCATATCTCACCCCACACAGATTACATATATTATACCCAGGACTACCCTCAACATGTCCTAGATGCAGGGAAGAGGAGGCAGGACTCACACACATGCTCTGGGGGTGCCCAGCTATTACGGAATACTGGGAAAATATAACCAACTCACTGAATAAATTAGCAGGAAAGGCTATGTACGGCAAAATGGAGGTATGTATACTGGTAATGCTACCACGTCCCAAAAAAAAGAAAGTGCTCCCTAGATTAATAAACCTAGCACTTCTATTGGCTAAAGGTCTACTGACTAGGCGTTTGAAGGCCACATTAGCACCCACGGTGAGCCAGTGGAGGGCGGAGGTAATAGAATGGGGAAAGGCAGAAGGAGTCACCCTTAGAAGGGAAGAAAATGCCGGAAGTAGGAAATACCCAATAGCCCAGGAATGGGATGAATTAAAAGATAAGTTCGTATCAAGGGTGAAAATAGCGAGGACGAACCCCAGTGAGCTAAGAAGAACAACATTGGGCAATCCACAAGATAGTAATCAACATATACATAATAAAATCAACAAATTATTCCCAACCCCTTGAATAATTTTACATATACCAACAACGAGATATAATAGATAACAGCCAAGAATGCAGTAATAGAACATCCTTCTAAAACACCAAGATGTCTAGTTAACAGTTCACAGTTAAAAATAACTTTAGATGTAAAGAACATAGGATGACATACTAATTGAAAGTCCCAACACGATAACGCACGATGTCCACTATACATGGCATGCAGAGCTAGACAGTTTAATGGCAATATGGTTGATATGAAAAGATACAAATTGTGTAACAGCGTGCAAATCGATGGAAAAACATGCATGTGAAATCACTGTATGTCTTATATGTTCCCCCTCTTTTGTGTTTATGAAAACAATAAAATATGTTTAAAATAAATTAATAATAATACTGAAAAAGCTTTGGGTGCAAATACCTGATGGAGATATTGTGGAGGATGGGATTGCGGCCCAAGTTATTTTGCTGGATAAGGCTTGTCTTCACAACCCTCATGGCAAGAGTGAGCACAGGCGAGGTAATATCAGAAGCTATACACATAGAGAGAGGCATCAGACAAGGGCACCCCCTTTCCCGCCCCCATCATAGTCGTGCTAGCAGTGCAGCCACTGGCTTGCCTACTGAACACACAGGCCCCAGAATGGGGGATACTGATAGACAGGACCAGCACATGGTATCTCTGTATGCAGATAATGAACTGGTCTGCCATGGTAATGAGACTATAAGGAATGGAAAGCTAATGCAGGTCATGGAAATGGTGAATAACTTTGAGTTGGTGATAGAGTTGCATGTTAATTGGAATAAGTTATATCTATTCCCCTTGATCAAGATGCTAGAGGCGATACAGCAGAACTTTTCCACAGGAGGGTTGCATATGGGACCTGTGACATTTAAATACCTAGGGGTCTGTGTCTTTTACAAAGAAAGGGACTTGATTGGTGTCAGTATGGGAAGGGCTTTGACCAATCCCTGCTACTCTAAAAAGTATAGTCGCTATTGTTCTGGGACGTATAGCAATAGCCAAGATGTTAATACTACACCGACTGCAATATTTTTTCATGGCACTACCGATGATACTGAATTTTTTTTTTTTTAAGGGAATGCAATTGTTACTCAGGGCCTTGACCTGGGGAGAGAACCGCCGATGAGTGGCACTTCAAACACTACTTGAAGCTCCCAATTACAAACTTTACTACGCTGCGACACAACTCCAATGGCCTATGCGATGGCTAGCAATGCTGAGAAATGAGGAGATATTGGATGTGCAATCGCATTTGTGACTCCAATCCTTTATACAGTGGTAGATGATTCTCGATGATGGGTGGGCAGACACTCCTTGATGACAGCAGCCAAACAGTGCTGGACAGCATACATTACGAAAAAAAACACTTTCCTTGACATTTACACCGAGATTACCCCTGTGGTTCTCGCCAGAATCATCTAAACTGGCAATGCAGCATGACATAAACCACTGGCATGAGGCAGACATATGAGAATGGGGAGGATTAGATCATGGTCAGAGATCTGAAAAAAAACATTTTAAGAATGTCAAGATGAATATAACTTGGTGCCTGGGCAATTAATTGTATACAACACGCTGGGTACAGTAGCAGTATCCAAATGGGTACTAGGACAAGAGGCACCTAATACCTACCCCTTACTCCAGACACTACTCTCACATGATACGGTCAGGCGATCAATTACGTATCTATATGCCATCTTGTTACAATAGGTGGGACCATCACTGTACCTTTTGAAAGAGTGGTGGGAGGCGCGACTAGGCCAGGAGATACCGCATGGACTCTGGACATGGGGGTTACGCAGCGTGAAAGGTATTTAAAAAAAACTCAAAACTGCAGTATATACAATTCAACTAGCTACATAACACATACTGGAATTACGCAGCAGAGGAAGAGCAAATTATGCAGCAGGTTTGACTTAATTATGCAGCAAGAAAAGGCAAATTATGTGGCATAATGTGGCACATTTTGTGATAGTATTACCTCATTATTTTATCATTTTTATACCTGGTAACATTATCTGAGAAAAGAGTTCACCTTAATAAGTACCAATTTCAAACTTCAATACAGTATTTAACAACTGAAAGATGACCAGTCAGTCTTTGCAAAAAAGCCTTCTGGTGCGCAGGAACCCGAGCCACCATATTTGTGTAACTTTTGATCCGTTTGAGCTAGAAACAATTTTTTTTGTTAAACTGCAGATTTTGCGTCAGATGATGAATTATGTTGAAATGCGGAAAATCCATAACTATGGGAAAATCACTGTGGCTCCAGAATAGCATAATTCAGTGGCCCTGCACATACTTGACACCAGCACGCATAGGGCGCATATTGTCTGGAACATAGACATAATGCGCACAATGTCCAGTAAAAGAAACAGATTTTACTCACATGATGTGAGCATGCCCAGTGATAGAACAGTTCTGGGAGGAGATAGTAAGGGTTATCCAGGAGCTCACGGGGAGGCTGTTCCCAGAAGGGATAGTGTGATGTGTGGGGGCATAGCTAAGTGCAACAAGCAAACTACACATCGCCGCAGATTTATTAGCTTAGCAGTGGCGATGGCCAACAGGTAGTGGCATGGAAGGCAACATTAGCTGTGGCAACAATGACTGTGAGATTTGTGCAAGTGGACCATGGTGGAAATAGAACCAACATACACAAGTCAAGATATGAATTTTCAAAAGAATAAGGCGGTCATTCTGACCCTGGCGGTTGAAAACCGCCAGGGCAGAGTGCCGCGGAAGCACCGCCAACAGGCTGGCGGTGCTTCATGGGCAATTCTGACCGCGGCGGTAAAGCTGCGGTCAGAAAACGGCAACCGGCGGTTTCCCGCCGGTTTACCCCTGCCCCAAAGAATCCTCCATGGCGGCGCTGCTCGCAGCACCACCATGGGGATTCCGACCCCCTTCCCGCCATCCTGTTCCTGGCGGTAAAAACCGCCAGGAACAGGATGGCGGGAACGTGTGTTGTGGGGCCCCTGGGGGCCCCTGCACTGCCCATGCCACAGGCATGGGCAGGCAGGGGCCCTCTAACAGGGCCCCATAATGATTTTCAGTGTCTGCCTAGCAGACACTGAAAATCGCGACGGGTGCCACTGCACCCGTCGCACCCCTTCAACTCCGCAGGCTCCATTCGGAGCCGGCTTCATTGTTGAAGGGGCTTTCCCGCTGGGCCGGCGGGCGGCCTTCTGGCGGTCGCCCGCCGGCCCAGCGGGAAAGTCAGAATGACCGCCGCGGTCATTTGACCGCGGAACGGTCTTCTGGCGGTTCCCGCCAGGCGGGCGGCTTCCGCCGCCCGCCGGGGTCGGAATGACCCCGTAAGTGTCTTACTCCATAGAAAACAATGGAAACATTGATTTTACACAAAGTACCTAGCTTACGTCAGAAATAAGCCGCACAGGAGAGCGGGCGTCAAAAAAGTCAGCGATGCGTCGATTCCTTACTCACTGTCGATTCCTTACTCGCAAGTGAGGCCGTGCCTAGTTTCTTCGGTCGGCTCGGCAATGCGTCATTTTTCTCTCCTGCAAGTGGGCGACGCGTCGATTTCCAGGCAGGGCACCTCGGATCCGCTCAGGCTGGCAGTGATTTTTGACGCCCCACAATGATGTGTGAGAAATCCAGTCACACAGTGTCGGAAAACTGTGCTGCGTGGGGTATGCTTCATTATCAGCAGCCGCAAGCCGGTGTTGTGTCGTTTCTCTAGCCATTACACATCGATCTCCCAGCTGCGATGCAGGTGGAGTGTCAATTTTAGCCTCAAAGCATGTGGCGTGAAGTTTTTCAGCCGCGTTGCAGGTGGTGTGTCGAAATTTTCCACGCCTGGAGTTCTGTGCATGGATTTCAGTCTTTGTTCTCTCAACTTTCAAGGGCCCAGGGCCTGGATAGGGCACCACGTGGCACGGCAGGAGTCTCAGCAGAGAGTCCAGGTGCTGGCAGAGGAAGTCTTTGATTACCCTGAGACTTCAAAGCAAGAGGCAAGCTCAGTCCAAGCCCTTGGAGATTCTTCACAAGCAGGAATACACCATAAATTCCAGTCTTTGTCCTCTCTCAGGCAGAAGCAGCAATTGCAGGCCAACCCAGCACAGCACAGTCACAGGCAAAGGGGTAGTACTCCTCCTTCAGCTCTTCTCCTTGGCAGAGTTTCCTCTTGATTCCAGAAGTTACCTAAAAATCTGGGTTTTGGGTCCACTACTTATACCTCTTTCTGCCTTTAAAGTGGATAAACTTCAAAGGAAAATCTCTGATGTTCACCAGATCCTGCCTTGCCCAGGCCTGACTCCAGAATCACACCAGGGAGTTGGAGACTGCATTGTGTGAGGGCAGGCACAGCCCATTCAGGTGTATGTGACCACTCCTCCCCCCACTCTAGCCCAGATGGTTCATCAGTGTTATGCAGGCTACACCCCAGCTCCCTTTGTGTCACTGTCTAGATCACAAACAGCCCAACTGTCAGTCTGACCAAGACAGGGAATATACAAACAGGCAGAGTCACAGAATTTGACAGGTTTAAGCAAGAAAATGCCCACTTTCTAAAAGTAGCATTTTCAAACAGACAATTTAAAAACCAACTTTACCAGAAGATGTATTTTTAAATTGTGAGTTCAGAGACCCCAAACTCAAGATCTCCATCTGCTCTCTAAGGGAAACTACACTTTAAGGATATTTAAAGACAGCCCCCATGTTACCCTATGAGAGAGATAGGCCTTGCAACAGTAAAAAACGAATTTGGCAGTATTTCACTGTTAGGGTGTGTAAAACACATCAGTACATGTCCCACCTTTAACATACACTGCACCCTGTCCATGGAGCTACCTAGGGCCTAACCTGGGGGTGCCCTACATGTATAAAAAGGGAGGTTTTCAGCCTAGCAAGTGAGTACACTTGCCAGGTCGAATTGGCAGTTTAAAACTTCACACACGGACACTGCAGTGGCAGGTCTGAGCCATCTTTATAGGGCTACTCGTGGGTGGCACAACCAGTTCTGCAGGCCCACTAATAGCATGTGATTGACATGCCCCAGATATCTCTAGTGCACTTTACTAGGGACTTACTAGTAAATCAAATATGCCAATCATGGAAAAGCCAATTACACATACAATTTACACACAGGGAGCACTTGCACTCTAGCACTGGTCGGCAGCGGTAAAGTGCCCAGAGCAACAAAAACAGCAAAAACAGAGTCCAGCACACAGCAAAATGTTAGGAGAGAACACATCAAGGATGCCAGGTCTAACATATCTCATAGAAAGATTAGACCTACGGAGTCTGAAATAGTATTCCTAGTGAACCAATCAAGTCCCTAACTGCTACCACTGGCTTGTCACCATAACTAACTGAGACATCCTGCATTGAGCCAAAGCTTTCCGGTAGGGCAACCATTAGGCATTCAGTCATAAAACTTGCATAGTATACAAAATTACAGTAACTTCTGTTCAGAGAAGCTAACAAGGATTCTGACAGTGCAAACCTTTTATATTTATGTTTTGTCAGAGGGGTAACTAGCAATAAAAGCCTTACCTACTACGGTAAGCCTACTACAATGGTAATCTGTGATATTCCATGTTACAAAATGCCTATCTAAAGGCTTTAATACAGAATAAGAACAATCTCCCTTAAATTCCTATTGACTTTAACATATGTGTTTCATAATAAATATGTCAGG
Organism: Pleurodeles waltl; assembly: GCF_031143425.1. Classification (NCBI taxonomy): domain Eukaryota; kingdom Metazoa; phylum Chordata; class Amphibia; order Caudata; family Salamandridae; genus Pleurodeles; species Pleurodeles waltl. Next base: position 83,028,696 of record NC_090443.1, on the reverse strand, counting down.
CCTCCTATCTTTATCATAAGTTTTCATTAGAAATAATCTGGCTTATAACCTTCATCATTAGCTTGCCACTATAATCAACTCAGATTTGCAGTGTTGGTCAAACGTTTTTTCCACAAGACAACCGTCATAAATACTGTAATAAAATTACAAAAACATATAAAAAACGATTGTCAAAAAATAAAAAATCCCTACTAATAGAACCTAATAAGGATTATCATAGTGCAAATTGTCTACCCCCTGGTTTGTTTGAGGGAAGTCACCAACTCCAGCGTCCTTTCATAATATGTGAAATTCCATGTAATAAAAACCTATCTGTAGGCTTTAATTTAGAGTAAGAATAATCTACACTTAAATGCCTATTGACTTTAACATATGCTTTTCAAAATCAATATGTCAGGCCTGGTGCCTTTGTTGTAACACTTCATAATAAGCAGATCAGGCCATAACCAACTCAGTCTTGCTGTATGTATCAACTATAAACAACGCCACAAGCTAAAAAGTGCAACACAAGTCACCTCTTTAGTGGAAGAACACAAAGTTTGCCCAATCTGATCCTGTACCCAAGGACACCAACATGTGGGTGGGGCCAAGTCCCTCTCTTAGTAGTACTCTGGAAGCTCTTTTTTGTTGATCACATAAGGTTAGCGACAGCAGAACTGTCAAGAAAGACCTAGAAAATCCATGTAGATTAGTGTAGCCCTAGGCATCCCATACTGCCCTCAAACACAAAGCTACACTCTGAAGTCTAGAGCTAATGATAGAAGGGGTTAAAGTTGAGACTGCAACCATATACCTCATAACTTTCCTCCTCTCATCTATACTACTGGCAGGGGAAAAACAGACACAATAAGCGATGTAGTTATCTATGACACTTTAGCAGCATTGTAATGCCAAGTGTGTGTGCTCCTAAAAGCTCAAGCTCAGGCAGCCATATTGCTGTCATCTCAGGCAGCTGGATAAACATACAAAATAATCACAGCTTCATGAAGGGGAAAAAAAAAATTCTGTGGAAGCATGCGACGACTGTCCAATTAAAACATGTATCCTGACTACCAATATGTGGGCAGAGCCAAAACCCTCTCTGTAGTACTCCCGAAGACTCTTTTTCAAGTTGATCAAAGTATGTCTGGTGAAAGCTGCACTATCAAGTCAGACCAAAAACGTGGGGGTACAGTGTCACTGATTCCAAGTTTCTAACAAACCTCAAGAATTCTATCTGTCTCTTGGGATTCATATCTGATGTTTCCTGATTGATCAGGAACCCTGGATCCTTCAGTAGATCTATCAACACCTGCACCTGAGACACTAATGAAGACATCTTTAAATTGTGTAGTTGGCCCCCCGGGGGACATGAATTGATTTTCATGGGGCGTACCAGGCTCTGGCTAAGATAAGCTATGTGTTTTAGTATGTAGGTGAGAAAGCACAGACAAACTTGCTGAAAAGTAGCACTTTGATTTTAATAAAAGCAAGAGTGGAGATGAGCCACTCTTTGGTGGCCAATTAGTCAAGACAATTACACTCTGGTTACTTTTAGGGTGGCAGGTCTGCCAACAGTATGTTGCCGATCATGTTTTTGACTGCACTTTTAAAAGGGTTAACTGAACATAACTGCACTGTTTGTATTGTTAAATATGTTCAGAGCTGCCAAATGGCGATATTTCTTGTACATCATCTTCAGCCAGGACGATCTGTAAATGTCACACGACGTGATTAAAGCTCCGATCTGGGTGTGATAATGTGACAAAAAGGCATAAATGATCGCACAAACTCCTATTTTAGCTCCATGGTTTACAGTATTTTTTTTCAATGTCATGCATACAATTCATTCTACGAAAGAAGTAGATGACAAACTGAATGGGAAGACCTTGAACTCCCAGACCTGCTCTCTCTAACCAAACTATATGAAGCGTCCGTGAACTTTGAAAATCGGGAAGGACAAATACCTGTTCTTCAAATTACAAGAACAAAAATGCAGCAGGCCTGAAAAGAGCACGCATCAATCCCTAGAAGTATCCAACCGTGAAATAACATTAATTAGGTGAATATGGTGTGCAACTCCACCCTGGTCCTTGCTGCAAAAAAGGACCAATAAGGCAAAAAGCCCCAATACTACAATATAGTTTTTTATGGGGGGTGCATCACTGAGAAGACGTCCAAAGATCACAATAAATACAAGCAGTCCAATGTCGTAGAGAAAATATACGAAGATCTTTTCAGATTGTATTCCCAAAGTGTTTTATTGTTGTCAAACGGGGCTTGTTGTGGCAAAAGATGCATAAACACGGAAGCAGCCAACGTGTTTCGCCCCATACAGAAGGGGCTTCCTCAGGGCTGCAAGGTAACATATAATCATAAGACCAACAATGAATAATACTAAATACTAATAGATAATAATAGAATGTGATAAAGCCCATACACCATCAAAAACAAGGGAGTAGGGGGCAAATATTAACAATAAAAATAATAATAATGTTTGTGTTTTAGATACTAACATTAAGATAAACGCATTATGTAGTAATGAGTCCAAAATATGATGCACCAAGAAGATATTGAGTATTTACAAACATTTTCTAAATTATTTTACTTTCTAAACTATTTACATCTAGTATTAGTCAGGAACAGCGAGGAGATAGTGCATGAACCAAAGAACCGGCAAGAGAGTCAAGACAACCACCAACGGCGTCCAAATAGTGCAAACGTGAGTTAATTGAGGATTGAAAAAAATTGGAATTTTTTTTTATTTTTTTTCCGTGCAAGGAGCGTGATAGGGCCAGGTAAGTCATAGGAAATAGATATACAACAAATGTGTTGAAAGTTAAGACCAAGAAAGGTTCCCTGCCTAGGGGCACCGTTCACATAGATAAAGGAAGGAGGTAAAACAGATATCTAAAAAAGTAATATGAGAGAAGGGGATAAGTCAAAAAAAGGGGGCGCACATACCAATGTGATATTCCTGATGATGTAGAAATGAAAAAGTACAAAACGACCACGTAAAGGCATAAAATAAGCCTGTTAGGAAGAAAATATATATAAAGAAGTATATATAACGATTGGCCTGATGCGCATATGAGAAAGTACATAATGAAAAGAGAGAAGAACACCCAACAGGTTTGTCATGTTTTACCTGAAAAGTTTGTGGGGAAGACTTGTTGTCTTCTAATTAGTTCGCTCCAAAGAGTATCAAGGCCGGTAGGTCGGAAAAGGTCTACGGGCCCGGCCGTGTGCCGCCCGTATTGTTAATTGTGTCAGTGCGTATCCCGTGCGCCGAGCCATATTTAAAGGAAGGAGAGAGAGAAGGAAGTTACCAAGAGGAACTTCCGTCAGGCCAGAGGGAGCGCATGGTAGTAGAGAGCGGACTGCACGTGCCCATATGGGGCCGGTAGTCATTGTTGGTATAGACGAGCTTCATGTGCATGAAAAAATAGAAATAAAGAAAGGACCACGTTTCCCATTCGACATGTAAAAGTATATAAGCTATTTAGTAAGGAAAAACAGAAAAATGTACTATGGCGGCCATTTTGAGAAAGTGGAGACGAGCAACAACCGTGTTCAGAGATCTGAGACTTACCCCTTATACCCAGAAAGTATTATTACAATATGTTAGCAAAGTAAAAAGATAAAAAGATAACAGAAGAGGGTAAAGTCCATGAAGATCAAGGAGAAAAGAAAAAAGGTTTGGTAAGTAAAAAGAAAGGAGAAAACAATACCCAAGAAAGTGATTAGTGTTGCTACATCGAAGCAGATTATGGATGAAAAGTCCAAACAACACATGAAATAACATAACAAAGTCAATCAGAGAAACATTATGGTGAGTTATACATTTAACAACAAAGAAGGTTGTATAAATTGCAATCAAAAACTTGAGACCGGGAGGAAGGTGTATCAAGCAGAAGGAGAGATACAAAATAATAAAAATAAAAAAACTTCCAAATCAATTCCAAATCAATTCTATTCGTCAATTCAGTGAAAGTACATGTGATTGGTCAAAACGAATACAAAGAATATCTCTTTCTTATCCATTGAGTTGTGATGGAGGCCTGTGGCAAGACATCATAAACATTACATAAATGAAATTTAAACACAAGAGCGCTTATTTATACAAATGTACACATAAGCAAAAAGAAGATTTTTGGGGAAAAATTCCACAACGAAAAAGAAGAAGATTCTCATGAGTACACATCATTATGTGAAGAAGCAAAATGTTTAGTACAATAAATCATAAAAAGAAATGGAATTCGTGATCGGTATTAAGTCCAAGTTCTACTGCTCGTAATCGACATATCCATGCGGCCTCCTTTTTGTGTAGTTGTAATTCCCTATTGCCTCCCCTAGGATTTAAAGGGATATGATCGATTCCTTGGAACCGTATAGAACCGTCATGGGGATGGGCCAACGCTATATGTGATGTCAATGGGTATCTACTATCATTATTCCTAATGGCCCGCACATGTTCTTGTATTCTTACTTTGAGGGATCTTATAGTGCTACCCACATATATCTTGTTACATGCACATCGTAAAATGTAAATCACAAATTTGGTATTGCAATTGATAAAGCTAGTAATAGTATGTGTCCCTGTACCATTATAACAGAAAGTCTTTGTTTTATCTAAACCAAAGGAACACATATTACATTCACGACAGGTGTAAAAACCCGAGGGTTTCGTAGGTAGCCATGTGGTAATGTTGTACACAGGTGTGTAACTGGGACAAAGGTAGTCCCTGAGTGTCTTGCCCCTCCGGTAAGTAATCTTAGGAGTTTTAGGGAGGAACCCTTTGAGTCCAGGTACATCATTTAGCAAGTGCCAATGTCGTTTAAGTATTTTGTAAATGCCCTGACTGAGTATTGAGAATCTAGAAACAAAAGACAGGTGTTCTGATTTTATTTTATTTTTGCCACGGGGTGCAGGGATCAAAGTGTCCTGTCTTGGTATGTTCCTGATACGTTGTTCTGCTTTGGAAAGGATCATATGGTCATAACCTCTATTGGAAAATCTTTGCTTAACCGTACCAATATGTTCCAAAAATTTGTCATCCGTGCTACAATTGCGTCGTACGCGTGTCATTTCACCAAAGGGAATGTTGTTGATAACAGAAGAAGGGTGCGCACTGGTCGCATGAAGAAGACTGTTACAAGAAGTGGATTTCCTATATAGAACACTTTGTACAGAATTATGTTGTATGAAAAATCGTATATCAAGAAAGTCAATAGAAACCTTACTGTGTTGAAGACTGAGTTTGACATTGTACGGATTACCGTTGAGGAAGGCATGGTACTGGGTACGCTGTTCAGTAGTGCCATTCCATATCAGAATAATGTCATCGATATACCTCCCCCAAAATACAATACATTCAGTCCAGGGGGAGGCTAGTTTACCCCAGGCATGTACTCTCTCGAACCATCCCATAAAGAGACAGGCGTAGGACGGGGCAAATTTAGAACCCATCGCCGTCCCCTGTATTTGTTGGAACCACTTAGTATTGTGTAAAAAGTAGTTCCTGGATAGGATGATATCAATCATTTACAAAAGCATCTGGTTGTGAGCAAAATGATCGGCAGTACGAGTGTTGAGGAAAGAGGTGACCGCCAGTATACCAAAAGATTTCTGAATACACGTGTAAAGGCTATTCACATCCATGGTCACAAACATAAGATCTTCAGACCACGGAAAGTCCTCGAACTTATTGAGGATGTCTTTACTGTCCTGAATATATGACGGTAAGTTGGAAACAAATTTTTGTAGAAAAAAATCTACAAACTCTGATAATCTCTCTGTGGGAGAATCAATCCCTGATATAATGGGTCTCCCAGGGAGGAACATACCTTCTTTATGTATTTTCGGGAGAATATATATACAAGGATATCTTGGATATTTCACTAGTAGATACTTGTATTCGTGATCAGAAAGAAGGCCCAGTTCATGCCATCCACACAATTTTTGATTAATGTACTCTGTCAATGTCGTGATTGGATTACCAGTGAGGCATCTGTAACACGCAGAGTCTGCCAATTGTCTATCTATTTCTTGCATGTAGTCGACCTTGTTCATAATAACTACATTCCCACCTTTGTCCGCCTCGCGAATTACGATGGATTGATAATTTTTAAGGCAAGTAAGAGCCTTGCGTTCTAGTACAGAGAGATTGTCTTTATATCGCCAGTTAATCTTGAGAGTGCTAAAATACTTATATAACTCAGATGAGACATTTGTTGAAAATAAATCAATATTGATATGTGTGTTAGAAGGTATAAATTTAGACCTTAATTTAAGGCCACTAGATGTGTGGATATCCTCCTTAATTTCTAGATCAGTTCTAATGTCTTCAATACTAGTTCCACCATCATCCTGTAGGGACATCAAAAGTTGAATCCCATAGAGGTCCGATACTGATTCAACATGTGTGTGAGTATTCCCATATGTGTGATCAGTGGACTGTAGAATAGGAGTGCCACCACTGGAGAGCCCTCCATGCCTGGAAAGGAAGTGATTCTTCAACTTGAGTTGGCGAGTAAATTTGAAAAGATCAACAAAGGTCTCCACCTGATCATTGATCTGTGTAGGACAAAATCCCAGACCTCTACTCAAAAGATTACATTCTGTTTTACTCAGGAGACGGTCAGATAGATTGACAGTTGTCAAATCATCTCCGGATTCACTAGTGTGGGGGATGTTGGATTTTAGTCCTTTTTGGAACGAGTGCGGACCCCCTGTTTTTCTGAACCTCTTTCTCCACTGTCTACCACCCCTTCTGGTCTTATTTCTCTCTGGTTTGTTTTTGTACCGAGGCGTAATCGTTCCATTTCTACAAAAAAATTGTTAGAGGCACCGTGGAGATTTGGCTCAGAAGGGCCGCTTGTTTTGGACGAACTACTCTCAAGGGAGGACATAGAGCTACCGCTCGAGAGATCAGTATCATTTGTAAAGCCACCTCTTTTGGCCATACTCTCGGAGACCTTTATATTATCAAATTTGCGCGCAAAGGTGTAGATTCTGCCCAATTTGTAATCAAGGTCGTCGCGTTTTACTTTACATAGTTTTTTATCCCTAAGGTAAATTTGATAATCTTCTACAATCCTTTCCAAAATCTCATAATTCTTTTTTATAAGATCTTTCTGAGGAATTTCATCGATCTCTTTCTCAAGTGTTTCTATGTCACTCTGCAACTTGGTAACCTTTTTATCAGTATGTTTGATGAGAATACGCATCATGTTAAATGATTCATTTTGCAAACTGTCCTCCCAGTCCTTAAGTGACTCTGCAACTAAGTCTTCATAAGTTGGAAAGATCAAGATTCTGAGACCTCTTGGTATCTTGTTATTGTCTAAATATTTTGATAAGGTGGTCCCATCCCACCATCTTGCTAGCTCCTGTTTTCTTAATTTTTCGAATTTCTGAAATTTGACTCTCAGGCTATCGGTCTGTCGTGTAAGTGTACTAGTTGAGACCGAACTCGTTTGGTGTGTGAATAAGTCCCTTGCCAGTTCCTCGCGGTTGTCCTTAAAGCGTGACATGTTAACAAAAAGAAGGGGGGGGAAATAGGGAGTGCGTGGGGACCTTAACAATAAATTACAAGAACAAAAATGCAGCAGGCCTGAAAAGAGCACGCATCAATCCCTAGAAGTATCCAACCGTGAAATAACATTAATTAGGTGAATATGGTGTGCAACTCCACCCTGGTCCTTGCTGCAAAAAAGGACCAATAAGGCAAAAAGCCCCAATACTACAATATAGTTTTTTATGGGGGGTGCACCACTGAGAAGACGTCCAAAGATCACAATAAATACAAGCAGTCCAATGTCGTAGAGAAAATATACGAAGATCTTTTCAGATTGTATTCCCAAAGTGTTTTATTGTTGTCAAACGGGGCTTGTTGTGGCAAAAGATGCATAAACACGGAAGCAGCCAACGTGTTTCGCCCCATACAGAAGGGGCTTCCTCAGGGCTGCAAGGTAACATATAATCATAAGACCAACAATGAATAATACTAAATACTAATAGATAATAATAGAATGTGATAAAGCCCATACACCATCAAAAACAAGGGAGTAGGGGGCAAATATTAACAATAAAAATAATAATAATGTTTGTGTTTTAGATACTAACATTAAGATAAACGCATTATGTAGTAATGAGTCCAAAATATGATGCACCAAGAAGATATTGAGTATTTACAAACATTTTCTAAATTATTTTACTTTCTAAACTATTTACATCTAGTATTAGTCAGGAACAGCGAGGAGATAGTGCATGAACCAAAGAACCGGCAAGAGAGTCAAGACAACCACCAACGGCGTCCAAATAGTGCAAACGTGAGTTAATTGAAGATTGAAAAAAATTGGAATTTTTTTTTATATTTTTTCCGTGCAAGGAGCGTGATAGGGCCAGGTAAGTCATAGGAAATAGATATACAACAAATGTGTTGAAAGTTAAGACCAAGAAAGGTTCCCTGCCTAGGGGCACCGTTCACATAGATAAAGGAAGGAGGTAAAACAGATATCTAAAAAAGTAATATGAGAGAAGGGGATAAGTCAAAAAAAGGGGGCGCACATACCAATGTGATATTCCTGATGATGTAGAAATGAAAAAGTACAAAACGACCACGTAAAGGCATAAAATAAGCCTGTTAGGAAGAAAATATATATAAAGAAGTATATATAACGATTGGCCTGATGCGCATATGAGAAAGTACATAATGAAAAGAGAGAAGAACACCCAACAGGTTTGTCGTGTTTTACCTGAAAAGTTTGTGGGGAAGACTTGTTGTCTTCTAATTAGTTCGCTCCAAAGAGTATCAAGGCCGGTAGGTCGGAAAAGGTCTACGGGCCCGGCCGTGTGCCGCCCGTATTGTTAATTGTGTCAGCGCATATCCCGTGGGCCGAGCTATATTTAAAGGAAGGAGAGAGAGAAGGAAGTTACCAAGAGGAACTTCCGTCAGGCCAGAGGGAGCGCATGGTAGTAGAGAGCGGACTGCACGTGCCCATATTGGGCCGGTAGTCATTGTTGGTATAGACGAGCTTCATGTGCATGAAAAAATAGAAATAAAGAAAGGACCGCGTTTCCCATTCGACATGTAAAAGTATATAAGCTATTTAGTAAGGAAAAACAGAAAAATTTACTATGGCGGCCATTTTGAGAAAGTGGAGACGAGCAACAACCGTGTTCAGAGATCTGAGACTTACCCCTTATACCCAGAAAGTATTATTACAATATGTTAGCAAAGTAAAAAGATAACAGAAGAGGGTAAAGTCCATGAAGATCAAGGAGAAAAGAAAAAAGGTTTGGTAAGTAAAAAGAAAGGAGAAAACAATACCCAAGAAAGTGATTAGTGTTGCTACATCGAAGCAGATTATGGATGAAAAGTCAAAACAACACATGAAATAACATAACAAAGTCAATCAGAGAAACATTATGGTGAGTTATACATTTAACAACAAAGAAGGTTGTATAAATTGCAATCAAAAACTTGAGACCGGGAGGAAGGTGTATCAAGCAGAAGGAGAGATACAAAATAATAAAAATAAAAAAACTTCCAAATCAATTTCAAATCAATTCTATTAGTCAATTCAGTGAAAGTACATGTGATTGGTCAAAACGAATACAAAGAATATCTCTTTCTTATCCATTGAGTTGTGATGGAGGCCTGTGGCAAGACATCATAAACATTTTATAAATGAAATTTAAACACAAGAGCGCTTATTTATACAAATGTACACATAAGCAAAAAGAAGATTTTTGGGGAAAAATTCCACAACGAAAAAGAAGAAGATTCTCATGAGTACACATCATTATGTGAAGAAGCAAAATGTTTAGTACAATAAATCATAAAAAGAAATGGAATTCGTGATCGGTATTAAGTCCAAGTTCTACTGCTCGTAATCGACATATCCATGCGGCCTCCTTTTTGCGTAGTTGTAATTCCCTATTGCCTCCCCTAGGATTTAAAGGGATATGATCGATTCCTTGGAACCGTATAGAACCGTCATGGGGATGGGCCAACGCTATATGTGATGTCAATGGGTATCTACTATCATTATTCCTAATGGCCCGCACATGTTCTTGTATTCTTAGTTTGAGGGATCTTATAGTGCTACCCACATATATCTTGTTACATGCACATCGTAAAATGTAAATCACAAATTTGGTATTGCAATTGATAAAGCAAGTAATAGTATGTGTCCCTGTACCATTATAACAGAAAGTCTTTGTTTTATCTAAACCAAAGGAACACATATTACATTCACGACAGGTGTAAAAACCCGAGGGTTTCGTAGGTAGCCATGTGGTAATGTTGTACACAGGTGTGTAACTGGGACAAAGGTAGTCCCTGAGTGTCTTGCCCCTCCGGTAAGTAATCTTAGGAGTTTTAGGGAGGAACCCTTTGAGTCCAGGTACATCATTTAGCAAGTGCCAATGTCGTTTAAGTATTTTGTAAATGCCCTGACTGAGTATTGAGAATCTAGTAACAAAAGACAGGTGTTCTGAATTTTTTTTATTTTTGCCACGGGGTGCAGGGATCAAAGTGTCCTGTCTTGGTATGTTCCTGATACGTTGTTCTGCTTTGGAAAGGATCATATGGTCATAACCTCTATTGGAAAATCTTTGCTTAACCGTACCAATATGTTCCAAAAATTTGTCATCCGAGCTACAATTGCGTCGTACGCGTGTCATTTCACCAAAGGGAATGTTGTTGATAACAGAAGAAGGGTGTGCACTGGTCGCATGAAGAAGACTGTTACAAGAAGTGGATTTCCTATATAGAACACTTTGTACAGAATTATGCTGTATGAAAAATCGTATATCAAGAAAGTCAATAGAAACCTTACTGTGTTGAAGACTGAGTTTGACATTGTACGGATTATCGTTGAGGAAGGCATGGTACTGGGTAAGCTGTTCAGTAGTGCCATTCCATATCAGAATAATGTCATCGATATACCTCCCCCAAAATACAATACATTCAGTCCAGGGGGAGGCTAGTTTACCCCAGGCATGTATTCTCTCGAACCATCCCATAAAGAGACAGGCGTAGGACGGGGCAAATTTAGAACCCATCGCCGTCCCCTGTATTTGTTGGAACCACTTAGTATTGTGTAAAAAGTAGTTCCTGGATAGGATGATATCAATCATTTACAAAAGCATCTGGTTGTGAGCAAAATGATCGGCAGTACGAGTGTTGAGAAAAGAGGTGACCGCCAGTATACCAAAAGATTTCTGAATACACGTGTAAAGGCTATTCACATCCATGGTCACAAACATAAGATCTTCAGACCACGGAAAGTCCTCGAACTTATTGAGGATGTCTTTACTGTCCTGAATATATGACGGTAAGTTGGAAACAAATTTTTGTAGAAAAAAATCTACAAACTCTGATAATCTCTCTGTGGGAGAATCAATCCCTGATATAATGGGTCTCCCAGGGGGGAACATACCTTCTTTATGTATTTTCGGGAGAATATATATACAAGGATATCTTGACCTGTCCTTCAAGTCTAACTGTACCTTCCACACATGGTCTCTGACGATTTTCCTCCGCAAATGGTCTCCTTACATCTTGAAATGCCTGCAAACCAGCCAACCTCTGCCACTAGAAACATATTTTTTTTTAGAGTTGTTGGGATGAAGATATGGCTTCTGTGTATTTTATTTGGCCCCCAGCTCCACACCTCCTGATTCCCCAAAGGTATGGTTTCCTGTGAGATTTGGATAAAGCTGGACTTTAGTTAGTTGCATTAGGGAACCCTAGGACACTGTCCTGTTCTGCTCTGGAAAGCAAAGGAGTGGCTGCTTTCTTCATTTGCTGAGCACCCACACGTATTACGAAATGTACTGGCTTTCACTCGGATAGTTGTGCTACTAACTGCAGGTGTGTGTCAACACTTGTATTGCCACTCCAATTGTTACATCTAGCTGCTTGTCCTGGCAGGCAAGACAGGACCTGTCCATATTCCTTTTGGGGTCCTTTGAAGCCTTCCCAGAAACTGCATATGCTGGTGTCCAACTCAGCCTGAGTGTGACCTCGCCCTCTCTGGAGTGCCTCAAGTGGTTCCTTACTTCCCTGTCCTGAGGCAGGAACCCTCATCTGAGCATAGTGCTTTCTATAATTATGCCTGAGACGTTGTCCTTTGTTTCCACCTACACCCTGAAGCAGATTTAATGACACTTTTGCAAGACCAAAGCAGTCTTGCTTTAAGGAGATGCGGAGAGTAAAACTGAATTGATACTTGTTGGTACTAAGCAGAACATTTGTCTGTTGCCTCTGCAGTGTTAAAAAAATCTGGATGTCAATTACTACCCAGCCAAGAGGTAGGGAGCCATTTCCGTCTTTGTTTGGATTGGGACCCTGGACATCATTGCATGCTACTATTTATGTCCATGGTTCAAGCGTCAGTACTCCGTACCATACACATGGCTATGGAGGCTCGGAAAAAGACCTTACTTGCAGCTATTACCAGAAATCTCAGGTTATTCCATGTCAGACTTAAGTCACTAAGAAATGATTGCCTCTGCATTCTGGGATTTCTAGTCCTGCATTCTCTCTCTCTCAGACCGAAATACTCAGTCTATTATTCCTCGGGCAATATATTGCTGTACATTTGGCCAAAGAAATAAGAAACCACAAGACACAAGCTAACACAATTAAGACTACAGGGGCATGGTTTGAAGTAAATCCGATTACCAAATCACCATGGAGATTAAAAACACCAACTTCTACCTCGTGTTGCTGAGAGACGTCCCCACACTCTTCTAGCTACCTCCTTTTACTTTGTATGATTCTTAATAAAGTCATTTTATGATGGCTATACCGGAGCCCAAATATTGAGGTTGCAAAACCAATCTGCCACACACTGGTTCATCCTAGTTAAATCAGCTAACATCACCCCGGATCTGAAGGACTTTCCTGTCTCATGAGAGCAGAGAATAAACTTTGAACTATTCTCCACCATCTTCAAAGGTTGCAAGTCCCTTGGCTCTAAATGCTTAGACTTCATTTGCAAAGTACACCCCGAACCAAAAGCTGACATACAGTAAGGCAAAGCTGATACCACCTAAAAAATGTAACCGAAAGACTCAAGACGTGAAGTTGATCCGAGCGTCAACTCTGAAACTCCGAGATCAAACAAACGGGACTTTAAAAAAAATACCGACAACAGACATCTTCATTGAGTCTTTCCAATCCTACTGTAAAACCACTGAGATTAGATCCAAAGCCCTCTATAAAGCCCAGGACCCTATGATCGCAGTTTGTCCTCTGATGAGCTGGGTAGCTCAACATAAATCATGAGATCCCAGATCCATCATAGGATGGATCATCAGTTGCCCGAGAATGGATTTGGTCATAGCAATAGCTTCCTCTTCTCTCCCATCAGTGCTAACAAGAGGCCTCTTTGACAATCCAACTCTTTATTAACTGATTAAATAAATATGAGGTTTACTGAGTGACTGCAAATGCCAGAATACAGATAATTGAACCAGTACTGCATAAGGTGGTCACAGCTAAGAGTTCTCCTGTTGCATTTTCTGGGGAGGACCAGCGAGCCACCATAGTCAAAGCCCACGTGGCTCTCCCCTAGACTGTAGTAACATGCTATACTTGGACAGGCATAGAAATTCATATCTATATTGAAACTCGAAATAATTGCTGCATAAAATAGCATTTGGAGCTTCCTAAAAAGATGTTAGCACTTCCTTTGCCAAGCAGATTGCTTGTGGTCAGTATTTCTCCTTAAAGGACTATGATGCTCTGACTTTGGCTAATCCTCTCTGAAAAAAATATGGGGTAAATTTAAAGTTTGAAGGATGGGTTACTCTGTCACAAACATGAGGAGGGGTGTCATTTTCCGCCATATTACAAGTGCAGTATACATACATGCCAATAGCCCTGATTCGGCTTTATGCTGGCTGTCTCGGGCCGGCTGTCTCGGGCCTGAAACTGCCTCTGCTTCAATAGTAGTCTATGGGGGAAATACATTCTCCTGATTATTATTTTTTTTTAATCTCCCACTTACCGCTTCTAAAATATTGTCATGTATGCATTATATTCTATGGCATTTCTAATAAGATCGACAAATATACGACATATTTGTCACTCACTTGCCTACTTACAAGCTTAACCCTGACATGCTGCTGTGCAGCTGTTCCATTGCTTTAAGGGCTTGAAAATGTGGGACGCTTTCTCAGTGCACAGTTACCCCCTTTTACAGCGCTGTCTGCGCTCTGGTTTCCGTGACAGACACCCTTCCCAACAATAAGTGCCCTTTCAAGGATGTGCATGAGTCTTCTGGGCAGTATGTCTGCCAGTGCAGCTCCTGGAAGCGCCTGCTCACTCCCCGCCTCTGGTTTGTGTAGAGACTATTAATACAGCCTCACACTGACAGGCCCTCTGCTGATTGTACAGTTTATCTCGCTTATTCTTTTTTATTTAGCTTTAATTAGCAACAGATGTGTCCTATTCTGCCATATTTGTATGCTGGGTACAGTCTGATCCAGCTGACTTTCAGACAGGCTTACCATAGCTTCCAAAAGCAAGGTTTTCGTCCTTTTATCAGTAACGTTGCCTCTTTGTCACCATATTTAAATATATTCTTCGCAGTATATAAATGTTTGTATATTTATATAGATGTGTGAATGCAGGTGTGTGTGTAAGTACATATTGCAGAGGTGAACTCACTTTTCTATATTTATGGTTCACATGCTGAGTCCATAGTAAATGTATTTTTCGTTTTAATTAATGACTTTCACAAGTTTAACGAATCTGCACATTTCTAACGATTTTTTAAAAATGTTCCTTAGTTCCCCATTTAGCACAAACTGGCAAAGAAAAAACTCTTACGTGTGTGCGTTTGAAAACTGTTGATTTTTCCTTTATAGTATAGTTAAACGTTAAGGAGAGGTTTACATTAAACCTGGTATGGACAGCCAGTGGTTAATATGTAACACAATAAGTGTCGAGGCCCGAACGTTTCGTCCAGAATCCCCAGCTAGTGCTGTCTAAGGTCGGGGAGCTGAATACCAATGCTATGTAGTCTTGATTCCATCTCAAGCCTCTTTCATCCACCCACGCCCTGCTACTTTATATCAGTGTTGCAGGTTCTTTTTTATCCCTGCTTTCTTCCTATGTAACCGTTTTTTTGTCTTTCTATTCCACTTTCCTTCCCCCTTTTGTGTTTCTCTCTGTTGTTCTGGGTGAAAGTCTGATGGGTAAAAATAAGTGCCTGCCACCAAAAATGAGTGCCATTGCCATTGGCTTATTTTAAGTACTGCCTGAGAAGGATTAGGGGCCAGATGTAAAAAGTGATTAAGGAGTCTCAAAACCTTAACTACATGGCTTGGGACCGCTAAATCGCTTTTTCTGATTTAATAACACCATTTTGTGATTCAGAATATCTTTTCCGAATCATAAATTTGTGCAGAGTCCTTTACCCAATCAAAGTTTTTATGAGACATGTTAAGGGTGGGCATTCCTTCCAAATCGTGAATTAATAAAGCAAGGATCAATGGTTAGTGACTATAATTCTGGTTGCAAACCATCGATCTGTTACCAACTCCTAAGCTAGGGTCGTAACAGATTCGCAAGAGGTAAGAGATCACATTTGGATCCTCTTGCCCCTTGGGAATCGCTGTGGCATCTTCAGGGGGTATTAGGCAGTTTGTTCTATGAGCCCCCCTCAATTCTCTACTTTGTGAAATGATCTATTTGTTCAAAAATCGGTTCACAGAATCACGTTTGCAAAAAGTCTGTGTGCAATTTGTCATCAAACAGAAACTTAAATAAGTCCTCATTGAACATTTTGGCCTCACAGTAGGCTCTTGGCATCACTGATACAGGCCATTTGTCCAGGGCACTTGCACTACTGTGCCTTGCTGAGGTTGAAGATCGACAAAGGGGTTTGTCCTACTCGGATGAAGTCCTTCTATCCCAGGAGACCAGGACAGAAATTCCCTAGTGACTTGACAAATAAAGGCCTGAAATGGCCAAACAATGTTCAAATCGACTTCTGTCAAGGTGACTGAGTCAGATGCCAGACTACTAGGTTGAGGTGCTGCCTGTGCAGAGGTAGCCACATGTAGATGAGGGTGAGAACAGGGGGCATTAGTCCCCAGATAAGTTATGCCTCCACATCAGCTGCCTGGAACTTCAGGCACAATTTCCTGTGATCCATTGCTTCATGAAAGACAGGGTAAATTGATGTGCCTTCCTCAGAGTCAACGATACCTCAGTGGTGAGGTACGTCAATCACACAGGACAAACCAAATCGTGGATGCTGTTGGAGTTGGCCAATGATTTTTGGCACTTATACCTGGAAATGGGAATATCAATCAAAGTGAAGTACCTACTGGGAAAAGCAAATATGATAGGGGTCTGGCATCCGTTGCTCTTGTGGGATGCCAATGGAGGAAACTGTATGTCTTGGAATTCCAGTGTATATTAGAAAGATAGGACCCTGCTCATAATTATGTTAATGTTAATTGGTAAGCGCTCGTTCACCATAGGTTTCTTGAGGCTGAACCGGTAACAAGAAGAAGGTGCAAGGAAGAGGAGAAGCTGCAGTGGGAATGCTTGTCTGAAAAGCCATATTTTAAGCTTTTTACGAAAAAACATTACATTAGATTTGTGATAGATTTGGTCAGGAAGAGTGTTCTAGGCTGAAGACACCTTCATCAAAAAGATGTGTCCTGCTAAGCCAGAGGAATCTTTGTAATTAATAGTGTGACTTGAGTGCATCCTGAAATTTGGAATATCAGTCTGGCTGCCTCATTATGAATGGTTTGGAGTCTCTAAGGAATGTATTTGGGTAACCCTAAATAGACTACGTTGGCATAGTCCAATCTATATATGATGACTGCAATTATTTTTCAAACAATTTTCAAGGTGAATATACATTTGGATATACCGCCTTTATTTGTAGCTTCAGGGTAATTTGGAATCTACAAGGAGTCCTACGCTATTTGCCATGACTTTAGGATCCGGCACTGAGCCCATTTCTAAGACCTGTAGTGTTGGCTCCAATGTGAGATATTACTAAGGACATCAGTTTGTTTTGTCCATATTAAGTTGTAGGAGGTTATGACTCATCCAATTTGCAGTAGAATGCATGGATCTTAGAATTAGGTTGGGATGATGATGCTCTGCCTAGGAGAAATCGGAGTTGAGAATTATCAGCATAGTTATAACGCCTACAGCCCCTGCAGGCCTACAGTCCCTCCTGTATTAATGGCTCAGCATAAATGTTGAGAAGGTGAGGAGACAAGGAAGATCCCTGCGGGACTCCACAGTCCCTGCCCTGTGTTTTTAAAGAGTAACTTGCTAACTGAACCGCTTGAGCGCAGTCTGATAAGCCAGATTGGATCCAGCTCAGAGCAGACCCTTGAAATCCAGTCTTTTTTATATGGTTAATTAATATTTTATGATCGCCTGTGTCAAAAGCGGTGGACAGATCTAAAAACACCAGGTCTGACATCTTCCCCAGGTCATCGACCCATGTTAAGTCATCAGCTACTAACAGGATGACTGTCTCAGTGCTATGCATGGGGTGGAAGCCTCCTTGAAGGAGATGCAAGATTTAGAATATTGTAGATGTTTACAGACTTCTTAGGCCATGTGGGCCTACATGATTTTTGCTAGATATGTGAGAAACAATATTGGCCTGTGGTTATTTAGTATATTGGGATCTTTCTCCTAGCTTCTTAATGAGATGAATGACTACAGTGTCCTTGAAGTCTTGAAGCACAATGCCTTGTTTGAGAGATTTCCTAAGTAGGCGACACAGGGGTTCTCTGACCACTGGTGTTACAGAGTTCAGCTATTCTGGCAGACAAGGTGGAATGATGAACCAGATGTCACCTTAATCACGAGGTCTAACAATTACCTCTTATCGATTTCATTAAAAGAGGTTAACAATTTGAGGTTCCTCTTTGTTTTATAAACTGGTGAGCCTGCTCCACTAGTGTTAATGCCGTTTTAGATTAGTGTATATTTTCAATAAAAAATGTATTAAGGTTGTTACAAAATTCTTAGGTGGAGTTGAATTTGGCAGCAAATGTTTCTTTTTGTATGTTATTGGCTTTGTGAATTGTATCTGTGTAGTAGGAGCATTTTACACGGATTAATATGTTTTTATATGCTATTAGTCCCTACAGCCTCCAGCCCGGCAGCTATCACTAGGCCGCCCATGGAATTTTGACCCCGCCCACCACCATGGTTTCCGTGGTTTCTGTACTGCCACGGAAACCAAGGCGGTAGGCACTATCAGTGCCAGGGAATTCCTTCCCTGGCACTGATAGTGGTCTCACCGGCCCCCTCCGCAGTGTTCTCCCTCACCCTCCCCCTCCCACTCCTGACCCCCCATTTACACACATACACGCACATACATACACACCCATACACACATGCATACACACAATCACCCACGCATGCATACATTCATACACACTCACAGCAACACTCACGAACATACATCCAGTCACACACGAACTCATACGACACAACATGCACGTACACACATACCCACTCATGCACACACGCATTACACACGAGTGCACGCATTCACACACAGTCACACACACACCCACACACGCACACAACACCCCCACCCACCTCCCCTGTCGGAGAACCCTGCAGGGGGTCCTCCAGCAGTAGACGGGACATGGCGCTGCTGCCAGCAGCAGCGTCCGCCATCAGAAACACTGCCAGGCCGTATCATGGGACATGATACAGTAGGTGGTGTTATGCTGGCGTGGGGCTGCTGCTGGCAGCAGCGCCACCTCACCGACATGACCGTAGCCAAAATTCCACTAGCCTTCTGGCGGAATTCCGGCTACGGTCATTGTTCCATGGACAGCCGGTAGCCACTGCGACATTATGTTGGCGGCTGTCGCCGTGGCGGTAGGCAGCATTTGCCGCCAATCTTAAAATGAGGGCCTGAATGTTTTATCGGAACTGGTCAATCAGGCAAAATCTATCAGATTGCCTTGGTTGCAAACAAACTGACTCACCACCACCCATTATACTGCAACTTACTTAATGAAATCAGGCTTGTCAATCCTCTGGCACGCAGGTGTTCACAACCCTGGGATGTGAATAAAGTTTTGACTCTCTCCTGTTCTTGGCCAATGGCACTGGTCTGTCTATGAAGCAACTGTTTTGCAAATTCATCATATTGCTATGCCTCGATTCATGTCACAGGGTAATGGATGGCGAGGATTTGGATTTTCCTGGAAGGTATTTTTCCCAAATGGGGTGCCATCTATGGTGTTTACGATGTCCAAGTCCAACACTTGGATAGTTTCTTATCCAGCCTTCGTGACAACCCCAAATAATGCATAGTCAGAAAAAGCTCATGATGGCACCCACTCCATGAGCCCACCTGAGAGGAAGATTCTTGCCCCACTGTACTCTGGAAACCGTTGTACAGGCGTCATCGAGCATAGGCTGCACATAGTGCACTGTAACCAGGTCCAAACATTTATACTGTACCAAGTCCAGCTGCGACCGGCAATTGCCCCGAGTGCAGCTCCAGTGTGTTTCCCGAGGTAAGTGTGCCACTTCTCAAGACGCCTTCTAGAACGTGAAGGCTTCAGTCGACTGATTCATATGCCTTTCATTAGTGAGTCTAAGATCGGAGCAGAGTCAATGATTTTAAGTTCTGAAGACAAGCAAAGTTAGTTGCCCCCACATGGCCTTACGCTCTCCTGACAAGGCATTAGCATTTTGAGACCCGACCAGCATTACTTCAATTTTGTTAGCATTCAAATGTGCCAGATGACACTCATCCAGTTTTATATTTTCTCTACAAGATCGTTCAAGATCTGAGTATCATGCTAAATGTTTACCACACCGCAAACACATTCAACTATAAACACTGCTGTACTTTTAAGGGTGAAATATTCCATTATGGACACTCAACCATATCAGGCTCCTGGTTCAGGCTTAGCGTTGTGAACAGGAGACAGTGCACTCTCACCGGCAGAACCACAGTAGAACCACAATGATCCAATATAGCCCAACGCTGCAATTTCTAGCAGTTGTGTCTGTCTTGCAAGCTTCTTTAGAGGATAAGTGGAATCAGACAAAGATGCACCACACGGGTCCAAGGTCCCTAAAATTCGGGCTTCTGTGGCATGAGGTAAAGCACAGAAGGTGCTCTAACTGCACAAGTGCAACAGAAGAACTCTTCCTTTCATATGAATTGGTGAAAAAAACTGGAACTAAATCTTGAGGGACAAACACGGCTGAACGTATGAGAGGACTGTGCATGCATATGTGGTCCTAACGCAGTAGAGCTTGGACACTGCTTCCGGCACGGGCGGCCCTCGCAGGCAGCAACTGCAGCCTGTGCTGCACTTCTTCAACGCAGGGTGCATCACAGTAGTGCTGAAAGTGCACCATCAAAATAACACCAACCTCTAGGCCAAGAATGTGTTCAATAATCGAGGCAACAGGACACTTTCCCTTTCTGCATCTCTATACCGTGTAACTGTTGCTTCTTACATTCTTGTGGCAAATTAGGCCTTTGTCAGTTTTTTTAAGGAGTGTTAATGTTAACCCATTAGCAACTAGGTGCTGTCATTTGCAGCTGAAGGACTACCTCTGCCCTCTTTCCCACTTGGCTGTAGTGTTTAACCTGTAATTGTCTACAAGAAAAAAGGAAGAAAGCTAGGAACTACATTTCATTTTCAATTTCACACGCTGTGCTTTGGCACTTCAGGACAGATCATTCCATCATCTGTTTCTTGTTTTTTTTTAAACAGTATGTTGCGATGGGAGCTTTTAGTTTTGATGTAAACAGTTTCATAATGGACTCAATCCCACAACATACAATGGACTATTCACTAAAATGCCAGGACTTGCCACTTGTCAGCTATGCTTACAAATTTTACAAAGTTGACTACTTCATTTAAAAAAATGCTTGTTTCACGCATAAATACAAAAATAAACTCTGTGCACATACTCTATCAGGGTTCACTATTTATCTCACATCATGTATTAAAAGAAGCATTGGAAATGTGAGTCCTTTTTTTCTTATGTGTACTAGAAAGTTTCATACCACGCTTCACAACACAATAAAGGTACAATATATATAGAGGCAGCATAACTTTCCATAACACAAGCAATAAGTCAAGGATAGACAGCAGTAGCAGAAGGAATAGAACACAATTCTCTCAGACCTACAGGACAGGTACAAAACAGATAGCTAACATACAGTAGAAGGGGTGAGAGGAGATAGACTGTTGTATGATTTGCAGACACATACGAGGAGTGCAAACTCCTGGAGGAAACAACCAAACCTCTTATGGAATGTATATACGTTCAAATACTCCTAAAAGATCATGAACACTCACCTACCCCGTGTTGTATGTTTCAGCAGTGGATTCTATATCTTGAACTTGGAAGCATTCAAGTGTACTACTGTTCACTGGGTGTATGTCTCCTAGTTATGTGTTCCCTTTTTTCATCGTGGCTGTCACTTATGTCAACGTTTGTGTTCCGCCTTTGTTAAACTATCAAACAAATATTAAAATGTATGTGGGTGAGCTAAAATATTGTTTACGGGTGTCTATTTACCACAGGATTAAAAAGAGGAGGGAACGAGCAATTACCCTATTTCTGTTTTCCTTCAACATGTTTTAGTGCTCGAATATTGTCACTGTGGGATCTGGCATCTTCCCCAGGAATATAGGTATTTCACATGCAATATTGTGAAACAGCCCACCACTCCCCTTCACAGGGTATGTTCACCAGCCTCAAATGGGGGAGGGTCAAAGGGGGAGTGGGGCGAGCAGGCATATTTCCTATAGTCCCACTTCTTGAAGAGGCCTTGCAATGTGCTTTTGGCAAGACAGTCAGCACGTGCACCATGTTTTGCAGGAGATTCACTGTAATTGTAGCCTGCTCTATAAAGTAAGTTATGCCCACACTGCCAAGTCACTCTTGCAGCCTAATGAGTGTGGGAAGTGGGAGTTCATAGGCCTTGAGAAGGCAAATAACGCATTCAACAGCAAAGCATCTCTTGCCTCGCTACCAGCTGCAGTAGTGCAGTTGTAGTGAGGCAGTGATGGCCATTTTTCAAAATTATGAGCAGCCCCATCTTTGTTGCATCCTATTTGTAGAAGCAGTGCTATGGAGGCTGAGGAGAACACCTTTTAGCTCATCCTGAACCTACTGCAAGTGTCACTGACTGCCACTTATTCATAGGTGAGGTACACACTTTCCGTAAAAAAATTATTTTGGATTGTTTCACTTTAAGACTTTAGATTATATCACTGCACTGAGTGGCCTTTATTAGGATTAGTGAACTGCAAACTTGCTACTGTGACAGTTTTATTAATGACTGAAAATCAAGCCACTTTGTAGGAAGCTGGCTCAGTGGATATACTATACCAAAGTGAGGTATAGTGTGCACAGAATCCAGGGATTTCCCAGATGAATTAGAGGCTGAAGTAGATAATACTAATGCTTTCCTTTGTGGTAGTATGGTCGAGCAGTTATGCTTATCAGCCAGTGCAGGCTTTGCCCCTGACTTTACAATAAATCCAACAGTGGCATCAGTGTGGGTTTATTGAGCTGAAAAGTTTTTTGATACCAAACTTCCCAGTCTTCAGTGAAGCCATCATGGAGCTGTGGAGTTTGTAATGACAAACTCCCAGCCTGTGCACTCAATATGGCTACACTGCACTGTGAATGTCTAAAAAATGACTTAGACACTTTAGGGGGATATTGCTCATGCAGCTGTGCCCTCACCTGTGGTGTAGTGCACCCTTCCTTAGGGCTCTAATGCTTGCTAGAGGGGTGAATTACCTATGCCACAGGCTATGGTTTGTGGGCATGGCACCCAGGGAGGGATGCCATGTCGACTGTACCTTTTTCTCCCCCACCAACACATACAACCTGCAATGGCAGTGTGCATGTGTTTGGTGAGGGGTCCCTTAGAGTGGCACAATACACGCTGCATCCCTTAGGGTCCCTCTCTGGCCACAGGGACACTTGTACCACTGGTACCTTTCACAAGGGACTTGCCATATTTGTGGAAGCAATGGTACAGTTTAGGGAAAAAACACAGGTGCTGGGGGCTGGTTAGCAGGATCCCAGCACACACTTACTCAAGTTAGCATCAGATATGAGGCCGAAAGAGGGGAGGTAATCATGCCAAAAGAGTCACTTTTCTTCACAACTCCCTCCCAAACGAAAGAGGATGAGACTAACGTTTCCCAAGAGAGTCTCTATTGTCTAAGTGGAAGAAACTGGACAGTCCATCTGCACTGGCATGGGCAGTCCCAGGTCTGTGCTCCACTGTAAAGTCCATTCCCGGTAGAGAGATGG
Organism: Pleurodeles waltl; assembly: GCF_031143425.1. NCBI lineage: Eukaryota > Metazoa > Chordata > Amphibia > Caudata > Salamandridae > Pleurodeles > Pleurodeles waltl. The sequence goes on along the minus strand of NC_090443.1, from coordinate 83,005,378 downwards.
ACCACCTCAAAATTTAGGTGTTAGACCTGACAGCCTTATGGTGGTAATCCCCCAATTTTGTTGCCTTCCTCCCACCACCTTTCTGACACTGTTTTTTCTGGTTTTAGGACTCTGCACACTTTACCACTGCTAACCAGTGCTAAAGTGCAAATGCTCTCTCACTTAAATATAATAACATTGGTTCATTCCAAATTGACATATTATATTTACTTTTAGGTCCCTGGTAAAGTGCACCACGTGCCCAAGGCCTATAAATTAAATGCTACTAGTGAGCCTGCAGCACTGATTGTGCCACCCACAAAAGTAGCTGATACCCATGCCTCAGGCCTGCCATTGCAGGACTGTGTTTATAGTTTCACTGCCACTTTGACTTGGCATTTAAAAGTACTTGCCAAGCCTTAAACACCAGTTTTTCTACATATGTCACCCTTAAGGAAGGCCCTATGTAACCCATAGGGCAGGGTGCTACGTAGGTAAAAGGCCAGGCATGTACATATGTGTTTTATATTTTCTGGTAGTGAAAAACTCCTAAATTAATTTTCCAATACTGTGAGGCCTGCTCCTTTAATAGACTAGCATTAGGCCTGCCCTCATATACTTTTTGTGTGGTAGATCCTGATCTGAAAAGGGTAACCAGTTCATATTTAGTATGGCCAGAATGGTAATAGAAAATCCTGCTTATTGGTTAGTTTGGATTTTATATTACTGTTTTAGAAATGCCACTTTTAGAAAGTGAGCATTTCTCTGCACTTAAAACCATCTGTGCCTTACAGCCTGTCTCCAATCAACATCTGGCCTGTGCTGGTTGACATTTCCCTTGGGCATTTCACCCAGACAACCACAAACACAGAACCACTCAGTCTCAGTCACATCTGCTTATCATCTCCATACTGTATGGGTCTTCCTGGGCTAGAAGGGGGGAGGGCCTGACACTTACATTTCAAAGGCCAGTGGCCTTCCCTCACTCAAAGGACTGATAACCCCCCGACAGGGACCCTGGCAGACAGGACTGGGCTGAAAAGGGAACTTGTGCACTTCAAAACCAGTCTTCGAAGTCTCCCCCACTTCAAAGGCATTGTTGGGTATATAAACTGGGTCTCTGACCCCACCAACGCAGACATTTCTGGACCTGCATCTGAACTCTGTCAGAAGACCTGCCCAGCTGCCCAAAGGACTCTCTGGACTGCTTTGCTGAGAAGAACTGCTGCCCTGCTGTTGCCCTGCTGCCCTACTGGCCCCTGACTGTGCTGGAAGAACTCTTCCCTCCCCCAAAAGTGCTCTCCAAGGGCTTGGATTGAGCTTGCCTCCTGTTTTGAAGTCTCAGGGACTCCAAAGACTTCAACTGCTAGCTTTTTGCTTGTACCCAACTCCAGCGACTCTGGACTGACTTCAGTGATGCCAGCAACTCCGCAGCCTGCTCCCGCTTCATGGACCTCGCTGTACACAACGACCGTGGACTGCAATGCAAGTCCGACGTTGCCACGACTCCACTGACGTCCCTCAGGGTCATCGCAATTCTGTGAAGTCGACACATCACGTCCTGAAGGACCAGAACCAGAGACCCGCCAGGTCACAAGGAATCAACGCATTGCGGACAAAGTTGCATCATCTCACCCTGCATCCAGACAGAACCAATGCCTCTCTTCCACCTGCTTCACAGTGCAGAACTGATGCCTCTTTCCTCAGAAGCCGTAAGGGACTGACGCCACACTGACTCCACCGAGGCCTCTTTCCGACTCCATGCAACGTCCTTGTTCTTTGTTTTCAAAAGGTACTGTACCTGGGGGTCTGTGTGACTCCGTGACCGCCACCGGTAGTGTCAGATTGTTGGGAACGACTTAATCAAGGACACCATGATAACCCCAGTAGGAGCTATTGTGTTTCTAGGCACATTAGTTGGATTTAATCGTTAAATTGATAACTTTGCTTGTGTACAATGGATTTTCATTGTTTCAATGATATTTTATTCAGATAAATATTCTCTATTTTTTTAAACCTGTGTGGTGACTTTCTGTTGTGTTGTCAAGTGTTATGGTATAAGTTCTGCACAAATACCTTACACATTGCCTTCGAGGGTAAGCCTGACTGCTCTGTGCCTGGCTACCGGAGGGTGGGCACAGGATAATTTGGATAGTGTTGTGACTTACCCTGACAAGAATTGTGGCCCCTACTTGGACAAGGGTAAATACCTCTGCCACCTAGAGACCCCATTTCTAACATTAGGGTTCTCGCCTTTCTTCTGCATAGGCCATCTGAGAGGTCTGTGGTTAGTTTGAACAATAAAGTGAATACCAAGCAAGTATGGTCCCAACTTCTTCAGGGACCAAACCACAGCAAATGCAACCCTCTCAATGGCACTCCAGTACTTTTCTCTGGGGAGCAACCTCCTGCTAATGAAAGCACTAGGTTGGTCACGGCCGTCATCATTGGTTTGGGACAGGACTGCGTCTATTCCATGTTCAGAGGCATCTGTCTTCACAATGAACGGCTTAGAGTAGTCTGGAGCTTTGAGATCTGGTCCTGAGCACAGTGCCTCTTTCAGGGAGTCAAAGGCCTTTGACAACTAACCATCCAGTTTACATCTTCTTGGCGGTAAGTTCTGTGAGGGAAGTCACAATGGACCCAGATCCCTTCATAAACCTCCTGTAATATTCACTGAAGCCAAGGAATGCCCTGACTTTAGTCTTGGTGGTAGGAGCTTCAGATTCTTGAATTGTCTGGATCTTGGGCTGTAAGGGATGCACCTGGCCTCAACCTACACGTGGGCCCAAGTATACAAAAGTGCCCTTCCCTATCTGGCATTTGGATGCCTTAATAGTGAGTCCTGCAGATTGCACGGCCCGCAAAACCTCCCCAAGGTGGACCAGATGGTCCTGCCAGGTGGAGCTAAAGACAGCATTCTCATCTAGATATGCTGCACTGAAGGTCTCCAATCCAGCAATGACTTCATTCACAAACCTTTGGAAGGTGACAGGGGCATTCTTTAAACCAAAGGGCATAACAGTAAATGATAGTACCCATCAGGTGTGGAGAATGCTGTCTTTTCTTTTGCTCCTGGTGCCATTCGAATTTGCCAGTAAGCTGCTGCAGTTATGACAAAAGTGTTGAGAAACTTTGCTGCACCTCAGCTCATCAGCTCTGGGTATGAGGTGTGCATCTGTTGTGGTGATAAAGTTGAGACCTCTGTAGTCCACACAAAACTTAATTTCTTTCTTTCCACTCTGGAAATGAGGCTTGGGTACTAAGACCACTGGGCTAGCCTAGGGACTGTCTGAGGGTTAAATAACCCCTAAATCCAGCATCTTGTTGACCTCTACTTTGGTGTTCTCCTTAACTTGATCAGAGTGCCTACAGATCTTGGATTTGACAGGCAAGCTGTCTCCAGTGTCCACATCATGGGTACACCAGTGTGTCTGTCCAGCGGTTAAGGAGAAGAGCTCTGCATACTGCTGCAGGAAATGCTTGAAGTCATCCTGCAGTTGGGCAGTGAGAGTGTCTGAGTAGAAAACTCCATAAACTTACCCATCTTTAGGACTGCAAGAAAGGAGGTCAGAGAAAGGTTTACTCTCTGATTCCTGATCCTCATCAGTAACCATCAGCATGGTTATATCAGCCCTGTCACAGAAAACCTTGAGGCGGTTCACATGGATCACCCTTTTGGGTGTCCTGCAAGTGCCCAGGTCTACCAAGTAGGTGATGTCACTTTTCTTTTCTAGGCTAGGGAAAGGGCCACTCCATCTGTCCTGAAGTGCCCTTGGAGCCATAGGTTCCAGGGCCCACACCTTCTGTCCGGTGTGAACTCCACCAGTGCAGTCTTTTGGTCAAATCACTTATTCTAGAGCTGTTGGCTGGCCTCAAGGTTTTTGGAGGCTTTTTCCATGTATTCTGCCACCCTGGAATGCACGCCTAGTACATAATCCACCACATCTTGCCTAGGTTCGTGGAGCGGTGTCTCACAACCTTCGTTTACAAGAGCAAGTGGTCCCCTTACAGGATGGTCAAACAGAAGCTCAAAGGAGGAAAACCCTGCTCCCTTCTGAGGCACGTCTTTGTAGGTGAAAAGCAGGCATGGCAAAAGCACATACCATCTCCTTTTGAGCTTTTCAGGGAGTCCCATGATCATGCTTTCCAATATCTTGTTAAACCTCTCAACAAGTCCATTGGTTTATGGGTGATAAGGTGTTGTGAACTTGTAGGTTACTCCACACTCATTCCACATGTGTTTTAGGTAATCTGACAGGAAGCTAGTATCTCTGTCAGAAACCACCTCTTTAGGAAACCCTACCATGGTAAAGATACCAGTGAGGGCATTTGCTACTGCAGGGATTAGTAGACCGAAGGGCAATTAGTTCAGGATACCTGGTATCATGATCAACTACTACCAGTAGTTATTGGTTTCCTGAGGCTGTGGGTGGTGCAAGTGTACAAACTATGTCCACACATTCCCTTTTAAAGGGAACCCCAACCATTGGTAGTAGAATTTCAGGGGGCCTTTGAGTGGCTAACTGCCTTACTACTGGCTTGGCAGGGGACAGAGGAGCTGCAAAACCCTTCCACCTTTTGAGAAATGTGGGGCCGGTAGAAATGGCTGACTAGCCTATTCCAAGTTTTGGTTTGCCCAGATGCCTAGCTACGGGAATGTCATGGGCTAGTGTGAGGATGAATTCCCTGAGCTGTTGAGGCACTACCACTCTCCTAGTGGCACCAGGTTTTGGGTCTCTGGCCTCAGTGTACAGAAGTCCTTCTTCCCAATAGACCCTTCGGGAGCCACGTACATCTCCTTTCTCCTGTGCAGCAGCTTACTGTTGCAGGCGTTTAAGAGTAGGACAGGTCCTCTGCCCCTGGCACAGAGGGCCCCCCCTGGGGCAAAGAGCTCAACCTGGTAAGATTCAACTTCCATTGGCTCACTTCCCTGTGGGGTTGGTAAGTCCTCTTCCTGAGAAGAGGGGTCTGGGCTTTTTGCTGTATAGAAACTAGTACCCCAGTTCTTGCATTTTTCTAGGAAGGTTGGGCCATTATTATAGGCTCCATCACTTCTTTTTCACCCTGTGCTCTGCTTTGTGCTCCGGTTTTTACACACAACACCTCAGGGAGTTCAGCATGGCGGCATGGGTTTTTAATTCTACCTCAGCCCATTCTGAGGACTCCAGGTCATTCCCTAACAGACATTCAACTGGAATTGCAGAAGAGACCACTACCTGTTTCAGGCCAGTAGCCCCTCCCATTCTAAGGACACCATAGCCATGGGATGGACCTTAGTTACAATATCAGCATTTGTAACTGGATATGTTTGGCCAGCCACGTGCTGTCCTGTGGAAACCATTTTTTCTGTCACACTGGTGACACTGACGCCTGTATCCCTCGGGCTTCTACTCTGGTCCTATTAATCAAGAGATGCTGTTTGTATTTGTTCATGTTAGGGGGGCCAAACAGCAAGAGCAGCAACATCTACCCCACCCGCAGAGACTAAAATAGCATCAGTGTGAACCCTGATTTGCATTGGGCACACTGTAGATCCACCCGGAGACTCGCTATACCAATGCTAGCTGGTACAGTACTAGGGAGATTCTTTTTGGGACAGGTCAAGTCTCCAGTTTGATGTCCAGTCTGTCTACAGTTGAAACACCAGGCCTTTTGGGGATCAAAGTTTTTACCTTTGTACCCACGAGAGGATTGTGAAGAGGTTCAGGGCCCACCCTCCTGAGAAGGTTTTTGGAGGCCTGTAGAAGATTATTTACATTTATCCTTAGGTGTCTCACCACCCTTCCCCTGGGAGGCTTAGTAACCCCTTTCTTGTGGTCACCCCCAGTGGAAGTCTTGGTCATCCTAGTCTTGACCCAGTGGACTGCTTTCTTTCCCAACTCTTGGGGAGAAATTGGACCTAGGTCTACCAGATATTGATGCAACTTTTCATTAAAGCAGCTACTTAAGATGCGTTCTTTCATCAACAAATTATAGAGCCCATCATATTCATGCCCTTCACTTCTAGTTAACCAACCATCTTGTGTCTTCACTGAGTAGTCTATGAAGTCAACCCAGGACAGGCTTGAGGTTTTGTGAGCCCCCTGAACCTAATTCTATACTCCTCAGTAGGGAGTCCAAAGCCCTCAATCAGGGTAGCCTTCATGAGGTCATAAGATCCAGCATCTGCCCCATTGAGTATAAGGAATCTATCATACACTTACCAGTGAACAGTTCCCAAAAGAGAGCTTTCCAGTGAGATTTTTTCACTTTTCTCATTCCACAAGTCCTCTCAAAGGCTGTTAACCATTTGATGATATCATCACCATTCTCATACCTGGGAACAAACCCTTTGGGGATTTTAGGGTCATAAGATTGCTCCTTGCCCTTAGTTATAAAGTTGCTGCCACCATTATTGGGTGCGAAGTCCAATTCTGCTCTTTCCCTCTCTATAGCTAGGAGTTTATCCTCCAAAGCTATTATTTTGTCGTAGACCCCACTGCAGATCTACCAATGTAGGAAGCTGTCTCTGTATATACTATACCAAAGGGAGATACAGTGTGCACAGAATTGAAGGGTTCCCCAGAGGCTTTAAAGAGGCAAAAGTAGATACAACTAATGCTCTCTTTTGTGGTAGTGTGATCAAGCAGCTAGGCTTATCAGAGGGTAGTGCTAGCATTTGTTATACACAGGCAAGAAATGAGGCATACACTCAATGACTAACTCCAGTCCAATGTTGTTTGTACACAAAAATATATACTTTGTTACTTTATTTCTAGAACCAACAGGATCTTTATTGCAGGTAAGTACAGTTTCAAGCATATATCATGTTCAAGTATCAAATGCACTTTGTTTGTAATTCACAGATAAAACAGTTTTCAGGTTAGCAATACTTTTCATTATCAAAAGAAGACAGTGCAATTTTCATTGAAGGCAATACAGTCCTGGGGTGGGGATGGAGTACATACACAGTTCACAGGTAAGTACCAGACTTACAGTCCTAGTCTTTGGGAGTTAAGGTGCCCCAGGGCAAAGTTTAGGAAGACTCCAAGGGTGCACCACCACCAACACGGTCCGGCTGGGTGCGGAGGTCAAAGTTGGTGTCAGGCACCCAATGAAATCTTATGGAGACTGGGGGCACTCGGAAGTGAATGGGTTGCAGGTAAGTACTCGTGGTCTCAGGGCACGGACCCTGGGGGGTTTAGATCAGCACCGGGGGGCACAGGTAAGTACCATACACACACCCTTGGTGGCATAGGGGTGGCTGGGTGCAGGGTGCAAACACAGTGTTGGCCACCCAAAACCTTCCTATGAGGAGCTTCGGGTTCACAAAGAGACTGCAGGCTTGGTCCAGGGGGTCAGCTGAAGAAGACCAACGGCTGGACAGGTAAGTTGAGGCTCCTGTGGACATCGATGGACTGTCGACCAGGTTCTCAGAAGTCAGGGGGCTGCAGGTGCAGGGTTACCTTCAGGCATCGGGTACCTTCACAGATCCCGTCGCGGTCAGGGGGTGCCCTGGATTCAGGCTGCAGCCGTTGTCGTGGTGGCCAGGAGGGGTCAACCCGGGGTGGACTCAAGGTCAAAATCGCTACACTCTCTGGTTAGGTGGGCCACCTGGACTTGAGCAGTGGGCGTCAGGTGCCGAGTGGGCAGGTCTTGCAGATCCAGAGGGCTCTGAAGTCCTTGTTGCAGGTTTCTTCGTGGACAGGGCCGCTGTCCTTGGGAGATATGGTCTCTAGGGAAGCCACACAGCCCTCTGAGGTTTGGTAGAGGTTGTTGGTCCTGCAGGATGAGTTGTCTTCTTGTCACAGGAGTCTTGAAATAGTAGACAGGCCGGTAGGGCTAAGCCCAAGTCAGTTTTCATCTGGAGTCTTCTCTGCTGATGCGGCTCTTCAGTCCTTCTTTTTCTTTAGGTCACCAGAAATCTGAAGAGCAAAGCAAAATACTAGTTTTAGGGGTGTTCAATGGGTCAGAGAGCAGTAGCCAATGGCTACTGACCCTGAGGGTGGCTACACCCTCCCTGTGCCCACTCCCTTTGGGGAGGGGGGAACCTTCCAACCCTATTGGCTATCTCCCTCCAAAACAAGTTGGAGAATTCCAGGAGGGGTTCACCTCAGCTCTGGGCACCCTTGGGGTGGTCCGAGCTCGGGTGGAAACTCCTCCTGGTGTTTACTAATATTACTTCTGGACCTGCCACCAAAAATGGGGCTTGGTCCGAAAGGGGGGTGGGGGCATCTCCACTAGCTGGAGTGCTCTGAGGCAGCAGAACAAAAGGCAGGAGCTGTGTGCAGGGGGTGAAGCACCTCCACCAAGTGCAGGCTTTGCCCCTGACTCCTGAGAGCACAAAGGCTCTTACCCCATGAGGTCAGAAATTGTCTGTGGGGGCAGGCTGGCATAGAACGGTCAGCCACACACCAGAGAGTTGAATGAATTTCAGGTGGTATCTCTTAGATACCTTCTGTGTGTACTGTACAATAAATCCAACACTGGCCTCAGTGTAGGTTTATTGAGCTGAGAAGTTTGATACCAAACTTCCCAGTCTTCAGTGAAACCATCATGGGGCTGTGGAGTGCGTAATTACAAACTCCCAGCCCATGTACTCAATATGGCTACACTGCACTTACAATGTCTAAAAAATGGACGGAGACACTGAGTGGCATATTGCTCATGCAGCTATTCCCTCACCTGTGGTGTAGTGCACCCTTCCTCAGGGCTCTAAGGCTTGCTAGAGGGGTGACTTACCTATGCCACAGGCAGTGTTTTGTGGGCATGGCACCCAGGGAGGGATGCCATGTCGACTTGACCTTTTTCTCCCCCACCAACACATACAATCTGCAATGGCAGTGTGCATGCATTTGGTGAGGGGTCCCTTAGGGCGGCACAATACAGGCTGCAGACTTAAAGACCCTCTCTGGCCACAGGGCCCCTGGTAGCTTTTACAAAGGACTTAGCTGGGTGCCAGAAGTGTGCCAATTGTGGAAGCAATGGTACAGTTCAGGGAAAGAACACATGTGCCAGGGCCTAGTTAGCAGGATCCCAGCATACACTCAGTCAAGTTAGCATCAGATATCAGGGAAATAGTGTGTGGGGGGGTGAACATGCCAAAAGGGGCACTATCTTACACAGTTGTCTTTCCTCTCCTATATAAAACTTTATTTTCATAAATGGACTGGTATTGTGGCCTTTTACACCACATATGTGGAAGATTATTTTACAGTATGGGTTCTAAACTGAATTATTTGAAGGTGATCTCAGATGTGATGATCATGGAAAAAGTGGCAGAGGGAAGAAAGGTAATTGTCCAGGATTACTCAGTTTGATCAAGCTGGAAACTGTTGCCCAGATTGTTAGGTTGGAATGTGGAGCTGCAGCTCTATTGCTGTACATGTTGCTTGCTCCTGTGGACCCCATCTCTGACCCCACGTCACTGTCTTCACCATGTTATACATGAAGTTACTGGTCCATCTGACCGTTGTGTAAACTGCTTCTGCTGCAAGCCATTCCTGGCAATTCGTTTCTATTGTATTTTGTTAGTTGAGTTCAAATTTTAATAAAAATATGTTTAAAAAAAACAAATGCTGGGAAGCTGTGAAGGAAACCAGGGTCTCTGGGTGAGGGCCCCTCAACTAGTTTTATCCCTTGTTCCAACAAAAGCAGCGGACTGGTCCAGGCATGTTATGCAAGTGCATTCAAAGTATTCTTTGTATTTTTTATTAAATGTGCTAACAGCATTGGAAACACCTCTCTTAAAAGAACAGGCACACCTTGGGCAGAAACAGTGCAAGCTTCCCAACTTCAGAGGACAGGTATGGCTAGGGTAGCATCAGCACATACCATTCGGGACAAAATGGCAATAGCAAAACAAGCTTCCATCTCTCACAGAAGGCAATATGTGCAATCTTCCATTTCCCTCAGAAGAGCTCCGACAGGGCAGACTGGTGTCAGCCTTCATTGTTCATAGAATATGTACAGTTAAGGCATGAGTGGCATGTAGCTTACAGATAGATCTCTAGGACCGGTGCTTAAATCATTGAGGTGAATGATTAGTTGGAAGACTTAGGCCCTCATTATAACAATGGTGGTAAAAACCGCCTACCTCCGCGGTGACAGCTGCCAAAATACCGTCACCGCGGCTACCATCCGTCTGCCAGATTATGAGCACTGCCGGACTTCTGCCACAAAAAGGGCGAAAATCCAGCAGTGAACATACTGGTGGACGGTGGTAAGCTGGCGCTGCTACCACCAGCACCGCCACGCCAGTTGAAAGCCGCCAGCCATATCATGACCTGTGAAATGGCCTGGCGGTGTTCTACTGCCGGGCGCTGCTGTCGGTAGCAGCGCCCGTTCTTGTTTCCTGCTGGAAAACCTCACCGACAAAGGCAAGTCGGGCTTCCAATAGGGGAGTGGGGTGTTGTGTGTGTGTGTGTGTCTGGTTGTGTGCATGAATGTGTGAGTGTGTGTGTGAATGCGTCTGTGTGTGTTGTTTGCGTGGGTGTTTGCGTATGAGTGAATGCATGTAAGAATGGTGAAGTGAGTGCATGTCTGCATGTCGGTGTGATTGTGTGTAAGAATGTGTGCGAGCATGTCTGGAAGTATGCGTATATGAATGCGTGTATGCCAGTGTGTGTATGAATGCGTGTATGTCAGTGTGAGTGATTGGGTGTATGGGTGGTGTGTTTCTGCAGGTGTGTGCGTGTATGTGGGGTGTGAGGTTCTGAGGGGGTGGGGGAGTGTGAGGATTAGAGGGGGTGGGGGGGACGTAGGGGGCGTCAGGTGAGTGTTGGGGGCGTGGGAGCTGGTTACCGGTGACAGGGAAGGAATTCCCTGTCACCGGTAGGGCCTACTGCCATGGTTTTCATGGCGTTGCTAATGCCACAAAAACCATGGTAGTAGGCAGGCTCATAATGCCACTGGCAGTACTATGCCGGCTGCCGGGCTGGAGGTTGACATCTCCAGCCCGACGGCTGATACCACCATGGCGATATGAGTGGAGAAGTGGTGGGTTGGCTGCAGCCAACCCGCCATTCTCATAATGTGGCAGTATGTACCGCCAGCTGGTTGGCCGTACTACCACCACATTTCCATTCACAAGCGGGATCATAATGACCCCCTTAGTGTTCTGACACCGTTCTTGTTTAGGTTCTATTCCAAGTCAGCACCATGAAAGCCCTGCTGTTTGTGTTGATTCTTTGGGGTCCCAAGTATTAGGAAGTAGCCGTCACCCAGTATCTCATTGTTAATTGGAGCAGCCTTGCCACAGCGCAAATATTATGTTCTAGACAGGCTTAAAGGTAGCAACGTGTGAGAAAAGGTTTGAAAATCATGTACACCAGGCACCGTACCATCCCAGGCTCAGTGTTGCACATGTTCAAAATGTTGAGGGCAGCCAATGGTTTCTGGTACAGTTCATTAGGTGGTCGCGTACTACCTATGTAGACAAGCGCTTCTAGACCCCACATAGGGGTAGTAAACGCTATATAAATACTACACTACAATATGATGGAATCAAGGTGTTTGGTGTTCTTGTACATCCATCTCATACCTAAGCGCCCCTGCTTAGGTGCTTTTCGGGGTTACATTCTCCATTTTCTTGAAATATTGCTACCTTCTCAGTGGTGGTCGGCTCCTATTGCTTTAGCTCTGAGCACGTGCTGACCATGGGTTCCAGTTTGCATTTGCACGCCATGCTTTATTAGGGCATTATATCGGCACCCTCCTCGTGCACTATGGTGACGTTTTCATTCAGCTCTGCCTCGAAGGCGAGCCGCCCGGGACAGACAGGCCCAGACAAAAACTCCAACATGCCGAACAGGACCATCCGCGGGCACCATAAGATATTCAAAATAAATGAGTTTCTCGCTATCTGGAATTGGAATCCGCTCGCCCAGATGTAAGGTCTTGGAGAACGTAGAGCGGAAGCGGCATTTGCTGATGAGATCTGAGCGTCTCTCAAACATGACAACAGCCTGAGCGGAACCTGCAAACAAACCAGACGGAGGCTGCTACTGGCCAACTGCAAATAAAATATTCAGCAAATCCAGGCAGGTGAAATGCCCTACCATGTTCTACCTCAAAATCTGGATCCGAGGTATCCACTCCAATAAGAGTACTGGCACGCACACAAAGTTGTATGAATTCATATCAGTGCTGACACAGAAATGGGCCTCCCTGGTCGCAGTTTGAACTGTGTAATACAGCAATGATCAGGGTTCAATGGGCCCCTCAAGCCTCTCGGCCCGGAGTCACTGCACCCTCTGCACCAATGGAAGCTTTGCCCCGGGCAGCTTCGCAAAGGTTTTCTGCTGCATCTCAGTCCCAGTCTGCAATGTAGCACTGCGGCCCAGACACCTTAATCCTGATCTGTAACGCCATTGCCATAATGGTACTGGTGCTCCCACAACCTCTGTTGATGCAACTCAGTCGTAACGAGCAACAACCAGGGTACAACAGTTCGGGGCTAAACCAAAGCTCTATTGATGGATCTCAGTTGTAACCTGCAGTATCTACTGCTATTCCAGCCCTGGGGCTCATACAGTTAAGTTCTGTCCTCACGCCCCCCTTCTGTAACAGCACTGGTGCCCGCACAAAGCTTGGCCATCGCAGCCCAGTCTTAACCTGTAACAATCCTGCAAAATCAGTCTGAGATTCCCACTATAGGGTAGGGTGTCAGAGTAGAGAGACGGTCAATCCCACGTGTGTAAATCAATGTACAGGAAATGTGACGTAAGACAGAGGACTATAAGGTATAGGAGTCACAGGTCATCCATACTGGTAGGCAGTATAGTTTTTCAGAGTGATTGTTCTGGAGAAGCTCACACTCAGAATTTTAAATGTAACACTGGTTGGAAGTTCTATGTAATAACAAGAGTTGATTTCTACCCTAATGTACCCTTTTTGCAATATTAGAATAATGAAAAACTTGGGAAAAAAATATTAATAATCTATATCTTGCTGTGTGCATGCAGCTCTTTGATGACAATTAGCTTGCTATTCCATTTTAGGATTTTAACTTATAAACTGCAAGTAACAAAGGGATCTCTCTAATAAAAGCAGTAGAAGTCCGACCTTTTTACATGATATGCACTTTGTGATCTGCATGGTACACGTTTACCTTATGATAGAGTCAAAACTTCCACTAGACAGAACTGGATCTCTCCCCAGAAAGAACATTAATCACGGAGTTATCTTGACATTTTTATTGTTTCCTGAAAATAGCTGGAGGCAAGAAGTGCCAGAAGCATGTGCTTTTAAAATCACAATACACTTGCAAACACAGCAACCCCACCCGAAGTCAGCACCTGGTGGGATGGCACCGGTCGCACCGCCCTAGAGCCGGCCCTGTTCTAAAGCATGCAATACCTTCTCAGCTGGACAACCATGCCCAGGGCCAATGGAATTATGTGGCAGGGGAGGGCTAATTATGCAGCAGGCTGACTAAATTATGTGGCTCAAAAAGGCAAATTATGTGGTGCAATGCGCACATTTAGTAATAGTATTACTTCATTATTTTCTCATTGTTACGCTTGTTAACACTAGGCATAGGTTGCACTTCATTAGGAGCAGTTTAACACTCAAATTTAGCAATAAGAAACAGAAAGTCAACCTTTGCATAGGGCCTTCTACTGGTCGGCAACACGTATTGCTGCATTTTTAGTAACTTCTGAACCGTTTAAGCAAGAAATATTTTTTATTTAAATCTGCAGATTATGCAGTAGATAGTGGATTATATGGAAAATATATCAAATTCTGAATTATGCGAAAAATGCCTCACCCATACAATTGCATAGTTCCAGTGGCCCTAACTATGCTTTTGGGCAAAGCCTTCAAGCATTTAATCGTTGAATGCTGCAGAACCATTGAAAGTTTGAATTCTCCATGGAAGTTCTAACCTGTGAAACCTTGTCTGATAACAATCCTTTGACCGTAAGACACTCAGACTCTTGGGCAACCACCAAGTACATCTGCTCAGGTGAAGTACTTGGGATTGATAATGGACTCCAACGTCTCAGTGGAAGAATTTAGCAAACTGACTAAAGGCTCTTCTATGCCATGTGAATGCAGTGCTTCATCTTTCCACGCCTTGACAACCCACGACTACACTAGTGCTTGCAAGCCTACCCTACATCAATGGCCTTGATATTGAGTCCCATCAATACCATACCTACTCCACAGGTGGCAACACATCTAAAATGCCAGGCCAGGACATTAATACATCTGTACTCACAGGAGCACACCACCTCCACCCCCACCCGATAAACTCTGTACTCACTTCAAATCACAATATGTTTAGCTTTCAAGGCTCTTTGATTCCCTCACTGGTATGTTCAGTGCTCAGGTCAGATCTTTTTTCAATCTAAATTCTGGATGTTTCATCAGAGGAGGAACCATCACTTCAGAACAGCACCACGCCGAAGTATCCCCCCACTGGGAGATTTTCTGATCTGACATCCAAGCTCAGTAACTCTTCCTGTACTAATAAAGAAAACCATTTAGAATTATAGAAAACATTAAAGAGCAGCTCTTTCTTTAGCCAGGCTCCTTCAAGCATAACTTACCTTATGGAATGTTACATATGCAGACATCAGAACTTAGTTCAAACTCTTTCACATCAACTCCAAGCGTAAGCAATGCCACAAACTAGGCACAACACGACTGGACCACACATTCAAACCTCTCACATAACAAACATGTTGGCTTTACCATTAACCCAAACCTTTACCAACCATGCAATACAAATAGAGTATCCATTAACTCGACCATTGTAGAAAGCACTTCGCTTTGAGGCACCTTTTAGTAGTACGATGCACTAAACAAATGTCACAGTTTAGTACAAGGACCCACAGAGCTCTGTCAATGTACTTAAAATCTGGCCTCAAGCGCTCTCTGTTCTCAGTGCCGTAAACCCCACACGACTACTGATGCACCTCAATCATGTCCCACAAGCCTCCATACTAGCCTACTAAGGACTTGCAAACATATTTACCAGGTAAAGATGATGAGCTGCCTCTTGACCCATGATCTATAGTCCTATCTGTGTATTTTGCTCGCATTTTCACATACAGATCAAATAAAATAAAAAACTTGCACAACTTTCTCAAAGTTTCAAGGAATTGCACATGAATCTTGCAGTTCTAGTGAGCCACACGGTTGTCTAAAATGTTCTAGGCTATCCAAATCATGCTAAGAGTTCCAAGCATCTGCACATCTAGTACCATTTCTAAGGATATGCACATCCGGATAAAACAGTCTAGCATATGCATCTATAGCTAACATTTCAATGATGCACATCACGCTAGCATTTCAATGCATCTTATCTGCACACCTGGTTATCATTTCCAATGATATACAGAGCTGGCTAACTTTTCCAAGGATATGCACATCGTGCTACCAGTTCCAATGATTTGCACATCTGGCTAATAGTTCCAAGGACTTGCACACGTGACTATCCTTTCCCATTATGTGCACGCCGTCCTGGCTGTTCCAGGGATTTGCAGCTCCTGGTAACGGTTGAAATGATGTGCGTGTCGTGCTTTGAGTTCCTGGTAAAGTTGCAGCTGCTGGTTCACAGCGCACGTCCGGCCTGTACTTATGATTTACCAGGGCTCTATAATTCAATCCTGCCACCAGCTGCCCCCCGCCAGCCACACTTCAGAAATAACTGTTACCCAGTGCCTTATCGATGGCTTCAGTCGGTGATCAGAAGTGCTTGCCCAAGGGTGATCAATAAGTTATTGATGGGGTTAATCTGCAGACTAGCCGCAAGAGGCGGGAAGCGATTATGAGGTCTGTTTTCAATTAAGGGTGCGCACGTGCAGGGCAGCGAGCCGTGACTCCGTCATCCATCCGGCCCCAGTGAGGGAACACCGCAGCGGGCCGAGAGACGTGAGGAGACTTCAAGACATGCCCGACCCCCTGGAGGGCCGGCCGGGTGGGCAGCGGGCAGATGTACTCGGGAAGTGGACAGTCCTTAAGACCCTACTGCAAGGATGTCTCTGTACCTTTCGATTTGGTTGTTAAAAACAGTCATAACTTGAGTGCGAAGGCCCCTCACGTCCCTAGTCCTGGTGTCACTGCACTTGCAGCACCATTGATAGGTAACTGCACATGGAAACACGCATTGGTGAAGCTAATAGGTTTGGAAATGGCGGCCGCCCTCCCATGGATGTGATTTAGGGGGTCGCATCGGCGACCCCTGGCTTGTCACTTGAGACCCCTAGCACTGCGTTTGCGACCCCTGGTCGCTTCAGAGGTGGCAAAATCAGTGCCAGGAACACAGGGCAGCACATCTTTATGAACGCTGTGTCTACCCTTTCCTCACTTTTTGTATGTTTTCATTACACTAATAGTGAATAATAAAAATATATATATATATATTATTCACTGTAGGTGTAAAAAAAAATGGAGTACAATCAGCTGGAATACGACCCTCCCTGGCAGCCGTGGTAAGTAAAAATGCTTTTAAATAAAACTAGTGTGCCTGCTTGCGGAGAATGTGTGTATGTGACAGAGTATGTGTATAAGTATGTTTGATTGAAAGTAAAGGTCCAGTGGCATATAATGTGGCTTCCGCTACCCTTGGCATTTTGGTTAATTGAGGGCAGGCAACCCCTTGGTTTAAGTTTTTATGGTCTGGGTTAGCCAAGACCTTTAGGTTTCACTGATTACAGGGGCTTTAAACAGCCCTTTTCATTTATAGTCTGTTATTGTGTCATTTATATTTTTCGTCTGACTAGTACTGCATACAGCAAAGGGTGAGCCCACATTTTTAGCCATTGACTAACATCACTGTGACAGCATTCTCCCTTCCACAAGGAGTACATCCACTCACAGTCGTTCACATAAGTGCCAGGAAATTTGGCAATGTGTGATTTTTGAGACCAAAAAATATAGTTTTGCTTTTAGTCCTTTTTTAAATTTTTAGATTGATGAGGGCAGGGCAACTTCCCCAATAACAAAGTTTTGCAAAAAACATGACTAAAGTCACAAAACAAAACAAGCATTAACAAAGCGAAAAGGCTGGTGGCTAGTATCATACCCATTGACTTTGTCAATATGTTTGTATTGTAATTGCTTTTGTTACTCTTTACTACTAAAACATTTTTATTTCAACAAACAGTATTATCTCTTTTTCTTTCAATTCAAAAGCACACATTGGGCCAATAGTCCCTTGCAATATATATATATATATATATATATATATATATATATATATATCCACTTAAAAAAAACAAAGGTTACAGGGACATTATAGTTAAGCTCACATTTTAAATGTATGAAACCATAGACATTTTCCAGTTATAGTTAGAGTTACCTCAAGTAACTATAGCTCATGTCCTAAGGTAAATATAACTTGCTCTCTCACCATGCAGTTTTTTTTTTTTTTTTTTACTGCAAATAGTTCATTGATATTATCAATGATGTTATCAAAGATGTCATGAGTGCCACAACTTGTGGGGTCACTAGCAGTGCACTGCGAGGGCGTGAGTTACAGTTACCTTAGGGCAAGAGTTATAGTTACTTTATGGGAAAAAAAAAAAGAGGGAAGCAAGTCCAGCTGGACTCAAACCCTGAATGCCCAGTGTGAAGGTCTGTGACCTTCACACTGAGCTATTGCTTTTCCTTTATTTTGCATGTTTTCAGCCCTTTATGGGCCATCTGGGACCGCATGGGAGCCCTCAAGGGCTCCCCACAGCCCCTACATATTTATCTATTTATTTTTTATTTTTTATTTAGTAAAATGCCAGTTACAGTTACCTTAGGGCACGAGTTATGGTTACTTTATGGGGAAAAAAAAGAGGGAAGCAAGTCCAGCTGGACTCAAACCCTAAATGCTCAGTGTGAAAGTCTGTGACATTCACACTGAGCTATTGCTTTTCCTTTATTTTGTGTGTTTTCACCCCTTTATGGGCCATCTGGGACCGCATGGGAGCCCTCAAGGGCTCCCCACAGCCCCTACATATTTATCTATTTATTTTTTATTTTTTATTTAGTAAAATGCCATATACAGTATATATATATATATATATATATATATATATATATATATATATATATTACCTAGTGGAGGTTGCAACTAGGTAGCTATAGTTAAGACTTAGGCGGTCATTACAACATTGGCGGTAAAAGCCGCTTACCGCCGTGCAGAAGACCGGCAACACACCGCCTCGGAATTCCGCCACCGCTATTATGACCCACATCTCGGAATCCGCCAAAATTCAGACACCCACACAAGTCCGCAACACCAAAGGTCAGTGATAAACTGGCGAAAACAAATCCTCCACCGTCACGCCAACAGAAATACGCCCACACTATCACGACACACGAATCCACGCGGCGGTCTTTCATCCGCGGTATTCCATTGGCGGTACACACCGCCGCGCTCAAAATACACACACTCTTACAAAACACTACCACATTGGACAATTCAAAATACACACACCTGAGACACATACACACACCACTCCCACACACCCATTACAATATAAAACACACACCCACATCACCCACAAACCCTGACGACAACAAATTCAGAAAGAAGGCCAGAGAGAGACACCACCAGCAAGAACAACAGCATTCACAGGCACACAACACCATCACCCACACAACTTCCACGCACCTCACACAACACACCACTACATATCACCACACTTATCACCACACACTCCACCCCACACATCACCTACACCACCCCATGGCACGGCAAAGACACCCCAGGTTCTCGGAGGAGGAGCTCAGGGTCATGGTGGAGGAAATCGTCCTGGTAGAGCCACAGCTATTCGGAGCAACGGTGCAGCACACCTCAATTGCAAGGAAGATGGAGCTATGGCGAAGAATAGTGGACAGGGTCAACGCAGTGGGACAACACCCATGAAATCGGGAGGACATCAGGAAAAGGTGGAACGACCTACGGGGGAAGGTGCGTTCCGTGGTCTCAAGACACCACCTGGAGGTTCAGCGGACTGGCGGCGAACCCCCACCTCCTCCCCCACAACTAACAACATGGGAGGAGCAGGTCTTGGCGATTCTGCATCCTGAGGGCCTCGCAGGAGTAGGTGGAGAAATGGACTCTGGTAAGTCAAATCTTAACTATTACATCCCCCACCCTACCTGCATGCCAGCACATTCCCCCACCCTCACCCTCACCCCTATCACTCTAACTCCTCACAAATGTCCCAACATCACAAACCACACATCCTAACACCAAGCCCTGCATGCAACAACAAAGCATGGACACCCATCACTAAAGCATGCCCACTGCACATACCCATACACCCCCCTAAACCACCATCACACAAGCTCCCACACAGGATTGCTAGCACTGGGGTACACGCTCACCCACCCATTGCACACCATTACACACACAGATTTGACAAACATCCTTTTATACCCCAGCAGGACCCCTACCCAACGTCACCGGACAGGAGGGTCCACACATGTCCACACCACCAACAGAAGAGGCCCACAGTGATGACAGCACCTCTGTCCAACAGGATCTAGATGACCAGCCCGGACCATCAGGAACCTCTGGACAGTCGGTTCCCCTCACACAGGCACAGGTCACCACAGACCTTCCCCCCCTCTGGAAACACCAGCACAGCACCCACCCAGCGGGCCCATACCTCCGTCCCCAGGACACGTCAATCAGCTGTGTGTCCACCACTACAGGGAACCCAGGATAACCAGGGACCTGGGGGCAGTGGCAGTGGGCACACGGTCCAGGGGACGGAGGTACTGGAACACAGGGGAACTGGAAGGCTGCCTTGCGACAGGGGGCAGACAGGCCAAGGGAACCCACTCTCCACGAGGCCGTCTCCTCCATCATGGGAGCATACCACCACTCCCAGGAGACGATGGCAACGGTACTGGCCAAGTTTCAGGAGACCCAGCGCATGCAGGAGGAACAGTATATGAGCTTCAGGGAGGAACTCAGAACCATCATCTCCACCCTGGGCACCATCGTAGAGGTGCTGAAGGAAGTACTCAACACCAGGAGGGACACTGTGGCACTAGGAGGGGCCCCTGACACTAGCATGGACGATGAACTGCCCACCACCTCTGCCGGCGCTAGTGGACAGGACGCACCGCCACAGGACCACCACACCAGCACCCCACCCCCTGCAGACGGAGAACCACCCCGCAAACGGTCCCTGAGATCCAGGAACAAGACAGAGAACGATGCCAAGACCCCCCGCCAAGAAATGAGAACACCCTGATTGTCATCCTACTGTCCCACTTTGTCACCCTGTCCATATTGAAACTGCCCCAGCTCCACTTCCTATGCCCATATGGGCAATGCACCTGTGAGACTAATAGACTGGACTCTGCCATGGACACTGCTCCGCCATCACCCCTCACCATTTCACTACCCCCTCCAATATTTTGCATTTAAATAAACACACCTAAAGCACAAAATGATCTGGAGTCTGTCTGTGATTTCGAAATAGTGTATTAGCAACTACAGTGACAAAATGTTTTTTAAATAGTAATGTCAACATACCTATGTCACACAGCTCTAGTCCATGAGGAATCTAAGCAGATGTCATACAGTGGGACCCACATCTGTGAAACCGTAAGGAAAAGTGACAACTCAGTGACCATACACTGGGTGAAAACGACAGACAGGAGAGAGGTAGTAGTATTAAATTACATGTAGTAGGCAGGATTGTATTCTTACCTGTGTTTCACTGGAAATATTGCTGGATCACTGAGTCCCTGTTGTGCATGCCTTCTTCCTCTGCTTCCTCCTCATCACTGTCCACAGGCTCCACAGCTGCCACAACACCGCCATCTGGACCATCCTCCTGCAGAAAAGGCACCTGTCGTCGCAAAGCCAAGTTGTGAAGCATGCAGCAGGCCACGATGATCAGGCACACCTTCTTTGGTGAGTAGAATAGGGATCCACCTGTCATATGGAGGCACCTGAACCTGGCCTTCAGGAGGCCGAAGGTCTGCTCGATCACCCTCCTAGTTCGCCAATGGGCCTCATTGTAGCGTTCCTCTGCCCTTGTCCTGGGATTCCTCACTGAGGTCAGTAGCCATGACAGGTTGGGGTAACCAGAGTCACCAGCAAATGGCGAGGGACAACTGTTAGACACACACTAACCTGTAGGGATATCCCAAGACCCAGACAACCACTTCCACTGACTAGCTTCCAGGTGCTCACCTAATAGCCACACGGTGCCTCTGGAGTTGACCCACCACATAAGGGATGCTGCTATTCCGCAGGATGTAGGCGTCATGCACTGAGCCAGGGAACATGGCATTCACATGGGAGATGTACTGGTCTGCCAAACATACCATCTGTACATTCATAGAATGATAACTCTTCCGGTTTCTGTACACCTATTCACTCCTGTGGGGGGGGGACCAAAGCCACATGGGTCCCATCAATGGCACCTATGATGTTGGGGATATGTCCCTGGGCATAGAAATCACCTTTCATTGTAGGCAAATCCTCCACCTAAGGGAAAACGATGTAGCTCCGCATGTGTTTCAGAAGGGCAGACAACACTCTGGACAATACGTTGGAAAACATAGGCTGGGACATCACTGATGCCATGGCCACAGTTGTTTGAAAAGAGCCACTTGCAAGGAAATGGAGCACTGACAGCACCTGCACTTGAGGGGGGATTCCTGTAGGATGGCGGATTGCTGACATCAGGTCTGGCTCCAACTGGGTACACAGTTCCTGGATTGTGGCACGGTCAAGCCTGTAGGTGATTATCAAATGTTGCTCCTCCATTGTCGACAGGTCCACCAACGGTCGGTACACCGGAGGATGCCGCCATCTCCTCACATGTCCCAGCGGACGGTGCCTATGAAGGACAACAGCAAGCACAGAGTCAAACAACTCAGAGGTACGTACCCACAGTTTACACAGAACACCAATCATACACAAAAGGTGGCCTGTATGTGTGTTGAGACTAGGCCTAGGTATGTGTGACACAGTTGGAAATGAAGCCATGTGGGCCCCTGAAATGGCGGCTGCCTGACCTGTAAAGTGGGACAATGGGATGTGAGGTAACTGCGCTGGCGTTGTACACAGTCGCGGTACGCGGTCGAAGACCGCGGCGCAATGCTGCATTGGTTAACATTGGATCCTATGGGTCCCAGGAGCCAATGACGATGTACGCCGGCGGTGTTGGTACGCACCGCCGTGGACGTGACCGCCGCGGACGTGACTGCCATTTTCAATCTGTTCAATCACTCGATACCTGATCTTCGACAGGAGTGGACCTACACTGCAAGGGCTGCTGTGGCCTTGGTCTGGAAAAGACAATGGCTCGAGTGCCTGGGGAAAGGGCCCCTGCCTTCACATCGGAGGAGTTGGAGAAGCTCGTGGATGGGGTCCTCCCCCAGTACACGCTACTCTACGGTCCTCCAGACAAACAGGTAAGTACACAGGGAGCATGTTGTATGGGCAATGCCTGTGTGGAGAAGGCGGATGTAAGAAGGAAGGGGGCAGAGTGCTGCGTGCATGAAAGACGGTGAATGCATGTGCCACATGCCAAGGGTAGGGATGGGGGCCAATCACTTTGATGGTGCAGTTGGTAATGACTTCTCTTCTTCCCCTGTACATTTCATGTAGGTCAGCGCCCACCAGAAGAAAGATATTTGGCGTGCCATCGCCAAGGACGTCCGGACCCTGGGGGTCTACCACAGACGGAGCACCCACTGCCGGACAAGATGGGAGGACATTCGCCGCTGGAGCAAGAAGACGGCGGAGGCTCAGCTGGGGATGGCCTCCCAACGTAGGAGGGGTGCCCATCGCACCATGACCCCCCTGATGTTCCGGATCCTGGCGGTGGCCTACCCGGAGTTGGATGGGCGCTTGAGGGCATCACAGCAGACACAAGGGGGTGAGTACACTCTCATTCTGCTGCATTTGCGCACAGTGGAGTTGTCTGGGTGGGGAGGAAGGCTGTGGGTTTCCCTAGGCCAGGGCGAGTTCCGCAGGCAAGGCCCCTCCGTAAGGCAGGCCATGTGGCACCCCAGCCCACCTCTGTAGACTGCCAAGTACAGCTATTCATGCCCCTGTATCATCTATGTGTGCAGATGTCGTCCATAGCCTTGTAGGCCATTTCCCAGGAATTGAACAGTGGAGCCCAAGAGCGCGGCGTAGTGCAGGGGGCTTCTGTGTCTGCTGTCTTGTCCGCCAATGGTAGCGGTAATCCATGCACTCAAGATGTCTTTCTTCTGTGTCCCCCCCTTTTTGTGGTCTCCCTGTTCTTGTGTGCATTACCATCATCAGGCGGAGGAGCAGTGGCACCGGAGCACGAGGGAGCTGCATCCCACATGACCCTGGAGGGTGAGACTACGGACTCGGAATTCACCAGTGGGACGGAAGGCGAGGGGAGCTTCACAGAAGGACAGGAGCTGACACCAGTGACACGGACACGTCCTCTGATGAGAGCTCCCTTGTGGTGGCGGCAACATCTGTGCCCTCCGCATCTACAGGTACAGCCGCCACCCCCCCACCAGCACCGTTCTCCCAGCAGCCCCTCTGCCTTCGCCCCGTGCCCGCTCACCCAGGAGGGTGGGCATCACCTTCGCCCCAGGCATCTCAGGCCCTGCCCCAGTCACCCCTGCTGCCCTCAGTGAGGAGGCCATTGACCTCCTCAGGTCCCTCACTTTTGGGCAGTCTACCATTTTGAATGCCATCCAGGGTGTAGAAAGGCAGTTGCAACAAACTAATGCATTCCTGGAGGGCATTCAATCTGGTCTGGCGGCCCTTCACCGAGCTTTTCAAACTCTGGCCTCACCCCTGATGGCTGCCATTGTCCCTGTCTCTAGCCTCCCCTCTCCAACTTCCTCCACCCAGACACAATCCCCTGTACCTCTGCCTATCCCAAGCACACCATCAGACCAGCATGCACACACGTCAACACACAAGGGAAGCTCAGGCAAACATAAGCACCACACATCCCACAGGCACTCACGCAAGCAACACACACATGCAGACACACCAACATCCACTGCCTCCACTGTGTTCCCCTCCTCGTCGTCTCCCTCCTTCCTCCCAGTCTCGTCTACACTCACACCTGCATGCACTACTTCTACAGCCACTACGTCCCTCACCAGCACACCCACCAGCACACCCCGCTCACGTGCACTCACCACCCCCACTACCATTCACACGTCCCCTGTGTCCTCTCCCAGTGTGTCTGTGACGCCCCCTCCCAAGATACACAAACGCAGCCACACACCCACCCAACAGCCATCCACCTCACGACAGCCTCCAGCGCATGCACCTACACCCAAAGTCACCAAACGTACACCTCCTACTACCACCACCTCTTCCTCCACTCCCAAACCACCTCCAGCCACCCGTCCCAGTGTGTCCCAAAATATTTCATGTCCAGCCTTGACCTTTTTCCCACACCTCCCCCACCCCGTCCATCTTATAGGTCCCGAACTAGCACCTCAGCCACAACATGTCCGGGACCAGTGGTGCCTGTAGTCACGGGTATGTGGAGTGCACCGGCCACCAGGACAGCCAGTGTGGCACGGAGCCACAGCACAGCCAGTCCGCCACCTGTGAAGCATCAGAAGTTGGCCAGTGCCCGGCGGGAGAGGGGGAAGACTCCAGCCACCAAAGCTGCTCCCAGGGGTCCTGGTGGGAGTGTGGAGTCAGCTGTGACACCTCCCAAGGTGGGGAAGGGCCACAAGAAAACCGGCAAGTCTGGGAAGAGCTGCACGGCGGAGAAGCCGCCCATCATCCCCGCTGTCCAGGAGGACCCCGCCAGCCCCAGCCCAGCTGCCCAGGAGGGCCCGCCAGCCCCAGCCCAGCTGCCCAGGAGGGCCCCGCCAGCCCCAGCCCCGCTGATCCATGAAGGACCGCCAGCACAAGCCCCGCTGGGCCATGAAGGACCGCCAGCACAAGCCCCGCTGGGCTATGAAGGACCACCAGCACAAGCACCGCTGGGCCATGAAGGACCGCCAGAACAAGCCCCGCTGGGCCATGAAGGACCGCCAGCACAAGCACTGCTGGGCCATGAAGGACCGCCAGCACAAGCACCGCTGAACAGGGCACTGCCAACTCAAGCACCGCTGAACAGGGCACCACCAACTCAAGCACCGCTGAACAGGGCACCGCCAACTCAAGCACCGCTGAACAGGGCACCGCCAACTCAAGCACTGCTGAACAGGGCACCCCCAACTCAAGCACCGCTGAACAGGGCACCGCCAACTCAAGCACCGCTAGCCCATGAGCGGCAGGGGCACTGACGCAACTGGGTCCGTCACGGGGTGAGTGATGCACTCTGGGCACCAGTCCCCCTCCAGAACCAGTGGAGAGATCCATCCACTACCTCTGTCCTTCACAGGATGAAGCACTCTGGGCACCAGTCCCCCTCCAGAACCAGTGGAGACTGTTATCCACTTGACAGACTGTGGCTTTGCACTCCCCAGGATGTTACAGTGGGCAAGCCACCCACTGTAGAGACTTGAGAGACTGTGGCTTTGCACTCCCCAGGATTGAACAGTGGGCAACCCACCCACTTGTGAGACTTGAGAGACTGTGGCTTTGCACTCCCCAGGATTGAACAGTGGGCAACCCACCCAATGTAGAGACTTGAGAGACTGTGGCTTTGCACTCCCCAGGAATGAACAGTGGGCAAGCCACCCACTGTAGAGACTTGAGAGACTGTGGCTTGGCACTCCCCAGGATTGAACAGTGGGCAAGCCACCCACTGTAGAGACTTGAGAGACTGTGGCTTTGCACTCCCCAGGAATGAACAGTGGGCAAGCCACCCACTGTAGAGACTTGAGAGACTGTGGCTTGGCACTCCCCAGGATTGAACAGTGGGCAAGCCACCCACTGTAGAGACTTGAGAGACTGTGGCTTTGCACTCCCCAGGACTGAACAGTGGGCAACCCACCCACTTGTGAGACTTGAGAGACTGTGGCTTTGCACTCCCCAGGATTGAACAGTGGGCATTGAGCACCCTCGTGGATCTGGCATCGTGCACTCATCCGGCTGAGGTGCCCCCCCTTCCCTTCCCCCTGAGGGGCCTGTTGTATTTCTATCTGATGCACCTGTAGTGTTCTCTCTGTTTTGATCGGGTATCGAGTGTGGGCCTCGCCCATGCATTTTGGGCCCAGTGGTCCACGGACAATAAATGGTGCAATACCTGGACTTGTATTATTGGTGTATATATTTGTTTATAGTGTATATATATTTTGGAGTACTGGATTTTAATGGATTACAATCATTACAATAATTTCCTTTTGTCTTTGCATTCTTCCGGGGGGCTTGGGGGTGTAACTGTAATGTATCAACATGTATTAGTGTGTGTGTTGTAGTGGGTGAGGGTGGGGGTGGGGGTGTTGCGTGTGTGTGTCACTCTTTTTTCCCTCCCCCCTCCCCTGTGTCGTAGGTGCAATAGTCACCATGGTCTACGCCGCCGGCGTTTGTGCTCCTGGTAGAGGAGCAGGAAGACTATCACAGGTAGAATTTGGAGTTCCGGTTCCATGGTGTCCTCGTTCCTCGTGGGGTGTGTAGAGGTGAGCGTTTTCCCTTCGAAATTCCTGTTTCCGCCGTGTTTTTATCCGCGGTGAATCCGCCCCGGAAAAGGTGGAGGATTGGCCTGTCAGAATAGTGTGGGCGGTATATTGTCTCCCGTCTGTCTGTTGGCGGTGACCGCTGCGTTGTTTGTTGTACCGCCGTGGCGGTCTGAGTGTTAAAGTGGCTGTCTTTGTTGGCGGTTTCCGCCACGTCGTAATTGCAATTTTTTTACCGCCGGCCTGTTGGCGGTCTTACCGCCTCTTTAACACCGTCCGCCAGGGTTGTAATAACCACCTTAGTTTCTAGATAGCTTTTTTTTTTTTTTACTTTCCTATATCTTGGCACCGCTTGACTGAATCTTCACAAAACGTTCCCCAAACATTTGCCAGATCTGTCAGCTGCTGTCTGGAACGTTTTGGTGTGATCCCTCTGGGGGGACCGAGAAAAATGGGGGGGTCCGAAAACACGTTTTCCCCATGAATTTTTCCAGAGGGATTTTGAACAGCAATAGCTCAAAAACTACTGGACCGAATTACACTAAATTTGGCAGGAAGGTAGGTCCTGGTCCAGAAAGCGACCTTTTTTTTGTTTTGGTGTAATTCTGTGCTGTAGTTTTTGAGAAATTAAGGGGAAAACAAATTTGTATATGTAGGGATGCGAGGATTCACAACCCCTCCCGATCTCGTGCAGAAATCTGATTGGCTGATAACACTTCAACAACAGAAGTCGTTGAAGTGTTGTCAGCCATCTTGGGACTCTGCGGAAGCCGAAAAGAAAAG
This sequence comes from Pleurodeles waltl, assembly GCF_031143425.1. NCBI lineage: Eukaryota > Metazoa > Chordata > Amphibia > Caudata > Salamandridae > Pleurodeles > Pleurodeles waltl. The sequence continues at coordinate 82,978,132 of NC_090443.1, read as the reverse complement.
AGGAAAAAAAAAGAAAAGGGGAAGGGTACGAACACCTTGACCCCTTAGCTCTGGTGTTGGGTTTCCAAAGGGACCCCCCAGGGCTAAAAAGCATTTCTTTTATTTTATAAGTGGAGACGAGGTGGAGCCGTGGATCTGCCATAAAAAAAAATAAAAAAACGAAGCTCGGTTTCCCGTGCTTCGTTACTGTAAAGCCCCCGGGTGGGTCAAGTCCCAGGGGCTTATGTGTATAAAAGTGTGGGGAGGCTCCTGGCCCCCTCCTGCTGCCCCGGGGACCACCACTTCTTCGGTGCTTTTTAGTTGTAGTCGGGGGGCCTGTGGCCCTCCACAGCCCTAGGGACCGCCATCTCCCCAGGGCTCTGTTCTGAAATGCAAGGGACACCCGATCCCCCCCACGCCCTTGGGACCACCACCCCTGGTGCAAAATGTAATTTATTTGCAGGGGTGCCACGCGCCCTCCCCCCCACGGTCCTGGGGACCACCACCCTACGAGGCAACACTGCATTTGGAGTGGGGTGTTGCGCAGCCCCCCTCTGCCCGGGCACCACCACCCCCTGTAGCAAATCTTTTAAAAAAGAAAAGGGGTCCCTGTGGGACCCCCAAGTCCCAGGGACCAAAACCCCCGGAGTATCCATACATTGGTGGGGGCCATGCGGCCCCCCTCTTGGACCCACAGATGGCCCTGGGGACTGCCACCCCCAAGGGTGGCTCCTGCTATGTCCCAGGGGGCTAAATCTGATGTATTGTTCTAACCTTTGGAAGCATGATCCAAAATATTCTGTTCAGTTCCGTGAGCCTCTTCTCTTTCTTCAGCAGCGTTCACTGTGAGCATCAGAGATGTTATTCCTGAAGCATGAATCTTGTGCAACGAACATACTCCTTTTCAGAGACCAAGTAAAACAACTGTAGACTTTCATCCAACAGTGGATTGTGCACAGGACCAAAGGCTCCTGTCTGCCGATAGGCTCAAGAAGCAGAGACTTCTTCCTCCATCAAGGATTAAAGGCAAGGATGACAGAGGCTATTCGAGCACCAAAGGTATAATTAAAGGATCCAACTCCCTTTTAGGGACTGAATAATAGGATGAGAAGCTCCTTTCCTAAAGCTAGTGTCGAGCATGTGGAACACAAACTACTAATGAGCATGCATCAGGTACGAGAATTAGAAACTCCTATCTGGAAGCAGCAGTGGAGTGAAAGAATCACAGCTATTCCCGAAGCCCGGGTGGAATCCAAGATTCAGATTTCGTTTTAAGAGTCGACTTTGAAAAGTAGAGAGGTTACTTTTCTGAAGTGGGGGTCGATTTTAGGAGTAGAACATAAGAGACTCTTTTTTATCAACCAGGGTTTGAATATGCAGAAAAGAAAGGCATGTTCCTTAGGCAGTGCTCATGTACACACTTCACTCCTTTTCTGAGATAACAAATGCGTACAAAAAATAGAGAAACTATTTCTGAGACAGGAACAAGCCCAAGATCACAGACTGCACACCTGAATCAGGTATGAAGTCGAAAGACACAAGGCGTCAAATACGAAGACAAGAAACCCTGCTCATAAGGCGACAATCCAGTACAAGGAATGGAGACTTCTTTCCTGACACAGGGTACAATGCGGGGTCCAAAGATTGCTTACCAGCTAAAGCAGTGTTCAAGTAACAGGAACAGACACTTCTTTCCTGAACAGGAGTATACTAGGAGCAGTGGAGGCTCGTGGCTCAGGAGGTCCCAGGACAATCATGAGTTATTGTCCTCTCATTGTTTCCTTTAGGGCCTTTTACCTCTGATGTCATGGTGCCTTTTTACAATTGGACCCCAAATCAGTCTAGTACCCCTTAGCTCTTGACCCTCAAGTAACGAGGCAGAGCAGTCCAAGACATACATAGGGAGCTGGTGTGGAAGTGTCAGAACTCACTTTAGCACGCAATAACAATAATGCACCAATGCCAAGCCAGGGTTTTTATTTGAAAGGAACGAGTGGGAAAATAAGGAGATCCTTGTAACCTCTTCTCCCCTGGACTAGAGAACTTAGCAACACTGTACCTAAATGGATTCAACAATGTAAAACCCTTTTAGGGTGCTTTTGTCACACAGCTTACACAGTTTACTGGCGTTGCCAACTGTACCGGGCCCTGGGATTCCACACTGCACTGGTCTCTGCCTACACACAGTCTTTGACATAGGGTTCCACATAGTTTCAATTTCACCTTGCAGAACCCCTTCCTATGACTTGTCAAAAGGGTTAATGCTTCTTTGGTTACTCTCCTTTGTAGATAGCGAGCACCACAAGCATCACAGTCTCAGTGAGGGTCCCTGCTTTAATCTGGTGTACATACACCCACAGTTTAGAAGCAGAGCAGATCACCTGGCTGTAAGGATGCCCATGGACAAGGGAAGCACGGCTTCCTTAGGGTGAGTTGCTTAGTGGGTGCAATTGCACACCACGCCAATATCCTCCTGTCCCTGACCAAGTTTCATGTGCCCTGGTAGATCATCTCAGACTTCCTCCGGGCCAGCAATCCACCACCTTATGGTGCCGAAGAACCCACCTGCACAGACGGGGCATCATGGGTCCAAAGTCTGCTGAGGCAGGAGTCAGATGAGGGACAACAGATGGTTTTCAGTGTCCACTCACTAGGGTGACCACCTGGCAAAGAGGCAAAATTTTGCCAGTGACAGTAAAAATTTAGGACAAAGGGTCAAAATTCAGGACAGTTTTTCAGACCTATCCGAGGTGGCCACACAATCCTAAAATAGATGACCGACACAAGTACAAATCAAAGTAGGTTTCATATTTTAGTACTAACCAAACATTCCCATTTAACTGGACTAATTTAAATATTAAAAATGAGCAACCATATTCTAAGCAGAAGTTGACAGCCAGCGTAAGGGGCAGATCACAATTCTACCCTGTGCCATGAGTGACGGTGCCCTGGCAACGCTCAGGTGCTGAATGTGAACACACGGAGGTCATAGGCATAGCACTACTAGTGAAGATTTTCTTTTTGACAGCTTACTTTTTTTATTAGAGTTGGCAGAGTTAGGAAGTTCTTAGTTACCCAGAGCAAATGAACACAAGTCTGAGCAGAAACATTTCAAATTAACCTGGATCTGAAGTTCCACATTAACAAGTTCAATATTGCACCTATTTCATGAGTCAGTCCTGTTGAATTTCATTTGGCAAAAATCGTCTTGGTTGGTGCATTGCTGCCACGCAAGGAAAAGTATAAATTACATCAGCTTTTTCTTACGTTGGGAACATCATCAAGCGTCTATGAAAAAACAGTCTGCAGTTTCCAAGTGTAGGAAAGGTTCGTTTCCTGTGACGCTCGCAAAGTAGGCGCAATTACCACTATTTGGTGGATAGGCACTAGAGTTCCTCATGATGGTAAAGTTAACCGCATCAGCAGCTTTGCAAAGTTGCTAAAAGAGTTAGAGAAGTCAAAACAAGTCTACGCAGACAGGGCCAGCGCCACAGTGAGGTAAATGTTGGCAGCTGCCTGGATACCCTATCGGGTGATTAGCTGCGTTTTTTAAATCCTGATTGATTGATCGTAACTACAAATGGTTAGAAGATTTCAACATATGCCTTTGACACTAAGCTATAAGTAGGAGTACTGGAATAATGGGGTAATGGAGGAACAAATGTCTAAATTGTGTGGGTCGAAAGACACATTTTGTGGTGCAATAAAGCATATTCTGCAGCAATATTCATTATTTTCTCATTTTACCAGACATTAGTAGGACCTGGGAAAGGTCTCACCTCATTAGTACCAGTTTAACACCTGGTCAGAGCAATAAGCATTTAAACCGTTAACTGTCAAGCCTTCAAAGGATTAGCTATTGTAAATTGTATTTATATAGCGTTTACTACCTCCAACGAGATATGTTTGTTTGTTTCTATCACTACCCATGCAGAATGCGGTGGAATATGTAGTATTTGTGATGGATCAGTGATTATGTGGATTATGCCATTTCTGCATCATCGCCGAATTACTTTGGACCTGGGCATAGGGAGTGCACAAACACCAAAGATAATTTTTTCATCAGCTAATCCTTCTACCTGGGCTGTGGACACGTTCAAACTCACTAGTAAAGAAGTCAGGGGAGGGAGTAAACGCAACACAGCTAACTGAAGCTCACCAATATATATATATATATATATATATATATATATATATATATATATATATATATAACCTAATCCTATTATTCTCCCAATAATAAAAACAATTTTAGAAATACCAAAAATGATTAAAATGATTATACTTTTATGTGAAAAAACCATAACATGCTTTGTAATTGAACAGACCTTTACACAGACACATGACCATAGAGACGGCAGGACAGGAGCACTTGCCCTTCAGATAGAAAGTCTTACACTGTGACCATAGGGCCCCACCCAGCCTTCTACCATTGCAGATGAAAACATTCGCTAAAAGTGTCAATGTAAGAGAGAGAGAGAAATAAACTTGTGCCTTCTCCTCTTTGTTCTCCCAATAATAAATTCAATTTTAGACATATTGTTGCAACAGGAAAAAGCTCATCAGTATTGGATCCCCTGATCTTCAGATTGAGCGTTTTAGGAAGTAACTGTCAGGCCACACCCAGCATTCGATTTTTACAAATTAAAGCAGTCCTTACGAAAACCAATGCAGGACAAGTAGTTATGTTCTTGGGGCCTGGTATATATTAAAACAATTATTTCCAGTGTGCCAATTCAAATATTTGCTTATCAATAAAAAAAAAAGATGTCGCCTAATCCCACTATTCTGCCATAAGCAAACACAACTTTAGACACATCTAGTTTGAAAATTATTATCCACTCATCAAACAAACCTGGACACATTTTTTTTTATAATGCAATAGACACATAATCATGGAGACAGCAGGATTCAAACGCTAAACCTTCCGACTGAGAGTTTTAGACTATAACCATTAGACCACAATATCATTCTATATTTGAAAGGATGGTTGGAATGGTAATGCAGCCACCTCCTTGATTATCAGTCACAACATTTAAAATATGGACAAATGCTACCCCTTACAGTATTAGTTACAGACAATGGACATTCATCCGAAATAACGAATGGTCGTAAGTAACGGACGGGTGGTGGCGCAGCCCCCCACAGGTATTCTGAAGCACACATCTTTAAGTCTATAAAAAATTTGACTTTAAAACTGCTAATTGTGTTTCTAAGTGGGGTGGGTGAGTGGACTGTGGTGGATTGGAGAGGGGTGGATTAAAATGGGGTGGGCTGAATGGAGTGGGGTGGATTTGATTGGGGTGGGTATATGGAATTGAAGTGATAGGACTGAGATGGGGTGGATTGGATCGGGGAGGGGTGGTTTGGAGTGGGGTGAATTTGAGTGAGGGGGAGTGGGGTGGATTACTCTGAAATGGAGTGGGGTTTATTGGATTTATTGGATTGGAGTGGGTGGCTTGGATTTGTTAGGTTGTAGCGGGGTGGACTAGAGTGGAGTGGGGTGGATTAGACTAGAGTGGTGTGGATTGGATTGGAGTGGGGTGGATTGGATTGGACTGAGGTGGGGGATTGTAGTAGAGTGGACTGGTAGGGGTGGATTGGATGGGGTAGATTGGAGAGGGGTGGATTTGATTAAGTGGGGTGGATTGGATTGAGTGGTATGAATTACAAGGGGTAGAGTGGGGTAGACTGGAGTCAATTGGAATGGAGTGGAGAGTTTGGAGTGGGGTGAGATGGAGTGGGTGGATTGGAGTGGGGTGGGCTAGATTGGAGTGGGGTGGATTGGATTGCAGTGGGTTGGAATGGATTTGAGTGGGGTGGATTGTGGTGAATTGGACTGGAGTGGAGATGGGGTGAATTGGATGTGTGCGGGTGGATTGGATTAGAGTGGGGTAGGCTGGATGGGAGTGGGGTGGACGTTTTAGAGTGTGGTGGACTTTTTAGAGTGGGCTGGACTTTTTGGAGTAGGGTAGATTTGAGTGGGGTGGCTTTTAGTTGGGTGAATCGGATTGTTGTGTGCTGGATTGGACTAGAGTGGGTTGGATTAAGGTAGTTTGGCGTAGGGTGAATTGGATTGGAGTGGGATGGATTAAGGTGCACTGGACTGGAGTAGGGTGGATTAAAGTGAAATGGATTAGAGGGGAATGGATTGGAGTAGGGTGGGTGGACTAGAATGAGTGGATTGGGTTGCGGTGGATTGGAATTGGGTGGACTGGAATGAGAGGAGTGGATTTGAGTGGTGAATTAGACTGGAGTGGGGTGGACTGGAGTGGGGTGGGTTGGTGTGGGGTAGATTGAACTAGAATGGGGTGGACTAGATTGGAGTGGGGTGTACTGGAGTGGGGTGTATTGGGTCGCATGGGGTGAGTTTATTGGGTTGCCGTGAGGTGGATTAGATTGGAGTGAGGTAGATGGGATTGGGCTAAATTGGTGTGAAATGGATTGGTATGGAGTGGAGTGGATTGAGTTGGAGTGGGATGTATTGTTGTGGACTGGAACCGGGTGAATTTGGATGTAGTTGTGTGGACTGGATTGTAGCGGGGCAGATTGGAGTAGAGCAGATTGCTTTTGATAGGAGTCAGCAGATTGGAGAGGGGCATATTGTTGGACTGGTGCAGATTGGAGTGGGGACTGTAGCTTTGGATTGAAGTGAGGCAGATTTGAATGGGGTAGATTGTTTTGGAATGGTGTAGATTGTTTTGGATTGGGGAGGGGCAGTTTGGACTCGGCAGACTTGAATGGGGCAGTTTGTTTTGGATTGGAGTGGGGGAGATTTTTTTGGACTGAGTGGGGTAGACTGGAATGGGGCAGACTGTTTTGGATTAGAGTGGGGAAGCTTTTTTGGTATGGAGTGGGGCATATTTTTACTGATTGGAGTGGAGCACATTTTTTTAATTGAAAAAAGGCAGATTGTTTTAAAGTGGGGTGGATTGTTTTGGATTGGAGTGGGGCAGATTGTTTTGAATTCAAGTGGGGAAAAGGCATGGGGCAGATTGTTTTGGATTGGCGCAGGTAGAATGTTTTGGATTGGAGCGGGGTAGTTTGTGGTGGATTGGATTAGAGTGAATTGGGATAGGGCTGACTGGACGGGGGAATATTGTTTTGCATTGGGGTAATGCAGATTGTTTTGGATTGAAGTAAGGCAGGTTGGAGTGGGGCTGACTGGACAGGGGCAGATTGTTTTGGACTGGAAAGGGACAGACTGGGGTGGGGAAGATTGTTTTGGATTGAAGTGGGCCAAATTGGAGTGGGGCAGATTGTTTTGGACAGGAGTGGGGAAAACTATTTTGGATTGAAGTGAGGCAGATTTTTTAGATTGTGTGAGGCAAATTGGAGTAGGGCATATTGTTTTGAATTAGAGTGGGATAGATTTTTTTATTGGCATGGCGCAGGTTGTTATGGATTGGAGTGGGGCAGACTGTTTTGGATTTGAGTGGGGCAGACTGTTTTAGATTCAAGTGGGGAAGACTATTTTGGATTAGAGTGGGGCAGATTGTCTTGGATTGGAGTGGGGTAGATTGTATTAGATTGGAGAGGAGTTGACTGGGGCAGATTGGAGTGGGGTGAGGAGCATTGGATTAGAGTGGGGCAGATTAGAGTGGGGTGGGGTGGGGCAGACCAGATTGGAATGGAGTGGGGCAAACTGAAATGGGGCGGATTGGAATGGGGCAGATTGTTTTGGATTTGAGTGAGTCAGAATGGGGTAGAGCAGATTGGAGTTGGGCAGATTGTTTCCCTTCACAGTGAATTCATTCAGCCACAACTGCTAGTCTCAGCCCCAGGAGAAGGAAGTAGTCACTGTCCATATGAGGGGTGCATTTTGGATGGCCCTCCTGACTTCAGAACCACACGTTATGGCCTCAGTCCACAGAAGAGGAAGGACTTTGGAAAACACCTGTTTTTGTTAAGCAAGGGGAAAATCCAAAAGGCTGCAAGAACATTGTAGTGTCGTTGACATCAGACCATTATAGCCCAGGGACAAACGCTCTATAAATCCATGCAAGGGGAATTTATTTCCCAATACAGACATGTCTCAGACAGCAGAGGACATGGCAGCGCCCTCCCACTGCTCCAGCTGCTTTTCAGTAAGGTCAACATGGAGGGAGAGAATGAGTGGTTTAAAAACATACACCAGACAATACCCGGGATGGGCCAGAAGGATAGGTGGTAACAGGAGCAGCGCTTAAAGCCCAGCAGCTGACCCAACTACAATAGCCTACCATGGACTCAAAGGTTATTTTCAGGCTTACATCAATGTGTTCTCATCAAGTGTGTCCACATAAAGGCTTGAAATAAGGGCTAGAAACATGGCGTCCAAGATACACCGAGGTCAAGCTGCCCTCCTGCAGCCAGATCATGTGTGAGTTAACCAGAGCCATGGAACAGGAGACGTCTCTTCAACAGTGCTAGATCCAAAGGAGCTCTTAGGAGGATGCCCAGAGGAAGGATGATTAGACCGCAGTACCCAAGAGAATACCAAACAAGAACCTCATTAAAAACAGAAAAGTGCTTGCCAAGCAGCCACATAAAGGGACAGAGCCATAGGGAAATAGGAGCATGAAAAGGGTGACCTCTAGAGACCGACTGATTTTAAGGGAATAGGGAGATTAACAGGCAGTTTATGCCTCTAAAATATCAGAATATCTGGAGATAGGTCAACAATATGTGACAACTAGGACAAAGTGTCCTCGTCTCCTCACAAGTCAGCAGCTTTCTCATTAGATGGTAAGAGGTGGTGTTAACGCTGAGTTTATTAATGAATATTCATGTAGTTTGGGTGTTGGGTTTGCGTAGAAAATGTATTAACTTAGAGAACAATGTTGCACACATCTGAAGGTGTGCCCACCAGAGTGGCCACCAGTATTCACAAAGTGTACTTATTAATGGCTTATTAATATGAAATATTGAGCTTATGTTTGATTAATGTGGTAATATGTCATATTAAGGGTTATGTATTAGCGTTATTAATCGTAGACCTTAACTTAGTGAGGTCTTGGCCTAGTTGCACGGCCTCATGTCAAGCTGCATTTCTTAGGCGTTTTATAAAATGGATGCTTAGAGAATTAAATTGTGATTTTCCACCGTACTGCCCATGTGCTCGGAGCTGAAGATAGTTCTCATGAGAAACTGCTTGCTAGAAGATGCTGTACTTGCTAGTGAAACAATGCTTAATGTAGTATTTGTAAGACTGACCTTCTCAGGAGAAGACAGTGGATGCACTGACTGGAGTATAAGCTGCAACAATAATGATACCTGACAAGCTGAATGACGGGAGCGGGAGAAGAGGAGCCAATCATCGACATGTGAACCATGTACTAGTAAAATTGCAGATTTGAGGTTTTAGTTTTATTGGACTACATGTAAACATGCGATTCGTCGACCAATTAGGATGTGGGAAGTAATTTTAGGAAATCTTACTTAGCCAGACTGCATCGAAAAGATAGGCCATTATTTTCTTAACCATCCTCAGAAGAGACTGCTTAACTTTACTGCTTAAAGAGACTTTGCTTTTTATGAACTTTGATGCTGAATCCTGATGTCTTGCTGACCGAACTGATGTCCTGTTGACGAAGAATGTCACAGCTTGCTGAACCATATTGTGGACAGGTATACTGACAATGTTACTTATTGTTATGTCTATTTGCTTTTGTTTCTAGGTGCCAAACGCTATTTTTGTAGAACCATAGTTAGATGTTTTCCAAATTTGTGTTGACTAAAATTGTTTTGCATGAAGCCCAAACATGCTATTCTAATTTGATGTTAGGGTTCTGACTAATGAAGTTCACTACATGTAATAACAATTGATGTCTTTTCTTTGCTGAATCTAAACATATGTTATTTTGTTTGAGGAGTTATTCTTGCTATTAATTTGTACTGCAACCATAGAATAAGCAGTAGCTCAACCTGATTAAATTGCAATTCTTTTGCCGCTCTGGTCAGCCAGTATTGTTCTTGCATGTTTACCATTTGATTTTGAGACTAAGTTACGTGACACTAGCGTTGTTAATACAGGAAAATAAACATTCTAACCTTTACACAAAGGTGTGGTTATTCATGACTGCAAGGTCATGGTGTGCGGAAATTACTGACTCCTAATGATTATTGATGTCATTGATTGTTGTTTGCTATTGATTCATATATGTATGGGGTTCATGGTGGAGAAAACTCAAAGTGCAGTCAAAAGGTCCATTGGCCTATAAGCGTCACCCTTGTAAGTTTACTTAATAAGGACTGATGCGCTAACAGAGAGGGTAGCAGAGGATGGTTGGTCTCCTTAAGAGCCCATCATAGAGGCCCAGTACATGGTTTGTCTCCTTAAAAGCCAATCATAGGTGCCCCGTACATGGTTTGTCTCCTTAAGAGCCCATCATACAGTCTAGAGATAGGTAGTAGAGTATTTGGTCCCAGAGATTGTAATGAGAAATAAAAGGTGTCCCCAGAGATGGTAGTGGGGTAAGGGTTAATATCCTACAAAGAGCAAAATAAGTCCCAGATTCGGAAAAATTGGTGGAACTTTGGATTTTCTAGATTCAATGATACAAAGTGGAAAGAAAATGGGCCCCTAAGTGTTTAAAATGACTTTCCTCGAAACTTGGAGCTTGCCAATGATTGTTTGAGGATGTTATCGGCATTCTAGTGACAGTGTGAATGAAGTAGGTTTTGTGCTTGCACAGCTTATGCTAATTGCAGGTGAATTTTGATGTTTATGAGGGTTTAGGGAGTTTACGTACTCCAAATGAAGTTGTAGAAGGAGTGTGTGTAAAAAATTGTCCACATAGTTGTTGGTATACGGACCCTGCGTGGTCTAAGACTCCGGAGTATATTGAAAAAGTGTATGAGACACTTGGGCCCATATTTATACTTGTTTAGCGCCGCATTTGCGTCATTTTTTTAGGTTGGTTAGTGAAAAGGGTCACGCACAGATTGGCAGCCGTCCGTGAAGCGCAATTAGTTGAGAAAGTGGGTAAAAAGAATTCTGGGATTAAAAGTCACTTCCTGATTTGACAATAACAAAGGTTGCAAAACTTAAATTTTTCAAAGCTTTAAAGAGTGCTTTAAGGGGAGATATGTACATTACATTGAGTATAGGGGATATTGCACCACCGGAAGGTACACCAGCTAACATTGTAATAGAAGAGCAGGGTGCGCGCCATGTCTTAGGTTGAAGCGGTGATGCAAAGTGACAAAGAAGGATGGGAGCTTAGCATTTCCTGCCCATAGAAAATTTTATTTGAGGAGCTTAGAGAATCTGAGCAAGGTGTTGTATGATCTGAAACCCCCTCCAAAACTGGCACAGTTTGAGGCATTGGCAATATGGGAGCTAGTAGCCAGACAGCAACAGCAATAGAAATTTGAAAGGAGAATGAAAAAGGCAGAAAAGACACTAGCGGGGGCTAGATGGGACAGTGCTTAGAAATTGTGGAGAGCCGAGACTTTACAGGAATTAAAATGTTTCCAGCGATTACACAAGACAGCGAGAGAGAAGGAAGGAAAGCTACCAGAAAAACAAACAGGAGCCCTTCCGAGAGTAGGGAGCGGAGACCAAAGGAATCTAGAGGATCATTGACATTTGAGGAAGAGTTGGACGATGATGAATTTATTTTGCAGTTATTAGGAAATCGTCCCCCACCATATGCAGCACAAGAAAGTGGTCCGAGCACTAGTGTAAATCCTTCAGCACCGACACAGGTTAACGCAACAATGAGTCCAGTTCAGGTTAATCCGAGTATGACACAGATCCTAATACAGAGCAGTCTTAATGCACCTATCACTCCGGCAGCACAGAATTAGGTGCCACAGTCGAATGTCGCGAGAATTTATCCTGATGTACCTATAGTGGAAACTGCCACAAACCTAATAGTGCCTACAGGACAGGTTTTCCCAAAACTAATGCTGGTTCAGACAGACCAAATCCACTTTTACTGCCTCAAGTGCAGTCACAAGCCATGCCAACATATGCTCCGATAATAGGGATACAGTCAGAATGGTCCGTGCTGATGAGTCAGAATATAGGAACTATGCACCCACAGAATTAGAGTATCAGACCAAGACTCGCTGCGTCTGTACCTGTTACCACTAGTCTAGTTCTACCTTTGTTCGCACAAGAAAAAAACAGTGCAGGTGGACAGGGAGTCCTGAGTTAGAATTCAATGAGGGGAGGACTTAATGAGAATTTCTGATAAGTCTCTCCTGTGGAACAGACCTTTGACGGATCGAGATCATTGCTAGACCTTAGTCCATTCGGGGTTCCTCCGGATACTGTCATGGGGTAGAACATTAGTCAGAGTCTGAAATTACTGAAGCCACAGTCTTCGAATACAGTTGTGCAACAAGTGCCACATGCCAGGACCAACAATATTTTGCTGCAAGGTTTGAATGCCCAGCAATTGACTGAATGGTTAGACAAGCTGAATACCCCACAGAGTGCTCCTAGGGAAGGGGAGTACTTGAATTATGTGAGACTAGGAATGGAAGCGGGTGAGCTCATCGAAGAGACTATGGGTGTGAACAGATTAGAGTCCTATACAGAAGCAGAGTTGAGATATCTGCACCTGAAGCTAGCAAACTTGGCAGAGAAGTATGGCATAGAAATAGAGAAAACAAAGCATTTGATAAGGAGTTAAAGGTTAGATTTTGGCATGAAAGACTTTCAACACATGAGATCTGCAAGAATAAAGGCACACCTTAGGGAGTTACTCTAAAGTGTCCCAACATTGGGAGCCTTAGACAAATGGGAAGGCAGATGGGCAAAGAAAAGAGATAAAAGAAAAAGTGATTCTGCGAAGCTGACGGCAAATGTGCAGCACGGCGAGGATCCAGTGAAAATTTTAACAATGAGAGAGATTCCAGAAAGGAATTTTGTTCATGTCCCTTGGTACAGAAGTGACATTCTGTCCCCAGATTGAGTGAGAAGCCAGTAGAACAGTACCAGCAGACAGACAGGTTCGTGAAACTTGCAAAGTGCCTGTGGGAAAACTTGAACATTCTATTACAAATAGTAGATCCAGCTGATTTGTGGATGAAGTGTAACAGAAGTGTAGATTGTCCGACAAAAGAACCAGAGAGAGATCAGGCTACAGGTGCACTATCTCCTGAAGTAATGAAATATTACTACAAAGTGATTGAATTTTTGAAGACGAGAATTTTGCCCAAAAATTTGACTGGCAGAGAATACACAGGACAGCTCAGGAAGCCAAGTAGTCAATACATGCATATTATGAGAGATTGTTGCGGGCGTTTAAGCAATAAAGTGGTACAGAGACAATTGAGCCGAAAGACAGGATTCATTTTGTGTTCAGATTTGTGTAAGGATTGAGATCTGAAATTAGTCATATGATAAGAGTCATTTGATTTGCTGGCAAGCAAAGCCGGCTGAATATGTGTTGCAGTATGCAAAGTACTGTAGTGACAGATTGAGTTGAAGCAGGGAAAGTTGAAGGAAAAGGCAATGGTGGTGCAGATTAAAGCGGCACAAATAGGGATGCAGGGAAATTTTCCACAGCAGCAGGGAAACGTGTTGTTTCCAAAATCAGATAAGAGGTAGAGGTCGCAGAGGAATTGGTAATGGAAATCGTAGCCCTGATTTGAATATTGTAGTGGTTCAGAATGATGTGCAGGGAATGAAGAGAGTGTTGCCTTGTCAAGCTTGTGGAGCGGTCGTACATTGGAAGCAGGAGTGTCTGATGATGGTGCAGGAAGGTGTCGTTCGGCAAACAAGTGACATCAATTTGTTTCAAAACATGAGAGGACCGAGAATGAGAGGTCATAATCCAAATTTTCATAATAATGTGAATCAAATGCAGAATTTTCAACCCATGCAGCAGGTACAAATGCCATGTGTACAAATTGCACAGTTGCAGCCAATACAACAGCAGGTTCAAATGGTACCTAGGCAGCAAATTCAAATACCTCAATCCCCAATGGAGCAGCAGCAGGTGATGCTTCCTCAACAGGTCACAGGTCAGAGATCCAACCAAAGTGATAACACAGTTCTCCAATTTCCGTTACACAGTGAGAATGGAATTAATGATGATTGGGTATGCAAGAGTTCGGATGTGGAAGAATGTGCGCTTACAGCTTCTCTAGAATTAGATCAGAAAACCCCATATGTGAAAGGAAAGGTAATGGGTCACAAGGTCTCATTCTTGGTTGACACAGGAGCTACACGTTCTACAGTGAGAACTGCAGAAGTTCTAAATTTGCCCCTTTCAGGAAAGACAGTCCAGATTGTAGGAGTAGTGAATCAGTATTTACAAACCCAATTACAGAACCAGTTCAAGTTAAAATTGCAACTTTAAAGGATTGCACAAATTAGTAGTCTGTGATTGAAGTCCGGTAGCCCTACTGGGAAGAGACTTGCTGTATAAAACCAGGTGCTCGATTACTTGCTCAAATGATGGGATCAAGATACGGATGAATAGTGATGATCAGAATGAGCCAGCTCCAGAGACCGAGTGTGAGACAATAAATGAGGAGTACCCCCTGATTAATTTCTTTCCAGTGTTCACAGTGAAGGAGCTTCCTCCTGATTTACAGGGAACGGTGAAAGAGAATGTGTGAGATCTGACAGGGAATGAAGTAGGTCTGATAAAGGGAGTTGAGCCAGTTAAAGTTCCTGTAAAGCCAAATGCAATTTTTCCTCAGATTCCCCAGTACCACATGCCACAGGATATCCTTATGAAGGCTGCTCACATAATTGCAGAATTTGTAAAACAAGGGGTCTTGAAAGAAGTGTTGAGCAGCCCATGTAATTCACTGATAATGTGATTGAAAAAGCCCTGTGGGAATGTTCGAATTGTCCAGGATTTGAGAAAATAAATGACATTGTGATCAAATGTTGCCCCGTGGTGCCAAATCCAGCTGTGATTCTGTTTCAGATTCCATGTGATGCTGAGTGGTTCACCATCATAGACTTGTCACAGGCCTTTTCTGTGCCTCTTCACGAGGAAAGCCAATTTCTCTTTTATTTTAAATTTCTAGACCGTGTTTACTGTTGGTGTCGAATTCCTCAAGGGTTTTCAGGGTCACCTTCCATATTCAACCAGATACTGAAAAATAATTTGGAATTGCCTTTCCAATCAACCTTGGTGCAGCACATTTATGGCTTGTTGATTTCGCCCAAAACGAGGGACAAGTGCAAGTATGACACGATTGTCTTGCTGAACCATTTGGGAACGAATGGTCATAAAGTGTCTCCACTTAAATTACAGTACTGTCAGAAAGAAGTTAATTACCTGGGTCACCATATTGAGAAAAGAAAAAGGAAAATATCCAGAGAAAGGGTCACAACCATTTTGCACATGAGTACCCCAGCCACACAGAGAGATGTCAGGATGTTCCTAGGGATAAGAGGCTATTGTAGCCAATGGATTCCCAATTTGTCAGTCATTTCTAAGCCCTTGCAGAAGCTTACCCACAAGGAGGTTACTGATCCCCTAATGTTAGACCAGGCTTGCATGACAGAGTTTTCTGAATTGAGAGAGGGTCTGTGCAAAGCTCCAGCTTTGGGTATGCCTGATTACACAAAGTCCTTCACATTGTCTTCTCATGAGCATGATGGGTGTTCTTTGTCTGTCTTGACGCAGGTCCATGGAGGCGTAAAGCGCTAGTAGCATATGTTTTCTGCTACTTTGGACCCAATTGCAGCAGCTTTACCAGGCTGTCTGCGTGCAGTTGCAGTGGTTGGACAGAGCCTCGCACAGTGTGAAGGCGTTGTGATGGGACACCCACCCCCGACAGTAAGGGTCCTTCACTCAGTTAAGGTTTTGCTTACCTGCACCAAGACCCAATACCTCACAGGTGCCAGATTGACTCGATATAAGACGGGCATTTTGGGGACTTCAAATGTGTCATTGAAAAGATGTACAGTGCTTTACCTGGCAGCCTTGCTTTCAAATTAAAATGTTGAAATTGAAAAGTTGGAAGACATTGAACATGATTGTCTTCAAGTAACTGATCTGTGCACAAAATCAAGACCTGATATTAGAGATACCTGATTGGAAGAAAATGACCAAATTATCTCTGTTGATGGTTCCTGTCTAAGAGACAATACAGGAGTACCGAGAGCAGGATATCCTGTGTGTTCAATTACTGGTATACTGGAAGCGTCCCGGCTTTGAGGAGTATATTCTGCCCAAGTAGCAGAACTGGTAGCCCTTACTAGAATGAGCCATGTTTCTGCACAGTTACCATCTATACGGATAGTCAGTATGGACTTGGAATAGTCCATGACTTTGGCCAGTTGTGGTCATAGAGAGGTTTCATGACCTCTACTGTTTCGCCAGTGAGAAATGGTGAGAGAATTAAAGAATTGTTGCGAGCTATCCAAATGCCTGAAAAGATTGCCGTGGTGAAATGCAGTGCACATCTGAAATCGCAAGATTTTGTTTCAATGGGAAATGGATATGCAGATCAAGTCACAAGGTTTTACCCATTGAACTGAATATCATTTTGCATTGTAAGTAATAGATAAATTAGAAGAATTGAAAACATTGCAGAATAATGTTGAGAGGGAGGAAAAACGATCATGGAGCAAAATTAAATGTATACAGCGACAAGATGAATTCTGGGTTTCGGTAGAGGGTCAATTGGTTCTGCCAAACAGTCTGTTGTCTCAAATAGCTAGGTATTACCATGGTCCAGCACATGTTGGGAGAGATACAATGATTCGCCTTTTTAAAAATAATTGGTTCAGTCCAAAGTTTAGACAAGTTGCTGAAGCAGTTTGCCATCGTTGCGTCATTTGTCAGCAAATTAATGCGGGAAAAGGGACTTTGGTTAATTTGAGCCACATTGGAAGAGCAGGAGGTCCATTCAGCAGAATGCAAATTGATTTTATTGAGATGCCTGTGTGTGGAGGTTTGAGATATGTGTTGGTGATTGTCTGCATTTTTTGTCATTGGATTGAAGCATACCCTACACGGTGAAATGACAGCCTCACAGTAGCGAAATTACTGCTTAGGGAACTGATACCACATTTTGGGTTTCCAATCTCTTTAGAATCAGATAGGGGAAGTCACTTCAACAATGAAGTAGTGAAATGACTATGTGCAGCATTAAACATTGAGCAGAAGTTGCATTGTAGTTACCGCCCTGAAGCATCAGGGCTAGTGGAACAGATCAATGGTACCTTGAAATCAAGAATGGCAAAGATGTGTGCGTCCACAAATCTGAAATGGCCTGATGCACTGCCATTAGTTCTGATGACAATAAGGAGCACACCCGACAGGACGACAGGATTGTCACTCCACAAAATCCTCATGGGCAGAGCAATGAGGTTAACTGCGGTTCCTGCAAACGCTTGTGTGAACATTACAGATGATATGGTGTTGGACTACTGCAAAGGTCTGGCTGATGTGGTTCGCTCTTTCTCTCAGCAGGTGGAAGCCACCACACTGCCACCGATCCAAGATCAAGGACACACCCTGAGGGCGGGTGACTGGGTGGTAGTCCGGAAACACGAGAGGAAGATGTGTTTGGAGCCTCTGTGGAAAGGCCCTTTCCAGGTGGTTCTGACCACTACCACAGCTGTGAAGTGTGCTGGAGTTCCAAATTGGATAGACGCAGCAAGCCACACGAGAAAAGTGGCATGTCTTTTAGACGATGAAGAAGAGTTATTGAGAGTGCCAACAATGACCACACAAGCCTCAGAGCCGGAAGGAGAAGAAAGAGCAACTGAGGCCAGATCTGAGCACACTGAGGACAGTTTAGTCACTCCTGTGAGAGACAAAGGAGAAAACCCCCAGGAGGGTGATAGTGAGCCAATCTCAATTGAAGCAGCAAGAGAGT
Source organism: Pleurodeles waltl (assembly GCF_031143425.1). NCBI lineage: Eukaryota > Metazoa > Chordata > Amphibia > Caudata > Salamandridae > Pleurodeles > Pleurodeles waltl. The sequence continues at coordinate 82,960,363 of NC_090443.1, read as the reverse complement.
CTAGTCAGAGGAGGGCTCTCCCAGAAGTAGACAAGTTTGAGAGACAAACCGAGCAAACGCCAGACCCCAAGGGGGAAGGATTTGAGGCAGATCAAAGCCAATGTGCTCTGACTCCTCCTGAACCAGTTGCAGGTCTGTTCAGAGAAAATCCTGCAGAGCAAGAAGAAGTTTCAAGTTCAACACTGAAAAGAGCATTGACCAAGGTTACACTGAAAGGAGATAAGTGGCCGGAGTCACAAGCAAAGAGAAAGGAAGCAGTTGTTGTGACAACAATTGAGAAAGAAGCAGATACGACAAGGAGAGAAGATCTAAGTGAAGGAGAATTGAATGGAGATCGAAAGTTGAAAAGAAATAGAATAGCAAGTCAAAGTTATGCAAGTTCTGAATTGGCATATGCAACAAGTGAATGGCAAAGAGAGTTTTTGTCTTTTTGTTTTGATCGAGACATTCCAGGTCAATATTGTGGCACTTAAGGGAAGTAACGAACTGAACTGTTGAGGCAAAGTTGAGAAAAGTACAAAGAAAAGAGACTGTTGAAAGTAACCGGGTAAGACTGTGATAACCTGATTTGACAAGCTGCTAAACCGATTTTTGACAAGCTTACCGATTTTTTACTAAGGATCCTGGAAGTGAGACTGAAAGCTGTAAATAACTGATGAAAGAAGATTTTTGTTTTTGATTTTTACTGCATTGTTTCTAAATTTTCTCTTCTTCTTTCAGATTCTTTACAGATCATGAATAACATTAGCCAGCAGGGTAGGAAGAACAGGTGCTGTAAATACATGAGTGTTGGTTTTGCAAATGTATGTGTGATAATGTGTGTGATATTGATTATGGGTAAGACTGTTCTTGACAATAGTAAAGCCAACCATACTTCCGCTTTAGTGACAACTACTGCATTAACAGTGATAAAGAAGTTTAGGTTAGATGAGAAGTATCTGCACGTAGACAATGTCCAAGGGTAACTTTCTTCTAATGTGTTCTATCGCTTATTGAGTGAGTATGTTGAGACAATGGACGTGAAGAATTGTTTTGTGTGTATGCAGATTCCATTATCAGTCGAAGAAGGAGTTACCTATCATAATTTGCCTCTTACTTATTGGATACGTTGTTGTCTGTTACTAACAAGATTCTATAACCAGGAGTACATCCAGTATCTCTACTCCAACCATGACATCATGTTTTCGTTTGCCCCCATAATTAGGTACCTGAGTAGAATAGCCAAGGACCATGACATAGTAATAGTGAGAGTTTCCTTCAAGCCTACATTAACTTTTGGCACAGCTTAGGTGCACAGAAATAACCTGACGTGCTTGCTTACACCTTTAGAAAAGAGCTTCTTGGATCACACAGATGACAGGGGAAAGACATTGAAGGAGAAATTACAAAAGGGCTTAGAGAAAAGGACTTATAAGAATGATTATGCTTTTAGTGCAATAAAGACACAAGGGAAATTAGCTTTAGATGTGCAACACGTAGGGAAGCTTTGTGTATATAGACCTAGATCTAGTACTGCCACTTTGCTTGTGGGAACAAGTGAATGTAGGCATGTGTGTTTGTTTCAGAGTAAATGGACATTTATGTTGAATGGACAGGATCTAGTGATTCCTGGCATATAATGCATTTGTGGATCTAATGCTTATTACCGTCTTCGAAAAGGATGGAATGGCACAAGTTATTTGGGGATAGTTTTCCCAAAGATATTCCAACTTGAGGACTTGAAAAGATTATCGAAATTGACTGAATTACATCACATTAGAGAAAGGAGAGAGTCTCCTTCTGGTATAGTGGGATTTATATTCGGAGCAATGATTCCTTCAGTAGGAATTGTTCTGAATTCGATAAAGATTCGAAAGTTGTCTACTATTGTGGATAACATGCTGACAAGGTTTTCAGGAGTCATGATCCTCATAGATACAGAATTGGCTGCAGATAGAGCTATGACTTTTCAGAACCGCCTTGCGTTAGACATTCTTTTAGCAAACGATGGCACAGTTTGCAAAATGCTTAATTCGAAGGATTGCTGTTTATTTATTCCTGATAATAGTAAAGAAATTAGAAGCTTACTTACCAATCTGACTAATGAGAGTGCTGATTTGAAAGAATTGAAACAACTAGGTATTTGGGAGAACGTTGGCAAAGGATTTGCTTCAGTGGGAAATTGGCTCAGCAACATTGGGAAAGGGATATTATTGAAAATAATACAAGGGATATTGATTATTGTGATTTGCAAAATTGGAGTGTGGGGAATATGTAAATTGTGTAAAATGATTAAATTGAAGAAAATGAAGAATGATCAGAGGAGAGAAGAAATGAAAAGAGAAAAATTGTATAGGGGAAATTCAAAAAGGGAGGGAAGATTTGAAGGGATAGAGATAACAGAATTTGAGCTGACGCAAAAATTTGTGTGGGAATATTTAGTGTGATGACATATTTACTCATCAGAGAAGGGATTGTTAACGCTGAGTTTATCAATGAATATTCATGTATTTTGAGTGTTGGCTTAGCGTAGAAAATGTATTAACTTAGAGAAAAATAATGCACGCATCTGAAGGTGTGCCCACCAGAGGGGCCACCAATGTTCACAAAGGGTACTCATAGCTTATTAATATGAAATGTTGAGCTTATGTTTGATTAATGTGGTAATATGTCATATTAAGGGTTATGCATTATGTATTAGCGTTATTAATCGTAGGCCCTAACTTAGCGAGGTCTTGGCCTAGTTGCACAGCCTCATGTCAAGCTGCATTTCTTAGGCGTTTTATAAAATGGATGCTTAAAGAGTTAAATTGTGATTTTCCACTGTACTGCCCATGTGCACGGAGCTGAAGTTAGTTCTCACGAGAAACTGCTTGCTAGAAGATGCTGTATTTGCTAGTGAAACAATGTTTAATGTAGTATGTGTAAGACTGACCTTCCCAGGAGAAGACAGTGGATGCACTGACTGGAGTATAAGCTACAACAATATTGATACCTGACGAGCTGAATGACGGTAGCGGGACAAGAGGAGCCAATCATCGACATGTAAACCATGTACTAGTAAAATTGTAGATTTTAAGTTTTAGTTTTGTTGGATGTAAACATGCGATTCGTCAACCCATTAGGATGTGGGAAGTAGTTTTAGGAAATCTTAGTTAGCCAGACTGAACCGAGAAAAGATAGGCCATTATTTTCTAACTGTCTTAAGAAGAGACTGCTTAACTTTACTGCTTAAACAGACTTTGCTTTTTCTGACCTTTGATGCTGAATCCTGATGTCTTGCTGACTGAACTGATTTCCTGTTGACGAAGACTGTCACAGCTTGCTGAACCATATTGAGGACAGGTATACTGACAATGTTACTGATTGTTATGTCTATTTGCTTCTGTTTCTAGGTATCACCTGCTATTGTCATAGAGCCATAGTTAGATGTTTTCCAAATTTGTGCTGACTAAAATTGTTTTGCATGAAGCCCAAACATGCTATTCTAATCTGATGTTAGATAGGGTTCTCACTGATGAAGTTCACTACATGTAATAACAATTGATGTATTTTCTTTGCTGAATCTAAATGTATGTAATTTTGTTTGTGCAGTTATTCTTGCTATTAATTTGTACTGTAACCTTAGAACGTGTAGTAGCTCAAGCTTTGATTAGATTATGATTCTTTCGCCGCATTGTTCTTGTATGTTTATCATTTGATTTTGAGACTAAGTTACGTGACATTAGCATTGTTAATATAGGGAAATAAACATTCTAACTTTTACAAAAAGGTGTGATTATTCTTGACTGCAAGGTCATGGTGTGTGTAAATTACTGACTCCTATTGATTATAGATGTCATTGACTGTTGTTTGCTATTGATGCGTATTGGTACGGGGTTCATGGTGGGAAAAACTCAACATGCAGTCAACAGGTCCATCGGCCTATACGCGTCTTCCTTATAGGTTTACTTAATAAGGACTGATGCGCTAACAGTGGTGGTTCTAATGTGGATAGGGTGTACTGGGGTTGTTTCTACCGGAGCCTCATAATGTGATTTCTGTTGCCTGACCATGTACAGTTTCCAAGCAGACGAAGATCCCAGTTATTTGTCCTGTTAGCCATTCGAGACCAAGGAGCACAGCGAAAAGGCATCTCCTACTGGCATGGAATTGAGTCAGGATTACTGGCTTCACACGCAAATCCTGGTAATAAAATGTGCCACTTCTGCAAAACTTGGACTGCAGATTAAATAGCTGCCACAATCAGGGAGAAACACAATTTGGAAGTGAAAACACAATGACATTTCATACAAGACATAGGGGGCGCAAAGTCACAATTTAAAAAAAAAAAGGAAAAAAACAAGCTCCGGAAAAGCCAACAGGTCAGGCTTTAATGTTCCAAAGCATGTAAACACACGTGCTCACAAATACCTGTGTTGCATGCAGAATTGCTGTTTCCCTTATGAAAGCTTGCTCTATTGGCTTTGCTAATGTTGCTAAAAAAATCCAAGAGTCAATTGCTTTCTCTTAAGAATCCTACAGTGGATTAAGAACCAAATGTGACAAACAGCATGGTGATGGAGTGTCTGTTTTAGATGCAAAATAGTCCATCTTGCATTCCACTGGAAGAGCTCATCGGAAGGCGGAATGAAATGTCAAATAGCTAATAGAGGTGAGACAGTAATATTCTTCTGGGTGGAGCCAAAGATAAACATGTATATATGTCTATATATATATATATATATGTTTGTCCAGCAAATCCCGAAATACCAAGGCTCGTAAATGTGGCGGTCCGACCATGGATTCAGGAATTTCCATGAAGTATATCAAACATTTTCTTGTGATCAAAGAAAAGGCTGAAACGCGTTGGGAGGAACACTTTGTGTGACAGTAAAACTTTTATACATTTGGCTGAAAGTGTCCTGACCTTTTCTTTGATCACAAGAAAATGTTTGAGATATATATATATATATATATATATATATAACGTACCTGTAATGTTTGTGTTTTTAGTGAAAAAAATATATATGTATGTTTGTGTGTGTGTGTGTATATATATATATATATATATGTGTGTGTGTGTGTGTGTGTATGTATATATATATATATATATATACACACACACACACAAACATACATATATATTTTTTTCACTAAAAACACAAACATTACAGGTACGTTATAGTTAGGTTCAGATATTACAGGCACAAAACCTTAAAAATTCAGCTGTTATAGTTATTTCAAGTAACTATTGCTTGTGCCCTAAGGTAACTATAACTCGCATCCTCACCACACACAGTTTTCTCATCAATATTTTAATGCAAATGTTACAGTAATATTATCAATTATATCAAAGATGATGTCATAAGTGCTGTAATATCTTGGGTAGATTAGCAGTGCATGGGGAGGGTGCGAGTTATAAATGTTTGGGTTAACCATAACTATAACAGCTGAATTTCTATAGTTTTGTGCATGTAAAATTGGAACCTAACTATAACATCCCTGTAATCTTTGTTTTTTTAGTGAATTTCTAAAGTTTAAAAAAAATTATATTTCCTAACTATAATGTCCCTGTAACCTTTTGGGTTTTTTTCAGCGAATTTCTAGGTTTTTACTGTTAAGTAAGATGCCCATTGCAATGGGATTTGGACGCAGAGCCTGGCTCCCTAATTTCCATACTTACTGCAGTAGCCTCAGTATAAAATGCTTTCAGTTTTCCACTGTAACTCCATCAAAATGGCATTCAGATGTGCCACACTTTTGGCAGTAGAACACAGTAAACTGCTGATCACCGAGGAGTTAACTGGCAGTCTGCTCCTGGTGTTGCAAGTGCACGTTTCAGTCCACTGTCAGAATGTTTTAATGAAATAGAAGAGAAAGACATTTGCATATTCACTTAAAGCATGTGCTAATTTTTCTTTCTACAGCACTAACCGTAATTTCTATGACAAAAGGAATCCCCTCATTCTGTTCCTTTCCAAATGAAATGTTTTAAGTTTTACCAGTTTGATTCAATCAGGATGGCTTCAGGTGTGCCACACGTTTGTCATAAGTAAGACTGTTAGCTCTCTAGTTGTTATTTAGGACACTCTGGGAGGCTGAAGTAGAACTCGAGTGAATCATCTGAAAGGCTGCTCCTGTTGAAAGTACAACAGGAGGATATTTTAGAACTCACTTAAAACATGTCCAATTTTCTTTCTACAGCACTAACTATAATTTCTACAACAAAATGAATTTTGTTCCTTTCTAAATTAAATGTTTTAAGTTTTATCAGTTTGATTCAATCAAGATGGCTTCAGGTGTGCCACACTTCTGCCATAACTAAGACTGTTAGAGCTCTCGTTGTTCTTCAGAACACTCTGACAGACTGCAGTAGAACCCAGGGAAATTAACTGACAGGCTGCTCCTGTTAGTAGTAAGTGTTATGGACAATGTCTGACTTCATTCTCATATGGCAGAGAAAGATAGTGTGAATTTACAGAACATATGCTCTCATTCTAGCTTCCGGAGTACCTTACATAACCTCTATGGGAAAACCATGAGGAAACTGTTTTCTCTCAAACATGATTCATGAAATGCCAGCAGGGTAAATTCACCTCAGAACACATCACAGTTCCTAAAATTAATATGGTACCATTAACAAATGATTTATATTGTAACTAAAATGTGTTATCTCTTTTTATATTTTTTCCTTTTTGTGACCTTCAAAACCTGCCATTCACTACAATGCATTTCAAGTGGGTATTGTTGGAAATTGCCTTTTTGTGGGGTTACCCCCAAATGTTTTGCCTTCTTCCTCCTTTTTTCAGATCTGTTTTTGCTGGTTTATTGTCTTTGTGCACTTTACCACTGCAGATCAGTGCTAAGGAGCAAGTGCTCCTTGTGTAAATTGTATTGGTGACTGATTTATCCATGATTGGCATATTTGATTTACTAGTAAGTCCCTAGTGCACTATGTGTGCCCAGGGCCTGTAAATCAAATGCTAAGAGTAGCTCTGTAAATATGTCTCAGACCTGCCACTGCAGTATCTGTGTGTGTAGTCTTGCACTGCTGATTCAACCTGGCAAGGGTACCCACTTGTCAGGCCCAAACATTCCCGTTTACTACATGTAAGTCAACCCTAAGGTAGGCCCTAGGTAACCCCATGGGCAGGGTGCAGTGTATTTAAAAAATAGGACATGTACTTGTGTGTTTTTCATCTCCTGATAGTGAAATACTGCCAGATTCGGTTTTCCCTATTGCAAGGCCTATCTCTCCCATAGTTTAACATTGGGACTGCCTTTAAATATCTTTTAAGTGCTGTTTTCCACTGGGAGCAGATGGAGATATGGAGTTTTGGTCTCTGAACTCACAATTTAAAAATACATCTTTTGGCAGAGTTGGTTTTTAGATTGTCTGTTTGAAAATGCCACTTTTAGAAAGTGGGTATTTTTTGGCGTAACTATTCTGTGCCTCTACCTGCCTGTGGAATCCACGTCTGGGTCAGACTGACAGTTGGGCTGTTTTTTTTAATTCCCTCTAGACAGTGACGATGAGTCTTCCCGGGCTACAATGGGGAGGGAGGAGCTGACACCTGCACTTGAAAGGCAGGATCTCGTGGAACAACAGAGACTTTCCTTTGAAGTCTGCCTACTTCAAAGGCAGAAATGAGTATAAGTAGTGGACCTCAAACCCCAGAATTTTAGAACATTTCTGGATCAAGGGGAACCTATGCCAAGGAGAAGAGCTGAAGAGCTGCAGGGGGAGTACTGCCCCTTTGCTATGTGTGCTTTGCTTGGTTGGCCTGCAGTTGCTGCTTCTGCCTTAAAGCGGGCAAAGACTAGATTTTGCTGTGTAGCCTGCTTGTGAAGATTGTCCAAGGGCTTGAAGTAGAGCTTGCCTCCTGTTGGAAGTCTCGGGACTGTCAAAGACTTCAGGTGCATCTGCCTATAGCACTGGGAACTCTGTGTTTTGTGCTGTAACAGAAGAAAAAGCACCACAATATCAACGATGCTGCTGCCTGCACTGTGACATGATGATGCCGCATGGAGCCGTGCCCCGCTTCGACTCTCAACCCTCGTCCCACCGACTCCGCCATCTGATGCTGCCACCTAGCCGCTGCTTGCACCGTGACCTGTGGGCCCGCACTTCACATTGCCTTGCTCACACTGCAGCATTGGTATCCCCAAAGCCGCCGCTCTACACTGACACCACTGCCTGCAGACACTGCTCATGATGTACAAGGAGCCCTGGTCCGCCGACACCAGCGATCTCGACTCCAGCTTTGTCAACAGATGCCCCTGCCTGCACCATGATCTGTGGGCACCGCACAGAGCCCACCCCTCATCGTACTGCCGCCTTGGGTCTACCGACAACAGCGCCTCAACACTGATGCCACCGCTACCTGCACAGTGACTTGGAGACACTGCACGTCCCGCTTCACACCACAGCCCTGGTCTCATAGACACCGCAGGGCGCCGTCACCGAGCCGCTGCCTGTACTGTGACCTGTGAACACCGCACATCGCATCGTCCCGCTTTCACCGCAGCCCCGATGCCATCAACACCAGCACTCCAGATTTCATCATCAGCCTGGAGTTCGATCTGCAACATATATGACTTAAAGGGTCTGACAACCCCTGCACCAACCTCTGGAAGCGCCGCCCGCCGACCAGGGATGCCGCACTCCAGATCTCATTGCGAGGACCACAAATCCCTACATTTCCAAAGTACTATGAGCTGCCCCGGGACCTGACGCTCGACCTGAACTGTTGGATTTGTTGTTCACGACACAGTGATAGCCCCAGACAGAGCTATAGACTTCTAGGAACTGTATTTTTAAGTTAATTCTTGCAAAATGCATATCATCATTACTGTATGTTTGATTGTCCTCATTTTGGTCTTGTTTTACACAGATAAATATTGGCTATTTTTGTAAAATGGGTGTGGTATTCTTTTGTAGTGTTTTCACTGTATTTCTCTGTGTTATGTGCTGATGCTTTACACATTGCTTCTGAGATAAGCCTCACTGTTCCTTGTGCCAAGCTACCATAGGGGTGCACAGGGGTTATCTGAGCTGGGCATCCCCGTTACCCTGACTAGAGTGAGGGTTCCTAATTGGACAGTGTGTAAATTGACTGCCAACTAGAGACCCCATTTCTAACATTGGTTGTCAGCAGTGAGGATATGACTTGCATTTACATTTGACCTACAGTGATTGGTGTACACTACTACCATATAGCAGACTACTACATACCATATGTAGGCTTTTTTTTTCCTTTTTGGCCTTGAGTTCAAGTTGAACTTCCTGCTACATCATGTATCAGTCAAGAGCATCATAATTTGCATACCTGGATTTGGATTTTGAGGAGAATAGGTTGGAAACCTACACCGTGAAGGAACTGAATTCAGTTTGCAAAAGATTCAAAGTCCAAATTAGAGCCTCACCAGGGAGGAGGAGCTACAAAAGGCGCCTGACTAGAGTGAGGGTTCCTACTTGGACAGGGTATAAAGTGACTGGCAACTAGAGACCCCATTTCTAACAGGTACTATCAAGTATATTGGTCCCAAGATGGCTGCCATCACATTCTGGTTGAAGTGCTGACAGCCAATCAGATCTCACCATGGGATCTATGCTTAGGCTCCGCCCAGATATACAAGTTCGATTTTTCTTTAATATCTCGAAAACTACTGAACAAATTTACACCAAATAACAAAAAGTACAATCTGAGGAACAAAATATAACTTTCTGCCAAATTTGGTGTAATTCCGTCCAGCAATTTGGGCTGTAGTCGTGTTCAAAACTCATACTGTAATTAATGGGATGAAAGAGAGATTGTCATTTTAATGGTTTCTCAGGCAATGACTTCAAAGCGTCAAACTGGCAGATGATTGGTACAAAGGTAATAGTTATGTTTGTTTGCAGAAAAGAACAGAATCACTTCTGGCCTAATGGTCAAGGTCTTGTGCTGTGATTCAGCAAGCTGAAGGTTCAAATCCTAGTATCGCTTGACAGTGTGTTTGTTTATTCACTAGTGCTTTGACTGTTAAACCTTCCTAGTGATGAAAAATGCATGTTTCTTTCCTATCACATGTGTGGGTTGAATTTCATAGGTATGTCTGGAAGAACCTTAGTAATCAGTCACCTATGGCCTAAAGGTTAATGTCAAAGACCCTCACACTGAAAGTTGAGGGTTCTACTCCAGGTGTGACCAAGGTCATTTTCCTTCTCTCATTTCTTCTAAACTTCAAAAGTGTAAGGTTCATACAGAAAGGTGATCTCACTCATTTTAATTGACAAATACATATTTCTTTTCCATTTCTCCAGAAATATCTCATTCTAAGTATATCATTCATCAAAGCTTAAAAACTACATCTCTCTCTCGCTCTCTCTTTCTCTCTCCCTTTTTCAATCCCTGTCTCCCAATCCCACACCCACTCAGACGATTATGCACCCACTCACAGACACACTCAGGCAATCACGCACCCACTCACAGAACCACTCAAACCCTCATGCACCTACTCCCAACCGCACTCAGACCCTCACGCACACACTCACAGACCCACACAGACACTGACGTACCCATTCACAGACCCAATAAGACACTGAAGCACCCACTCTCACACCCAGACAGACACTCTCACAGGCACCTCCACACATAGATACACCCTGTAACACCTATTCTCACACCCAGGGAGACAGGCCTCGGCCAACTCCCGCCAGGCACGGCTAAAGACTGTGCGAAGTGTGTGGTTGGGTGGTTTTACAGGTTGGCCGCAGGCCAGGCCCTGCAGCCAAACCCTGCCACGCACCGCCAAAGGCCATATGTGGTGCAGGTTTGGGTGATATCAGTGGATGGCTGCAAGCCAGGCCCATTGGCCAACCCCACGGAGCAAGGCCGAAGGCCGTGCACAGCGGTGGTTGAATTAACATATAGTAATGAAAATGACTGTTCATTTAAAAAAACATAGAAATTCACTGAAAAAAACAAAGGTTACGGGGACGTTATAATTAGGCTGACATTTTAAACATACAGAACCATAGAAATTCACCTGTTAGAGTTACCTTAAGTATAACTCGCGCCCCTGCCATGCAGAGTTTTCTCATCAAAAATTTTACTGCAAATATTTTATTTATCTTATCAATGATGTTATCAAAGATGTCATGAGTGCCGTAATTTGTGGGGTAATTAGCACTGCATGGCGAGGATGCGAGTTATAGGTACCTTGGGGTACGAGACTATATATAAATATTTATTTATTAATGGGACTGATACACTAATACATGACAATTTCTAGGACCTGGAAGCCAACATGTAAGATTTCAGAATGCTAAGTGTCTCTGTCAGAAAAATCTGGACTTTTCCGAAGATGTCACACACAACATGGAGTCTCCTGACAGCTATGAATTCTAATAAATCCAAAGCCCATATTTATATTTTTGACGCAAACGCGATGTTTAACGCCGGCTACCGCCATTCCAACGCGCCAGCCGGGCATCATATTTGAGGAATGACGTTAGCCGGCGCTGCGGCCCGGTTAGCGTCCAAATAAATGACTCTAACCGGGCAGCGGAGGCGCAGGGAAGACTGGGGGTTGTGCGTCAAAGAATGGTGCAAGTCAGGTTAGAGTAAAAAAAAATTACTCTAACCTGACTAGCGTCATTTTTTGACGCACAACCCCCATGGAAATGACTCCTGTCATAGCAAAGACAGGAGTCATGCCCTCCTGCCCAATGGCCGTGCCCAGGGGACTTCTGTCCCCTGGGCACGGCCATTGGGCACAGTGGCATGTAGGGGGGCCTAAGTTAGGCCCCTCTCTGCCACCTAAAAAAAAAAAAAAAAATTACTTATCTCTACTTACCTATACTTTCCGTAGATGGGTCCCCCCATCCATGGGTGCCCTTCAGGGGTGGGCGAGGGTGGCAGGGGGTGTCCCCGGGGGCAGGGAAGGGCACCTGTGGACTGCTTCCATGGTCGGAAACCTTGGAAATGAGCCCATAGGTCCAATAACACCTGCCCTGACCCAGGCGTTAAAAAACAGTGCAAATCCAGCTGGGCGCCATTTTTTAAGGCCCGCCTCCTCCTGTGCATCAAACTGACGCGGGAGGATAAATAAGGCACACATGCGTTAGAGTCATTTTTTGCACGGGAACGCCTACCTTGCATGACATTAGCGCAAGGTAGGTTTTCACGTACAAAAAATGACTCAAACTCCATAACTTTGGCACTGGACGGGTCTAGCGCCAAAGTATAAATATGGAGTTAAGTTTGTGCCGAATTTGCGTTAAAAACAAATGACGCAAATTCGACACAAACAGAGTATAAATATGGGCCCAAATATCTTATCCAAATATCACATATACATTGAGAAGCTGCATTTGCACCTCTATAGATGAGATTGACAAAACTCCATAGGAAAACCATGTTTCCGTTGTTCATGCTCCCGAGACCTTCTTGAAACAAACGTTGGAAAAACATACGAAATAGTGACTTTGCAGTGTAATTTGGGACAAATTAGAAAATTGCTAAAAAGCTGTGGGGGGTCCCTAAAATGTTTTTACTTTTAACATAGGACTCTTTATGTGTTTCTTTCGCCTTGAAGAAACAATAATATAGTTTATTTTGGAGGAGCACTAACATATCCCAAGTTCTACCGTAGACACACTTTACAGAATAAACAACTGTGCTATGCTCAAAGCCCTTTTAAATATTTTTTATCTCCCATACTGTATGTAACCTAATGTGCCTTGGTTCTGGTTAAATACCTTTGTTCCTAACCAAGAGTCATCAGAACAGCAGCATAGCATAAACCACACGCCCAGTTCTTACAGGAAGCAAAATTATATATATATTAACATTGTGGAGGAGAGGGGGAATCATGATCTACTCCTGGCCCTTCCCTATGCTGAACAACGCACATTATAAACACCTGTCCACGTGGTGTAGGCCAGATAGGGACGTGTTTAGCTCGTTTGAAGAATTCTGGTAAGTGTGTGCAAAAGTGAGTTGTCAAACCCTGCATTTATATAGCTTGCTCAATTCATCATGCTGTGTGTGCCGAGCTGCACGCCAGACTGCGCTAAACCTGTGTAGCATTTCTGTGAAATGTGCAAAAATGCTGCGGCCTTTACTGGGGGAGGGGGATAGTCACTGGTTAGTACAGTGTGAATTAAAGCCAGCTCAACTGACTAATTAGCCTGAATATTAAGCATTGGCCTTTGGGACCTATTGACTTTTCCAATAGTTTTTAGTGATGCTGTCAGCATAGCTAAAGAGGAAACCTAAAAAAGAAGGTGCTAGGATGTGACCATTTTGTAGGTGCACAGTGGTGCTGGTGGTTAAGGTAGGGTGGTGGTGGTAGATTGGGTGATGGCAGGTAGGGTGGAGATAGTGATAGGAGGCTGTAAGGGTGGTGGTGTTTAGGGTAGTGGTAGGGTGAATGTGGTAGTTAGGATGGTGGTGGTTATGGTGGTGGCAGTTAGGGTAAAGTGGTGGTAAATAGGGTATAGTGGTAGTTAAGGTGGAGTGGTGGTTAGGCTGGTACTGTTTGGGGTTGGGATGGTAATTAGCATGGTGCTATTGGTTGGGGTGGTAATGATGGCAGGGTGGTGGTGGAAGGGGTGGGGTTTCAGGGAGCTGTGGAGTAGTTAGGGAGGTAGTGGAAGAACAGTAGTAGTACAGTAGTCGTAGTAGAAGGCGAGGTAGTGGTAGGATGTTGATGTAGATGTGTTGGTGGGAAGGTGGTTGTGATAGTATGGTGGGTGTAGGCGATGGTTGCATTTGGTGTGCCCGTGTGCATCTGAGCAGGTATTTGTGAGAAAGTTTGTTTAGATGTTTATACTCCACTACTTCCTCAAACTAACATACTCCCAGCGTATCTTTCCAAAACCCTACATGAAATATACTTTTTAAGAGGAAAAAGGAAATATTGCAGAAAGGCAGCATATGAGCTAATTAGCAGACGATGTAATTTCCTCAAAAAAATTAAATATTATAAAAACTAGTAATATTGAGATAGATATGTGTAATTGCTCCACCTACTGAACACATTGTACCACCAGAAACAGATTCCTTCTCTTTATCAATCTCAGTGACGCTAGGAAGTGTTCATCTGGCACCACATTTGCTTCACAATATCCAAGCATAAGCCTGCTTTCAATGTGCATCAGCAGCACATCGCATTGTGGGAGTGCTACACCTGTCAGCCTCAGGGTGATCTTCACCCAAAATATTTGGCTCCTCTCCTTCATTTTGCTGAACTTATTTCTGTTACCCTTAGGACTTTGTGCACTTTACCACAGCTAAACAGTCCTAAAATGTGTATGATCACTCCCCTACAACATGGTTACATTGGCGTATACCCAATTGATATATTTCATTTACTTATACGTCCCTTGTAGAGTGATATACCACATACCCAGGACCTGCATTTGAACTGCTACCAATGGGCCTGCAGCACTTATTGTGTCACCCACTTAAGTAGCATCTTAAAACATTTCCCATGCCTGTCGCTGCAAGGTGGATACAATCTTAAACTGCCATGTTGGAAATAAAACCCCCTTGCCAAGCTGGGTGAAACTGGCAGTTAGACTTTGTGAATTCCTCCCAGACTTCACCCAATAGAGGGATTAAGTATGCTGAATGGGCCATCTTTTGGTAGGATTGGGGGGGGAGGAACTGAGCGCAGCCCCACTTGCAACTAAATAGGGAGTGCTCTGCCTAAACACAAAGGACCTACCACTTGCACATGGTCACTCCAGCCAGCTTGGAGCCAGGGCATGGCAGTGAGGAAATTCCATGCACTTCAAAGCCACTGACTAGAAGCTTCTGGAACCTCCCAGAAAGAGGGCACTAGGGTATAAAAATAGGACTTCAGACACCATCTTAGTAGTACACTTCTGGACCTGTGGATACTCTGCAAGGAAGAAGGACTGGTGTGTGGCTGAAAGGACAGTCACTTTGCAGGTCTGCTAACCTGGTGCTGCCTTGCTGAATTGCGGCCTTTCTGTCCTGCTGCTCTCTTGCTCAATGAAGGAGGACTGGACTTGTAACTTGAACCTAGGACTACCCGAGTGACTCCAAAGGGCTAGTTTGCTGACCTCCTGATCTAAGCCTCAGGGGCACAAAAGGCTCCTTTCACTTTGTACTCACACTTGACACAGCCTGAGTAAGCCCTGACCCTCCATTGGGTGCCCCATTGGTCCAGGACCTTTCAAAGTGCTACTGAAGATGGCCTGCTAGCTGAAATCTATAAGTGGAGACTTCAAAAAATCATTGGCTAAAAACTCCTCTGAAAACCAGGAGGAAACCAGGACTAACCTGCTCGCCTATCTGCCCGAGTTGCATCGCCAGTCGGCTTGACTTTGCGGTTTCTCCTGCTACGTTCTTCTCCCCTACTGCAAATTCTTTTCAACTGTCCTTCGCCAAACAGGTATCCAGTCTCGTGGAACTGTCTTTAGCTACAGCCCTCTACCTCTTCATGCTCCAGATGTTCAACTTCTATTCTGGAGGCTGAGTCCGAATGTAGAAATCCTCACCGTGGTTTGAACCCAATGCTATCTGAAGATGACGCTTCCTTCTTGGACACTCCTGCAGACTTGCCCCATTGAACTTTAGCTTTTCAGACCATTTTTTGCCAACATTTTCTCTAAGTCCGAAGGTAAGCACTGACCAGGCTCAATCCACTTTGTGTATCCGAACTGTGCTCCATTGTGGTCTGCCATTTTTTTTTACTTTGACTCATTCTTGGACGACTAGATGTCCACAGTTGGCGCTTTGATCTTTTAGGTGCTAGTTTTTACCAAAAACTTTAAAAATTCATAATTCTGGTTCTGCTGATTGGATTTTTTTTGTTTTGGTGTCAAAAATTGATTAATATTTATTCTGGCAAAATGAGTGTGGGAGTTTTCTTGTGAGGTGTTTTCACTTTATTGCAGTTTTTTGCTGCATAAATACTTCACAAATTGCCTCTAAGTTAAGCCTGGCTACTTTTTGCGCCAAGGTACACAGGAATGAGCACAGGTTAATTTAGTGACTTTTTTGTGGTTCACCCTGCTAGGGATTGTGGCTGTTGCTTGACCAAGGCTCACACCCCAGTCAACCAACAACCCAAATTCTTACAGGGACTTGTAGTCTTGCTTGTACCTTTTCAAAGATCAACTCCACATTTGCAGAGGCAAAATGCTGCTTATTAAAAATGGTACTTCTGCCTCCAAGGCCCACATATTGTATGTCCCCACTTGGCAGCTACTGGTAGACGTCCATGAATGTCTTGGGGGTCGAAAAATGATACCTATGGGTTAATAGATGGTGAGCCAGTGGGCTGCTTTAGGGCCGTCACGGTTGCCCATGAGGCACACAATTACTTTAAATCTCCCTCTTCTGTCTTACCCCAGCAATGACAAAATTATATTACGTGCAAGCTTGATTGCCACAAACCTCACATGATGTGCTTGCCTTATGTAAAATGGGATTAGCCTCAGTAGGGCCAACTCCCTGACTTTTTCCCACAACCCTTTTCATAACACACAGAGAGGAACAAAAGTGTGAAAGGAGCGAAGCAACAATAAGATGGCCTGCAAAAACATGCACTCTTATGGAAAGCTGCACCTGAAATTAAAAAGGTCTCTCCCAAAGCATGCGAGCAGTGGAAGGATACTAGTCACTGCAAGGAAGAAGTTCTTCGGCCATGCTCCAGGGGAAGGACAAACACACAAAGAGGAAATGAAGCTGGCATGTATTGACCAAAGAGATGCAAGGAAATGAATGACGATGTAGCCAACCAATAGTGAGTAATGGATGTGCGCTAAGCCCCTTATAAGTAAACAAAATGTCTTGTAAGTGACAGCGCATGTGCTGTCTCAGGCATAACCTAAAAAAATTTACATCATTAATTCCTTCTTTGAACCATAAAATGAGGCGAAAGCCCGTGCAAAGTTCACACAATTTACTTGGAAGAAATTACGAGACATTTCAAAACATTATGTGCAATTACAAGAAAAAATGGTCTAGCACTTAGCGCCTTCCTTAGAGCAAAATTCGTCCTTGCATCCATGCTGGATAGGAAAACACATTTCAGGCTAAAATAAGAAACAAACTAAATCACAAATGACACAAGCAGCACCTGCTCATGTTCCTTTTTTCCCGAGATCCCCGCAATAGGACTTTTACCGGAACAACATCTCAATTTCATGACATGGCGTAATCTTGGTTTGGCTGTGGATGCACGCCCCGGAGGGTAGGTCCACCACTTGGGACCAGCGCTACCTAACTGTTAGCCGAGTCCTTGGGACGTGCTTACCAAGGAGCCTGTTCCCGACTTGGGGGTGGGCGACCGGACTGTGACTTAGCCTAGTGTACTTCAATGTAAGTGACCGGCTTATACTAATTTTTGATTTGATTCCCATATCATTCATTGTTGTTTATTTGGAGAGGAGCTCACATATTGATTATTCTGGTCCTGATGAAGCGTCATTGGATCCGTAGGGACCACACGACGCGAAACATGTTGACCCTGGTTGAGGAGGTTTTGTAAATAATCAGACCTCCAATTTTATTGCTCTTTGAAAGTAATTGAGCATTGACACTCTTTTTATTACTTTCCAGTGTTTTTAATCTTGGTTTCATCCCTGACTATTGATTAAAATGATGATATATGTAGTGATGTTCAACCAATTTTATCCTTAATTTTCTTCGTTCTCTCCTTTTACACGGGTGCTTGAGTGCAGGCAGGTCCGTTTAGATGGTGCGACCTCTTGAGTTACCATCGGTACAATACGGCTTAGTGCCCCCCCTATGTGGGGAGCCCGTCAGGCGTTGCACTGCCGGCCTGGCGAGGAGCATTACCCGATGATGATGCTAGTCATCCATTGTGATGCTTGAGGGCACTCGCTCCTGATGATTCAGGTCTCCCTAGTTGTTTTTCCTTTCTGTTAATGGAACAGTGTACTTTTGGTTTTTCGTACTATTGTTGGGAGAATGTACACTGGACCAAGTAATCTCCCGGTCCCCCTCCTTCTTTCTTTATATGGCGTAATCTTGTGCATTTCACATAATAACCATAACTCAAAATGCTAGAAAGTGTGAGTCCTTACTCTTGCGTACAAGACATTTTGCCTGGGTCTACGCTAGAGCTGAGAGGATTGGGCTATTCAAATTTAATAATCCTTAATGACAGATTTATTTAGGGTTGGCTGGCTTCCACCTGCAAGGACATCATGAGTAAACCATAGATGAGGGAGTGGAATGAGGTCAATGGGAATTACCAATTGCTCTGATGACCACCTGTATTGCTACATACACTACGTGCATGCGGCAGCACTACGTGCAAGGTAAACAGTGGTGCAGAGTGTGGACCATTGGCCTCTGCTTTCATTGGCCTTCGCTTCCATTTTGGTTCACGACTCCATTTTGTCGAGTCTGGTTCGGTGCGTAAGGCACTGTTCTGTGTTTTTCCACAAGCTTCGGCAAGCTGAAGGGTGGGGTGTTTTTCTGCTCAACTTCGCTCCATCTGCCTGGTACGAAGGGCGCTATTTACATTCCACGAGCTATCAGTTAGAACAACAGGGGGATGCGCCTGTACACAAGGAGGAATGCAAGCTTCACCTTGGAGTCCTCTCCTGGGAACTTGGCCCATTCTGAGGAGACGTCTCGAAGGGTGAACAAGGTACCGCCGATTGCACAATTTGTAAAGGAGGGGGTCTTTTTCTAGAAAAGACTCCTGGGCGTTAGTAGATACTATAAAAGTTGGGGGCCTGGATGGGCTGGTTTAGGAACTCTCTTCTGGGTTGGACGCAACGCCAGGAGGACTGATTGTCCCGAACAGAGGCTCCCTGTGCCAGCTGATTTGGGTTCCCCAGCTTTGTGTACGGCGGAGGGATGCAGACGCTCTTTTCGGTGAAGCTTTTCAATTTATTAAGTGTATTGTGTGTGCGCGCGTAATATGTACTTATTCTTGCAGTCATTTTCATGCTATTGAGCATTGAAGTATATTGTGTGTGCGCGCGTAATATGCACTTATTCTTGCAGTCATTTTCATGCTATTGAGCATTGAGGTATATTGTGTGTGCTTGTATTATATGCACTTACTCTGGCAATTATTCACAGAGTGCTTATATCTTTATCATTATTCTCATGTTATTCTCCTGATGTATATATATATATATTAGTGTGGTTTAGTTTTGCTAGCTGAGAACTTGCCCCTTAAATAAACTTGATTATTCTACTTACGAAGGTGTTTGAGAGTGATTGCTTTACATTGTGCCTTAAAATATCCTGAAGTGCATAGTTTTGATATTCTGAAGAGTCAAGCAGCACACCACCCACCACCTTTTTTGCTGTGTAAGAAAGTATTGCTAAGTGTGAAAGGTATGCCCAAGCCTGGATCCTTGAGTTGTCTATGTTATAAGACTCTAGTGGCACCTTACTAATGAGTCCAACAAAGTGGAACCTATCTGGGGCTGCTTGTGTTACCAAGGAGCGTAGTCTAGAAGCACAGAGTGCATCACCCCTTTCGGTGGGGTCCCAAAAAAATTGGCATAATTGCAAAAGCACAATGAGCAAAAACAATTAAAAGAGGAATCCCACAAAGGCCAATTGCCTCTACTAATTAAAGCGTTCTGCCAATTTTATGGTTTTCTCAATGAACTGAGTGGTGGCCGTTATTTTGAAAAATTATGAATGCTGGTTCACTGAAAGCCTTGCTACAGTCTGCCTTACCACCAACCTGCCTACTTTCAACCACACAGCTACATGGAAGCAACCAAACTAAGCTTTTCATTACCTGGCTGTGTTTATGATGGTAACTGCTCCTTGTAGAGAGCCTACAAACATCCACAGGCAAAATAAAGTGAGCATTTCAGAAGCGTCTTTGTCGCAATTCAATAACCACGAGGAGGCGCCAGTGTACATATGACACCCACCACACACACTGAGAATTGGGAATTAAACAGGAGCTTAAGAGAAGCACAAAGGTGTCCCTGATTTGAAGACAGCAGTCCCCTGCCATGCGTTCTTTTACTTAGTTCTGATTAATGCTCACGTTCAAGGGTGAACCTTCATTGTTGGTTTATATCATGCAGATGGGGAGGACCAAATGAAGTAGGTAGTTTCCTTTCCCAACTCAATTTAACTTACAATAGGAGGGTTGATGATAGTGTAGGTTGGACACATACACACAGTTGTAGGGCTGAGAACTAGTCTACAGGGCTGGAGAGATACAGATACTTTTTGGTACCTCTAACGTCATTCTCCTTATGGTTGCAAATATTTTTACACCCCTTTTCATGCCACCAGATAATGTTGGGTAGTCTGCCCCACAGAGCCGCCCAATGACGAAACATGTCACACGTTCTGGTTGAGGGTTCAATCAAAGGAGCTCCAGCATCAACATTCACTGTGATCATTCCACAACAAGTGAACCTAAGGATCTGTGATTCATAACAGATTGCCAAGGGAAGCAGGATAATTTTGAGTTAGACCTGAATTGGGAAGGCTGTGCTACCTGTCCTTTACATTTTACCTAGAGCCCAGCTCTGGTTGCAGTCCTTGTCACAAGAGCACTCATGATTGTGGTGTGTGTTATAGCAAAAATCAATAAGCCTTGGCAAACGTAATAAGCCACACCCTTTTAATGCGGGTTTCAAAATGTTGGATTTACCGTTGTTTTTTACAGTAAAGTATTGTTTAAAAAAAGTAAAATAATTTTTTTTTTTTTAAAAGACTGGCGGAAAATTAAACCTGTTTTCTATTATCACAAAACTTTACATTGAGTTCAATGTTTGCAATCTTTTTAAAGGCTATGAATTGTCTCTTTTAAATAATTTTCACTTAGGAAAATCGGAACATAATTTAAAATGAATAAGGACATTTCAGAATGTTGAGGGATTCGTTTAAAAGCCTAATTTACCTTACACAAGATTGAGCCATTTTGTGTCCTATTGTGGCCCAGGCAGCAGAATTATGGGTCTCCAGAAGAAGTGCCATGCTAAGGACACCTTCTACCTCAGCAGAGAGGGTGCAACAGATGGCACATCTGCCGGTTGAGTGAGTGCAGCAGATGGCACTTCCCTCAGCACCATAAAAGCCTTTGTGTACCAAGCTTGTGCTTTCAGGCAATATGTGGAATGCAAAATATAAAGCAAAAACAAGCCTTAAATGTTGCTGTTCACCCACACCCCAGCAAAGTACACTTGTGGCTGTACTTTTATAGACAAGCTAGGATGGGTGGGCAGCAACACAGGGCACAGGAGTTGTATCTGGGGAGGGTGAAGGAGCACAAAAGTGCAGAAGCTAGAAACACGTGAAATCTTGTGGAGTGCTGAATACAAAAGCAAAACATAGTTCTCTAAGTGTAAACAGTGGAAGGATTTAACTGAGTCAATCAAAAGAATGGTAAAGATGATATGATCCCGGTTAGGGACAAAGACAAGAAAATAAAGGCAGGCCATTGAATGAGAGGCAAGCAAATGAGAATGACAATCAAGCCAAGCAATGGTATCCAATGGGCGGGCTGTAAGCCCATTGTAAGTTCACAATAGGGTTTTGCTACCAGACAGCTTGCTCTGTCCGGTAGGCAAGAAATAAAATCAGCAGAAACTCTTTGTGGAACAGGAGGCAAGGAGGCACGCTTTCAGAGCCATGCATCATCCCCTCTCCTTATCAACATTCCCAGAGCACTATGAAAGCATGCCAATGTCATTTAGGTAGGATAATGGAAAGTGCGTAGACGACAACCTTGTACAGGGTCAAACTATCTTTCATTATGCACAACTACCTCCACTTCATTGAAACTGCCTCTTTTTGAACAATGGTGATGTTCAACTGAGCAAGTCAGCCTCCTTTTAAGCAAGGCCACCTCTCAGGATGAAAGGCCATCTTCCAATAAGTTATACTGTCTTGGAAAGAAACACAGCATTGTAATGCGTCACACCATCATCGCTGAGTGAGCAACACCAGCTATCCACGAGACAGTCTCCCTGTGAGCCGGGCAACCATAATATGAATGAAACCATCTCCCAGATAGGATATCTTAAAAAGAGCAAGAACCTCTTCCAATAAGACACCCCTTTTTCAAAGAACAATCCATCTGTCACTTACTCTGTAACATAGTAGCTATGCATTAATCCTCTCTGTCTGAGTGAGGGTTGTGCCACACAGAGCTGTGCCAGGCTACATTCAGTAGGAGAGGGGGCATTGTTAAGCCTAAGGACGTCATTGTGCTTGTGCCACCATTTATGTTAAATGTTAGGTTAATGTAGGTTTTACAGTGCAATGGTTATCTAGAAAGAGCAACCTAGAGCTGCCATCAATCAGACCGTGCTGCCCATATTTTCAAAGCTAATAACTCAAAGAGGAACAATTTCAAAGCTTTCCAAAAGGGGGAATAGAATCAATTTTATGAGCTCCTGTAGGAGTGTGCTCCACAACCTAGCTGCAAGATAATCAAACACACGCATCTGTGCCATGTTTTCTTTTAACCTGAGGCTGTAACAAGTTGTTCTTCTCATTATCGACTTATATGGCAGGAAGTGAACTTTCGACATTTCTCCTATGTAGGGTGTCTTTCATTGACTGCCTGGTGTACCAAGCTAAGGGTCTTGAACCTGAATTTCTTTTCAACTAGCAACCAGTGTAAATTCATCCTTTATTTAGATGTGAATATTTCTACTTTGTATATCAAAAAAATTACCACATTTTAAGGGACCTCTAACTTTGCTAGATAGTATTTTGTCACCTCTGTATATAGGCTATTGCAGTAATCAGATCTTGATATTAGAACCTACATTACTATTTTCTATCCTCTGAGACAAGAATGAGACGTTTTTTTCAATGTTTTTCAATAGAAAAATCCAGTAGATAGAGTTGTGTTAACTTTTTCTTTAAAGGGGAGCATCTCATCAAACTGGACCCCAATATTTCTTACCCCTCTGTGAGGAGCTGGTAGAGAACCAAGGTCACCAGGCCACCAGTTATCTGCTCAGGAAGCTTTGATAAAATCAAAAGTCAAAACTTCAATTTTATCGGAGTTCTAATTCAATGCATTTTTCTGCATACAGTTTCCAGTGCCAGAGATACACTTTTAAGACATAACTGTTCTGCTTACCATCTCCATCTAGTCATACTACCAACTGTGTACAAACACACACCAACTGGTAACCACAAGATTGTACTAGATGAGCAAGTGAGGTCACATTATATATTGAACAGGGTCAGAATTAATGAGGTCCTTTTGGGAATTCCACGTTTAACTGAGAGGATGTCTGACATGGCAGAATCGATTTTCACTCTTAAGCCCATATTTATACTCGGTCTGCGCTGAATTAGCATATTTATTTTTACGCTAACGTCGTTTTCTTGACGTGAAAACCTACCTTGCGTCAATGAGATGCAAGGTAGGTGTTCCTGTCCAGAAAAGGACGATATGGCCTTAGTGCCATATTTATACCCCATGCAAAAATCCAGCAAAGGGGGGATGGGGACATTAAATAATGGCGCTAAGCAGGCTTAGCGCCATTATTTAACGCCTGGGTATGGGCAGGCGTTAGGGGACCTGTAGGCATATTTTCATGGTCAGAGACCATGGAACGAGCCCACAGGTGCCCTTCCCTGGCCCTAGGGACACCCCCACCAGAGGGACACCACAGGATGGGGACCCATTCCAGGTAAGTCCCGGTAAGTTTTTTTTTGTTTTTTTTCACACTCGGGTGCCCTGACTTGGGGCCCCCTGTATGGCGCTGGCCCCAATGGCCATGTCCAGGAGACATTTGTCCCCTGGGCATGGCCATTGGGGTGATGGGCATGGCTCCTGTCTTTACTAAGATAGGAGCCATGTCCACAAGGGTTTTGCACCAGAAAATTGCGCTACACTGCTTAGAGGCATTTTTTTGCCTCGATACAGTGTAGCGCCATAATTCGGTGCACAGGCTCCGGTTTCTCGTACGCCTCCCCCACCCTGTTTGCAAGAACACTAAGAGGGCGATAGCGCCGGCTGGCACCATTCCATAAATATAGCGCCCGGCGGGCGTCTTGGAATGGTGCTAGCCGGCGCTATATTTTTTCCAGCAAAACTTCGCTAACGCAGTTTTGTGTGAAAAAGTAAAAATATGGGCCTTAGTGCAATAGTGGAGGTAGGAACACAGCCATCCAAAAGCTCAACCCTGACACCAATCTCACCTAACCTAGCTAAAAGCACCTAGGAAAGGAGGAGAAGTGTGGCACAACGGGTAGAGCAGCAGACCCTGATACAGAGATCTAACTCGGGACCAGGGTTCAATTCCTGCCTCGGCAGGTCTTGGACTCAATTCCCTTGGACCAGATAATTCTCGCCTCCGTGCCTAATCTAATTAATGGGTCCCACTCTGGGCAATAGCTTGCTTAATCTCCACAACAGCCCTGACAGTGCTTGGATGCCTGGGGTTGCCCAGGAGTGGGTGCCTCACAGGGAAAAGCCAGGAGGGGTTTCACAGCGGTATGCATACTGCACCTTGACACCCTAACAGGTGAGTAGTGCACTATACAAGTGTGAAGTTTAAGTTTTAAAGCGCCTAATGAGAGATGGCATTGAAGGCAGCTTATAGATCTAAGAGTATTATCGCTCTCATCTTCATCCAGTAGTTAAAAGACATCATCCACTATTGATACAAAGCAGATTCAGTACTATGCATAGGTCTAAACCCTCCCTCAGTTGTGTCCGATTCAGTATTCAGCTGTAGGAAAGAAGACAGTATGTAATTGATATGTTTTCCCAATACTTTTAAAGGTATCAGAATTAGGGAGGATTGAGGCTTGCTAAGCGATGAATCAGATAGCTTAGTTAGCTTTGAGGTTAGTTTGCTGGAAGCTAAATGCCATATTTTAGCAGGGCATGAGTCACATAGAGATCATTAGTTGATAACTCGAAACAGTAGCTCCCCCAGGCTTCAATTTTGCGGTTTCTCTCATTGGGTAAAAAAGAGGTATCATCATCAAAACACTTTATTCGGTATGAAAATAATCAACCATAAAGATAAATAAACAATACAATACAGAAAACCTGGTGACATTCCACCAGTATTTAAATACCATAGAATTAATTTAAAAAAAGATAATAAATTAGTCAAGTTAAAAATGTTAAGAACTTTTAAAAATACTCCAAATTATTCCACCAGGTAATAGCACCCTTCAAAAAGGACCCCATCCCACGCCACACCAATACATCAGAAGCCATGCGCAGCCACAAAAAAGCTGGGCGATATTGCTCAAAACCCTTCAGCCTCAGCAGAGGGAGTAAAAAAAAGGAGCCTAACAGGCGCATAAAAATCACACAAGGTAAAGTGAACCAAAGTCTGCAGAGACACACCATCCCAGGAGCAAAGTCTCATAGATTTTTCATAGTACTGACCTAGCGGAAAACATAGGTTACTTCTCACAACCCCCAGACGAAATTGCGTAATGAGACACCTTTCCCTCACATTTCTTAAATCTAAGAGATAGGGCTCAGGGCCCACCCCCATCTTTATAATAATAAACTCCCTTACCGATTTTTGCTTAGGACCTCCTCCTTTCTTTTGGACCCCAGGATTTTCAGCAGATTTACCTTAGCTCAGTGTTTATCACGGCTAGTCAGACCCTCAGGAGCCTCAAACATATCCGGACGCCCCAACAGATAGGCTACCTTTCTTATGTAAATCAGCCAAGGAATATCCTTCCCCTGATCACAGGCCAAGCAGTCCTGCAGGATCTCTCTATTAAAGGAGGCACATTCATTAGCCCAACTAGAGATCCATAGCAAGATCAGAGCAAGCTGGATGGTATCTTGTGCAAACTCAAGAGCTAATGCAGTGTGCAAGCAAAAACCAGAAGTATTTTGGCCAACTCCCATTAGCCTTCCTCAACTGCAGGGGCCCTGATGTCTGCATATCCCCAAAGAGCAGCGCCATACAGGAGGACTGGGAGGCATTTGTGCCTATAAACTTCAAGGATGGGCTTGATAGGTTTGTTTCCCACCCTTGCAGCAAAGTCAAAAGTGGCACCAACTGTAACATTAAAAAGAACCCCTCTTCTAGAAATACAGGGTTTCCAGGTACCTTTATCAAAAACAACCCCCAAATAGGGGAAATCCTGGACCTTGCTGATTACTTGTCCTTTAATCTTCAGCACCCCCACCCTACTAAGAGGCTTCCCAAAGACGATAAAATGTGATTTTTTACAATAAATCTCTAGATCAAGTGCTGACATAAAGGAATCATAGGCTCTGGCTGCTTCACGTAGGCCATTCATAGTGCGGGCCATAAGCACTGCATCATCCGCATAGATCAATGCAGGGACAATTTTATCATTGATTTTAGGAGCATCCCTACAACGTTCCGCTAAAAAGTCAAACAATCCGTTGGTATACAAAAGGAAAAGAATGGGAGCCAGGACACAACCCTGGCGCACCCACCTATTTAACTCAAAAGTATCCGAACATCCCCCATCTATCCCCACCCTTACATTAGCATTAGTTTCTAGGTGGAGGTACCGAAGCAGCTCCCAGTGTGGGGATCAAAGGCACAACTAAGGTCCATAAAGGCAAGATATAAAGTCCCTTTCCTGGCTAATGAATATTTACCAATCACCATCAGTAGGTTTAGGCGCTGTTCCTGGGTGCAAAGCCCTTCCCTAAAACCGTACTGTGCCCGGCACAAAATTTCATTTTCAGCCATCCAAGCCTCAATGCACCAAGGATAATTCAGCCGAAGATTTTAGCAGAGGAATCAAGAAGGGAAATGGGATGGTAGGATTTGGGATCATTTCGGTCCCCCTTTTTAAACACAGGTATAATGCAGGCCGATCCCCAAGTAGCAGTAATTCACAGAGTAACTGCTACATTAAGAACATTTAACAAAATAGGCTCCCATAACAGGGGGCATGATTTATAAAGATCCATGGTAATTAAGTCCAGGCCCAGAGCTTTATTGCTAGCGCTGCCACAGAGCGCCTCCCTAACCTCAGGGAGTGTGAACCTGATCGCTAAATTGGGTGAAACATCAAATTATCCTTCCCAGTTGTCTCTTAAGGGACTCCCCTGGAAAAGTTTGCAAAAATGATTCACCCAAACATCAGAGGTGATGTTGCAGCTCAGACCCTATGAAGTTTCAGTTTCAAGGAGACCCCCGTTCACAACCTTCCAAAACAGGCCAGGATTCTTGAGCTCTACTGCACGTTCCAATTTCCCCCAGGCAATTTCCTTGAGATTAAGCTTTCTTGCCCTCAAAACACTTTTATACTTAACCCACGCATCTCTAATATGGTCCGTATCTCTGGGGTGGGCTTTAAGAGCCCTTCTCAGTGTTTTCTTAGCATCGTAGCAGTCTTTGCTGAATCAACCGCCCACATGCTTACCAGGGGACTGGACAGCTGAGAACAAACAGTCCTTAAAAGCTTTGTTCACTCTCAGCATTGTGGCCATTACTTCCTTTGGACCGGAGGTCTCTACTAGAAGTGTACCCAAAAACTGATTTAGATTGTCACCCACCACCCTTTCTACTACTTGCTGGATATTTACTTGTTTCCACCCCGCTCTCCTGTCCTGGTCTTTTATCCTCACCAGTGCAGCCCCACCCCGTCTTAGTTTACATAGGGACTCTGAGAAATTAAAATGGACTGCGAGGGGGTTATGAACACTAAGGTGATTCTCTAGCACTTCTCCTCCTAACTCCAGATCTTTTAAAGGTGGGGACACAAAAATATAATCAATAGTAAAACCAGCTCCTCTACCCACAAATGTAGGGAGCTTCTCAGAGCCCACAACTTTAAAATCACGAATATTCAAGAGGCCCATATTCCTTAAGCCCTTAATCAAAACCATGCCCCTAGGATCCAGAGCTCCCTCAGCTGGGCAATCCACACACTCAAACTCAAAGGGGTTTAGCACTGTGCTATATCATCCTATCTTGGCATTAAAATCTCCTGACACCAAAGCACAGAATTCAAACCCCACCTCCTCCATTCTAACCTTTAATACCTGAAGAACTGAGAAAAGGACCCTAATTTGGCATCCCGCACCCCAGACAGCATTATAAAAATTGACCAAGAGAACATTAGAGTTGTCAGGGAAGAATACCCAGACAATCAATATGCCCTGATGAATACAGTTAATTTGAAATGCTCTCAGTATTTTGGAAAATCGAATTAGGGTAACTAAACTACCTTTGGGGCGACCACCTTGGGACCGGACTGCCGGGACTGCAAACCTATGGTAACCATCCCAAGCTGTCTGCCCCTCCGACCAAGTTTCTTGGAGCATGATAAAATCATAATGAGCCAGACACCTGACCCATGCCCGGTCTGAAAGTTTTGAATCGTACCATGCAGTATTCCACGAGATAAGACAACACTTAGTATTATTCCAGCCCTGACATATCAGCATTGGGGGGAGCTGCCAGGCTCGCTGTGTGACTCTTTTCATAGTATCAGTCCACCCCTCCAGAACAGGGGTTCTGATAGTATCCAAACTCCTACTAACTAGCTGCTGAGCACTCAGATCTTGATGGAAATTCCTGCCCGACCCAGGTAGAGACTCAACACCCTGCCGCATATGATCATAAAGTAACCCAAGGGAACCATACCAATCTCACCCTCTCTCAGAGAGGCCATACTTTGTATGGAAAGAAGCCATTGGGCCAGGTCGGGATAACAACAATTTATAATAATACTTAGATCCCTCTTTTTCTTGGGGCCCCACCCAGTCAATTCTTCTAACAAACAGAATATCCTTGAGTTCATTACATGCAAAGTCACAGTTTTTGCTCAGCCAATGGACATTCTTGTTTTTCAATTGGTCCTTGGATTCACTAAGGCCTGGGATAAGAACAGGGACATTTGTCAGTACCACCACATAAGGGGCACAAGCCGGAGGAAGCTCCAAGCAGACCAATGGAGAACTTTTCTTCACCGGATACCAATTTTGTTTCCTGCTCCTTTGTTGAAGATCCCCCCATTCACCACACGCCCACAGTCCAATTGCCTATCATCACTAGGGCTATTGTCCTTCCTCACACCTGTCGATGGAGCAGTTAAAGGGGGCAAATCAGTCTCTACACAGGAGCCCAATGCCCCTGGATTAGCACAATTTGCTGGTTTCTGTTTTGCTTTCTCCAATGCCCAAGGAGCACCTTCATAAGCACTCGACAAGTGGAAACCTCTAGAATCCAAAGGACCACCTATAGGTTGACTAGGCCGCTCCCGCTCCCTCTCACACAGCTGGAGAACTGCTTTCTCAAGGGCCAGTAATTTGGCCAAAACTGGGGACAAACTGATTTCAATCATCTCCTTGAATTTTGACAATAAGTTGTTTACTCCACAAAAAATCAAAGCCTTCAGGTAAAGACGAATTCACTTTAATCCCAGCTTTTTTTCAGGGCCTTTTTCTTCCTGGAGGAGTGCTACAGCTATACAAGGTACAGGCTGGGGGAGAGGCAATCAGGAGCCTCTTACTTTTCTTCAAGGGTCCAGGCCCACCATAAGCTCCCATTTCTACAGGTGGAGGGATTTCTAAAACAGCAATTTGCTCCCCCCTGACTGGGCCACCTCAACTTCCAGAGCCCCCAAGGCGTCATTTGCTACAGAAACTTGGAGCCAATCATCCATCTCCAAGGAAAGTCTCCTTTCTGCCAGATCAATCTCCTTTGACACAACCCCCACAGCTCTGGCAAGAAAGAAATCTAATGTAGTGTTTGAGCTTCCCTGTCTTCCACATCCACGTAGGGCTCCAGATTGCTGACCCCTTTTCCTACCCATCCTCACAGAGCACAAACAGGACAGCTACAACACAATTTGAAATAATAGTTTTTACCTCCAGAGGGGACCTGTAGACACCTAAAAACACTTTAGCAAGCCCAAACAAATGTTCCCACCCTCCATGTGAGAATTAAGGGGGTGACCCAGACCGGCCTCTGACGGTCGATGACGGGCAAAGGACGGGCCCGCCCTTGGCTAGGGCGCGTCCCACGCGGTGGGAAACTGACAGCGCTTGATGGTGCTCCCTGGGGCTGGGCTCTGCCCCCTGCTCCTTTCTGACGCTCCCGGTGCTGGGACTCAAAGTCCCTGACAACATCGCATCCTGCGCGGTGGGAAACTCACAGCGCTTGATGGTGCTCCCTGGGGCTGGGCTCTGCCCTCTGCTCCTTTCTGACGCTCCCGGTGCTGGGACTCGAAGTCCCTGACAACATCGCATCCTGCGCGGTGGGAAACTCACAGCGCTTGATGGTGTTCCGTGGGGCTGAACTCCGCCCCCTGCTCCTGCTCCTTTCTGCCTCTCCCGGTGCTGGGACTCGAAGTCCCTGACAACAGCGCATCCCCAAAAGAGGTATCAAATGACCAACAGATCTGGTTAGTGTTTCAAAGGAAAAATTGCTCTTGTACATCAGGGTATCTGAGCTTTAAGCAGCTGTGATTAATAAATTAATTTACAATTTTGAACATTTACTTAGATGACGCCTGAATTCACTGTTATTCGCTCACTTTGCTCTAACCCTTAGAGTCTCTTCTCCAAACTCTTTGTAATTTATTTTCTTACTTTTTTATTTGCAACAGGTCATTCAAAAAGGAAGTTGCCTATGGCTCATGGCATTACTGTCTCATTTTTAGGTCAAGTGTAAGTGTTCGACCTCATGTATACTTTTAGTATACTTCTTATGGCTAAAAGCGATTTCATTTGTTGGTTGCAGTGTCCTTTAAAAATTCTTCTTCGCTGGAGGTCAGTTATGCCTTTTTCTCCCTCCTTTTTCTGTTTCAGAGCAGTGACCAACTACTGGATTATTCCCCTTTGGTTTTTTTTATCTGTTGCTGTGATGGACTATTTTTGTTATTTCTTTGGTGCTCCCCTTTCACTGTGGGTGTTTTAGGCTGGTAGCTGCCTTCATTTTATTGCAGCATTATGTTCCTCCCATGTCTCTGACATTTGTTTGGCTTTATTCCAGTGCTGTCCTCGTTTACCCCTGGCTCCTAAAATAGGCTTATTTTACACAAAAAAACACCCAGTTTAGTTCACTGCTCACGAAAGCCACAATATGCCCTTTCTGGTAGAATGTAACTCAAACTAGAAGCAATGATGTGAAACTTGCTTAGCCTCAAATCGCATCTCGAGTCTCTCTCTCCAGGGCCCTTCCCTTCCATCACTCACAACATTGCACACAGGGCATTGCTTATCTCTGTTATTGGGGCCATAACTCTTCTCAGGCTGCTCTGCTTGCAAAGCAAGCATGCTTCCAAGACTTTTTATTCTGTTAAAATAAATATAAAATACGTTTCCAGCCTTATGTTCCAATTTCTTTTCAGACGTTTACACAGTGCAAGGTAGTGCAGTAATCTCGTCTCTCCTCAAGGGCTTGTGATTTCTGTTGCTCTTTCGGCCTTTTACAGAGTACTCTCTTCTAACTTTCATGACGGCCATCTTTAAATAGGTTGCTACCATAAAGTTACATCGTATTACACCAGGTTGGGTATATCAAATCCAACACAGGTTGGGATTATTCGAATGGTGTAACCACCATCTACGTATAATTGTCAAGCAGCGCACAGGCCTCACTGTGAGCCCACAGCTGCAATTTTTCAATAATCATTATACTCATACCACCATACAGTGTGGAAAAACAGAGAGTACCTTTGATATAAATATGTAATTGGCATACAATAACCCTTTATCTTATCTTTTTGTCATCTTAAATAACTTTCATGGTGCGGATTGATCTGAAGGGAATCTCTTTGGATTTTATATGGGTTCCCGTTTAGCCACAAGTGTAGATAAATATTATGGTCACTTGTTGGTGGCCATCGCATATTTTATTTATTCTTCGGGTTGACATCTTGGATGTTCGTTGTAGAATGACTTGGAGAGAATCATCGGATTAGAATCGTTTTTTTTCCGTTTACTGGGTGTACGAAGTTGGCTCTGTATGTACTATTTCAAAGTAAGAAATAGCATGCACAGAGTCCAAGGGTTCCCCTTAGAGGTAAGATAGTGGCAAAAAGAGATAATTATAATGCTCTATTTTGTGGTAGTGTGGTCGAGCAGTAGGCTTATCAGAGGGTAGTGTTAAGCATTTGTTTTACACACACAGGCAATAAATGAGGATCACACACTCAAAGACAATTCCAGGCCAATGGGTTTTTATATAGAAAAATATATTTTCTTAGTTTATTTTAAGAACCACAGGTTCAAGATGTACAATCAATACTTCAAATGAAAGGTACTTCACTTAGGTATCATAGGAACTTTGAATCAGCAAAATAGCATGTACAGTTTTGTCAAAAAATGGCAATAAGCTATTTTAAAACTAGACAGTGAAAATTTCAACAGTTCCTGGGGGAGGTAAGTATTTGTTAGTTTTGCAGGTAAGTAAACCACCTACAGGGTTCAATGTTGGGTCCAAGGTAGCCCACCGTTGGGGGTTCAGGGCAACCCCAAAGTTACCACACCAGCAGCTCAGGTCCGGTCAGGTGCAGAGGTCAAAAAGGTGCCCTAAACGCATAGGCTTCAATGGAGAAGGGGGTGCCCCGGTTCCAGTCTGTCAGCAGGTAGGTACCCGCGACTTCGGAGGGCAGACCAGGGGGGTTTTGTAGGGCACTGGGGGGGACACCAGTCAGCACAAAAAGTACACCCTCAGCGGCACGGGGGCGGCTGGGTGCAGAGTGCAAACAGGCGTCTGGTTTGTAATGGAGTTCAATGGGAGACCCAGGGGTCTCTTCAGCGAAGAAGGCAGGCAAGGGGGGGGGCTCCTCGGGGTAGCCACCACCTGGGCAAGGGAGAGGGCCACCTGGGGATCGCTTATGCACTGGAGTTCGGATCCTTCAGGTCCTAGGGGCTGCAGGTGCAGTGTCTTTACCAGGCGTCGGGTTCTTAGAAGCAGGCAGTCGCGGTCAGGGGAAGCCTCTGGATTCCCTCTGCAGGTGTCGCTGGGGGGGCTCAGGGGGATCAACTCTGGCTACTCACAGGGTCGCAGTCGCCGGGGAGTCCTCCCTGTAGTGTTGTTTCTCCGCAGGTCGAGCCGGGGGCATCGGGTGCAGAGTGGAAAGTCTCACGCTTCCAGCGGGAAACGTACAGTCCTTTAAAGTGTGTTTCTTTGTTGCAAAGTTGTTTCTTCTTTGGAGCAGAGCCGCTGTCCTCTGGAGTTCTTGGTCCTTTTAGATGCAGGGTAGTCCTCTGAGGATTCAGAGGTCGCTGGACCCTGTGGGACGAGTCGCTGGTGCAGTTTTTCTTGAAGTGGGGAGACAGGCTGGTAGGGCTGGGGCCAAAGCAGTTGGTGTCTCCGTCTTCTCTGCAGGGCTTCAGGTCAGCAGTCCTTCTTCGTCTTTAGGTTGCAGGAATCTATCTTGCTTGGTTCTGGGGGCCCCTAAATACTCAATTTAGGGGTGTGTTTAGGTCTGGGGGATTAGTAGCCAATGGCTACTAGCCCTGAGGGTGGCTGCACCCTCTTTGTGTCTCCTCCCTGAGGGGAGGGGGGCACATCCCTAATCCTATTGGGGGAATCCTCCATCTGCAAGATGGAGGATTTCTAAAAGTCAGAGTCACCTCAGCTCAGGACACCTTAGGGGTTGTCCTGACTGGCCAGTGACTCCTCCTTGTTTTTCTCATTATCTCCTCTGTCCTTGCCGCCAAAAGTGGAGCCGTGGCCGGAGGGGGCGGGCATCTCCACTAGCTGGAATGCCCTGTGGCGCTGTAACAAAGGGGGTGAGCCTTTGAGGCTCACCGCCAGGTGTTATAGCTCCTGCAGGGGGAGGTGAGAAGCACCTCCACCCAGTACAGGCTTTGTTACTAGCCACAGAGTGACAAAGGCACTCTCCCCATGTGGCCAGCAACATGTCTGGTGTGTGGCAGGGTGGTTAAACTAGTCAGCCCACACTGGAAGTCGGGTATGTTTTCAGGGGGCATCTCTAAGATGCCCTCTGGGGTGTATTTCACAATAAAGTGTACACTGGCATCAGTGTGCATTTATTGTGCTGAGAAGTTTGATACCAAACTTCCCAGTTTTCAGTGTAGCCATTATGGAGCTGTGGAGTTCCTGTTTGACAGGCTCTCAGACCATATACTCTTATGGCTACTCCCGCACTTACAATGTCAAAGGTTTTGCTTAGACACTGTAGGGGCATAGTGCTCATGCACCTATGCCCTCACCTGTTGTACAGTGCACCCTGCCTTAGGGCTGTAAGGCCTGCTAGAGGGGTGACTTATCTATGCCATAGGCAGTGTGAGGTCGGCATGGCACCCAGAATGTCGACTTAGTCATTTTCTCCCCACCAAAACACACAAGCTGGCAAGCAGTGTGCATGTGCTGAGTGAGGGGTCCCCATGGTGGCATAAGACATGCTGCAGCCCTTAGAGACCTTCCCTGGCATCAGGGCCCTTGGTACCAGGGATCCAGTTACAAGGGACTTACCTGGATGCCAGGGTGTGCCAATTGTGGAAACAAAGGTACAGTTTTAGGGAAAGAACACTGGTGCTGGGGCCTGGTTAGCAGGCCTCAGCACACTTTCAAATCATAACTTGGCATCAGCAAAGGCAAAAAGTCAGGGGGTAACCATGCCACGGAGGTATTTCCTTACACTGGGCGCAGTAGATCACTTAGGCCATTCCACAATGGACGCCGCACACTTGAACTATTCCTAGGTTGACACTGTGAATGCTTGCTGTGACAAGGCTGATGCTGGGTTGCATTGTGTTTATGGTACGAGGAGGTAGCTTTAAACACGGGCTCCGCCGATGGCTCTGATTCAGCTTCATGCCTTATTGATGGTTGTAACGGGTGCTGTGGAAGATCAATCATTGATATATTAAGAAGGTAAGATATTTAAAACGGGGGTCTGCAGTTAGGATCAGCTTCTTTGATAACATGCAACGACATATAGGCTCATTGGTATCTTCTTGTTGACTGTATGGTGCATTGTTCTCCGTGTGGCTTTTGGTAATGCAACTAATGGACACTGTGGTAGAAATGGGCAGGGGTTGTTGTTAACAATAATGAGTATGATTTTTTTCCCCTAAGTCCGGTTGTTGCGATAAAGCGTTTTTGTCAAAATAGAAAACATTTGCAGAGTTGAAATGAATATGTTTAGTTGTTAATGGCAAAATGGCTGGCCTAATATGGCACTTTTTATTTCATATCAGGTGATATTTACCAGTTGCTGGTCTGTTTTGTGGCTGTGGCGAACACCGCTTGATTTCGGTAACATTTGTGATTAATGATGGTGATGTTGTTGGTCTTATATGATATTCTTTACTCTATATTAGGGATTACTTTCTGTGTAGTTAACATGCTGCCTGCAATCACTGTTCTGAACATGAAGGATTGGAATCGATTAGAAACAAAAAGGAAAAGGTATGAGAATTTCTCAATTTGGTCTAATAACAGGAACTATGAATATTGCTCAAATGAAACAGCTTGTTTAGTGGTTCACAATAATTGCAAGTTGGACAAAATTGGATACAAATTTTTAGGTGTGGTGATAATTGCTTATCAATAACAAAAATCAGTATGCTTTATAGTCATATTCAGACTTTAGGGAGCAGAAATTTGTCCCTAAACCTTAGCCTTCCCTGGTCCTGTTCCATAAAAATAATAATAAAAATAATAGTACAGATGTTTTGCTCTTCCCTTTTTGTGTATTTAGCAATATATTTATATGAAATAGCTTTCTGGTGAATATCCATAAATAAAAAAGCACAGGCCGATTATATAAGGGATAATATTGCAATAAACATAAATATGGTTAAAACCATTTAAATCAATACCTTCATTTGTGGCAACAGTTCGTTGGGAGTATTGTAGAGTCTTTTAAAGAACCTTTTAGATATGTATTTTTATAAGCTTCATAGGTCATTTGTTTCTTTACTATATTGTTATGTTTATAGTTTTTATTGTAATAGTGTGTATACATGTTCTTATGGTAGCAGTATGTGGAATCTTTATTAAAGTATGTCTTTTGCATTTGATTTTCAATATTGATTGTATGTATTGTGGGTATCCCTTGCCTGTATGTCAAGTTACCAGTTAAATGTTCTAAGTCAGTATTAATTGTTCTGTTTTCGTGTTTAAATGTATGACGTTTAAGTGGGTTCATAATATAAAGGTACTGCATTCACCGTATTACAGCCCTGAGGAAATCCTGTTTTGAGGACGAAGCGTTGGCTGCTGCTGTTATGTACGTGCTCTAATTTTAAAAGAAAAGAAGAATAAAGAAAGGATAAAAATGAAACAACATTGATTAATTGGACTTTTTTTAAATGTATTGAAAGTGGTGCTCCATCGAAGTTTATATTCTTTATAGTTCCTTTTTCAAGGATTGCACTTTGGCGACAGGTGCTGTGATGTGTGCACGCATCAGCAAGATTTGGACTTGTAACCTTTTCTGAATTCAAAACAGGTGATAGGGGTCAGGTGCATGCAGTGTTTAACCCGCTCTCATTTGTATTATTAGTGAAGGTATAAATGCATCTTGCCAGGTCTGGCTCAGTTGATAGCCAAAGTATCCAATTACAGTGATGAATGCAGCAAATCTAAAAGACTCCTTTAAATGCATGCATGCAATTTCTTCAGGAGTTCCGAGTTAGTGTCTTCAATTAGAGCTTTGTTTTACCGAACATGATGTGTATTTATGTTATTAGTCATTTATTTTGTAGCTTTTCTTCCTTATTGCATCTTTAATCGAACGTAATTGTGCAAGTTCTGCTCCGGGGAAACTGGTGAAAAGTGTTCCATTCATTTTATAGGCTCCGCCTGCTTCAGGAGCCAGTTGACAGACATCCAGAGGTTAAATTGTTAAAAAACACAGTAAGATCCAGAGGTCAACACACTGGCCATGGGGCCCCTGGGGCTCATACCACCCACTAACCCTGCTAGGTTTGCCAAATGCCACTTCCAGCGCTTCCTGCAACCCTGCACAGTGACAAAAGTGTGATATTTTGGATTATTCCGTGCCACCTCGATGGGCTAGATGCAGCAGTTCATTTGCTGTTTTTTGGGTTATGGAACTGTGAAACACTTTCCTGCTCTTAAAAAGCACACCAACAGTACCACCATTTAGTGACCTGTCACAATTAAGTGTCGGTGTTCATAAATAACTGCTGTTGGTAAAAAGATGTGTCGATGCCAAACACCAGCACCAAGTATGCACTGGAGCTACAGTACCTCCTGAACTCCTTATCTCCTCACCGCTCCTTGTGTCTGTGTTTGTACCCTTTTTCACTCTGTCATACACGTCTGGGTGCCAGAATATATATTTTTTTAATCATTAACTAAGAGATTAAGAAAGCACCCGGTTGAATGTCAGACCAAATATACTTAAATTACAGCAAAATGCCGCCCGTTGCTGTAACAAGCACGGACAACCTCCCAAAATAACGGACATAAAAAATAAACTATAAAGAAGGTAACAAAATAAGATATCAGGTGACTCTAGACCATCACGAAACGCAGAAAATCTGCTGCTCGTACTTCCATCCTTCAAAAGGGAAAGACTCATGGTTCAATCTTTCTCAGGTAACACTAGAATTTGGAATTTACTACCCCCAAACCTTCACACCACAGCTTCATTTCGGATCTTCAAAACTGACCTTAAAACTCCACTCTTCCAAAGACATTTTTCTCAATAGCTCTCCTCACCAATTCTCCCCACCAGACATAAACCGTCGTATTTTATAGCATGACCATGAATGTTACAGGATGCCCTTGAGGGCTAGAATGACCATTGGCTTCAACTCTGTGAATTTCCAATATGCATTTATGTAAATCTAATTTAACTTTTCCAATATGTAATTTATGATTATGCAGTTTATAAATACAGAACTCACCATGAGTAACCGTAAAAGCTATATGTATTGTCACCTACCATATTACTCTAAATTTCTCGTGTAACATTCTTTTTAAAATGTCTTCTATTGTAAAGCGCTCTGACACCTCTGGGTAACGGATAAATAACGGACGGTCCCTGTAAATAGGAGACAGCTGATCACCCTGAGAGCACGCGGCCTTCTACATAAAACTTACCCTGGATTAGAATGTCCGTAAAAAAGCTTCGCAGACTTGCTTGGCTTGGAGAGAGAACAATGCGATGGGCTGTCCGCGAGACGGCGTGGGAGCCTTTCTCCATTCGAAGGAAGTTTGTATTGCTGCTGCCATAACGTACCCTCTGCGGTGCATGAGGTGAGGAAAGCCGGCCCTGGAGCTAAATCCGGACGACACCCCCTGTGCGCTGTGAAGGAAGCTCGCACTGTGGATACTTGTCGGATATCTCTGTACGTGGGGAGCTTTGTGTGCACTGATGGTACCAGTGTTTTGTAAGGTATGCTGTGGGCATGAAGGAAGCGTCCCGTCATTTTACCCTCCATCCTGTACATATTGGGCCATATTTATACTTTTTGACGCACAACTGCGCCAACGCAGTTGTGCGTCAAAAATGTTAACGCCGGCTAACACCATTCCAAAGCGCCATGCGGGCGCCTTATTTATGCAATGACGTTAGCCGGCGGAGCTGACTGGTGTGCGTCAAAAAAAATGACCCACACCAGGCAGCGCCGGCGTAGAGGAAAATGGAGCTTGGGCGTCAAAAAAAGGGGAAAGTCGGTCTGAGGCAAAAAATCTGCCTCAACCCGATTAGCGCCATTTTTTTTTACTCCCACCCTCCATTGACATGACTCCTGTCTTAGCAAAGACAGGAGTCATGCCCCCTTGCCCAATGGCCATGCCCAGGGGACTTCTGTCCCCTGGGCATGGTCCTTGGGCATAGTGGCATGTAGGGGGGCACAAATCAGGCCCCCCTATGCCACAATAATTTTTTTTTAAAAATACCTGAATTTACCTTAAATTCCCTGGGATGGGTCCCTCCATCCTTGGGCGTCCTCCTGGGGTGGGCAAGGGCGGCAGGGGGTGTCCCTGGGGGCATGGGAGGGCACCTCTGGGCTCCTTCCGAGCCCACAGGTCCCTTAACGCCTGCCCTGACCAGGCGTTAAGAAATGACGCAAAAGCGGCTGGACATCATTTTTTTTGACCCGCCCACTCCCGTGCCCCATTTTTGCACGGGAGTTTAAATAAGGCGCACATGCCTTGGAGTCATTTTTTAGACAGGAACGCCTACCTTGCATATCATTAACGCAAGGTAGGTGTCCACGCTAAAAAATGACGCAAACTCCAAGATCTTTAGCGCTAGACGGGTCTAACGCCAAAGTATAAATATGGAGTTAGCTTTGCGTCGGATTTGCGTAAAAAAAAATGACGCAATTCCGGCGCAAACAGAGTATAAATATGCCCCATTGTGTGTTGAGGAGAGGAGTCTTGCACTGCAGCTTCCTGTGAAGCGTCGCTTTGTGCGAGGGAAGCTTGCTATGACGCTGCCCTGCTTTGAACGTGTTCTGTGTGCACAGCTGCGCCGCTGCTTTGCATTCTGTGTCGTGTCTGCGAAGGACGCTTGCCCTTGGTGTTGCCTAGTCAGGACGCCACTCTGGCCTGTTACAGACATGTGTACAATGCTGCTGGAGTGACGTCCAGGTTTATTTTTGTGTGCAAATAACGCTTGCGATAATGTTGTCCCATTTTCTAGGTATTGTGTGTGCGAGGGGAAACTTGTGGTGCAGATTCACTAATGTAAAATCTGTGTAAGGGAAGCTTGTCCTGCTGCTGTCGCACTGATCTGTACCGGTAGTGATACTTGCACTGAAGTGCCAACTGATGCATATTTTGTGTGCAAAGGAAATGTGCACGGAATATGATGCTCGTTCTCGGCTTAGAAGGATCTTGCCAGAAACCAGGATATGTCCCTCAATCTAGCGGAGGCCCACAGAGAACACATTTTATTGCATTTACCACAATTTCTCGGTCTATTCGATAACTATCTCTGCTTTTAATGCCATGAGCATTTAAAATAAAAAAGAAAACTAGGTAAAGAAAATAATCTGCTGCCGACGCCTAAGCATTTACTGCTGAGAAACAGAAGCTGCCCAAGGGCCAGAAACAATTTCATTAAACTAATGGTGTTGGTGGACTTTGCGATAACGGGTTTGTCGAGAATTATTTCCTTTGTTGTAATGGTCTTAGTGACCCAAAACAGAAATTTTTGACAAATAAAGAAAATACGATTTCCCAAAGCTAACCCATCTGAAATATAAATATATATATATATATATATTTGTTCCCTAAAAAAATAAAAAAAAAGTTGAAATGGAGTTAATGTCGACTAATATGTTAACAGTGACTGAGTACTAAAAAAAAGAAAAAACTAAAGTGGTAAATGCACATATTATAGTGTCATCTTCACCTTCCATCTCACCGTCAGCACACTACGTTAACCGCAACCCTCACCTTTATTATTTGAGTGAGCTTAAAATCACGTGTTCGAGAAACCAATGGAGAAGATTTATAAGTTTGTAAAAGAATATATGATCGTGTAAATTCTTGACATGACACTGGTAAATGGTGGCTTGTGGATTCAAGGTCCTGAATGTGGGTGTACAATGGTTGTTTGGGTGTACGATGGTAGGTGTGTTTTTGTATGATGGTGGAGTACAACATAGGGACGTATGATTAGATGTACAAACATGGTTGTCCAGCAGGGTGTATGTGAGTATATACTAGTGGTTTTAAAGTCATGTAAGGGTGGGTGGTAAACGTATTAAGGTAGATGTGTTGGCACATAAAAGCAGGTTTAGAAGCACATGATGTTGGTTGTCTAGATGTACAATAGCCTCGTGTCAGTGCATGATGTATGTAAAGATATTTATACTGTATTAATTGTTATTTTGAAAAGTGTGTGACACTGAAGAGTCACGTTAGGGCGGAAGTTAAGGCTGACATTAAAGCGGGGTTGTGTCACGGAGGAAAGAGAGTGAACATAATTTGTGAATTTTATGACAAGACCGGAGGCTCCTATTATGCTTTCTTTTCTTGCTTATTTTCAATAGAAGCTGCAGTCAAGACAAAAACTACACATCCAAACGGGCAAAACGCTAGTAGCCAATGGGAAAGAACATGTAGTTTATTATAACGCACCAATCACTAACAGGCTGCCCCTATAATACTTATCTAGACTGAGAACAGCCCTCATTTCTTGCTGCTCGCAGTCAAGATAAGTATTTTATATTTCATACTCTTGCAAAATGTAATGTTTATTGTTGTAGTGCTTTATATAACTTTTATGGTTACACACCGTATGCCTATCGTGCATCATTTCTTATTTAGACAGCTTGTAGCTGCACGCTCTCTCCGCTCCTCTTTGCGTGCCCTTACCATTCAAATTCTCAGTTTCTCCCCTCAACGCGCGGCCGCCGTTTTAAAATGACAGTCAAGGGGAAAAACGGCAAGTGCTCTCCTTCGCCCTCACACGCTTATTCTTCCTCCTTTACCTCCACAATTACTCGTCGGAGCTTCCGACAGGCATTTCTCTTTGCCACAACACTTTGTTTTCCGGCCACTCCCCCTTTTCTCCGCCCATAGGCAGAGACTAGATATTTTTTCACCGACATCAGTGAGAAGGTTAACCCCTTCCTCACCAGTATTTCTTTCAACCTCACAACCTGTATTTTTTCATCACAATGGACAGCTTTCCTATTTCTCATGCTGTCAATGAGGAGGCAATTAAGGAGAACTTAAATGATTTTATTCAACTGTCAGTAGAGCAAGCAGTCTCTGCTTCATCAGAAAAACTGTCCAGAAATCTAGAAAGTTCTGTTGTCAAATTGGTTTCCAAGACGATTTTGGCCCAGTCTGTGGGGTATAGCAGAAAGCATCCTTGTTCTTCAAAAAATTCCAAAACAACGCTATTGATTGGTGAGGGTTCCTCACACAGGACAGAGGACGTGGTTCCTCAAAGGCCTCCATTAAGGGAGGGGATAACCTCAAGTAAATCTTCTAAAAAATGTGTGTCCAAATCTAAACATATTTCTTCTCCTATCATTATTTTTTAAAAAAATGGAAACTGATGATGAATTGCATGATCATGACCCTGATTCAGATAATTCCGACATTGATATTGGAGATTCTTTCTCCCCTCCTTCTCCCAAGAAAGCCAAATTAGAGGCTCAATAACTATCCAAGTCATGCAAAGTCACAGATGCAGAAGGGGTACCTCTGTTCGACCCAAATGATATTCAGCATCCGCATTCCACTGAATGGTTTCCCGCGGACCATGTGGCTGAATATGTAACTTCCAGATTACGCACTCCTCTAGTCAGGTAAGTCAGAGCGAAATTAAAGTCAGAATGTCCTCGTCCTTTCCTACTTTAAAAAATATCAGTAACTCCTTCTATAGACACTTCCCTCATCACTTTTTTCACAAAGTTTGGCAAGGACCCTCGCAAAGGAGTGGGTAAGGCTTGGTCCATATGCCAAGACAAATTGTTGGATATTGTAGGGCCTTTGACCTGCATTTTTGGCATGGCAGAAACAGCTTGTTTGGAAAATGCCATTGTTGACCCTGTTGATGTATCGTTATGGGTGCAGCGAGCTGTATGTTTACTAGGTAATGCTAACTTTGCAATTACCCACAAGCGCAGGAAGGGACTCCTGCTCAGGCTCGATCCTAAACTAGTGAGTCTGGCAGTTTCAGATCGAGGTGTCAAAGTGGAAGGTCTTCTTTTTGGCGACTCTTTTATAAAAGAGCTTAGCAAATATGTTGCTACGTTTGCATCTCTGCACAAAGCGCAACAATTGCTTAAGAAGATGTTCTTCAGTCGGGTTTTTGCCAGAGCAGGCAGAGGCAGGAACCGCTTTGCCGGCCGTACATATAACAACCAAGGTTCCCGTGGCGCCTCTAACAATTCCTACCAGGAGTACAGACTTCAATTTTACCCACAGCGAAATTGTGGTTTCAGAAACAAAGGCAACAGAGGACCCAGGTTCTCTTCCCAACCCGGTAAGTCAACCTTCTGGCCTTTCTGTTGTAGGTCATCTTTTACTGTTCCTTCCAAAATGGCAGTCTCTAACAGCAGATCCATGGGTTTTAAACACCGTTCCGGAATACACTATTGAGCTCTACTCTGAGCCTTTTCAATCAATCTTTCCTCATCCTTTCCAGTTTTCTTTGGAGATGGCAAACTTAATTTCCTTGGAAATTCAGTAGCTTCTTCAAAAACAAGCAATTGTCCCTTGCCCTCTCGACCCTTCGGGCTTCGTCAGATCAGTCTTTATAGTTCAAAAGAAAAACAAAAAAATGCATCCTGTTATCAATCTAAAACAGTTCAACCATTTTGTCGTCTACCATCATTTCAAAATGGAAACCATACTGCATCTCAGGGATTCGTTACTTCAGGCCGACTGGATGGTTTGGTTAGACCTTCAGGATGCGTATCTCACCGTCCCCATGCATCCGGATTCAAGGACGTTTTTACAATTCCAATGGCTCAATCAAACATATCACTTTGCTTCCCTACCTTTTGGTCTTTCTTCTGCTCCATGATGTTTCACAAAACTCAAGAAACCAGTTGTAGCTTTTCTCTGAGCTCAGGGAGTCGGATTGATCATTTATTTGGACAATATCCTTATCATGAACCAAAATCGTACGTCTCTTCTTTCTCATGTTCAACTAGGTTGCACTCTTTTCACAGATCTTGGCTTCCTTATCAACAATGAAAAATCTTCCCTAGTTCCTATAAAAAAATAGAGTTTTTAGGTTTCCTGGTGGATTCTGTTTCGGCCACACTTCTTTCATCAGCGAAAATAAAATTCATCAAATCGGAAATTCTTCAAACTTTACTCAGTTCTCTTCTTTCCATCAGATCCCTAGCAAGAACAGTAGGCCTTTTGTCGTCATCCATTCAGGCCATTTTCCCAGGCCCATTACATTATCGGGCCCTTCAAAGGTTGAAGATTCGTCATCTCCAAAAAGGTCTCCCTCTCAGACACTATCGCTCTAGAATAAGAATCTCAAACAAAATTGCAATGGTGGATTGACCATTTAGACGCCTGGAACGGCAGGACTATCTTTGCATCAGCCCCAGATCTTATATTAGAATCAGATGCAAGTCTGTTAGGTTGGGGGGCTCGGTGTGGTCCAATCTCGACTGGAGGTACATGGTCTCTAGAGGAGTCAAAGTTGCACTTCAATTGTTTAGAGATGCTTGCCGGTT
Organism: Pleurodeles waltl; assembly: GCF_031143425.1. Classification (NCBI taxonomy): domain Eukaryota; kingdom Metazoa; phylum Chordata; class Amphibia; order Caudata; family Salamandridae; genus Pleurodeles; species Pleurodeles waltl. The sequence goes on along the minus strand of NC_090443.1, from coordinate 82,916,353 downwards.
CCTTTGCGATCAAAAGCATAGCAAGAGATTGAGTTTGTTCTTCTCAGAATGGACAACATTTCAGCGGTCCGTTACATCAACCATCTGGGAGACAAAAATCCAAACCGAAAGGGTTTTGAGATTTGTGTTTCAGTCCATGCAGAGTACTTACCGGGCAATCTCAATTCAGTAGCTGATTGGCATTCTCGTCATTTTCGGGACCCAAGCGATTGGAAGCTCCATCCCGAAGTTTTCAACACTATTCATCAGAAATGGGATCCTTTTCACATAGATTTCTTCACTTCCCGGCTCAACGCACAGCTTCCACAGTTCTTCAGTTGGCACCCGATCCCTTAGCTCTAGCCTTCGATGTTTTTTCTCAGGACTGGTCAACCTCCCTCAATTATGCCTTCCCTCCTTTCATTCATGGCCAGCATCCTTAAGAGCATGGGAAAGGTCAAGACAATTTGTAGCTCATCACCCCAAAAGCAATTACACACAATTCTTACATAGTAAACTAGGAAAGCTTCAGAATCATCATGCTGTGACCAAAAGTATAATTTGTTTAGCAAATCAGAACACAAAATAATAAATATCATTACCTTGACATATAAGCACCGTCCCATTCCTAAAAACGTATTTCTTAACCCTTTATGCAAATATCATCCGAAAATTGTTCAACAAATCTGAAACATTTAGGCAAAAAGATTTTTACGCAGTGAATGGACCCAGTGAAGAAACCAAATGAGATAGATCCTTGTTGAAATCTTAGGACAGCAACATAGCAAGTTCAACACTAGCAAGACAACTAGTGTGGTGGAAATAAACCATTATGTCATCATCTCACTGTTTTCTGGAAACCTGCGGGGAAGGGATTTGTGCAAGGGCAGGGAGCATCACAAATGAGTGACAGCGATGGCACCCATCTTGTTCAAAATGGAGATTTATACAGATAAGTGGCCTAACTGAGACACATTAATAATTTCTGTACTTCATATGACATCTGGTTCAATTGAAACTGTATTAATCCAGTCTTTTAATGCAGGATTATGTGTACAATTGTGTTTCACACATTATTATTAATGTGCAAACATATAAATTTAAGAATGCCACAATAATCCCGTCCGGATTAATTTATAATCACTAAATCAATTTTTAAAACTTTCTTACTCAGGAATTCAGTGTGTTTGCACCATTTTCTGCTTCTTTATGCAACTCTCCTCCACCATCTTTAATTGGCTATAGACACAATCCTTAAAAGTCTCAATCTTGTGTTTTACAGACGACTTCCTCTTAAATGATTTCTTCTTTTTCTTGTACTCACAATTGTTACCCAGAACATTTTAATAAAAAAAAAGAACAATGCACAATTAATTATAATTATCACAGGGGTTAGTATAATGCATAATGTCCCCCGCCAAATTATCAATTCATGCACCAAACTTGCTAAAACCCTTTCCTATCTCATTAACCCAGAAACCTATCATTTTCCATAAACCTTGTTTTTCCAAAGATTGAAGTTCATGAGTGAAGTCAGGCAACTTTGGATTGTACGAATTAATGATAAAACTTCTATCTGGTATGAAAGTGCAGCACCTTTTAACTTTTATTACCTTGAAAATATCAGCTACCTTTGCAAGAAGGATTTCTAATTCTAAGCGGTTCTGTATCACCATAACTCTAATAGCAATTAGTTCTGAATTAATTTGAGGTATCACTCCAGCTGTATATAAACAAGCCTATCATCCAATGCATATAAATGTACATTATTCAATACAATACCTATAGGAGGAATAATAGCACCTAGTATATCGAGGACTACCTGCCCAAGTTATTGCTGCAATCTCCTCAAACCAACTGCTTCCTCCATTTCATTCATAAGCTAAACACTATGAACATCAAAGCAAAATAAAATTATCCTATCCCAGAGGTCTTCAAACTGGGGGGCCTCAAATGATCCCGGGAGAGGCGCTAGAACCTGGCCAAAAGCAGCATTATACAGATAACAGGCATTTGCTTTAAGCAGAAGCATGTTATTGCTTTTTGTAAAAGGTAACAGTACTTAACTACAATGTTTAAGTAGGTCTAGACATATTTAAACATTGCCATCTTTATAAAATAATTGTGAAAAATTCTGTGGGGGGGCCCAATGATTTTTATTTTTCAACTGGGGTGGTGCGGCATTAAAAAGTTTGGAGACCACTGTCCTACCCAATTACACTGCAAAATTAAAATAGGCATATTAGCACACAGATAATAAATTCCTCTCAGAATCTACTCTCTACAACCAAACAATTACCACTTAAAACATAACTCCTTTCAGGATTCATCACTCCCACATACTAAGCCTCGCCACCTTTAAGAGGTTCATGACACACCATCTGCATTTCACCTCTTCTGTCATGCTCAATTCTTAAACTAGGATGTAGGTTTGACAATTTAATTTCTTCCTCTCTCTTAATTTGTTCTCTAAATAGACTTTTCATCTATCCAATGTCTCACAATTTTTACTCTCCTTTCATTGTGTTCCCTAGTAAATGCATGTTCTTCTTCACTCAAACGACACAACTACCCCTCTTAATTTTTTTAGTTCCATGCTTAATTTGTTCAATGTTTTCAGAAATGTACCATACTCATCCCCATTATAAGATTATTCATTCTCTGATCTAGACAAATCCTCAAATGACACGTTGAAATCAGACAAGAAGACAAAAGTTCCTCACTATTAAATATATTAACAAACACTATTCATGGCAAACCATAAGATATTGGAAGCTGTGAAAACATAACACCCTCTGTAATAAAGATGAAGTCCAAATGCTTGAAAGTAGGTTCTTTATTGGAAGTACCTTATCCACAACACACCAAGACAGCTTCTCTCCAACAGCTCTTCTCCACTCTCAGAATTCTCTCCCCAACACTCTAATGTGACATAATGTGTGACATTAGAACTCTTGCATAGAATTACACTCAGTGCTCAACCTACCACACCCTCCCCTGCAGAAGAAGGAATGAACGTGCAGTTAACGCAGTTTCTGAACTTCATAATATCTAAATACTCATGTAACATTGTAGTAGTATGAATTTCATCTTGAAATTCATGAACTAAACATTCCCTATCTTTTAATGTATTAGGTTTCACTTGATTGTGTATTGTGGTTAGTTTGACTCTTGTGAAGATTATTCTGATTGGAGGCAGGAAGCACAACACCAGGCTAACTAAAACTATTAGTATTGTTAATGAAACAATGTAAACAGCATTTGTTGTACTCCATATTCTACAAAGACAAATACATTGTCTGCAAAGCTTTCATTTTAAAAGTTAACAACCATTTTCTTTAAAACAATGATAGCTTTCTTCTTTTCTTATTTCTTTCAAAACAAGCAAAACAAACATTTCCCAAAAATATTTTTCCAAGTCTTAGTTCATGCACTCAACAAATGTTAGGTACACTGGAACCTCTGGTTAATTTGGAATGCAGTACAAATTATTTGTACAAAATCTAATTTTTAAAGTGCGAGCCATGATCTGTCTTAATAGAAAATGGTAAACCAAACCATGGTATCAAGTCTTTCAACAGAAGTTTAGCAACTGTAAAGCTATCTGATCCCCACGTGGGATAGGCCTCCACCCATTCATAAAAAAAGCAGACAATGACCAAGTTATATTTTAAGCAACTGCAAACTGGCAACTCAACAAAGTCTGTTTGGAATCTTGTAAACAGTCCTTCTGATTTGTCAGTGTGATCCATTACAGACAATGTTCTCTTTCCCTGAATATTCCTCTGATTCACCAAACACCTGGAACACAAAGACTTAGCAACATTTCTGTAATTTATGTTTTTCCAATACTTCTTAAAGGTGTGAAACATAGGAGATCACCCTGAATGAGACTGACCATGGCAATAGGATATAACATGGTGTCTGGAAGAATTCAATTATTTTCAGAAATAACGTATAAATCCTGATGATTTTTCTTGTAACAGTTTTTCCCATCTCCTCTTCTCATCTTCTATAACATCCGCCTGAAGGTCTCTCAACTCTCACAAAGAATTCTGAACAGAACTTAAGAAACAATTCACATTTCCTGCATTTGGTATATTATTTATACTTGGTTAATCATTTTCAGCTTCTTGAACCACTGTTTAATATATCTGGCTACCTGATCAACATTGGTATTTCCAAAAGTAACCAACTATGTTCCAACCTTATGGGCAGCACACTTGACTACAATAATCTCATTTGGTTGCTATATTGCTTTCAAGAGATCAAGTATGCAGACTGTTCTTAATGGGAGCTCCAGTAGAGGTCATAAAATCTCCCTGTGACCACAGTTAACCTAAATCATGCACCACACCGAACCCTACTGTTTGTCTGTTTAGATTGTCACATTTAAATGTTCTGACAAACAACACACTCTTGTCAATGTAACCAGGGCTGCCACATGTGTTGAAGTTACATTCAGCAGGTATGATGCTTCACAAAGTTCAGAACTAGAACATACTGCATAGGCAGTCTTCAATGCGCCATATTGGTTTCTCAAACAAGAACAATCAATAAATAAAGTCAGATCAGGGCATTGCCATTAATTGTGTTTGACCACTGACTTTGTGTTTTACCACTGCGCATATTAGTTGTTCAATGTTCACCAGCAGCACATTACATATTGTATTCAGTTTAGCTGCCTATTGGCTTTAATGTGGCATTAGACATTACATTTTGTATTTAGATTAGCTGCCTATTAGCTTTAACGTGGCATTAGACATTACATTTTTTATTTAGGTTAGCTGCCTATTGGGTTTAACGTGGCATTAGACATAACATTCTGTATTCAGTTTAGCTGCCTATGAGCTTTATCGTGGCGTTAGACATTGCAGTTGAGACATTGCAGATGAACTGTGTTTTTCCACATGGTAAGCTAAGCTTGTGTTTTTCTCTCACCGTACACGATAGCATGATAAGGAAGCCCATATTTTGTTTTTTTCTTTAGTGCAGAAAACAGTCTGACCTTGAGGGGCGTGTCTCGAAACGGTGGCCAACTTTCGACACATTCCTGTCAAGGTTTACCTAAACAAGCCAGCATTTTTGAATAATTATAAAAGGTGTCCCTGGGCAGCAGTGAAGGCAATTTTCCGAGACTTCAGTCAGGAAAGGACGTCAGTCGCCTGACCTCCCGTATGGGTGGAAAATCTTTTTCTTGCAGTTGAATAGGAGTCATCAACTTGCAGGCATGAGAAAGATGAAGAGCAGTGATAGGCCCTAGGGTGATGAATTTTGACTTTTATTCTTTGCTTTGAAGTTATGCTATAATATAATCACATATATTTACTGTGTACATTGCAATTGAGAATCACTTTGATATATTATCCTTTTATTGCTGTGACTACTTTAATCGTGTGCCTCCAACCTACTAATCTCTTCTCTCAGGAACCTCGTGGTGAAGTAATAATAAATGTCTTCTTTAAACTAAGAAGTGCATTCCAGAGATTGGTTTCGGCTCGGTCATTAGTGAAAGCAAAACAATCAGCCATTTCCAAAAGAGTTACTTTAATATCTGGTCTTGGCTCTGTACATAATTCATTATTTGTAATACAATCATGCTCACTTGCATTTTCTTCATTTTCATCAGTGCCCAAGTCTTCACAACTTTTGTCAGGAAAAAGAAGCAGCATTGCCAGATTGAGGATATTACATCTCTTAACTGAAATATTCTCTGCTGCAAGAATGACAGGCTTATATCTGGTTAGACGACCAGTTTGTCATGTGCTGAGTCCTTGTTTCTTGTGTGTGTCAACAGGACCTCAAATGAGTGTGGAACATATACAATTAAAGTATGGCCCATCACTATTCCTTACTTTGGTTCAATAGCAACGCAAACAGCTGCAACCGATTTCAGACAACCAGGAAGACTAACAGCTACTGGATCCAGTACAACTGGGAGATAGGCTACTGGTCTCATCAATCCAACAGGTCCCTGCTTAAGAATTAATGATGCAACATCTACGATTCTCATGAAAGTACAAAAAAAGGCTAAATGATAATTAGCCATTCCAAGCACGGATGCGTCGCATAAACTCTCTGGAAACATTTGGAATGCCTCTGAACATTATTTATCAAATAGTACTGGAACTTTAATGTCACTGGGAGTCCACTTTTTTACAGGTTTTGCAGTCAAGGAAAAATTTGAAATCCACTGACGACAGTAGCCAACAATCCCCAGAAACATTCTAAAATCAATCTGAGTGGTAGCATTCATTTTCTGAATTTCAGAAATGTGTTCCTCACACCTTTTTCAATATAGTGTCCAAAAAATTGCACTTCCTTTTTACAGTACTGCACTTCACTTGGGAAACTATTACCACTAACAGCTAAATGATTCAGTCAAACAATTGTATCGGTTACAGTCCTCTTTTGTCTTTGATGAGACCAATAAATAATTGATATCATATAATAAAACTGAGTTACAGGGCAACCTCAAATTTTCTAGATCTTTTTTTAGAATTTGGCTAAAGACTAAAGGACTGGCAGTACACCCTTGTGGAATTCTACACCACATGAAAACTTTATTTTGATATTGAAAGCAAAAAGAATGTGAGTACTTGTGAAGAAAAATTGAGAAGAATGCTTGGCATAAGCCAATGGCGGTACACCATTCTGCCTCTAAATACATTTGGAACAAAATCAATGCTGTATTCAGTACCACCAGACAACATGGGATGACACTTATTACTGCTTCTCAGATCCTGCACAATATGCCATTTTCTACTAGGTTTCTTTATCCCATCACAGGAGGATTGCAAGGGCTACCAAGCACCTCCCAAAGGGTTTTCTGCTCAATCATTTTTTCAATGACTTGTTTCATTCCTTCCTGTGCTTCTCTTGAAAGTTTATAATGGTTAATTTAGGGGGAAATTATAACAAGTTTTATTGACATTTTAACTGGTTCTGCACTTTTTAGCAATCCTATCTTTTCACTGGGAAAATCCACGCCCCTTTTGTGACAGCATTTCATAAATCCAGATGCATGTCATTTTTTTTGTCCTCATAATATGTCCAGCTAGGCTAAAAGAACAGTAGGTTTGAAACGTAGAAAGAAATACCTCAACCAATACCTCAACCAAGGGAGGCATATCCTCTATGTCCCTCCATTTGTCCATAAGCCGCACAGGCAAAGACAACCTCCGCCAGTGGCGTCTCCGCCTGAGCAGCTTAATCACCCACTCCAAATCAGCTCGTGCCACAGGAAGGCTTATAGGGACTCATAATCATTGGACATACCCTAAGTGTCGAACTGCTCACGCGCAATTTAATTTAAATTTATAATTTTCCTCCCATAGTGACTGAAAATGTATTCCTCTTGCTTGGATCCCCTCTTTTTCAAAGTGATACACATTTTTCACTGATGCAACCCACTCACATATTGTTGGTATCTGGGGAAGGACCCACTTTAAGCACATCTCCAACTGTGCCAAGAGAATTAATACAAACAGCATATATCTTTGGTGTCTGTCTAATTTCTGAGAATGGCCTTCCCCGTTAATAATCCCAAATATTACTTGCAAAAGGCTTACCTTGATTTCTGTGTTAATCACATCCCTTAGCACCCTACCCACATCCATCCAAAACCGCCCATGCCTCAGACAGCTCCAGAACATATGAACATCGTCTGCCATTTCCTCATCGCATTGGTAACAGTATTTCTTCACCTTCCCTAGATCGGTTATCTTCTCAGGCAACCAATATGCACTGTGTACTGTAAAAAGATGTTTTTTCTTTAGGTTGGCAGGCCTCACTGTAACCCATAGTGTAGCCATAGATACTTGCCAAAGATTGACAATGTTCAACAATGCTAACTCCTTGTCCCATTTCTTTGCTGGCAAAAGGAAAGGTTCTTCTCCTGCCTCCATTAACATCCAGTACCATAGGGCAACGTCTTTACAATAAATGCGACTCTGGCATAACTTGTTCTCCTAGAAGTTGTCCACTTGTCCTACTTTCAGAAGCATACTTGCCCAGCTCACCAGCTGGTAATATTTGAATTTTGAGACAGTATCCTCTACTAGCTCCATGAACATAGCCCAGGATATCAGATCCTGCCCTTCTAAAATTTGGCCCCACTTCACCACCCCTCTTTCTCGTAGTGGAATAGATAGCTTGTCTTAAGGCATTCTGGGATACCTGGTGAGTCCAAAATAGGTGCCAAAGAGCTATAATATGACATCCCTAGAGCAGTGGTTCCCAACCTTTTGACTTCTGTGGACCCCCATTTTATCAATCCTGGAGCCCAGGGACCCCCACTGAATCATTATTGGAACCCGGGGACCCCCACTAAGTCATTATTGATAGCTGGGACCTAATATTATTACATTTTTTAAGCAGTCGCGGACCCCCTGAGGAGGCTTCGCGGACCCCCAGGGGTCCCCGGTCCCACAGGTTGAGAACCACTGCCCTAGAGCTCTCCGTGTCTGAAACCATACTTTGCAAACTGCTCTGAGAATCTTTAGTCTGACCTACTTGAAATAATTGGGGTGACCATACTTAAATAGAAAATGGTCCCCTGCTTCCGGAATATACTCACTCATGGCCTTAAAAAGATGGGTGTAACTTTGTCTATCGTTCAACAATCCTCTTATGTTTTTTAACTGGAATGCCATGTAGTATTTATAAACATCTGGAGCTACTATTTCCCCTTGTTCTTTTTTTCCTGCATAACTTCTTCCAGGTGATACGAACTCCCTTTGATGCCCAAACAAATGCGGTCAAACCTCCCTGAAACCTTTACAACCATGCTGCCTTAAATTCTAAGGGGATTGTGTTAAACAGAAAGGTAAACTTCAGAAGTATGATCATTTTCAGAACATTCGATCTACCAGTGAGAGACAGTGGAAGTGCAGCCCATATTTTTAACAGCTTCTTTGTTGACGTCCACACCTTATTAAAGTTAACCCAGGGAACTTCCTCCAAGTTAGCTGTAATCTACACTCCCAGGTATCTTATCTCCTGTTTAACCAGAAGGGTGTTGTAGGGGGTATTCAACTGCATACTCTCAGTCTCCTGTTGGTTGACCAGATAACCAGACACCCTACCGAACCGCTCCAGAGGATGCCAGATATTTGGAAGAGACCCTACCTAATCGCTAGTATATATCAATAGATTCTCCGCATACAGTGCCACTTTTTTCTCCCAGCCTCTCAACTGGAAGGGCGCTATATCTGGATTTGTTCTAATCATTATCGTCAAAGACTCTATGTATAAATCAAAGAGAAGGGGAGAAAGAGGACAACCCTGTCTGGTCCCTCCCCCAATTTAGACCTGCGACAACAAGTTGCAGTTAATCAGTATCCCTGCTTCCGGGTTCTTGTATAAAATCCCAAGTGCGCTAGTAAAGATGTCCCCAAACTTATATCCCTCCACGACCCTCTGCAGGAATGACCAACTAGCCCAATCGAAAGCTTTAACAGCGTCAATAGTAAGGATCACTAAGGGGGAGTCCTCCTGCAGTGCAAGATCTATTGCACACAGCAGCTCATGTGTTAGTTCAAAGAGTTATCTGCCCTTGATGAAGCCCTTCTGATCAACATGAACCAGTGTGCCAATTACCCCTCCAAGCCTTTTTGATAAAATATGAGTATAGATCTTATAGTCTGAATTAAGTAGTGAGATATATGATTCACATTGTGTTGGATCTTTTCTTTTGCTTCAAAATCAAACTAATAGTAGCCTCATTCCAAGTTTTCAGGATAAATATACCTTCAGAGAAAGCCTCATTGATTAGTTCTAACATAATAGGGGCCAACTCATCCTTGAGTAATTTATATAATTTATTAGGCAGGCCATCGAGCCAGGTGATGTCCCCTCTTTTAAGGTCTTTGTGGAATTCCTCCATTCTTATCTTTACTTCCAGGTCCTGTCTTAATGTTTCTTCTAAACCGGGGAGAGAAAGTTTACCCAAATACCCCCTAATCTTGTCCTCCGTGGCCTCAGATTCATTAGTATAAAATACCTGAAAGAAGGAAACAAAAGCCTCTTCTATCTCTGCTTCCTCTGTTACATAACACCCAGTATCTTCGTTTTTAAGTGATGTAATACTGTTTCTTGTTTGTTCTACTTTTGTTTTCCAAGCTAGGAGCGTAATACACCCCTTCTCATACTCTTAATGTGCCAGCCTGCTAGTTTCCTCATCTTTTTCTATTCTTTGCTTCTAGAAATTCCTCCAATTCTGCCCTGGCAATCTTCATCTGACTATCCAACCTGGTTCCTTGAGATTCATCAGCAGAGGTGTTCCTTTTAAGTTGTAGCCCCAGTATAGCAGACTCAGGCTCCTGTATCCGTTTCTTTTCTTCTCTATGTCTGTAAGTAGCTATGCTAATTAACCTCCGTCTTATGTACACTTTATAGGTATGCCAAACTACCTGTAGGGTGGCAGACCCAGTTTGTAGCACAGAAATCTCTAGTATTTCGTTTGAGCCCTTCAAGGATCAGTTCATCAGAAAACAGGACCCACTTTACTGTCCACCTGGGGTGAGTTGGTTGATATGTAAAAATTAAAATGCTATTTCACCGCTGAGTGATCCGATAGATGACCTGGGGCCTGACCAGCATATCTTACTTTTCCATACAAACTTCTATGTACCAAAATGAAGTCAACCCTGGAGCGGTGGCCGTATTTTATATTGTTAAAGGTAAATCTTGAGCCACTGCTAGCCTTCCAACGCCAAATGTCTACCAGGCCCAGGTCTTCCACTGTCAGTTTCACCCAAGTTCTTGTTTTGGGTGAATTCACCGTACCTCTGGCAGTGGATTTATCCAGAAAAATATTAAAGTCACCCACTAACATGACTGGGTACTTTGAGGTTTATAAATGATTATATAAGTTGTGAAGAGGTGCCAGATCATCAGTATTAGGACCATGGTAGCCTGCAATTGTAAAACAATTTCTGCGTACTTTAATTTCACTGTCAACCATCGCCCCTTAGGATCAGTAATAACATTATCCAATGTTGCCTTTATAGATTTTTTTAGTAGAATAACTATACCTTTAACCACTCCAGATTGATTAGTACTCACACAGTGTTCCACCCATCTAAAATGTTTCAGTACATCCTCCCACTCCTCCTGTAATAGATGGGTCTCCTGCAAAAAATTCACCTCTTTGTCTATTGCCCACAGGAACCCCAGAATCTTTCGCCTGCGTCCTTTTACTCTTAGGCCATTAACGTACCAAGAAAGGACCCTCAAGTGGGCAAATTTATTTATAGGCATTATAATAAGAGAAATCCCTACCATTGGGGCCTGCCCTATGTGTGGCCTGTTCTTCAAACTTAGACTTTATGAAGACTAATTTTTTTGATTTTTTTCCTCATGTGCTCCCGCACCCTGTGGTATATACATTAAACCAAATGTTAATAGTGACCCCCCCCCACTTCTTCCCTCTCTGAGGATCCCTCCCTTCTTCTATTAGGGGAAAAGAATCCCTCCCTCCCCCAATTGAGCTGTCAATAACCTAGGCAATTAATTCACATGGGCTTACTCCACTGCCTTCATCTGTTCCAGGAATGTACACACTTCATTAGGGTATTTTATATTGTACATCTTATTGTTCCACATAATTATAGGTGCTGCTGGAAATCGCAACTGGACAGTTGCCCCTCGGACCTAAGTTCTTGCATGTATTTCCCCAGTTTCCATTGCCTGTCCTGTGTAACCCTGAAGATATCCGATCTAATGTGAAAAGACCAGACCCCTTTGGAAAATCTATTGGCTTTAAGAGCTTCCAAAAGAATCCTTTCTTTAATAGATCTAAAGTTGACCAATATCTTTCTAAGGTTTTTTCTTGCTGGATTTTTTTAAAGGGATCTCGGTGTACCCTTTGGATGTCCTCCTCAAGTTGTGGTGACCTAGTAAGGGGATAAACTCTCTAATTAATTAGGCTTTAATATCATCCCCTTCCACTTCCAGCCTAATGTTGTTCCTTCTCATATTATTTTCCAGGGTTTTCAACTTATCCTGCAGTATCTTCTCCCCGGACTTCAGTTGTTGGATCTCTTGCCTGTTCAAGACTAACTGCCTCTCAAGCTCCTTCACCGCAGCTTCCATATGGACCATTTTTTCCATCAATAAGTTTATCGTGCTCTCCATAATTTCACATGTCTCTTTAATTTTTGCTTGGTTCTGCTCAGAGATAAAAAAAAAATCCTCTAACCTACTCTGTCAGAGTAATCAAAAGATTTTACATGGCCAACTGGGCTCCTGAGTTTATAGGCTGTGAATTTGGGTGTGGAGCTCAGTGCTTGGCTTATCAATGGGGACCGAGGGAGACCATTATTCTCGTCTGGGAGGGCTGATAAATCCAAGCAATTCACATCAGACATCCCAGACTTCCCATCTGAGTTACCCCATGCCAGCATCTCACTGACCATCTCCTCTATCATTGAAGGGTGAGCAGCTTTGCTTTCCATGCCACCAAACCACCCTAGGCATTACCTTGAAAAACGAGTGCATGGACGGGGCAGTTCTAGGGTTTCCTATAGAAGTGCCTTCCTTCTCTAACTGTGCCACAGAAATTTCTTTAATGTCACTATTCATACGAGAACCCAAAAAAGGCTGCTTACTCGCAGGACTATCAATGCTTCTCTTGTTGCCCCCCAGTGTAAGTCCCCTTCGTGCTGCCCCCCTTTTTTTTATTTGCCCTTAAGCTTTCCCAGCCACCAGCGGCTCTGTGGAGGCACCCCTCCTCGCTGTTTCTGTGGAACTATTACGAGGAGCCCCCTTACCTTTAATATGTCTACAACTCTGCAGCACTGAATTTACATCTTGAGGGGGCCACTCAGCGATGTCCGCCCTCAGGCGCGATTTGGTGTCATGTGCCGGGGCCTCTCCTGGCACACAGCCCCAGTTTCTCCCGCACCTCTGGGCCCCAGCAGAAAGGGAGAGAAGCTGTCTGCGATGCTTCTCAGGCCCCAGAACTGAAACCGGGCCAAGAAGTGTCTCCCCCGACTCAAGCTCCAGGCTGCCTCTATCCACAGGCCTGCTCCACGGCTAACCGTCCTCTGCTGCAATGCCTCCCGGGCCCCATCCAGCCCAATCTCCAGCACCTGCATACAATTCAAGTAAGAAGTTTTTTTTTCCCCCAGAAATTAAGGCACATTTAGAAATGCAATATTGCCTAAGTTCCGAGAGCTCGCGACCGCAATAAGTTAGACAGCCGCCGTGTTCCTCCTCGATCACTCCTACACTATGTCCCCAGGCATGTCTTCTTTTGTTGAAGATGGAAACAAATGAACTCTTGAAACTTGTGATTTGATTTTGCCTGAAAAATGCTGCAGGCTCACAGAATCGCATGCTGAAACAGTGCTGTGGCCCTTATTGAAACTGGGTGTGGCATTAGACTTGTTCAGCTCCTGTGCTCAGTGCTGAGTGAGTCAAACCGCGGAGCGGCTTGTGATAGCAACTGCTGTGACTTGCTGAACTTGGTGCAGGCCGGGGAACTCGATCATGGTCATGGAGACAGGCAAGACCTTCCCACCAGTGGCGCCATCTTGGAGCCTCACAATCCCATGGCAGAAGTGCAACGGCCCTGCTTCCGAGTGGAGGCAGGTTTTGCCAACTGAGAGCCCTACGACAACAGCTTTATGTGAATCCTGCCAGGATTGCAAAGCCACTGAGTTGGAGAGCATTCCCGGAGGGTGGAGGAAGACTGCCAGAGCACCTTCTAGGGCCACCCGACAAAAGCGTTATCCTCCATCATCTGCTGTGCAATGCCAGCTACCTCACAGAAAACAGCAGGCCGATACTACTTTGGGCAAATGACTGCAGGCCAGCCCATCTACACTGACTGCCAACGTAAGGTGCCTGAGGTCACACACAGGACATGGGCCCCAGGTGAACCCCATGCTGGTGATTGCAGCCTGCTTGTGCTACCCAGTGCATTTATTATGCTGAGAGGGCAGGGCAGAAGTCCACACTACCCCTTGCCAAGGCAGCTCTGACATTTGTTTGGAGGACACCCCTGGCTGGCCTCCTTCATTATGGACTAGTTGGACTCTCCCTCACACATCTTTTGCCAAGCTTGCTGCATCATAGACCAACAGATGCACCTGGCCTGTGTGCGTTTGTGTGTGACTTGTGTTGAGAGACCTGACAGCCAGCATAGAGTCAGCGGCTCTCTAGGAAGTCCAATCCCATCACTGCTACCATAAGCCCCAAGCCAACAGACTGTCTATTGCTGCCAGCTGCTGGACACTGCTGATACCTTACCCTCAATCATGCTGAAGTTCTTTGAGTTTGGATAATGATTTAAGTGACAGAGTACCTATCCTAGGCATGCCAGTTGAAGGAGCTAGCGGTGTGATCAGGTGAAGTGCCGGGTGCCATGGTGTTCAGGGGTTCAGCATGGGCAGGACTGAGCACAATAAAACAACTGTTTATATGCTAAGAAGATAGCCCGGACAATATCAGCTGACCAGGAGGAAAAATCTGAGGCAGTGAAACCAGACATAGGCCCTTATTATGAACATGGCGGGAAACACTGCTGACCGCCGTGGCGACGTTGAACAGAAACCGCCATTGGCCATGAACAGAAACCCGCCATATATTGATGCCAAAAACAGAAACCTCCAAAAATTCGGCTACCTCCAGCCACCACCAGGGCCCTTGATGGCGGAAAGGCTGCACACCCAACCTCGCCACCGCCAAGCACACAAATCCCCCACCCTCCAAATAATGATGCACAAATCATCACGGCGGATAGTGGATGTCGAACGACCATTGGCGGTACGGACCGCCAATGTCGGACCCAATAGCAAGAAGTGCACACATTGGCAAGTTTGAAACCCACACACCTGACACACATCCACAACACTATAAAACATTCACATACACAACCCACAGTCCTTTGCAACGCCAATAGCAGAACAGATATTGACAACACAATACGCATACACTGAACTCAACATCACAGAAGACACACACCCAACCACACAACAGCACCCTTACCAAAAATCCTACAACACACCACCCACAACACACACCATGCCACCCCCTAAGCACTCCCACTTCACAGGTAGGGAGCTAAGGACAATGGTGGACGAAATACTGACGGTCGAGCTACAAATCTTCGGGGCACAGGTCCAGCACACACCCATCGCCAGGAAGATGGAGTTATGGCAAACAATAGTGAACGACCTGCATGGAAAGGTGAGGTCGATGGCATCCAGGCACCACATCGCGGTCCAAAAGACTGCAAGAGGACCTCCAGCTACATCCCCGACTACACCGACTGGGAGGAGAAGGTACTGGCTATCTTGCACCCGGAGGGCCTCACTGGAGGAATGGACTCGGGTAAGTCATCTACAATTACTTCTTATCCACCACACCTGTAATGCATGTACCACCCCACGCCTCCAACTACCACCAGGACCACATCCCCACCCAGGCCACAATCACTACATCCAGCACCCTGCATGCACACAAACCCACCAATAGGCCCACATCCCTCCCCAAGTGCACAGCCACCTACCCCTGCAAGGAATCATAATGGCACTACAGCACCCACAATGCACCTCCACATCCCAGGTAAAAGGTAATGGCAACCCCACAATTGTTCAATGCATGGTCCAACAGGGGACTATACAGCAAAAAATAGGGCAGAGCTGTGCATCCTCATTCGAATCATTACATGTAATACATATGTCCATTCCCCCCACAGGCACCACCACCCATGCCACCCTGACGAAAAGGCCAAGGAGTGCCAGTGCCCCCACATGGAGATAGAGGCCCCACTCAGAACACCGGAGAGGGAAGTGTGGACAGTGAGGAATACCCTAGGCCATCACACAGTTCTGGACTGTCACCCTCCAGCAGTCCCCCAGGACACCACTGACACCCCTACCACCCAGCCACCAACATCAGCTCAGGCCAAACGACCCCACACCAGTGTCTCCAGGCCACAGACTTGCGGACCACAAGTACAGAGGCCAGAGTCACCACCTACTAACAGGCAGGATGATGATGGCCCCAGTGCAGGTGGGACTGCCAGACCTGTGCAGGGGACACAGGCATAGGGGGCTAGGCCAAGTGGGAGGGTATCAGTGGCCCAAGGGGGAGGCCAAAGGATGGATGCTGCAGCCCAGGAGCTGATCTCAGAGGTCCTGGGAGCATACCACCAAACACAAGACAGGATGGGCCAGATCCTGGCCACCCTGGAATAGAGTCAAAGGCTGCAGATAGCCCAACATCAAAAGACCATGGAGCAATGGAAACAACGTAATGCTGGGGTGCTCCAGCACCACTACCTAACCCAGCCTGAGACCCCCACAAACCAGAAAGCCCCTACCACTGCCCAGGACACAGACCAGTCCTCAACATCAGCAGCAGCAACTGGACTAGTGGCACTGGCAGAGGACACACAGGAGATCAGCACCCATACCCATGCAGCCCAGCACCAGTCCCTCAAACGGGTCCTCAGACCCAGAAATGGCACAGGAACACCTGCCAAGACCAGGGCCCCACTAAGAAATGACTCTGCCATGGACTGTCTCCCAAGTGTGCCACAGTGTTACCATCCTCACCCGCCAATACCAACTTAGCAACTTGCAAGGGACATATGGACCTATACCCACTGCCACCAATCGCTGAGCCCATGTACCTAGTATGGACATCCACCATTAGCCCACTCCCTATCACTGTACTACGCACCAATGTATTTGTGATACATAATAAAACACATTTACACCAATTTGTATGTCCTCTGTCTTAATGTAGAATCAATTTTAAATGTGAATGCATGTGCCAGGCAATTCCATAATCAAACCTTTATTGCAGGAATGGTACCCCACGCAAAACATTATTTGGAGTAAACCAAAATGTACACCATGCATGTTTCCATGGCACCTGCCACCTAATTCTTCAGGTCACAGTGTCAATGACTACAGACCCCACATCCCCAAAAACATAAGTCAGACAGACACGATGCAGTGCAGATGACATCAGTGAATAGTATCCCATAGTCACTGGAAGTATAGTTAGATCAGCTGGTTCCTGGAGTGGAAATCTTCCCCCTCTTCATCCTCACCATCACTCTCATCCACTCTCAGAGGTAGCAGGTCTGGATGTACAGCACCCTCCTCCTCTAGTAGGGGGATAGCTCTCCTCACAGCCACGTTGTGCAGCATGCAGCAGGCCACCACTCTTCTACACACCTTTACAGGGCCATAGCACAGGGACCCCCCAGTGAGATGGAGGCAATGGAATCTAGCTTTCAGGAGACCTATAGTGCGCTCAATCATCCTCCTAGTATGTCCATGGGCCTCATTATAATTCCTCTCTGCATCTGTCCTGGGACTTCTCACTGGTGTCAGGAGCCATTGCATTTTGGAGTAGCCAGAATCACCTGCAAAAGTGGTTGAAACAGGACTGTAACAAACTGCCATTACTTGCAGACAGCCTGGCTGTCAGCTATGTACTGATCCAGTGTCATACACACTTGCCCATGAGCCATCCTCTGTCCTCTTGCAGTTGTTCCATCATGTGTGGCACACTGCTGTTCCTCATGACAAAGGAATCATGAACTAATCCTGGAAACATGGCATTCACATGTGAAATGGACTGGTCAGCAGTACACACCAATTGTATGTTCATTGAGTGGAAGTTCTTCCTGTTCCTGGGCACCTGTTCATTCACTATTGGGGGGGGGATTAGGGCTGTGTGGGTGCCATTGATGGCACCTATCACATGGGGAATGTTAGCAAAGGCATAAAAGTCAGACTTGATGGCAGGGAGTTCAGCACTTTGGAGAAACTTTACATAGGTCTGCAGGTGTTGTACAAATGCATCCAGGAATTTGGACAGTATGCGGCTTAACATTGGCTGTGAGAACCCTGCTCCCATGCCCACTGTCACCTGAAATAAGCCCATAGCCAAAAAATGGGTTACAGGGAGAACTTGCACTTCAGTAGGGACGGCATGCTGATTCCGATTAGCCGGTCTCAGTACAAGATCCAGTAATCCACATAGGTCATGGATTGCTGTATGATTGAGTCTGTAGGTGACAATGATGTCGCGTTCCACCATGGTATCCAAATCAACAAGAGGTCTGTACACAGATGGGGCCCGCCTCGCCACATGGGTCTGCACCAATGGGGAGGAGAGAACACATATAAGGGACACACATACACAATCAAAACATGTTGTGTAAGAATAACTGCTGCACAATATGTAGGTTACAAACACAAGCGGTGTATGATGTACTACATTAGGGACACGTATGCAGTGATATCTCCGGACTGATGTGAGGAACAGACACTCATGTGGGCATGCGACTAAGGGCTGGGATTCATAGGGCCTGAATGGGGCCCTTGACCATGAAATATTTACGTGGTGCTAGCAATATGGCAGCCCCCTGTCAATCCAGATATGTAGGAGTGGAAGTGACCTCATTCCGCTGGCGGTTGTTCTCATTGCGTAAGGCGGTGTTCACTACCGTGCACTCATTCATTGGTTAACATGGTAGTCAATAGGGAACCTGGGCCTATCATGATCGCCGCCATAGGTGACGGTGTACACCGCCGCAAAGCGTATGCCATGTCGTCACCATGATTTCACTTGACTCCCGGATCCCGTGTATGGAAAATCTCCACTCAGTGTGCTGCTGTGTCCTGACTCTGATTACTCAAATGGCACGAGTCACAGGGGAAAGGGCCCAGGCCTTCACCACGGAGGCGCTGGAAACACCGGTGGACGGGTTCCTACCCCTGTATGCCAAGTTATATGGCGACCAGAGGATCAGGTGGTTGCCTTGCATAGATGGGTGTGATGGTGGCGGATGCCTGTATGCATTAGTGATCTATATGAAACTGCACAGGCGTAGAATGTGCAGCAAGTACTGTGAGTGAGGTGGTGAAATTATCTTGTGAACTGTCCGTCCCATAGGGGACTTATAGTCAGCTGTATCATATGGACATATCCTCAACTCTGTATTTCTTTTCTGTGTGTCCCATACAGGTCAGCGCCCATCAGAAGAGGGCACTCTGGCAGGCCATCACCAGGGAGTTGTGGACCCTGGGGGTCTACAACCGGCACAGCACCCACTGCAGGAAGTGGTGGGAGGACCTGCAGCGCTGGGCCAGGAAGACCTGTTAGGCCCAGCTGGGGAAGGCCTCCCAACGAGGAAGGGGTGCCCGTCGGACCCTGACCCCCCTAATGAGCCGCATTCTGGTGGTGGCATATCCAGATATGGATGGGCTCTTAAAGGCTTCTTCTGCCCTAGTCAGCCCTGCTGCCCTCATGGGAGAGGCTATTGACCTCCTGAGGACCATCTCTGTAGGGCAGAAAACCATTGTGAATGCCATTCAGGTGCTAGCATCCAAGGTGCAACAATGCAATGTCTACCTGGAAGGCATTCACAGTGCCATGTCTGGCCTACAGAGATCTTTTCAGGCTCTGGCCTCCTCTTTGACGGCAGCCAGTGTCCCTGGTCTTTCTGTCCCTCTCCTACCACTTCTACCCCTTCCAGCACCCCACTCCCTTCACCTATCCCAAGCTCACGTTCAGACACACCTCAACACACAGGAAGCACACACAGAAACACAAGCACCACACTTCCCACCACAAGCATACACACAGCCAATATACAAAGGCACACACGACAACATCCACTTCCCCCAGTGTGTCCACCTCTCCCACCTCCCTGTCTGTCACCTCAACATGCACACCCACAAGCACTGCACGCACCCTCAAGCACTGTTGCTGTCCCCATTCTTGCAGTCACCACAACATCAGACATTCATTCATGCACCCCAGACACTGCAGCTGCACTCACCAGAACAACATTGACTGTCACATGCAGCACACTCACCAGACCTGCAGACACCCAGACAACATCCATTTACCCTGGCAGCCTGTCTTGTCCCACTGTGTCCACCCCCCCTCCTCCCAAAAAACTCAAACGTTCCCAGACACCCACCAAACACACATTCACCACACCTCAGCATATTGTACAGGCACATGCATCCACGACCAGCACACCTACACAAGTTACAAGCACTCAGTCTACCTCCACTCCCACACCTTCCTCCATGTCCACCCCACCTGCCCCTAAAAAATATTTCCTGTCCCGTGTTGACCTGTTCAAACCCACTGGCCCACCCAGTCTCGTTCCTAAATGTGCCCACCTCCTTACCCTGTCCACTCCTTCAACACCAAAGTCCGCCCAGTCCACCCTTCCCATGCCCCTTCCCCAGAGAGGGAAAAGCCCCGTGCTGGGCCAGGTCCATCTGCCACCCCCGGTCCAAGCCCACTCCCCCACCTCCCAAGGGAAAACCCAAACCCCCTCCACCTCCCAAATGTAAGCCCAAGCCCCCCCACTCCCAGACGTAAGTCCCCAGCCCTCCCACCCCCTGCCCCTGTTCCCTGAGATGCCTGGCTGCCCCATTTATGTCCCTTCATGGTGGAGTACCATGTGCACATGTGGGAGTCAAGTTCAGGCCATTTGGGCCCTTCAGCCTGTTACACATGGACTGGCCAATGGTCTTATTTGGACATTGCAGTTTTCTTTATTTACTAAAAATTGTGTGCCCGGTGTTGCTGTGGGCACAATCTGGAGACATGGCTCATCGTTTCATTGTGGGGGTGTGGTGTGCACATGTCTACTTTGGCCAGGTTTTATTGGCCTTGTGTCAGGTAAGTACCTCTTTTCCTGGTGTGTATGGCTTGTGATGGTGTGAGGTGTTGAGAGTGTGTTGCAAGGTGGGTGTGGTGGGTGTGTAACTGTGCCTTTTCTTCCCATGTTTACTAGGTTGCGGTACTTACCGTCGTCGTCGGTCACGGTCTTGGAGCTATATTGTAAGGAGCAGGACTGGCATTATTGGCAACTCACTCTCCATGTCTGCTTCGGCGTGTTGTGTGTGACTACTGCGAGTGTTTCCTTTCATTTGGTTAGTTTCCGCCACAGTTCCCGTCCCTGAACCGATGGCAGTCTTGTGCTTCATTATTTGTTGGGGGTATGGGGGCTTTCCATAGGCCTGTGGGCGGCCTCTTTCGTTGCTGTCGACACTCCTATGCTGGCGGTGTGTGGATTTCACGCTGGCTGTTTCTCATGTGGTTCATTACTTGGCGGTCCGGACCGCCGGTGGTGCGGTGTTTCTAGCCATGTACATAATGACCACCATAGTCTGTCATACTCAAGATGCGACAAAGTTTTACCTTCATTGACACTAAACTAGACACTCTAACACAGTGGGCTGACACAATGGCCTCAGTACTCGACAAAGAAGTATGTCTACTGCAGAATCACGCATCTAAGAAGTAGAAGATCACAAGCATAACACGGAAAAAAGTATCACCCATGCAGAAGGTCCTGGATGTCATTCAAGCAAAAAATGAAGACATGAGGCCCAATCGCAGCATTGCAACCTGCGATTGGTGGGGCTTCCCGAGTCCACAAATATAGGCAATATGTTTGATTTTGTTGAAAACCTCTTCACTAAGCTCTTTGGCACAGACTGTTCCATATGTTTGTGATGGAGTGGGCACACCGCTCGTTGGGGCCACAGCCAACCCCTGGTGCGCCACCCTGACCTATTATAGCTTGTCTATTCAATTATCAAGATCAAGATACTATTGTGCACCTGGTCGGTGGGAGGCAGCCTCTCACCCACAAAGGTATTATTTTCTCCATTTATCCAGATTTTACCGAGAAGGTGAAGGAGGCTTGATGTATCTACATTCTGATCAAGCGCAAGCTCCGCCAGGAAAATATTCAATTTGCTATGCTATATCCAGAACGCCCCAAGGGCAGGAAATTCATGTATCTATACTGAACTGCAGGCCGCTACTAGTTTCCTAAAAAAAAAAAAAAAATGTTAAGAAGAGGAGGTTTTCCCCATCTGGAAGCCCACCGGGCCCTACTGAAGCTGATCTAAGTGACATTGAGTGAACAGGGTTCTTGAGAGTGCTAATAAATGTCTGACTTCCGCCCTTATGACTTCACATAATACTGTAGTCACTGCTGCAGTGTGCCGCTGTGCACACCAGTGGATAAGTGATATCCCTGCTGGCTCCTTACACCTGTTTTCCTGTCTGATTTGTTCCCATTTGCTACAGCTGTTCTTTATGCTTGGATATTTTCTCTTTGGTCTTATTTTGCAAAACAACTGATGCATATTGGCTGTCATGCATGTTAACCTACTTTATTGGAATGCCCGTGTATGAGCCCTGTGAGTGTCCCCCATTTCTAGGAGGCACCCCCTTCTGGCACTCTGTCCTCCTCTATTGGGAGCTCCTCTAATGCATTACTCCCATGGTAGCCCATAGAGGTCGAGATTCAATAGACCATTTATTTTGGGGTTGTGGAGGAGGGATATTATTCACTGGCAGGTTGGGGCAGCTGGTGGAGGGTTGGACTACAATGTGACTGACTTAATGCACCATTATACTTGTTGTGTTGCTGAGATATAGGGTGAAGGATGGCGGGGACCACCAAATACCAAACTGCCAGACACATACAGGTTATCACTTGACGCATGACTGCAAAATATAATAAGACTACCTCCATGAACTTTGTATCCTGGAATATTCTGGGAGTAGGCAATCCATGTAAAGCAAGACAAATCCTAGCGTACCTCAACAGTCACAGTCGATGTGGGCTCCTTCAGTAGACTCATTTGGGGCCACAAAAACGCTGGTGTTTGCCATGCACTGGAGCCGTTACAGGTCCTTCTACTATTCATCCTACACACAGGGCACAGCCATACTGGTACGATGTGAGTTTCCTTTCATTATAAAAGCTGAGGAAACGGATCCACAAGGAAGACATAATATTCAACATGCACGCATAGCCACAGAGTTTATTGCTACTAAGAACAGCCCAACATTGATGATCCTGGATTTATTAGACAGGTATGGGAATGATGTGAGCTGCTGCCTCCCTGAATTGTGCCTTGGGTGGGGGGATTCAACTTAGTTCTAGACCACAATCTAGATAGTTCCCACCCTCTCACTAGCATACATCACACTGCCTCTAGGAGGTTTCAAAACATAATGATTACTCATGTTATCCTAGACTTCTAGCACAAGACATGCGGACACACATTTCAATGGCTCATGGCACTTGTGCTAGGGTCGACTACTGGTTGGAAACCCACAACATTAGTGGCTGGGTGGCATGTGTTGATCACCTTCCCCATAAATATTCTGATAATTCATGATGGTCCTGCTTACCATCACAATACGCAATCCCAAGTACCGCACCTTTAATTGGTGCCTCACACCCCTAGGTGGGCTATGTTCCAGCAGAGTTTTATAAAGCTTATGCTACCATTCAGGCATACAACCTCCAATTGGTATATGAGAAGGCATGGGACAGAGACTCACCCCCCCCCCCCCCTTCAAGAGCCCATCAAAACTGCATTTCTAAAACCTGGCAAAGACCCACAATATACAGAATCCTATCGACCGTTGTCCCTTATAAACACCGACTCAAAGATCTTTGTCTAAATACTCGCTTATAGACTTCTTTTCATACTCAACATGGTCCTTCCGGACCAGATGAAATTTATATCCAGGAGATCTACTTCACATTCCCTTCGCATCTTATTTGCACTGCTTCATCAAACTGACCTTTCACAAGATGCAGAAGCGATAATATTAGACACAACTAAAGCATTTGATTTTGTGGAGTGGGGTTACCTCTCTGTGCCACTGAGACGTATGGGCATTCTTGCATGTTTTATATGCCTATTTCAGATGCTTTACAATACCCCAAGGGCTAAGATGTGAGTGAATGTTTTGACCTCAGACCCGTTCATAATACATTGAGGCACGAGGAAAGGGTGCTTCCTGGTTTTCTCTGCTCCAGTGACCGAGACCCTGGAATATGCTTTTAGACAACACCATGGGCAAAGAGGCATTGCATTTGTGCCACGTAATTTAGTCATATCCTTATATGCAGACAATATTACACTGTACCATTGTAACCCAAGCCAGAACCTCACACCGGTAGTCTAGGAATTTTCCCTGTTTTGCATCCTATCTGGTGTTGCAATAAATTGAAATAGTTTTGCTATCTTCCCCCTCATGAATGCGATGACAGGGCAACAGCTCGCTTGCCCTATTCCGTGGTGCACGATCTCCTTGAGGTACCTTGGTAACCGGATGAGCAGAGATCGTGAGGCCATTGTTACAGAGAACTATGGGCCTGATTACAATTTTGAAGGAAGGTGTTAATCTGCCCCAAATGTGACGGATATACCACCAGCCGTATTACGAGTCCATTATATCCTATGGAACTCGTAATACGGCTGGTGGTATATCCGTCACATTTGGGACGGATTAACACGTCCTCCAAAGTTGTAATCAGGCCCCTAGTCTCTATTGTCTCCTAAACAGAACAGGTAGGGCGCTGCATCAGACTCCCTCTGTCTTTACATGGCAGAATTGCTTTTATGGAAATGATCATCCTCCTGAAAACTTTATACCTTTTCAATAACATACGATTCCTCTGACCTGGCAATTCTTTCACACATTGAAATCCCTCATGATCAGACTCTTCTGTGGTGACAAAGAGCCCACAATACATAGGAAATTCCCAGGCTACCATACGAACAAGGCAATCTGCTTTTATGGAAATGCTCATCCTCCGAAAACTTTTATACCTTTTCAATAACATAGGATTCCTCTGACCAGGCAATTCTTTTACACATTGAAATCCTTCATGATCAAACTCTCCTGGGGTGACAAACACCCCCGCAGCACATAGGAAATTTCCACACTACCATACGAACAAGGCAGTCTGGCCACCTGATTTAGAGCTATGCTATCTATGTGCACATGCGCAATATGCATACTACCGTCTATATCCTCCAACCTAAATGGGCACACTTCGCTATCAAACATGATGTAGCCTTTCCAGCCCCAGTCCCTACACTGACTGGTCAGCTGCCAAGGTGCAGATGTTCACACAGTGGCGTAGACACAATTAGCGTGGGACAGTCTACACAAACATTACAAGAAAGACAGGTTAGACTCACCCCATTAGGCCCTCACCCATTTCCCACTATTGTTAAGTACGTTTGGTTAAAAATACTTTGTCCAGGCTCAACTCTTGGGGTGTGAGGACTATGGGTGACTTATTCCTAAATGTTGAGTTCATCCCAGCCTCAGCCACGCTGGAGCATGCAGACACCGATGCTTTAGACTTGTTTCTTTACCTACAGATCCAGGCTAAATGTAATGAGCACTAATCTGAGTTTCTGCGAGCACCCTCTGATTGTCAAGCCCTATCAGTCCTACTCACAGCACACTTCTCCCGACACATGGACATGCGCTTATATACCACAATACAAACCACGGCCCTGATTATAACACCAAACACAATGGAAGCTTGGGAGAGAGATTTGGGTGACACTCTTAACCCCAAATAATGGGTCTTTTTGTACGCAGACTAGAGCTCTAGCCCCGAACAGCTGTTTGCGTCTAATTCATTTTAAGTTCCTTTATCACACCTCAATCCAGTTCTGTGCGTGGGAACTATGATCGGCCTACGATTGGGTCTGCTGTGGCCATTTCGGAGGTCGACTTCATCCATGGCATCTGGTTCTGCCCCCTTCCCCCCACCACCAATAGCCACATACTGTGCAAATATTTCAAGCCTTATCTGAAATGATCGATATTCAGCTCTCATCATCACCAAGACTGGCCCTAGTAGGTTGTACTTACAACAAAGTGCAGGAAGAGCTTAGATATGTGCCTCTCGCCTTATTGCTAGCAAAGCCGCTGAACGAGGGTCAGTCTACCAATGGTGACTGACTGGTTGTGTGACATAGCCTATTGTCAAGAACAATTGTACACACACTATCGCTTGATGCCTCCTATGAGCAGACCAAAAAGTATCTGGGCTCTACTACATGGTTATCTCCTCTGGACTGAAGCACACTGCCCCGCATAACACTGACTAAGAGTGGATGTGATTGTCCCCTCAGCAGGTGACCACACTGAGACTACTGTTGGTGACCAATCCCCCAAGGGGAGCCCTAGTTTGGGAAGAACACTAATCTGATTGTTATAACTGCTGTCTCCAAAGCTATGGATCTCCTATGTACTCAATGTGGTTCACTCATGGACAGTGACCCTTCTTGAACAGTCGATGTCACTCTTTGCTCGGCTTAACAATATAGTCATACCAATACTGCCTCTACTGTTCTGCTATGGTGCAAAGCATTGTACTGGGGACTGTTTAGGGCAATGGTGTTCCTATAACAGTGTTCTTTTAAGACACTGTACCTACAATTTGTGTCTTAATAAATTAAAAAACATGAAAC
Source organism: Pleurodeles waltl (assembly GCF_031143425.1). Lineage (NCBI taxonomy): Eukaryota > Metazoa > Chordata > Amphibia > Caudata > Salamandridae > Pleurodeles > Pleurodeles waltl. The sequence continues at coordinate 82,890,062 of NC_090443.1, read as the reverse complement.
AAAAACTCTTTGCTTGTTGTCCCCCTTTTCACTTTCTCTGTATTTATTCAAATCACTCAATTTTCTTGTTTTCTTAATGAAATCCTTGTGAGCTCTTGAAGTCCTGAACTGCTATTCCTTGATTTCATCATCAGTCAAATCAATTTTTCAATTATTTCTCATATTCCTCTGCTTAGTAATATCATCTTCGCATTCATCCGCTAATTCTAGTTTATCAGATGCATCCTTTGCACCGCTGCATGCTTCTTTGATCATGTGCCTCAGTTCATCAACAAAGTATGACAATAGCCTATTTAACCCCTTCGCTGCCAGGCCTTTTCCCCCTCCTGTGCCGAGCCTTTTTTTGGCTATTTGGGGCAGTTCGCGCTTAGGCCCTCATAACGTTTTGTTCACAAAAGCTACCCATGACAAATTTGCGTCCTTTTTTTCCAACATCCTAGGGATTCTAGAGGTACCTAGACTTTGTGGGTTCCCCAGGGGAGACCAAGAAATTAGCCAACATACAGTGAAATTATTTTTTATTTTTTTTTAAAATGGGGAAAAAGGGCTGCAGAAGGCAGCTCGTGTTTTTTCCCCTGAAAATGGCATCAACAAAGGGTTTGCGGTGGCAAGAACACCATCTTCCCAGCTTTCAGGAACAGGCTGACTTGAATTGGAAAACCCAATTTTTCAATACTATTTTGACATTTTACTGGGACATACTCCATTTTTACTAGTTTTTGTGCTTTCAGCCTCCTTCCAGTTAGTGACCAAAATGGGTGAGAAACCAATGCTGGATCCCTGAAAGCTAAACATTTCTGAAAAGTAGACAAATTCTGAATTCAGCAAGGGGTGTTGTGTACATCCTACAAGTGTTTCCTACAGAAAATAACAGCTGAAATAAAAAAATATTTAAATTGAGGTGAAAAAAACAGCCATTTTTCTCCACGTTTTACTCTGTAACTTTTTCCTGCGATGTCAGATTTTTTTAAAGCAATATACCGTTATGTCAGCTGGACTCTTCTGGTTGCGGGGATATATAGGGCTTGTAGGTTCATCAAGAACTCTAGGTACCCAGAGCCAATAAACGAGCTGCACCTTGCAATGGGTTTTTATTCTATACCGGGTATACAGCAATTCATTTGCTGAAATATAAAAAGTGAAAAATAGGTATCAAGAAAACCTTTGTATTTCCAAAATGGCCACAAGATAAGGTGTTGAGAAGCAGTGGTTATTTGCACATCTCTGAATTCCGGGGTGCCCATACTAGCATGTGAATTACAGGGTACTTCTCAAATAGATGTCTTTTTTACACACTGCCTTACATTTGGAAGGAAAAAATGTAGAGAAATACACAGGGCAATAACACTTGTTTTGCTATTCTGTGTTCCCCAAAGTCTACCGATAAAAATGGTATCTCACTTGTGTGGGTAGGCCTAGCGCCCACGAAAGGAAATGCCCCAAAACACAACGTGGACACATCACATTTTTTCACAGAAAACAGAGGTGTTTTTTGCAAAGTGCCTAGCTGTGGATTTTGGCTTCTAGCTCAGTCGGCACCTTGGGAAACCTAGCAAACCAGCGCATTTTTGAAAGCTATACACCTAGGGGAATCCAAGATGGGGTGACTTGTGGGGCTCTGATCAGGTTCTGTTACCCAGAATCTTTTGCAAACCTCAAACTTTGATCAAAAAAACACTTTTTCCTCTCATTTCGGTGACAGAAAGTTCTGGAATCTGAGAGGAGCCACAAATTTCCTTCCACTCAGCGTTCCCCCCAAGTCTCGCGATAAAAATGGTACTTCACTTGTGTGGGTAGTCCTAGCGCCCACGAAAGGAGATGGCCCAAAACACAATGTGGACACATCACATTTTTTCACAGAAAACAGAGGTGTTTTTTACAAAGTGCCTACCTGTGGATTTTGGCCTCTAGCTCAGCCGGCACCTGGGGAAACCTAGCAAACCAGCGCATTTTTGAAAACTAGACACCTAGGGGAATCCACGATGTGGTGACTTGTGGGGCTCTGACCAGGTTCTGTTACCCAAAATCCTTTGCAAACCTCAAAATTTGACCAAAAAAACACTTTTTCCTCTCATTTCGGTGACAGAAAGTTCTGGAATCTGAGAGGAGCCACATATTTCCTTCCACCCAGTGTTCCCCCAAGTCTCCCAAAAAAAATGGTACCTCACTTGTGTGGGCAGGCCTAGCGCCCACGAAAGGAAACGCCCCAAAACACTATCTGGACACATCAAAATTATCAAATACAAAACTACTTGTTTTTGCAGGGGGGCACCTGCGTTTTTGGTACTGGGCTCAGCAGCCTTCTAGGGAAACCTACCAAACCCAGACATTTCTGAAAACTAGACACCCGAGGGAGTCCAGTGAGGTGTGACTTGCGTGGATCCCCCAATGTTTTCTTACCCAGAATCCTCAGCAAACCTCAAATTTAGCTTAAAAAAAAATAAATCACATTTTTCCCACATTTCTGTGTGGGATCACCGCACTGGGACACATTTCATACCACCCAATGTTCCCCTCAGTCTTACGGTAAAAATGATACCTCATTTGTGTAGGTGGGCCAAGTGCCTGTGAAAGGGAAGAGCCAAAAACCTGTCGATATTGAGGGGGAACAAAGGGGATCCAAAAGGGCAGTTTGCAAAAAAACATTTTTAAACTGACAGGTGCAGCAGAATTTTTTATCGGTATAGATGAGACAATGCTGGGTGGTAGGAATTTTGCGGATTCCTGCAGGTTCCATCAAAAAAACGTGGGAAAAATGTGTGATTTCCAGCAAAGTTGGAGGTTTGCAGGGGATTGTGGGTACAAAAATGGTGCGGGGTGCATGTGAAACACACCACCCTGGAATCACCCAGATGTTTAGTTTTCAGATGTGTCTAGGTCTTGTGGATTTTTCTACATGGCAGCGTCCCAAAGTCCATAAAGTGCAGCCCTCACCATTCCAAGTGGGACGATTTTGAGAGTAAGCCAAGTTCTCATGGCCCAAATGTAAAACTAAAACCCAAACTAATCAAATGTCTTCTTGCTTGCTGTGGGATAAGATGTTTTAGAGTGTGGGGGAGAGCTGAAAGACTGTTACCCCCTTCAGTTGAGGTGGGGGCGTAACCAGGCCCATACTGGTTGGTAGCCACCACCCCAATATATATATATATTTTTTTAATTCCCTGGCATCTAGTAGACTTTCTGCCCCCCCGGGGTGTGGATCAGGGGTAACTGCCCCATATGCCCACTGGTGGGCAGAACAACTTTGGCCCCATTTATTTGGGGTGGGGGTATGGCCATACCCCCACCCTCTTATTTTTTTTAAAAACTACTTCCCTGGCCTCTGGTGGGCTTTCTGCCCGCCATGGGGGCAGACGGGCCTTCCAAAAATAGGCCCATCTGCCCCCAATGGGGGGCAGATATGGCCAACAGTAATGTGCCCCCATGGGAACGACCCTTACCCAAGGGGCTGCCCCCCTAAAGAAAACACACCCATCCCCACACACCAATCCCTGGTGCCTAAGTGGTTTCTGCCCCATGGGGGCAGATTGGCCTAACAAAAATCGCCTGATCTGCCCCCAAGGGGGGCAGAAATGGTCTAAATACAATTTTCCCCCCAGGGGAGCAACCCTTGCCCAATGGGTCGCTCCCCATCTCTAAAAAAACAAAAAAAAACAACAAACAAAACACAAAAACAAAATTTGCCCTGTTGCCTAGAGGTTTCTGCCCCTCCAGGGGGCAGATCGGCCTAATAACAATAGGCCGATCTGCCCCCAGGGGGGGCAGAAATGACCTAAAATAAATTTGCCCCCCTGCCCCCCCAACCCCTCTCCCGGGGAGCGACCCTTGCCTAAGGGGTCGCTCCCCTTGCATGGCATTGGCGCAAAAAAAAAAAGATCTCCGGTGCCTAGTGGTTTCTGCCCCCCTTGGGGGCAGATTGACCTAACAAAAATTGGCCGATCTGCCCCCAAGGGAGGCAGAAATGGTCTAAATACAATTTGCCCCCCAGGGGAGCGACCCTTGCCTAATGGGTCGCTCCCCATCTCTAAAAAAACAAACAAACAAAAAAAACACAAAAAAATTTGCCCTGGTGCCTAGAGGTTTCGCCTAATAACAATAGGCCGATCTGCCCCCGGGGGGCAGAAATTGCCTAAAATAAATTTGCCCCCCAAACCCTGCCAGGGAGCGATCCTTGCCTAAGGGGTCGCTCCCCTTGCGTGACATTGGCGCAAAAAAAAATCCCCGGTGCCTAGTTTCTGCCCCCCTTGGGGGCAGATTGACCTAAAATCGGCCGATCTGACCCCAAGGGGGGCAGAAATGGTCTAAATACAATATGCCCCCCAAGGGAGCGACCCTTGTCTAATGGGTCGCTCCACTTGCGTGACATTGGTGCAAAAAAAAAAAGATCCCTGGTGCCTAGTGGTTTCTGATACCCTTGGGGGCAGATTGACCTAAAATCAGCTGATCTGCAATACAATTTGCCCCTCCAGGGGAGCGACCCTTGCCTAAGGGGTCACTCCCCATCTGTAAAACAACAACAAAAATCCCCGGTGCCTAGTGGTTTCTGCCCCCGTTGGGGGGAGATCGGTCTAATTAAAATAGACTGATCTGCCCCCCAGGGAGGCAGAAATGGCCTAAAATAAATTTGCTCCCCAGGGGAATGACCCTTGCCTAAGGGGTCGCTCTCTTGCGTGAAATTGACGAAAAAAAAATAACTCCCTGGTGTCTAGTGGTTTCTGTCCCCCTTGGGGGCAGATTGGCCGCATAAAAATAGGCCAATCTGCCCCCAAGAGGGGCCGAAATGGCCCAAATATAATTTGCCCCATTGGGGAGCAACCCTTGCCTAAGGGGTCTCACCCCACCTCTAAAAAAAACAAAAAAATTAAAAACAAACCCCCCCCCAAAAAATGATCCCTGGTGCCAAGAGGTTTCTGCCCCCCCTGGGGCAGAAAAGGCCTTAAAAAAAAATGCCCCCCCTGGGAGCGACCCTTGCCCAAGGGGTCGCTCCCTCATGCCAATTTCCTATCCAAAAGTAAATCCCTGGTGTCTAGTGGGCATTTTAGAAGCCGGATTGCTTGCAATCCGGCTGCTAAAACGCTAAAACGCTGAGAGAGACTTCAGAGGGAAGGAAATTTATTTCCTTCCCTTTGAAGCCTCTCCGGCCTCCTCCACGTGATCGGAAGAGAAATGCTTTGCATTTCTCTTCCGATCGTGCTGGAAGCTCATGGGAGGAGGCCTCTGGGGGGTGGGGGGGAACCCCACAGAGGGAGCACTAGCGCTCCCCCTGGGCTCTGTGCCCAGGACGTAATGGTTACGTCCTGGGCACAGGAGCACTGTGCCTCAGGACGTAACCATTACGTCCTGGAAGGGGTTAAATCAATTGTCCCTTGTAGCAGTTCTCCAAATTTAATATACAAAAGGGCAGCATTAATAGTTGTCTCTTTCCGAGTCTCTTCAACTAAAACTGTAGTAAAGGTGGATCGAACTGATTTTGGTTAACAACAGGGGAATCTCTCCTAGTTCTTGACAATGCTGTGACTGTAATTTTAGACTGGGCACTCGCTATTGTGCTGAAGCCCACAGCTGTAGACAGGCTATATGTCTGTACTGCTGTATTATCCCGTGCTGCACCCATATCTGGTATTTCACCAGGCCAGTACCAGTTCCCCGTGCACTATTAATATAGAAAGAGGTCTGGAATTCAAAAGGACATTTACAAAGCTATCCTCCTCAACTAAATCATTAATTTGTTGTTTTCTCTTATTAGTTTACATTTTTTGTCTTCAGTTTCTTTAATTATTACAGGAAAAACTATAACACCCTCCATCATATCCTCCCTCAAACATGTCTCTTGTTGATCCCATTTGTGCTCATGACCAATGTCTAAAGAAAACCTTTGCTTTTTAATATTATTTTTCTTCTTCTCTGTAGCCATTCAATCCCATGTGTTTAATTCCTCAAACTGTGTAGGTCTAGGTAACAGTTTTCTTTCAATCTTTTTTTGTCTGAGGAAACCTATCTTGCTTATGTTAAAGGTCCCTTCTATGGGGAGACTGTAAGTCTTTATCAGAAGCAGTATAGTCATGCCATTAAGAAATCCTAAAACACATATAGAACCCAATGTCCATCATCATTTCATATGCAGGTGTTCCATCAGCAGATAATTTCTGACCCTCAGTAGAAGGTACAGCAGAGACCGGAGGCTTTTCTAAAAGGGCACCCGTAATTTTAACTCCAAATGACCGAATAAATCAAATAAAACAAACCATTAAACAACAACCAATCCCAGCGTGGCTCTGTCGAGGGTCAGCCAATCAAAATGTGGCTCGGTCAGCAACCAACCAACGACAGCGTGGCTTTTTGGTGACGTCTGAGCCCAAAATCAACATTGCATAACCAAACACCTCACACATAGCATAACAATCCATCCCCCAGGGGGCGGAGCTAGCCGCTGGCAAAGATGGTCGCAGGTTGAGAGAGCTCCCTCTCCACCATTATTCCTGAATGAGCACAGGAACAAGCAATAGCCCTGTGCTCAATGCCCACCCTGACATTCAAAACAGCATTTCAGAAGGCAGAGGTTCACCTGACAGCATAGAGGGGCTGCTCAGCTTCCCCACGCATGCCGAGATGAAATGTCAGATGGCGCTGAGGGACCCCTATGAGGCGGACTTTGTGACGGGCAGGACTGACAGAAGAGAGAGCAAACAGCCACATCCGACATCTGTGCAAACCCCCCCTGGACTTGAAGTGAAGTGATAGCAGACTCATGAGAGGCCGCAATAAGTGAGGGGCAGCTGGTGGCTCTGAGGCAGACCTTGGAGTCCGGGGCCATGAAAGGGAGAGGACTTGTGGGTTCACGAAGAGGCCGCATGCCAGTGACAGTGGCCCCGGAGCAGATCAGACGGTGTCGGCAGCGGTGAGGGGAAAGGCGGGACTCTCCCTTCCAGATGGCTGCATGCTTTGGAGCTGCCTTCTTCTGCAGCATCGGCCAACCATTGTGCCAGCGGACCTAGAGAGGGGAAAGTACAGGCCTGCTCAACTGCACCATTATGGACCACCACGGTTGGGACCTCTATGATTAGGACACCCGGGGGGTTAGTGGGGGAGAGCTCCCTCGATGGGCCATGTGGCAGGGGTTCAGGACACCCTGACCCCAGAGTTTGCCCAACAGATGGCGACTAGCAGGACCAGCCCAAGAGAACCCACAATGGGGAGTTGAGGGAACACATTCTCCTTTCATTGTTTATGACACGTTATCTGTTAATTGAGCCTAGTTTTGGGGCAGAAGGGGTTTGCACTGGGTTGTTTGGGGGATGAAAATCCTTGTATGGAAGGAATGTGGGGCGCCACTGGGACCAGATACCAGTCTCAGCAATGTAATGTTTTTTTACGAGGCCTGTCTTAGCACAGAATTTGACAGTCTGGTCCTGGAACGTCAACGGTCTGGCAGCAAGATAAAATGAATGCTAGTTTTGCAACACTTAAGACGCCACACAACAGACATTGTCTTGCTTCAGGAAACACACCTCTGAGGTAAATACTACAACGTACTTAATCGGTTTGGCTAAATCTTCAGGGTGCATGCCAGATACCCTACTGACTCCAGAGGCCATGAAACAACTCTTCCAGAGGTTGGTGACCTGCTATTGGGATTGCACCTTGGGATTATGATTTTAGGGGGAAATTTCTAATCACTTATGGACGCTGGGGTAGACAAATCCGGGGGACAGGACAACAGTGGTGGAGGTGGTCCATTACTCCAATTTACAAAGGCGCTGGGCCTAGTTGTTCGATGGAGGGAAAAAAATCCCCAAACACGACAATACACATATTCCGCTGCTCACAAGAGTTTCTCCCGCATAGATTACATCTTCACGTTGAGTATTCATGCTTCCCGGTTCCGAGAGGCTGTTCATCATTCAAGGAGGATCTCGGACAGCTCCCCAGTCAGTCATACTGACGGCCCCGTATAAGACTTTTCGCTGCCACACTATCTGGACACATGGAACCTGTGTGACAGAGAAACAGAGGGCAAGTTGAGGGAGGGGGTGGATCACTTCTTTGAAGAAAACCAGGACTCTGTGTCGTCTGTGTGCACTGTATGTGAGCCATTTAAAAAAGTTTTAAGCGGGCAGGCCCATGCACTAGTTGTGGCCAAAAAAGAAAGACTGGAAAGCAGGAACATAGAGAGATACATAGCTCAGTTGGAGGAGGCAGCCCTCGCCACGGGGGCCTTAGAGGATCACAGCAAATTACAATTACACCAGCAGGAGCTGAGAGCCCTGGCAGAAAAACATGCCAGAGAACATGCTCTGGCAGTGCAGCATCGTTTGTTCGACATGGATGAAAAAGCCAGTATATTACTGGCCTCACTGGGGCAAAGAGTCAGGGAATTCTGCTGAGTGCTCCATAATGAAGCGGGAGTGCCCCCAAAACAACTGCCACAACCATAGCTGAGACCTTTGCTGTGTACTATGAGGGCCTATTCACCTCCTCAACAACTATGTCCCCAGCAGACTGTGCTGATTTTCTGAGATATATCCCCCTGGGGAGAATAAGGAAGCTATTGAGGCAGACATTACAGAAGAGAAGTTGGCATGAGCCCTACAAGATCTGCAGTCGGGGAAGGCTCCGGGCCCCAGTGGGCTACCAATCGAGATGTACAAAGGGCTGACCAGTTTTACTGTTGGACCACTGCTGGTGATGTTCTGGTAGGCCTGTGAAAAGAGGTGTCTGCCAGCTGATCAGAGGTCTGCAACAATGTTTGCCTTTCATAAGGAGGGCAAGCCTCCAACGGCCTGCAGTGGTTATAGGCCCATGTCACTGCTAAATATGGAGGCCAAGGTTTTGGGTAAAAGCCTTGGCAAACAGACTTCAGGGGGGTCATTGCTTCACGCATAGACTGGGATCAGTCAGGCTTTATGATTGACAGAAGCACAAGGCTTAATCTTCTGCGTCTATACAGGGTGTTCCACATGACGACTGATCTCCGGGCGAAGCAAAAGTTCCTGATGGCATTTGATTCCCTGGAGTGGTACTACATGTTTGCCACTCTGGAGAGACTTGTCTTTGGGCCATGCCTCTGCGCCTAGGTCAGATTGCTTTATGGCTCCCCCATTGCGTGGGTGAGGGCCATTGGGGTGGTCTCTTGGGAGCTCCAGATGAACAGGGGCAGCTGTCAGGGTTGACCTCTATCTCCCATGCTCTTCGCCCTGGCATTTAAGCCATTGGCATCATGGATTTGTCAGGATCCTTTGGTTAGGGGGATCCACGCTCGGGGTGGGAAGAGTGAATTTCACTATATCCTGATTACATACTTCTCTATGTATCACAACCTACCCTACCAGCAGGCGTATGCAGATATTTGGCATTTTTGGAGACCACTCCAGTTATACAATTAATTGGTCGATGTTGGTTGTCTTTTCTCTTTCGGGTGCAAGCCCTCGCCTACCCCGGGATTGCGAGGCACCAGTGGTCACAACACACTTTCGCTATCTGGTTATTTACATAACACGGGACCCACAGGAATTTCTGCATAGCAACACATCCCCCCAGCTGCAGAGGCTTAAGGGAGATGTTGCTCACTGGCATAATCTTCCATTGACCCTAAAGGGCAGAGCAGCCCTATATAAAATGATGAGCTCACAGTGAATTCTTTATGTCTTGCAGAAAACACCCTGTATGACCCCCAGGAAGTCTTCAGGAAAATAGATACAGCTATCCGCATGCTCATGATGAACTGGGCTGCTCCAAGAATAGCCCGGGCCAAATTGTAAAAAAGGGGTCTACAATGGGGGACTGGCAATTCCGGACATCCAAAAATACTATTGAGCATCACACCTTTGAACAGTCAATAAATAGGTATTCGCAGATCAACAGGCTCCAGCCTATAGACTAGACAGACACATGATGGGCAGGGGTGGTCCTGAGACCTTACTGCATGATACAACACGAGAAAGAGACCTACCACATCACACTTTGGCAGTAGTCAGGGCCTGAAAAGAAGCAAATACGTATCTGGGTTGGCAAGGGAAACTTACTGGCTTCCCACCACTTTGGTACAGTGACTTACTAGCGGAGGTGCTAATGCTCTCTTTATGCAGTCTCTTAAAATAAAGCTGTGGATTTTACAGTTTTGGAGTGAAAGAAAAGACATTATTTTGTATGTACATTCTTCCTCCAACTGTTGTGTCAACTCCCTCTCTCTCTTTCTCTCCCTCGCAACCATGCATGGAGGCATCTAATTCACCAGAATAACTGAAGGCCTCCGGTGGTACAAGGCCTAGCCTGGAAAAGATTATTCTGAGGTATTGCACAATCCAAAGAAGGTGCAGGAAGAAAACGTCAGCCAGTCCAAAACGAAACACCAGAACTATTTCTGCTCACCCTCATCTGCTGATAAGGATTAGGTCACTAGTTACAAGCCTCACAAAAGATCTGTGTGCAGAGATAGTACCGCAGAAACACCATCTACCCTTTCCGGGGTGACCGGGAACCAATGCTCCTTGGTAAATATTCATTGGGTGGACGCGAGGGCAAGGTGGGAGATTGGATTCATCTAATTCCTACTTCAAAGCAGAGATACTGCCTGTGTTATTCTTGCACTGGTATAAACATATTTATCCTAGTGGTTGAGGAATATCTTCAAGCCACCCTGCAAGCAGGAAGTGCAGGATTTAGGGCAGTCATTTTTGATTTATGGAAAAACGTGCTTGGCGTGTAAAGCACCAGGTTGCCATAATCCCCACCCCCCCTTTCATACAAACCAGATAATATATGGAGTATCTTAATTTTACCTTGTCCGTGCACAATACATTTCTCTGTGTTCCCCTTCAAAAAGGAAGAGGGACGGGATCCTGATGTTACTATCTGAAGGAAACATTGGTCCAAGGCAGTCATCTCCCATTTCAGAAAAAGTGCCCAATAGGCAAGTGATCGGAAAGGCTCTGTTAAAGAGGTTGGGAGACTGCAATAATGTAAATAAAGCAGAATGGCTGTAGTGGTGTGCAGACCCTCTCGTTCTGTTGGGGCAAACATGCTGCTGATGGCTACGATTATGTCATTTCTCTGCTGAACTGATGCCCATCAAATCTGAAACTCAACAATTTAGTTAGTTGTTTATCTGATGTGGATCTTCATAAAGACCTCTCTTTAGATTGACTGCTCTCAAGTCTGTAAGAGGAATTGACCAATTCGGCATCATAATAGGTTATCCTTAAGTAACAGTTTGCTTTGTTTTCTGTGAAAAATCAAATGCCTACATCCAGAATTGCATTCTGGGGACCACTCTAGTACTCGTCAAGCAGACAATTAAGAGTAGATTTCTATTTAAGTCCCCAGGGCATGCTTTGTGCCATCTATACCTTCAGACAGCTTTTCTTGAAAGGTGCATGACAGGAGCATAAAGGTCTCATTAGCCAACACCCAGAGACAACGGGCTTAACAGAAAGGTACATTTAAAGGTGTAAATTTACTGTCTACATATTTTTGCTATTCACTATTTGAGTGTAGTTGTAAACCAATGTGTATATATACATGCCTCTACACCCAGGTGGAGGCATGATTTTCAAGGGTGAAGTTATTACTAGTAACTTTGCAAATCAAATGAAGGTGGAGAACGCCATTACCAAGTATAGGGAAAAATATTAACGTTCATTATTCTGTTTAAAATCTCCTTCACATATTTTCATATTAGTATAAATGTAATAGAATTTAGAATATTTATTGTAAACCTACATTTTTTCAAATAAAATGTTACAGCACATTAACTCATTAAAATAAATCTATATCAAATACTTAATTAAAATATAATTAATGTCAAAATATTTCTTAAGAATAACTTTCAAAAATCCTACCCACATTGAAATTTTTATTTAATATGCACATTTGGTTAAATGTTGTGTAGCATTCATTTAATTTTTAACAAAAGTTTAAGAGTTTAATTTATCGTTATTTTAAAATTATGTTTAAAAATGTTTTAAATAACATTAAGTAACAAATATATATATATATATATATATATATTATTATGAAATAATATATATATGTTAAAAGTAGAAATATTTTATTTGCCACCATTTCCTTTGGGGTGTTATTTTAAGTGCTTGCCTCTATTAGTTTCTATGCTAGTGTGTTCCTGTATCTTTGAGTGCCCATGTGTGGTGGTTGATGTACTACAAGGTTGGGCCCTATAATAACTTATGAAGTATAGCTTCCGAACAGCAATGCTCATGAGTGGGCTTGCAGTAGCCTGTCCCTTCCTAAACTACCTTCTTACTTTTCCTTATCCATTATGCACCACTCCACCTTGTCTTTTCCCGATGTATTACTAAAACCTGGACTTACAAAGTCACTGAAAGATAGGAGAGGTGGAGGAGGAAGTCTCTGTCAGCACGTACACTTTTGTCAATTGCCTCCACGGGAGCAGAATGAAGACTAGTGCTCAGTGCCTCCCAAAAAAACCTCCTTAACTCTCCAAAGACCTTAACAAGAATACCGGAGGTCACGAGTGCTTGAAAGGGGATGTGGAGAGATATGAAGAGACTGCCTTTTTCTGAATCTCTCGGTTCCACACACTCACTCTTCAGATTTCATTCTTTTCTTCTACTCTTTTTTGGAGTTTGGTGTGGAGTGATTGTAAACTGCAATAAAATACATTAACAATAATTATCACTTTCAAATATTATTCACTTGCATATTATCGGAAACAAATGTATTATTGATATTCTAAAATCCTTGCAACCTTACATTCCCGATAACACAATGGACTTTGCTTTTCTTCTGAATAAGGTCAGTATTACATCATCTTGTAGATTTCTTAACAACTTAATTACACCTTACTTCTTCCATAATGTCTTCCTCTAGTAACTCTCCAGTAACTCCTCTGTTATATTGGTTCTTTTAATTTAATGTGTTATTTTGTACTGCATGTATACTGATTAATATAGCATTTTAGCACCGTTAGAACTGTACTTTCTTTTTTTCAGAATTATACTTGCGTGACCAAACTCGCTTTTCCTTCTTAAAAGCTGGTAAAAAGCAGAGGTTCAGGTAAGATTCTTAACTGTCGATTCTTTCTTGTTTTAGAATGTGCTTCTTTTCTTTTCAGAACTTAGTTGCTGGAAACAGATTGCTGAACTTCGTTATCTAGAACTGGTAAATTCATAAATTGTTTTGTTAGAGATTGCATATTCTGAAGCCACTTAGCACTTGAATGCTCTTTTCACTAAAGTCGGAACTTTTCTTTTGATGCTAGTCCCTCTCTCAAGTCAATACATTACTTATACACTAATCTTCTGAGACTGAGTTGTCGCGATTCTGAAATGCTGATCTTTCTTCAGGCAGAAGCGTTAAAGAGATGCTAACTCCTGCCTGGTGCCTCTGCCCATTAACTCTTCCCAAAATGAGGGAACACAGTAGCCTGAAACGCTTTCAAAGTACAACCCTGACAACACTACCCTATCTAGAACCAGCAAACATTTGAGGACATTGCAACAAGGTACTAACCTTGGGAAATACCTCAGTGACGCGCGCGGCTCACAGGGCTGCGCACGCTTCACACTCTACTGAGGTGACAGAGGGAGCACTACTAGTGAGGTCAGCATATTGTTCCATGGTTGTCATCTTGAGGTACCTTTGCTGTAGTCTTGTCAACCAACTGGGCAACACTGCCTTCATTACAAATTGGAATTGCCTCCTTGAGGCCTTATTTTTGAGGGAATACTACATGGGCATTTAATCTGGAGTTTTTATGGTACTTCCTAACAGTCTCCGCCTGTAGACAATGAATTGCATTTTGTAGTATACGAGAAGTACTACTCATGAACTATAAATTGCAGTTTGAGAATAGGACAAATGAAAATAGTACATTAGGTGCAAGGGGCATTAAGACCAAAAGTCTCAGAGTGACCAAACACCTTGTAGCTTTGAGGATCTAACTTCTAATAGGAGCAAAGCTTTTTAAAGCTTTAGGCTTTGACCTGCCACTGGAGGTTTCTCGCATTACCTTCTGCGTTGTGGGATTGGTCCCTCTTCAAAGTCAGGGGTTCTCAGTCTGTGGTTCCAAACACACATTTTAAAGACTGCAGGGACCAAACGGCTTGTCATACAAAACCAAAACATGCTCAGACAGCAGATCAGAAAAACTGTAGTTGTAACTCCTGCTTGGCATCAAGCTCTAAGATACTGGTGAGTCACTGGGCTCACCTCCACGTGGTGGGCACAGAGATGTCAAGTGCCTCTACAGAGTTGTCCAAGACTCACAAAATAAAGCTTAAACACATCCATCTCATGACACACTAGGGAACTAACTACAGGAAGGTACTCAGGCTGTTGGCACTCTGGAGGTCAATACTGTATAATGCCCATCAATCACTCTCAGTGGAAGGCAAAAGTCCAGTTTTTTTCCGGTAAAAATGTTTGGCCTGTTAGATTTGCATCTGGGTGGGCTCTTGAATTAGAGAGCACCAGGTGCAAATCAAAGTACTTCCCAGCCAAGTGCAAGGTTTTGGCATGGTGGGTTGAGGGAGACTGAAAATATAAAACTTCCTCCATCTAATTTCAAAGGGATATGTTGCTTGTTTTCTTGTGGGCAGACTGCCTGCTAATTGTCCTTGTCTTGTTTAAGGAACAGCCTATTTATTGTATCCTGAGCCAGGTCTACCTACACTTGAGTAACGTTCAAGCACTGCTTGATAAATATAACTTTATCACACATTATGTGCATGTTAAGACATAGCTATTTGTATCAATGGCACACTAACTTAAGGGAGGCTAGCAGTATTGTCCCTCTTCACTAATGGACAAGCACAGTGGCCACAAATCTTTCTAACCCCAGCCTGTAATCCTGACTGCTGTCAGCATCTTGTTTCAGTAATTCTTCTAATTTAGGTTTTGGGCAAGTTAATGCATCCTGCCACCTCCAGTTAGCCTCATTTTGTTCAAGTAATTGGTAAGACCGGAGGTCAGACCACGGCACTCTTTGTACTCCCACTATTGTAGGAGTTTCATTTCAGATAGTGGGGATTGACAAAGCTGGTCCTGGACAGCTGCCCACAAACTCAAGCAACATGTATATATTTGCCATGGTGAATCATAATATTAAGTACCCTAAGACTGTGGGGGCAGCTAGAAAGAGGATTAACAAAGTATCTAGACCACCCTTTAGATAAACAGAGAAAATATAAAAAGAAACCATCTCAAAATTCTGTTACTTTTTGTACACCTTTTAGTCAGAACAGTGATGATATCTACAAAATAATACATAGACGTTGGGATGTTTTGTGGACAGACAATACTCTATCTCGCATAATTCCTTCCAAACCAAAGATGATACATAAAAGAGGAAGAACAATTAGGGAGGTGGTCTGTAACAGTTATCTGCCACCTATAAAGGATAACATTGGAATGTAGCTTTGAATTGGGTAGTATATAGTGGACGAACAGGGTAGCAACATAAGATAAATGGCGACATATATGCCAGTGTATTAAGATATAATATATGAACATTTCGTGCAGATATCAGCATGCCAAGGTATTATTTTATCTTTTTGAAGGGAATACAGTTAAAGTTGGATGATACTTATTGTAAATGTGATCTTGGGATGATATCTCTAGTAGGTCATAGTACATGTGGGACCTATTTGTTCTTAATAAAATGTATAAACAATCATATGTGGAGTCCTCATTTAGTGACTTGAAATGTCTCTCTTCAGTGGTTGTGCTTTTTTCACTACGAAGTTTGTGATACCAGGTCCAAGGTAATCAAGTGATATAATTAGCTGTTTGCGAAGTTTTCGAACTAACAAAGAAACTTCACTAATGACTTACCTTTGGGCTTATTGGGTGTTTGTTCAAAAAATATTTTCTTGCTTTCTATCACTGTTTGGGTCTTATGAGTAGAAAATTATCCACACGATACTTGCGGGTACATCTTGGAATCTCTCTATTTATCCATCCATCCCTTTTTTGGGGGATTATAATGTAAAGACTTTGGTAACTAAGCACAGAGAAATAGTTGTGGTGTGGTGTCTTCTTAGATAAGATGAGTTTTTGGATATTTATGTCAGAAGATGTTTCCATAGGTGGATTCATGTTTGCGATTTAAGTAATAATGTTTTTTTTTTTTTTAAGTAGGGTAGGAATATAGAATATGTTTTAATGTTGTTTTTATGTTGATTACTAACCAGCCCTGAAGAAGTCCTGTTGTGGGACGAAACACGTGTCTGCTATAATCTTCAACTAATTGGGCTGAGGATGTAATCTACAACTAATTGGACTGAAATGTACAATAATTGGCTATGAACATATTTTTAGGAAATGGGCTTATACTGTTGAAATGATGGTGGTACTGGACAAGTACATAGTTATATAAATAATCATCTAAATAAAAGAAAAATGTGAAGAAAAATAAAGTCTTTTAAATTATTTTTGACATGTAAAGGAAATAGTGAACAATACCCGGATGTCCTCGAATAATTTGCAATGGATTATTTGATTACTATACAAATGGATTTAATTGGATACATAGCAATGTACATATGTGTGCCCCACTGTTATTTTGTTTTGACCCTAAGACTTTGCCACTGAGTAGCACTACCAACATTGTCATGCCTAGGAGTCTACCTGGCATCTGTCCGTCTTGGTGTGGGCTACGTGTGATGGAATCTATCACTTCTCCATGTTACCACCCACATACCAATGGGTTGGTTAAAAAGTTTAAATAGAGTTTGAGAAGCATTAAGGTACTTTGGAACAATCCCTGTTGAGAAGTGGAAACTATTTCGACTACATCTCTTCTATGTGTATCAGTGGTATCCCAGGAGGATTTGGTCTATTGAAAATCATCCATAGACATCAGATCCAGACCCCCCTCACTTTGGTGAGTTTTGGGAGAGAAATCAGAACCAGCTACGATTTGGATGATTATATGCTGGGGAATCCATGTAAAAATGAACACACACATATGCAAAAGGCAAAGAATAACCTTCATGTCACTTTAATAATTCTTACTGATGGAGTGGTTTGACTACAAAGCTAATAGTGATTCTTACCAGGAAATGGAGGGCAGGCTTTATCTTCAGATCAATTTACCCTACAGGGCAATTGGTGCGGTCCATAAACTGTCTTAAAGAAGTGATGCCAACTACGTATTTGACCTTCTGCCAACAAGGTACCCACACAGAGAACTACATATTGTTTGGCATTTGGCTAAAGCCTTCCGACCACAGAATTAGATTGGTAGCACTGCTTGTAGGAGGTTGATAACTATGAAACTAGAACAGAAGGCTCATTTAGTGGACAGAATATTGCCTCTGGAAAAAACATTCCTGAAAGACCAAGTGTTAGACAGAGCTAGCCACTTTCCTCATAGTAGCCAAGAATTTTTTTCTTACCAGACTACGCAAAACAAAATAAATAAATAAAAATCTGAAGAAAAAAACACATTTTGTATGAGTAGACTATAACTAGTGCAGGTTTTAAATGCATTTAGTTCAATCAATCAATCAGGCCTCTCAACATAGTATCAGAGGTATTCCTGGCTTTTTGCCCTGGTAGGCCTTTCTCCAATTCTAAAGTATTAGCTTTCAACCCATCCTAAAAATACCTGGGGAATTTGTAGCTTTCCCAAAATATTCCAGGACTGGGGTTAAATCAGTAAATAAGCCTCCTGGAACATTGGGGGGAAAGTTGCTCTTTCCCCAAAAATTCTAGGATTGACTTTAAAATAGTAAATTTGACTTTTTAGTGTCTGCCAAGCCCGCAGCTGCCCTGAAGGTGCAGTTCAGGGAAAAAAACACTAACAAGCTATCATAGATCCGTTTGATTTACAGTTAATCCTATGAGTCCAAAATGTGTATCCATCCTCACTTAATTCTAGTACACATCATTCACTTATTACTTTGATTTTTTTTTTTCGAAAGCCAGGAAATTAATTTCTGGAATATGCTACCATACTGATTAGTAGAGTAAATTAATGATACTTAAATTAAATAATAAAAGTACCTGAAGTGATCTCAGTTTGATTAATTAGCACTAATCAAGTCTATTAAACTCAGCTAGCATCTGGATTAAGTAGATCACATTGCTAATCAATGACTTAGATCAGTTGTAGGTTTAATACACTAAAATAATAGCCTATTAACTTATGTATGTATCACCATTCTGAACTTTAGACAAACTTTTTTGGTCATTTACCCAGGTACATTCCAACTGGTGACATGTAATATTGTTATTTTATTCTAGGCCATTGTATTACTGCACCAACCTCGCTACTAGTATTCTTTCAAACCAGACTCCAGATCTATATTCCTGCATGCGTTTATATGAGGTGAATAATTTAGTAAGGGATTATCAGTGATGAATTGAAACCTGTATGCAAGCAACGTTAAAGCAAAAGAGCTTTAAGATACTGAAAGTTCAACATCCTACTATTCAAAGGTTGAACTATTAAAAATCTTCATCAGAATTTGAGCTCTATAGAGGCACAATATGGGACATTGTCTTCACATCAGAATTCAGCCTCATTCTGCCATTTTCAAAATGGCGGTTCATATATTTTACTAATTCAAAATGACTCCTACTGCATGGTTACGACAACCTGCTGTCAATTCTTTCTTCTGTCTAGAATGGTTACTGATTTGTGTTGATTAGGCAAATGCCTGGTCTTGCAAATATGGGTTGCTTCCTACACATCTAAAATACTGATCCAAGTCTTGAGCCAGCACTTAGTACATCTGCTATGTAAGAACTCTGAAGATAATTTTCTGAACCAAATTCTAATGTATCAGTGATATCACCCTTGTTGGGCAAAATTTAAATAAATATGTTTAAATTAACTTGTTTAAAATCATTTAGACAGTCTCCAAAAGCTATTAAAGCCTGGTGATGCAGGGCTAGCTTGTTATGTAATTGTATTCATTCTTATAGTAGTTTTCTCTGGAAAACAGAGATTTGTCAGCCACAATTAATGATCCATTATTCACAGATCTTAACACTTATCTGCCAATTACACAATACTGTATAGCACTTTTATCAATTATAATAAACTGTTCAGCACCTTCAGTTTGTCCATATCAGCTACTCGTACCAGTCCTTCAACAACGGTTTGTATTCCATTCCTTCTTGCACTTGTACAACTTAAAAGATAAGGGATGATCACCCACTTCTGATGGTCTACTGTCAGGATACATTGTACATACAGTTATATGTCAAATGTAATAGGCAAGACAGCAATCTAATACAAAGCTTCTTCCATTTAAGAACTGATCCATTATATAACTTCTCCAAAGCTACATTACTCATTCTCGATTCTGCCCAGTAGTCTATGTTTTCGACTCATTTATTCTGTCCCATAAGTGTTTGTTATATTCAAAAAGGCAAATTAACTTTCTAATATTTATGTTTATGATAAGTACTTAAAATTGTGATACTATGGTTCAATTAATCTAATATCAGTAAAGTAATCATTTGTTAATAACACTTAAATTCATTGATTATCCTTATCAGGACATTACTGAATCAGTACAGTTCTAGTGGAAAGGCCTGCCACGTAAATACTATCCTGCTAATGTAGTGTTAGCAGGGGTTTGTCAAATAATCAAACTCATTCTCTTATTCAGACTCTCTTCAGCTGTATGTAGTTCATTGATAGAAAATGTTTCACACTTAGCAATTTAAGTTCCCTGTTCACTTCATGTCTCTGTTTAGGAAACCGGGTAATACCTACAAACCTGAACTAATTTCTATTTTGTTCTGCTCGGTTCTCATTCCAAATGTATGGACGTGGAAGATTTTTCATCACTTTTGTACAACCCTCAAATGCTCCTGCTATCTAAAAAGAAAAAGGGAGCACACTGCCTTGCATTCAAGCGGAAAATAGCCCCAAGGCATCATGGTAAATGCAGTCATTTAAATATAAATAGCAAGAATTTTTCAAAAAATTATTCACCCTTAGTAGGTGCAGCAAGTGCTGTATCGCTGTAGAAAGTCTTTCACCTAAGGTAGGTGCAGCGAGTGCCGTATCTCTGGACACGTGTTTCTGGCTTTCGGCCGTCATCAGCAGAGAGCGTATGTAACTGAAGGGGTCGCTTGAAATGCCGCCAAACGTCTTCACAGGTTTTTGTACCACTCAGTAGGCACACAGGTGCATCGCCAGTGCTCGTCAGCAAGAGGCTCACGGGAGCCGTCATTTAGACATCCAAAAAGAAAAAGGGAGCACACTGCCTTGCATTCAAGCGGAAAATAGCCCCAAGGCATCATGGTAAATGCAGTCATTTAAATGTAAATAGCAAGAATTTTTCAAAAAATGATTCACCCTTAGTAGGTGCAGCAAGTGCCGTATCGCTGTAGAAAGTCTTTCACCTAAGGTAGGTGCAGCGAGTGCCGTATCTCTGGACACGTGTTTCTGGCTTTCGGCCGTCATCAGCAGAGAGCGTATGTAACTGAAGGGGTCGCTTGAAATGCCGCCAAACGTCTTCACAGGTTTTTGTACCACTCAGTAGGCACACAGGTGCATCGCCAGTGCTCGTCAGCAAGAGGCTCATGGGAGCCGTCATTTAGACATCCAAAAAGAAAAAGGGAGCACACTGCCTTGCATTCAAGCGGAAAATAGCCCCAAGGCATCATGGTAAATGCAGTCATTTAAATATAAATAGCAAGAATTTTTCAAAAAATTATTCACCCTTAGTAGGTGCAGCAAGTGGCGTATCGCTGTAGAAAGTCTTTCACCTAAGGTAGGTGCAGCGAGTGCAGTATCTCTGGACACGTGTTTCTGGCTTTCGGCCGTCATCAGCAGAGAGCGTATGTAACTGAAGGGGTCGCTTGAAATGCCGCCAAACGTCTTCACAGGTTTTTGTACCACTCAGTAGGCACACAGGTGCATCGCCAGTGCTCGTCAGCAAGAGGCTCACGGGAGCCGTCATTTAGACATCCAAAAAGAAAAAGGGAGCACACTGCCTTGCATTCAAGCGGAAAATAGCCCCCAGGCATCATGGTAAATGCAGTCATTTAAATATAAATAGCAAGAATTTTTCAAAAAATTATTCACCCTTAGTAGGTGCAGCAAGTGCCGTATCGCTGTAGAAAGTCTTTCACCTAAGGTAGGTGCAGCGAGTGCCGTATCTCTGGACACGTGTTTCTGGCTTTCGGCCGTCATCAGCAGAGAGCGTATGTAACTGAAGGGGTCGCTTGAAATGCCGCCAAACGTCTTCACAGGTTTTTGTACCACTCAGTAGGCACACAGGTGCATCGCCAGTGCTCGTCAGCAAGAGGCTCACAGGAGCCGTCATTTAGACATCCAAAAAGAAAAAGGGAGCAAACTGCCTTGCATTCAAGCGGAAAATAGCCCCAAGGCATCATGGTAAATGCAGTCATTTGAATATAAATAGCAAGAATTTTTCAAAAAATTATTCACCCTTAGTAGGTGCAGCAAGTGCTGTATCGCTGTAGAAAGTCTTTCACCTAAGGTAGGTGCAGCGAGTGCCGTATCTCTGGACACGTGTTTCTGGCCGTCATCAGCAGAGAGCGTATGTAACTGAAGGGGTCGCTTGAAATGCCGCCAAACGTCTTCACAGGTTTTTGTACCACTCAGTAGGCACACAGGTGCATCGCCAGTGCTCGTCAGCAAGAGGCTCACGGGAGCCGTCATTTAGACATCCAAAAAGAAAAAGGGAGCACACTGCCTTGCATTCAAGCGGAAAATAGCCCCAAGGCATCATGGTAAATGCAGTAATTTAAATATAAATAGCAAGAATTTTTCAAAAAATTATTCACCCTTAGTAGGTGCAAGTACCGTATAGCTGTAGAAAGTCTTTCACCTAAGGTAGGTGCAGCGAGTGCCGTATCTCTGGACACGCGTTTCTGGCTTTCGGCCGTCATCAGCAGAGAGCGTATGTAACTGAACGGGTCGCTTGAAATGCCGCCAAACGTCTTCACAGGTTTTTGTACCACTCAGTAGGCACACAGGTGCATCGCCAGTGCTCGTCAGCAAGAGGCTCACGGGAGCCGTCATTTAGACATCCAAAAAGAAAAAAGGGAGCACACTGCCTTGCATTCAAGCGGAAAATAGCCCCAAGGCATCATGGTAAATGCAGTCATTTAAATATAAATAGCAAGAATTTTTCAAAAAATGATTCACCCTTAGAAGGTGCAGCAAGTGCCGTATCGCTGTAGAAAGTCTTTCACCTAAGGTAGGTGCAGCGAGTGCCGTATCTCTGGACACGTGTTTCTGGCTTTCGGCCGTCATCAGCAGAGAGCGTATGTAACTGAAGGGGTCGCTTGAAATGCCGCCAAACGTCTTCACAGGTTTTTGTACCACTCAGTAGGCACACAGGTGCATCGCCAGTGCTCGTCAGCAAGAGGCTCACGGGAGCCGTCATTTAGACATCCAAAAAGAAAAAGGGAGCACACTGCCTTGCATTCAAGCGGAAAATAGCCCCAAGGCATCATGGTAAATGCAGTCATTTAAATATAAATAGCAAAAAAAAATAAAAAAATTATTCACCCTTAGTAGGTGCAGCAAGTGCCGTATCGCTGTAGCAAGTCTTTCACCTAAGGTAGGTGCAGCGAGTGCCGTATCTCTGGACACGTGTTTCTGGCTTTCGGCCGTCATCAGCAGAGAGCGTATGTAACTGAAGGGGTCGCTTGAAATGCCGCCAAATGTCTTCACAGGTTTTTGTACCACTCAGTAGGCACACAGGTGCATCGCCAGTGCTCGTCAGCAAGAGGCTCACGGGAGCCGTCATTTAGACATCCAAAAAGAAAAAGGGAGCACACTGCCTTGCATTCAAGCGGAAAATAGCCCCAAGGCATCATGGTAAATGCAGTCATTTAAATATAAATAGCAAGAATTTTTCAAAAAATTATTCACCCTTAGTAGGTGCAGCAAGTGCCGTATCGCTGTAGAAAGTCTTTCACCTAAGGTAGGTGCAGCGAGTGCCGTATCTCTGGACACGTGTTTCTGGCTTTTGGCCGTCATCAGCAGAGAGCGTATGTAACTGAAGGGGTCGCTTGAAATGCCGCCAAACGTCTTCACAGGTTTTTGTACCACTCAGTAGGCACACAGGTGCATCGCCAGTGCTCGTCAGCAAGAGGCTCACGGGAGCCGTCATTTAGATATCCAAAAAGAAAAAGGGAGCACACTGCCTTGCATTCAAGCGGAAAATAGCCCCAAGGCATCATGGTAAATGCAGTCATTTAAATATAAATAGCAAGAATTTTTCAAAAAATTATTCACCCTTAGTAGGTGCAGCAAGTGCTGTATCGCTGTAGAAAGTCTTTCACCTAAGGTAGGTGCAGCGAGTGCCGTATCTCTGGACACGTGTTTCTGGCTTTCGGCCGTCATCAGCAGAGAGCGTATGTAACTGAAGGGGAGCTCGGGTGAAGCACCTGTGCGCCTTCTTGAGTGGTACTTAAACCTGTGAATACTTTCAAGGCGGCATTTCAAGCAACCCCGCCAGCTACACGTTGCTCTTCGCTGATGACGGCCAAATAGCCAGAAACACGTGTCCGAAGATACGGCACTCGCCGTACCAACTTATGGTGAAAAACTTTCAAAACTCTGTTCAAATTCGTGCTAATGACTGCATTTACCATGATGCCTTGGGGTCACAAATGCTGGAATGGAAGACAGGGTGCTCCCCATTTTGACTGTTGTAATTAAGGCTCCCGTGAGCCTCTGAGCTGACGAGCTCGGGTGAAGCACCTGTGCGCCTTCTTGAGTGGTACTTAAACCTGTGAATATTTTCAAGGCGGCATTTCAAGCAACCCCACCAGCTACACGTTGCTCTTCGCTGATGACGGCCAAATAGCCAGAAACACGTGTCCGAAGATACGGCACTCGCCGCACCAACTTATGGTGAAAAACTTTCAAAACTCTGTTCAAATTCGTGCTAATGACTGCATTTACCATGATGCCTTGGGGTCACAAATGCTGGAATGGAAGACAGGGTGCTCCCCATTTTGACTGTTGTAATTAAGGCTCCCGTGAGCCTCTGAGCTGACGAGCTCGGGTGAAGCACCTGTGCGCCTTCTTGAGTGGTACTTAAACCTGTGAATACTTTCAAGGCGGCATTTCAAGCAACCCCGCCAGCTACACGTTGCTCTTCGCTGATGACGGCCAAATAGCCAGAAACACGTGTCCGAAGATACGGCACTCGCCGCACCAACTTATGGTGAAAAACTTTCAAAACTCTGTTCAAATTCGTGCTAATGACTGCATTTACCATGATGCCTTGGGGTCACAAATGCTGGAATGGAAGACAGGGTGCTCCCCATTTTGACTGTTGTAATTAAGGCTCCCGTGAGCCTCTAAGCTGACGAGCTCGGGTGAAGCACCTGTGCGCCTTCTTGAGTGGTACTTAAACCTGTGAATACTTTCAAGGCGGCATTTCAAGCAACCCCGCCAGCTACACGTTGCTCTTCGCTGATGACGGCCAAATAGCCAGAAACACGTGTCCGAAGATACGGCACTCGCCGCACCAACTTATGGTGAAAAACTTTCAAAACTCTGTTCAAATTTGTGCTAATGACTGCATTTACAATGATGCCTTGGGGTCACAAATGCTGGAATGGAAGACAGGGTACTCCCCATTTTGACTGTTGCTCCTGCTATCTGATTATGTATGTACAATACCGTATGTTACCTCTGAGTGCACTTGACACCTGAAAAACTTGAGTGATTCTAATAGTATATAAAAACTGCTCAGTCAAAGGCCTGGATCACTAGTCCCCCAGAACTAGCTGTGTGATGTTAACTGGTAGTTGAACTCCAGAAACGTTGACTTTGAGTTGTGTCCCCGGTTGGACACCCATTCACCAAGACACAGTCACTAGGAACACCAGGCGGGAGTGGTCCTAGTTACCTACTTAGGTAGAGGGTTTTCGGATACATCATATATAGGGGTGACAACTTTTGTTGCTACCTCAATATCAGTATGGTATGCAAGGATAGGTTTAGAGAAGCCACATCCGTATCAACTTCTAACCACTAAGATCTATTTGCGAAGGTTCCACTCCAATTAAAACCCAAGGACCAGACCTCTTGCAAAATTTCCAGACTCAACCTATACCTAGCTCTAGCTCTACAGGAGGCAAACAGCCATACAGCTAAGGTTATCTGAAATTCAGTGTTTGATAGAGATGTATTTGAGGTCTTCTGTTTTTTGTATCCATCTTATTAAGCTGAACTATTTACTTAACCTTTAAATAAAGTCCCTTTCTATTTTTAACATAAAGCACGGACCAGAGAAGTATGTTATATGTGGTTTATTGTGTTATACGAAATAAAAGTTACACACCTACTTCACCTCCTGGAGTAAGCTCTGACTACTGGTCCTTAAATGAAGGTCACCTGAGGAGTGGAATAGGGACATCTGTTGTAAACAACATTACCCTCATAATACGTCCCAAAACTGCCATTGGTTTAGTTTGTGGATTTACCCACAGTTCTCTTATTAAGTGTATCATGATGGAAAGAAAATTATGACCGCAAGTGTTGTATATGATGATGCTGACTTATGTTATATGGTGAACACGTCCTCCTTAGAGAATGAGATCTAGATTGTAATAAGATTTAATATATGAGATAATGAAAAGTTTAGTCTCTTTTTCTTTTAGTTTTTGGGTGCATAAGGGCATAAAGGTCATAGGGGTTTACGTCATGCTTTGTGACTAGGCACCCAGGCAAGAATTGGGGCAGTGTACTAGACATTTGGTGCCTGCAATTAAAGAAGGTCTCAAAGCTTGAGCCCTATGGAGGTGTCAGTTTTTAGTTTGGAGAACATCACTGATGAATTTTCATGTAAACTTAATGTGCTCCAGATCTTGGGTCTTTGAGCTACAGAACAAAATGAACTGATGTCAAAGCCACCTGTTCAGTCACATCCAGCTACCACATCACAAACTCGCAACAGCACCAAAGGGCACCAGAGATCAGAAAACTGTTTAAAAAATTCAAATACAGTCTAACACTGAGAAAGGTTCAGGATGAGAAAGCTGGAGGAAAGAGTATTCCTTACAACTGCACCTTTGACCATACTTATGGTTGTGTCTCACATCCATAGGATATGCAATTTTTGTTTTCAACCAAAAACTTCAAGGCATTTTAATGTTCTGCTCAAAGACGGCAAATATGTGACCC
This sequence comes from Pleurodeles waltl, assembly GCF_031143425.1. Classification (NCBI taxonomy): domain Eukaryota; kingdom Metazoa; phylum Chordata; class Amphibia; order Caudata; family Salamandridae; genus Pleurodeles; species Pleurodeles waltl. Next base: position 82,863,943 of record NC_090443.1, on the reverse strand, counting down.
GTCCTGTTTAGGTTATTTTCAATTTTTACTGGGGAAAGCGAGGCAATGTTATTTGGGTAGATCTAAAAGCAGCATTTTCCATTTTAAGTACCATAGAAATGTTCTTTCTTTGCTTCTGCTTAACAAAATTACATCCAACTTGGCGTCAAGGACTCACCTAAACCAATCAGTCTTATTTTGCTTTAACTGTGATCCTGAACCAGTTGCAAACCTTGTAGAAGGGTGCTATGTGCTATTATGATAAAAAATAAAATTTACACAAAATACTGAATTGTGTACGCTATTATAAATTATGTCAACGTAAGTTCCCCAGTGCCTGCTTATGACCTCACTTGTCACTAATGATACCAATGGTAACATCAACATCACAAATCACACCAACATCACTGAGGAATTAAGTGAACCGGTTATGATGGCACATTGTGGGGGAATGCCTTCCTTCTCTACGATAACATCATGCAGTTATATGTTTAAAGTCCCATGTTGAGTGCCCCTAGCAGTTAGACCTGGGCAGAGCTACATGTAACAGCTGCTCTTGGTTTGATATGCTATACATGCTTGACCCTGTGCCTGCCTAGTGCCTGAAATCTCCTGTCAACTAATAAGGTGTATAAGATTTCCTGCATTTCCTGCTCTTCTTTCCTGTTAACCTACCTCACTACACATGGACAAGTCAAAGGGCACGTTTTGTGACCAGAATCTGAGTATAATGAAGGACATGTCCTGTGGGTCCAAGGAAAACATGTTCTGTTGGCACAAAGACTAGGAGCAGGGAGAGGTCGAAGGCTAGGCATTGTGCCATGAGCCTGCTGCAATGCAGACTGGGTTCTTACTTTGGCCAGAGTCCATGGCATAGTACTTTAAATAAAAAAATAAAAATAAAAAAAAAGCTTGACAATGAAAGGTTATGGTTCTTTGCTCGAATCCCAAGAATCAGTCTTTTAAAATAAAATCATAAACGTTCTCCTAAAAAACAATCAATGTAATATGATATTTATACTGAAAACCTACAAACTGCAAAAATTCACCAGTTATGGAGAGGTACTCAAACATAACTCCATATAAGGCACAGCTCATATCCACATATAAGGTCACAGTTATCAAGAATGATAATGCATCACCATTGACAGCATCAGTGGTGTAACCAAAGCCACTATTTGAGTAGCAATCCTGAGTCCAGGTATCTGTGCCCAACGTTTACTGGCATATTAAAACACTTAGCTCTGAGGAAAGGAGTGCTGCCGTAAGGGCTTTGGCCAAGGTACGGCTAAGCCCCATTGTACTTGTTACAAGCAAAAGTCATGCGAGGGCTGCACTTAGAGCCTGCTGGTCAACTCTGAAGGCTGTTCCCAAATTAATCTTCTGGAAGAGGCTGTAAGGTGCAGACTGGCTGAACATCCAAAGCAGGCCAGGCATGGCTGAAGGCTATCTCAGTACTGGCCCCAGCTGCAAGGCTTAAGTGCAGAGCTTGGCCAAAGGCCCTGCAGCCACAGCTGCGTGGGAAAGGCCGGCAAAGGCCCTGCAGACATAGCTGAATCGGCATGGTTGAAGGCTATGCCAAATGTTTCTCGGGGTGAAGTCGATGAGCACATTGCCTAGCCAAAGGGCTGTATATGTGTCCAAAGCACATTGGTGCGATCTGGGCTCCAACACCCTTCACCTTCTGCATGAAGACTCCCAAACACACAATTTCCACTCAACGCAGGTTTCACAGTTGAGCCCAGTGGAGGAGCAGTGCCCTTGAGCAGCATTTGTGATGTTGTTAATAAGGTCAGTGGTAAGGTGGAGAGTCATTTGAGATTTCATCTGTGACACCGTGAACAAGGCAAAGAGCAGCGCATGGGGGTGGGGGGATTTCAAAAGTGCAGCTTATTATAACTGGAACATTTTAGTGTTTACTATTTTTTTGTAACCACAAGATCCATTTAATAGTTTTCCTAAGGTAGATTTTCGTGATCCGAGATGAGAATAACTTTACCCTTAAAAAAATGTTCTTTTCAGTGAATATGTATTAGGTGTGGGCGAGCCATTGGAAGCTCGAGCCATGCTCAAGCCTGATGCCAGGCTCTTGCTCAGCTAGATGTCCTCTCAGACCCTCAAGCCCGAAACCAGCTAAGCTGTCATGTGGCTTCTGTCTGCTACCTACACTCTACCCTCAAGAGCCAAGAATTATAGACAAAGCATTAACCTTAGATGTGAAACAGGTAAGAGAAAGATACATTTTAGTAGCTAACTGTGCAATGTGGAATTAGAAAACCTGGAATAGATTCAGACTTACCTGCTTCTTAAAACTGTGTGATTCTTGATTAATATCCTATTTTACCAAACATTCAAATATGCAAATTTACTACGTTCTTGGTACAAAAACTTCTTCTGCTTGATTTAATAGCTTATAATCTTGCCCCACCTGAGAATCTAAGCCACATACTCTGGTCTACACATGATTTGCCCCTTAGATCACCAATGGCACTGTTAAGGGTGGGAGGGGTCAGGAACGTTTTGTCACAGGGGGGGAGGGAGTCAGAAGGAATGTTTAAAAACTATCACTTTTAATAAATGCCTTTACACGCAGTGATATAAGTAGATGTACTAAGGCGAAACACTGCAGCAGGTAAAAGAAATACACGTTTTTGAATTTTGAAGAAACAGTATCATATTTTTTTGACGATGTCTGTTGTATGATTTACATGCTAAATACTTTCAGGGCTTGGATCTGGCACGGGCTTGCAGAGCCCAGCCATACCCTTGGCTTGGCTCTCCTTGTTAATCTGCTGGCTCATCTACCTTTAATGTGTGCATGCATAGGGAGGAAGTCATTTGACATTAACAACATAATTGTCAAGGCCCAAAGATGACGTGCACTTTGACCACCCCTGTCCGCCTTCCCCACCAATTCCCTTCTGTCTTCTGACAGAAGGAAATTGCTTATTTTGCACTTGCCGGGTCTGCAAAAAACGAAGATGCCTGCACCAGAGGTAGATTCTGGGCAGAGAGACCTGGGGGCTCAGGCAAGAGTGATGCAAATTGCTAATGAGACAAATTCCCTCACGAGTGATGAGATAGTCGTCCTTTTTAGGTCTCGCCTGCAACAGCGCATTGTACTCTCACTTGCGAGAGATATTGTACACAGCAAGGGGCTTGCAGCCTGCCCACCGCTTAACATTTGTTGGCTTCACTGTCACTCTTATTTGCTGCCTTCTAATTGGCCAGTGCATGCTGGCTTCACTTCTCCTTACTTCAGCTGGAGCATGGACCAAGTACTGATTACTTTAACTTGATAACTGTTCTTCCGCTGATCCTGCTGTGAATGAGGCACTACTTTTATGTTTTCTTCTTCCATTTTGTCCTTGTTGAACCTCTTGTCATTTGTACCTGTGTTTTACTATGCCACATGAACTTCAAAGACAGCCCTTTTCTCCTTTGAAATTGATGTTTATGACAACAGATGTTATCTGCTTTTATGGTGATAACAGATGTTATCTTCTTCCAAATGTATGTTCACTAAGACACATATGCAAATGATTTCTTTATGTGATGTTTTTTTTGCCAAATGCCATATTTTTTCACGTATGGTGAGGTTAATTCCTTTTTCCAGTATTACAGGTTGCGCCCAGACCTAACAAGCATTGAAAAAGTCACTAGATCTCTATGGGATTGCCAACTTTGCAATTATCTATAACCCTGCTGTATAGCAACGTGGCTACTGTGCATCATGGCTAAAAATAATAAAAAGACTATGATGCATCCAGAGCAACTGCACTTTCCAAAAAACAGAAAAAAAAAAAAGAAAAAAAAAGGCACATTCGCCCTTACTGTCTCATTGTGATTATGTACATTAGTTTAAGTCACACTGCAAATAATTCACACTGTTTTACTGCATGGTTACAAAACATTGTCAAAACCAATAACTCTTGTAGGTGAGACCTATTGGCTTTGCCAATGTGTGTTTTCTGGGCACTTAAAATAGAATAATGGTGTGAAAGTGAATCCCCAATACTAACAGCAGAGAGTCAGCAGGCCCATACATAGTGCTAATTACCGCTCCAGCCTCACAGCACAGACCCAACTTACAACGCCCCCTCTGCCTTTCTTCTGACACCATCCATCCTCTGAAATACCGCTCCATGCAGACCTTAAATTCATTTGCAGAGGCCTAATCTGAAGCTGAGAAGCACCTACAAGCTCTGAGAGAGAAATCCGTGCCGTTTTCTGAGGACCATGGTCATACCTGGTCTGTGACATTGCAAGATTTGTTTTTTGCAAACTTCTGTTTTTGGCAGAAACATCACAAACACTTTGCTTGACTAGAGGACATATGTCCCTTTCACGTCCAGAAGATTCTACCTGAAGATCTAAAGGACATCTCCAAACTTCCACCATCGCAGTATATTAGGCCAAATGCTTCCAAGGTCAACAAATTCATTTCTGGAGCGTTCCCACAAATAAATTATTTTAGCTTGAGCAATTGAACCCACATCAGCTGCGTAAAGAATTCAATTGTTTGGAAGGGACATAGCGAGCTCCAGTTTTTTTTCCCATAATTAATACTCAATCTTAATCTGATCCGCTTCTCTAAAGACTGCTCTTGGTCCCTCATATGTGATTACGAACTAAGATGTCTAATAGAGATACAGCGAATAAGACCTCAATCAACAAGAAATGCACAACAACAAAAAAACAAGCACTGGCAAAGTCAATGGGGCTGGCCTTTGCTGCCACAGCCTTTTGGCTTTGTTAATGCCTGTTTAGTCTTATTGTAGTTCTTTGCTAAACTTAACTGTTGGGGAATATCTAGAGCACTCGTCAGTATAAAAAAATGGCTAAAACCAAAGCTGTTTTTTCCAACTCACACATATTGCCACAGTAGTCCCTGGCACTAAAGGGAACTATTTTGTGTGCAGGTGTGCTACTTTAGAAAGATCTAAATGTCATCACTAACAGTGAAATTAGCCAATGACTAAAGTGGGCTGAGCTACTGCCGCATGCTGTGTGTTGAAGGAGGCGGAAGAACAATGCGAGCGACAACAGACCAATAGTTGAAAGCCCCTATGAGTAGATCATACATATCATTTTGGTAAAAATCAAAAGGTCTTGCCTAATGCCAGACCTAAGAATAAAACATGGAGGCAACAAAGACGTAGGTTTCTTTTTTTAGCTGTTACATTAGGAACATATCAGAATTCTTATAAAACGTGGGCATTTTGGAGTGGTGGCAATTGGAGTGGTGGCAATTTGAGCGTATGCCCAGGATGCATGCCCTTAAATTACAAGCTAGCAGAGCATTCTGAGACTGCCATAATTGTCCTCATTTTCCAGTTTATTAAATGCAGAGTTCTCCTCAGAGCTCTCGGAAGCAGTCATGAGACGACCTGTTGGCTCTATGCAGAAAATGTTTATAAAGTTGCAGTATCAATTGCATAGCATACATCGGTCAAAAAACTCACTTTTGAGGTGTCCACTGAAAACGAGGGTGGTAAAACACACAGAAACCAAACTAGGCACATGTTCCCTCATAAATGAACAATTTATTTTAATAAAGCAAAACATTAAAAACTCTAAAAGAAAGCCTCGTAATCAGTTAAAATCAGTGTTATGTGCAAAATGGTGATGATTTTGAGGAAAAGGGTTCAGGGAGACACCGGCGTGCTGTGTAGACGTTTGAGATGCTCGTAGGAGAGGGCGCCCTATTGGCAATTTGAAGCATGGTTGTTCCAAAAAGAGACATTAAAGAACATGGCTAAAAGCCTTCAGGCCGAACAGTGTTGAATAAAAGGTCATACGACTTGAAGACAGGCCTCAGCTAAGTTATGCCAGGACTTGCCTTCTCTGTACACAACCTTTACTACCTTCTGTCCAATTGTAGTCACTTCTTGTCTTGACCTAGGCACTTCCTGTCTCATCCTAGACTTCCTGTCCAGTCTATTTCACCTACAAGATACTTAACTTTTAAGTATAAGAGCACAGATGACACCCTGCACCCCTAAGCTTAGCATTCACAGCCAACCGGGTTTTTTTATAAGGGCTCCATTACATTTTGTGGCTGTGGATGTCTCCACAGTCCTAGATTTCTAGCTAAAATACGCATTAGGAATGGCAACTGGAGTCAGCTACAGCAGAAAGGGGTAACAAGAGTTTACAAAGGATCCACCAAATTGATATATCCTAGACCAGAGTCCGTATCACAAGTTTAATGGGATGAAAGGTCTATGCCTTAATGAATCTGCAACTATTTATAACACAAGAAAATTCTAAGTTTATCAGTCTGATTTACTTTCAGGTCATTTATAAAACCAGCATCTAGAATAGAGCCACATAAAATGCTATTTTGTGTCTCGGTGGCAGAAAGGACTGTCTATATCTACAGTTTCTATAGCTAGAGATGAAGTGCCCGCTAATTTAACATTGTGTTTATCAAAAGGAATGCTTCTCTCGTCTGCACTCGACTTCCACGTTCATGTTACATGTATTAATGAGCTTATGAGCTTTCACTAAACCATCCTTTCTAGTAAGACATAGGGAGATTCTTCTTGTGCAGTCCCATGTCATTTCCTGTTCTGTCCAAAGTCCCTTCCTGTCCAAGCCTTTGTCACTTTCTGTTCAAATTGTTCGCTTGTTGTCTGGGCCGTTTATGCTGTTCCTTTTCCTGTTCCAAATAAAACTGTCTCTGTGAGCATTACATGAGGGTCCAACTCGGCGACTTTTTCTTTACTACTTTTTTGTTTTTCCGATGTTTTAATAGTTACAACAAGCTTAGCTGTCAGCTGGGCGGTTCCTGTTCCCCCAACACAGCATCACCCCTTGAATCCAGCCTTTATTAACGTTCTGCAAATCCTGGCATGGGGAAAGCACGAGCAAAGGTCTCGACTCGCGCGCGCAGGTCCGCAATCTTGCGTGCTGTGCCCTCGTCCTCCAGCAGGAAGTTCTTGAAGTCTTGTAGTTTGGCTGCGGGACAGACAGATGCAAGTCAGTATAGGCAGAGTGGGAAGGGAAACATAAATCAGCACCTCGGAAACTGCAAGAACGTGCGTGGCCACAGACAAGACGACTGCATTCAGTGGTCAGAATTAGCAGGTTGCCCATTGTTAGAAGCAGAAGCGACATGGCCGGTGGTGGTTTCACAAACATGACAATGGGTATGCACACTGGCGGCCCCTCTGCTTAATGGGAACTTACAGTGACCACTGCACACAATCCTAAGGCAGTGCTGTTGTTTTTATTATTGCTATTATTATTTGTATAAACACAGCCAGGCCAACAACTCAGGAGGGGTTATGTTAGCGTGATCTCGGGAAGAGGTGGAGACAGAACAAGCCACAGCGTTAAATCATGCACAGCGAACAGGCAAAGTGGCTTCTCCCTATAGCAATCAGCACCAACTAATCAACAAGCGTTCGGAGAAGAAATCAGATGTCAGTGCAAGCGATGCATCCATGCTACCGAAATGCTAGCTTTTGGGACCTTACAGAATACAAATCATCCGAATTAGCGAGCATAATGGAGCCAATATAGGCACGAAGAGGTACGACAGAACACTGCACGCACATTCAACACAGCACATGAGCCGTAGAGTTGGGTTCCAACACGCTTACAAAAGAATTAACCATTACAACACGCATTCAAACTAAAACTGTACTCATATTTCCCTATATTAATCCACCTCTAATTCCTCTTGGGTTCTGGAGTAGCGTGCTACTCGTCGAATAGAGCTTCGACGCCTCGTCGGGGGTAGTAAGCGCTATATAAAGAAAATGTCACTTACCCAGTGTACATCTGTTCATGGCATGTTGTGCTGCAGATTCACATGCTATGCATATCGATTCCGACATCTAGTGTTGGGCTCGGAGTGTTACAAGTTGTTTTTGTTCGAAGAAGTCTTTTAGAGTCACGGGATCGAGTGACTCCTCACGGTTCCATTGCGCATGGTCATCGACTCCATTGTTAGATTGTTTTCCCGCAGAGGGTGAAGAAAGGAGTGATAAAGTACATAAGAGAAAAGAGATGTCCATGCAAATGTAAACATATATACATATGTACAAATGTGTTTAACTTAAATGGCTACAGACTTCCGGGGAGGAGGGAGGGTGCATGTGAATCTGCAGCACAACATGCCACGAACAAATGTACACTGGGTAAGTGACACTTTCTGTTCGATGGCATGCGTAGCTGCAGATACACATGCTATGCATAGACTACAAAGTAGTTTGTCCTCCCAAAATAGCGGTGGCTAGCCTGTAGGAGTTGAAGTTGTTTGAAATAATGTTCTCAGGACAGCTTGTCCTACTGTGGCTTGTTGTTGTGAGAAAACATCCACACAGTGTTTAGTAAATGTATGAGGTGTTGACCATGTAGCTGCTTTACATATATCAGCCATTGGTATGTTTCCTAAAAAAGCCATTGTTGCACCTTTCTTTCTTGTAGAATGCGCTTCAGGAGCGAGTACAAGTTGTCTTTTTGCTTTGATATAGCATGTTTGTCTACACCTAGCAATCCATCTTGCTAAACCTTGTTTTGAAATAGGATTGCCTGTATGTGGTTGTTGGAAAGCTACAAAAAGTTGTTTTGTTTTCCTAAATTGTTTAGTTCTGTCTATGTAGTACATTAAAGCTCTTTTGAGATCTAATGTATGTAGAGCTCTTTCTGCCACAGATTCTGTCTGTGGGAAGAAGACTGGCAGTTCCACTGTTTGATGTGAAATTGTGAGACTACTTCTGGTAGAAATTTTGGATTTGTTCTTAGTACAACTTTGTGTTTGTGTACTTGGAAAAAAGGTTCTTCAAGAGTTAAAGCTTGTATTTCACTTACTCTTCTTAAATAAGTAATTGCCACAAGGAAGGCAACTTTCCATATTAGAAATTGAATTTGGCAAGAGTGCATGGGTTCAAAAGGTGGTCCCATAAGTCTGGTAAGTACTATATTTAAATTCCATGTTGGAACTGGTGGTGTTCTTGGTGGAATGATGCGTTTTAAGCCTTCCATAAAAACTTTAATAACAGGAACTATAGCTAGAGAGCTATGTTGAATAGTTTGTAAATATGCAGATATTGCAGTAAGGTGTATTTTTATTGAGGAAAAAGCTAAATTTGATTTTTGCAAATGAAGTAAATAACATACAATGTCTTGTATTGATGCTGTAAGAGGATCTATGGTTTTAAATTGACAATAATAAACAAATCTTTTCCATCGGTTTGCATAGCACTGTCTAGTAGTGGGTTTTTGTGCTTGTTTAATAACTTCCATTCATTCTGATGGGAGTTTTAAATTTCCAAATTCTATGACTTCAGGAGCCAAATCGCTAGATTGAGAGCATTGTGGTCTGGATGTCTGATTTGACCTTTGTTTTGTGTTAACAGATCTGGTCTGCATGGGAGTTTGGACTGAGGTACCACAGATAGATCTAGTAGTGTTGTGTACTATGGCTGACATGCCCATGCTGGTGCTATGAGTATCATGTTGAGTAAAGTTTGACGCAATTTGTTGACCAGAAATGGAAGGAGTGGGAGAGGGGGAAAAGTGTAAGCAAATATCCCTGACCAATTGATCCAATTTGTTTGGGCTAGAAGGGACACTTGAGATGAATGTATCCCTCCCTGCTTATTGAGATAATACATGGTTGTCATGTTGTCTGTCTTTATAAGAACATTCTTCTGTTTGAGAAGAGGTTGAAATGCTTTGAGGGCAAGGAACACAGTTAATAACTCCAAATGGTTTATGTGTAGCTGTTTCTGTTTGACATCCCATTGTCCTTGAATATTGTGATTGTTTAGGTGAGCTCCCCAACCAATCATTGATGCATCTGTTGTAATTATGGTCTGAAGCACAGGGTCTTGAATTGACCGCCCCTTGATTAAGTTGCTGCAATTCCACCACTGAAGCGACATATGTGTCTGGCAGTCTACCAACACCAGATCTTGAAGTTGACCGTGTGCCTGTGACCATTGTTGTGCAAGGCACTGTTGTAAGGGCCTCATGTTTAATCTTGCATGTGGGACTATTGCAATGCAAGACGCCATAATTCCTAGTATTTTCATGACAAATCTTACAGTGTATTGTTGATTTGGTTGTATAAGTGGAATTAGATTTTGAAAAGCTTGTATCCTTTGTGTATTTGGATACGCTAGAGCTAGTTGAGTATTTAGGATAGCACCTAAATACGGTTGTACTTGTGCTGGTTGAAGTTGTGACTTTGGGTAGTTTATTGAAAAACCCAGGGTGTGCAGAATTTCTATCACGTAATGTGTATGATTTTGGCATTGAGTACGATTGTTTGATTTTATTAGCCAATCGTCTAGATATGGAAAGACATGGATATGTTATCTTCTTAGGTAAGCTGCTACTACTGCTAAGCACTTTGTAAATACCCTTTGTGCTGTTGTTATGCCGAAAGGTAACACTTTGAATTGGTAGTATTTTCCTTGTATAACAAACCTGAGGTATTTTCTGTGAGCTGGATGGATGGGTATGTGGAAATACGCATCTTTGGGGTCTAAGGCAATCATAAAGTCTTGTTTTTGTAGCAGTGGGATAACATCTTGCAGAGTTACCATGTGAAAATGTTCTGATACGATATACAGATTTAGGGGCCTGAGGTCTAATACTGGCCTGAGGGTGCCATCTTTTTTGGGAATTAGAAAGTATAGTGAATAAACTTCTGTTCCTAGTTGAGACTGTGGAACTAATTCTATTGCTTGTTTGAGAGTAGAGATTGAACCTCTTGCTGTAACAGAACTGTATGTTTTGGGGTTAATTTGTGATACCTTGGTGGAATAGTTGGAGGAGTGTTTATCAATTCTAGGCAATAGCCAATACGGATAATTGATAACACCCAGTTGTCTGCGGTGATATTTTGCCAATGTGCGTGGAACTGCTGCAGTCTTCCGCCCACAGGAGATGTGTGGAGGGGAAGGGAGTGATGATAGTCACGGTTTTGGTTGTGTTGCTGGTTGTTTAGAGGTTTGGAATTTACCTCTATTTCTAGAGTATTGTCCTCTATATGTTCCTCTAAACCCACCTCGCTGGTACTGGGTTTGATAAGTTGGTTTTCTTGTGAAGTTGATGACTCTAAGGATTGTGGTCTAAAACCTCCTCGAAACGGAGGCTTATAAAATGACCCCCTATATGGTGTAGTATAGAGAGCACCCATTGCCTTGGCTGTATCGAAGTCTTTTCGCAATTTTTCTATTGTAGTGTCCACCTCTGGCCCAAAAAGATGTTTCTTGTCAAAAGGCATGTTTAACACAGCCTGTTGGATTTCTGGTTAAAAACCAGCGGAGCACAGCCATGCATGTCTTCGAATGGTAACTGCTGTGTTCACACTCCTTGCAGCTGTATTAGCCGCATCAAGGGCAGACCTTATCTGGTTGTTACTGATAGCTTGCCCTTCCTATGCTACCTGTTGTGCTCTCTTTTGGTGCTCTTTTGGGAAATGCTGTATGATATCCTGCATCTCATCCCAATGGGCTCTATCATAACAGGCTAGTAGTGCCTGGGAATTAGCTATCCTCCATTGGGTTGCTGCTTGGGATGCAACTCTCCTTCCCGCAGAGTCAAATTTCCTGATCTCCTTATCAGGAGGGGGTGCATCTCCTGAGGACTGGCTATTTGCCCTCTTTCATGCAGCACTAACCACTAATGAATCGGGAGGCACCTGATGGGTGATGTAATCAGGGTCAGAGGGTGCAGGCTTATACTTCTTTTCTATTCTAGCTGTGATTATCCTTGCTTTCACAGGCTCATAACAAATTTGGTCTGCATGCTTTACCATGCCTGGTAGCATTGGGAGGCATTGGTACCTAGAATGTTTTGAGGATAACGTATTAAACAAAAAGTCTTCCTCTAATGGTTCTGTGTGCATTGTTACTCCATGATAGGCTGCGGCCCTGGCTATAACCTGATTGTATACTGTAGTATCTTCAGGTGGAGATGGTTTAGAGGGGTAGGTGTGTGGGTCGTTATCTGGGATGGGATCATGGTCATAAAGCTCCTATGGATCAACAATGTCTTCTTGGGAATCAAAAGAATGTGTTGGAGAATGCATTGGTGAAGGGCTGGTGTGAGGAGAGGTAGGTAGGTGTGGAGAATGAGGAGGAGAAGGTTGAGGTGCTGGCTTCTCTTTTTGCTTTGGCACTTTAGCTGGGGGCTGTGCAATGTCCAGTTCCTCTTTAAATGCCAGCTTTCTTCTGGTCTTTAGAGGAGGTATTGTAATAATTCGCCCTGTCTCTTTATGGATGTGTATCCTAGATGGTCTCTCATCCATAATTTGAAGAATTGGTTCAATGTCTGACTCTTCCTCAGAGATTTTATGGCTTTCTCGTCGTTTTTTGGAAAGTCCTTGCTCCTCTGTGACCTGTCTTTTTCGGTTCCGAAGTTTGATGTTTTTTCAGTATCAAAAATGTTGTGGGAGGTCTCGGCTCCGAAACGGTCTTTCTAATTTTCAACTCCGAAAATTGTTGTTTCTTGCTGGAATCTGAAATGGAGCTCTTATATTTTTTGTCGACTCCGAAGTAGTCGGAGGTGTGGCCTTTTTCGGTGCCAAACCAGAGGGTCGGTCACCTACAGTCTTTTTCCTGGCCGAACCATGGCCTTCCGGCAGTGGTGTACCCAAGAAATTCTGTTTTTTGTGTGGGGGTGCAGGGGCGGACGTAATCACATGCTGGCCGGCTGTGATGGGTCTGTCGTCCTCAGACTCCTGCTCCGACTCTGTGTCTTGGATAGAGACTGCTGTTTGCATCTGTTCCTCTTCGGTAACGTTGAAATGTTCACCGCTCTTCAACACCATTTCCAGCCTTCTTGCTCTTCGGTCTCTTAGAGTCTTTTTCGATCGGAACGATCAACAGGCCTCGCAGTTTTCCTCCCGATGGTCTGGAGAAAGGCAGAGATTGCAAACCAAATGCTGGTCTGTGTATGGGTACTTAGCGTGGCACCGAGGACAGAATCGGAATGGAGTCCGAACCGTCAGGCTTTCCATGCGGTCGGCCCGAATAGGCCAGAGTTGCCAGCGCGCGCACCGAAGGGCAAACAAAGTGGTTTTCCGACTGTACTACTAGTTCGATGCTAGATGTAGAACGCGATCGATACAATACAGATAAAAGGGAAGGTTTTCTAAAGTTTTATGAATCGAAATCTCAGAGCGAGAGGAAACACGTCCGAACCCGACAGCGGAAAGAAAACAAATCTAACAATGGAGTTGATGACCATGTGCAATGGAACGGAGAGGAGAAGTCACTCGATCCTGTGACTCTAAAAGACTTCTTCGAACAAAAACAACTTGTAACACTCCGAGCCCAACACTAGATGTCGGAATCGATATACATAGCATGTGTATCTGCAGCTACACATGCCATCGATCAAACTATTACCATACCATACCATACCGCAAACAGCAACGTACAGAACACTTGCACAACCATAATATGCTGTCTGTATTAGCATTTTAGCACTGAACATGTCGACTACTGAGGGAGTAAAATAAACAAGCATTGGCAAGCCAAACAGATCTGGCCATGGAAAGCGGGTGCAAAGGTAATTTTTTTTTTTTTCATGCATGTATGTGCCACAAAAAGTGAAAAGACATGCGTCTGTCATTCTTGAATTAAAACATGTTGTAAAATATTAACTGATGAGACCATTTTACTAGTGATGTTTTATTTGAAATCTTTACAATTGTGCCATGCATTTATTATTTTTGACAAAACACGAATAATTGACAACCTAACCAATCACTAATCGCAGTCAGTTACAATGTTACCTAAACATTTTATGAATGTAAAAAGAAGACGGATAATAAACCACCATCTAACTGGGCACACGCAGTCCAGGTAAAATAAATAGCCATTATTTTTAAAATAACATATGTTTAAAAAAAAAAAAAAAAAAACACACACACTTGTAGCCAGGTTTATCCCTGGAAAATAATGAACTTTTCAGAAGGATGTGAACAACGATCTAAGGCTCTGTGCGGTTAATAAACGTGAAGGATCCTAAATGTAAAGTGCCCAGTAAGCTAAATATGAATGGCAATTTAGCAGACCGATGTGAAAACTTGCGGACAAAAGGTCCTCTAGATATGTGTATATTAGGTATGTTAAAAAAAAGCCTGGAAAACAGCTATAGCCGTTTCAGATATCAGAGCTAAAAATAAGGAAAAAAGACTCGTCGTTATTTGACATCATCCTACCGGCACGAGACCCCCTTTCTTTAAGCTGAATTGCCCATACCAGGGGACGGCCAGGAGAGCTGGCCTCGACACGGCACCAAGCGGTCAGACCACCTCAATGAAAGATGGGCCAGGCCGCGCCATTCATCACACCAGCATCACCGGAAATAAGCTGAACTTTTCACGGAAAAGCCTTGGCGCATGTATAACAGGGCAGTAAATGCGCCCGCAGCCCAGGATGGATTACCTGGGCCAGGAGGGGGCACCCCGCCCCACACACTCCTCCCCAAAACCGATCTTCAATTTATCACTGCACTTATAAATAAAACATGAGCGGTGGCTTCTGGCAGCAGAGCCACGTACTTACTTGTTATACACAGACGTACACATTATTTCAGCGGGTATGAAAGGACACAGCAAAGCCTAATTTTACTTAAAAGTTGTCACGTAGACACGTAGTCCTTCCCCAAGGGACTTGCGCCCTTTATTGCACTGGTAAGTAAAATGCACTTCACACTTTGAGATAAGCGGCAAAAGCCACACAGTTTCTTACGACTAAACGGTCTCTCCGCACTTAACTGATGATTCTGTTACCCAACTCAAAGTGACTCATCGAGTCCGAAAAGATGAACATCTCACCTGGCCATCTCGTCAATGCTATCCAGCAAGCAGATCTCTGTAGTGGATGCTCAACCTCCTGAGCTAGCTTACTGACCATATTGGAAACACAGGGAGGGCCTTTACCATGAAAATCAGGGCCAGGATCGAATATGTGAACCAACCATTAACACAGGGAAAATGGGAAGAAAGGTTAATCATGCACCTCGTGAGGGTACTCCCTCCACAGAAATGTGGTAAACCGACGAGGGGCAGTGTGCAAAAGAGGTGTTGGCATAGGCATCATTTCACTGAACGCCAGGGGTAGTGGAAGTGACATCACGTACTCTTTGACCATCATGACATCACAGGAAGTGACTTCATATGTCCCTGGACCCTGCATTTTTTCCAGAAGGCATGTCACATGACCATATCAACACATTTGTACTCTATTACAGTCCCTTAACATTCTTATTCATTCTCAGTCACTTGCACTCACTCTTACTGATACTCACTCATTTCCTGACACTGGCCCAGGTTTGCTAATGCTTTGCACCATGTTTGCATCACTTTTGTGATGCAAACCTGACGCAAAGTGATCGGCTGGGATTTAGTATCCAGCGCAAATCCTTATTTGTGTTATAGTATCTCAAAACAGCGCAAAATTAGGTTGTGCACAGCTTTGCATTATTGTGCGTCATGGGGGCAATCCATGGGTGGTGAATCGGCGTTCCCACAAAACCACCCATGAGTTTTGATGCAAATCCCTATCTACAAACACGGGCAGACAAGAATTTGTGACACAATGCTACGTCTCCTCAAGGCAGGTGTAGCGAGATAAAATGTTTTCATTTCTCTTTATTTTTCCAGCTTGGCATGTGTACTGCATTGTACAGCAAACAAAGTGGGAAAATCCCTGAAGCATAGTTTTTGTAAGAAGTGACCCTTTCTAATACAAAACCTATGCTTTTGGAGATTGCACACAACTCTGCACTATAGCAAAAGAATGTGTGCATTGGCGCATGGCTGCCATAAGTGGAACAGACCACAGTGAGAGAAAAAATACGCCATATCAGTAGATACGGTGCGTTTTTCCACCCTCCCTTGAACGCAAGAAAGCGCAGCACTGCCTTGTCTAAAAAAAAAAAAAAAAAAATAGTAAATCTATGCCTCAGTCTCACACACTCACTCACAACCTGTCACTGACTCCCACTCACTTTCCCTCACAGACACACTTACACATAGACACAGTTACTCAAACATACACATGCTCTCACGTTAACACATTCTCAACCCCAATCAAGGACACAACATACATTTCAAACCATTCTACTTACCACAGCTGGCACCAAAGCTCCCGTTACAGCTAAGTGTGTGCTCCGTTCTTTTCAATTAAATTAATAACATATTATTATTTACAATTCGTATATAAAAAAAGCCGAAAACAAGGAATGTGGAGTTGCTCCTGTGTTCTTGGCACCGATATTTCCACCCCCGAGACCAAGTGCCAAAGTCAGCGCAAGAGGTCTCAAGGGACACTCCAGGGGTCGCAACTGCAACTCCTGGTCACCCTTAAACGACGCCCATGTCTCAGAGTCAACGCGAGAATAAACCTAGGGGAGAAGATTGGTGCTGTGATGGAGTTACAGGAAATCTAGCACTACGCACATAACCCCAAGAAAAATAGCATCATAGCTCAGACCCAGATGGTGCTGGTACCTTATGGCCACTTTTTACTTGCTCTTCCACTTTAACTGTAAAGAAAGTCCTTTTTCTTACAGAATATAGCACCGGCTGGACACAGTTCACTGGCGTTACTTGGCCACGTCGTTTATGAGTTTCTAACCCCAGTGGCTCCACGAGTAAAGCTTTAACTGTTCTACCTCAGTACCCCAGTGAAGGCAGGAGCCCGAAGCAAGTATTCTGATTATCCAGTTTAAGTGCAGCAGTAGCGTTGGCCCAGAGACACCAGTGGTAAGCGACGGCACCGACACAGGACACCGCTTAGTAACCACTTACTGCCCGGATTCCCAGAAACGGCTTCATAAAGGAGTAAAGTCAGAGTGAAAAAACTGTACATTTTCTGACACTGTTCGGAAGAATACCACTTTTTCTGTGGGTTTTCAAATCTTCAAGGAGTGCCACTATTTCAAGATGGCTATCTAATTTCCAGTATCCACTAGTTTGTGTCTACCTACTGCAACATGAAGCACAGTGCACTCACTGAAGGACAAAATGTGCAGCTCTGGATACTTTCAAATCCAGGCCCCACTCTCATAACACCAATGAAATAGTTTTGGCCCACAAAACCCAACCCGTCCTTTTGATTGTGATAACAGAAAAAAAGCAATCACATCATGCCATAAAGGAATATAACAGATTGCCTATATTGGCAGGTAGAGTCAACTACTGTCCCAGTTTTGAAAATGATTACAGTGATATAAGACTATAAATATGTTAACCAAAATCTTGGGTACGCTGCAAGATGGTAGACCATCCAGAAAGCTCACTATAAAACAGTGGAGCATCCCTCTGCAGGCTTTCAGGAAAAAAATCCAGAAAGTTTCCATGCCTGCTGTCTCAAACCTACAGGATGAAATGGCTCAAAGAGCAGGTTTTTCATGAAAAGAAATGGGCAATAACCACGAAAAAAAGAGGTTTCTGCAGAAAGTCAAGCTAGAGCACAGATAACAACCTACTCTAAGGGGAACAGTCTGTGAAAAATTATCAGCACTATTGTTTAATAAGCGTGCCCCAACTCAGTGACTTTTAAAAAATTATTGCTTGTTTCTGTGGTCTGTTTTCCTAACGCTCTAAATAACAGTGAAAAGTACTCATAAAAAGCCAACTCAGAGGTGTCTGTTGACTTAAGTTCACAAGGGAGACATCATATAAAAGTTGTTGAAACCAATTATCACCCAACCACCGCCGGACTTACTGGTTTTCTTCTTGACGTCCAATCCAATCTCAATCCCCTCGTCTATGAAGTTCACCACTTTCTCAAAATCTGCCTCACGGAACTGTCTGGAAGTCAGAGCAGGGGCTCCTGTTACGCGAGAGGAGAGAGAGAGATCCAATTATACATATTTATATTTTATGAAGGACAAAACAGGCAGTGATTCATCAACAAGCAGGTCATAGTCCTTATAGAATAGACTTTTAAAACCACAACAGTGGTTGGTTTTCTTCCTGGACAGTTGTTTACTTAATTAAAAAAATTCGCAGAATGGTATCCCTCTTCCCTACAGGTCATCTTGTTTAATATACGGAGAGAGATTTTTGGAGACAACAAAGAAGTGAATAGCATACATTTTTACACATGCTGTTCCATAATCTCTATTATTTAGAAGTTGTTCACTCTTGTCAAGCATAGACACTGTGATACTGGGCATGACTAACACGTGACCTACCTTCGGTAACACCTTTTCTGGTAGAGACTCAATCGAACCTCAAATTCCTCGACTGGATTCGGCTAATTTTGAAGTAGTACCTCCTGTGCGCCTGGAGGTGATGCACGCAGCCCCGCACAGATGATGTCCACGCCGGAAGTGATGTACACGGGCCTATATAGGACCAACCCATGCATGCTGGCATCAGTTGCTATTGTGATGCTTCCACGCCTGCAGACAGGCAAATTGGTCTTGACAAGCGTGTGAATACCTAAAGTTGGATTCCTTTTTAGGTGAAAAAGTCCAATTCGCACAACTGGGAGGATAGGTGGGTTGGTGAGGAATCTGCCATTAGATAAGAGTCTCTACTAGAAAAGGTGGAACCAAAGGTAAGTAACTTGTTCTTCCGATAGAGAATAGATACTTCTAACCACAGATTACCCAACTTTGGAATAGATACCAGAGCAACACGTTCCAGGGATGAGTCTGAACTGGCTCAACCTAAAAAATCCTGCAGGACTGAATAGGCAAAGTGCCCATCATGCCAGACCTGCTGTCCGGACAGCAGTGCTTCATGAACTTATGGAGGGACGTTCACGTCGTAGCCTGACAAATGTCCAGGGCAGGCAATTTGTGTACCAACACAGTAGTAGCAGCCTTGGCTCTGGTCGCATGAGCCTGTAAGAGCTCAGAAGGGTCATTTTTCGCCAAAGCATAGCATATCCTAATGCAGAGCTTGATCCAGCAGAAGATAGGTTGCATCACATCTGCAACGATCTGCCTTTCTTTGCTCCCACAAACCTGATAAAGAAACGGATCTTCCACTCAGTGGCTGGATCAATATAAAAGCTCAGAGGCCACTTCAGTTCAAGTCAATGGAGACGCACCTCCTCCTTAGAGGGGTGGGGTGCAGCGAAGAACATCAGTAGGGTAGTTTGATGAATATAAAAAAGTGCCACCATCTTCAGTAAAAAGGATGCATAAGCCCAGAGAACCGACTTGTCTAAATATAATGTAGTATAAAGAGGTTTAATGGAAAGGGTCTGAAGGTCGCTCACCCTCCTGGCTCATGTGAAAGCCAGTAAGAAAACCTTAAGGGTAAGCGATCAGAGGGAACAGTGATGCATGGGTTCAAAGAACAAGTTACTTACCTTCGGTAACGCCTTATCTGGTAGAGACACAGACTAGCCGCAGATTCCTTATCTTAGAATTCTCCTTCAGGCGTCAGACTGGATCTGGAAACTCTGTTCTGTACTAATTCGGTAGAGGGCGTCAAGCGACTCCGTAGTGACGTCGTCCCCGGACATGATGTCAATGGAGTCCATATAATCCCTTCCCCGACATGCTGACGTCAGTTTCTTATTTTCTGCGCAGCAACGTGAAGTGCAGAAGCAGTTCCTCTGGCCCTTTTGGCGTTTACCTTTTTTTGGGGTATTTTTTCAAAATCGGAACAGTGTAAATGCTTTCAGGCTTTAAACCCCACTATGTCTGTATGTGGTGGCTTGGCACTCAGCACAATGCCAACGACTGTGACGCCTGTCATCAGCTGAAGCCCAAGTCCTTGCGGGAGTGGCGGACGAAGCTCCTGGAGGTGCAGTCTTCACATACTTCACAGAGGCGTTGAGTCCATCTTCTCGTTCGCACGTCAGGGATCACTCTCAAAGCCATTCGCATGCGGCTCCTGTGACATCTCCAGTTCCATCGGTTTTTCCAGGTAAGTGTCCTTGGGCAAAGTCGCGCCCTCTGATGTCACTGCCCATGCGTGACTCACCCAGGTTTTCTGAGGAAGAGTCTGCACTGTATTCGAACCCCATCCCTTCCATCTTATCGCAGTGTCGGGGAGACTCGGACCCAAATGTGGGACTACTATGTGTCCCTGCATGCTATCTTTGGGTCTTCCCCTCCCTCTGGAGCGCCTTCGGACCATAAGGAGGTGGAGCGTGCTCTGACGGGGTCTCCATCTGAGGCTTCATCCTCGGTGCCCATTCAGCCCCTCAACTTTGACTCCGGAATCAGACCAGCACAGATGTCTCTTACAGCCCACATCAACTGCACCTGATCCTATTCTTCCAACGCTGTCCTCAGCAATTGTGGCACACATCACTTCGCTCAACGCCCCTTTTATTCTTTCTCCGGAGTCGGACGCCGCTGCTTCCAAGGTCGAGGCTTCACCTCCGTGAAGTCGACTGACACCGGAGAGACACCGTTAGAATTGGATGTTATTACGAGGCCTAAGCCTCTTGTTCCGCCACTGGAGGATCCTGAACACCCTCAGCCTCCTCTTTCAGGCAACATTCTGCAATCAAATTAGTTGCTTGATTTGGCCAACGCGAGCTGACTGGATTCCTTGCCACCATCCAGCCTCCTCTCGTCTCCTGAGGCTAGTTCTGCTTTCGCAGCATGTTGAAATGGGCTGTGGTGGTGTACTTGCAGCTTCCTATAATGCACTCGTCTACGGATCCGTTACCTGATGTTTTACCTCCTGGCCAGTCATCTATAGAGCTGATCCTTCCTTACTATGAGGCTCTTTAAGACATCCTTTTGGGTGTTTGGGACCGCAGGAATCTACTGCTACTTGTTTCTATCAGATCAGGGAACACATGAGGACGGTCAAAACCAAACTCAAGTCCCACTGGGGCCAAGGTGAGGGAGAAAACAAATCTTGAAGCCCTTTGAGAAAATGCATCACCACTCGAGACTGAAACAACAAAGGCTGGTCTGGCAATCACAAAAGGGCAGAAAAAGCCGACAGGTAACCTTTAACTGTGACCAAGGAAAGAACTTTCTGTGCTAAAGACAACACAAACAACACAATCTCAGACAATTTGGCATGAAGTGGGTCAAACTGTTTGGTCATGCACCAGGCAACAAACTTGTCCCAACAACAGGCGTATACATATTTGTTAGACGGATGCCTGGCTGCTAAGATAACATCCATGACCTCAGGAGAGGGGTCAAAAACACTGAATTGCTGCTGCTCAATCTCCAGGCATGGAGGTAGAGTGAGCACAGCTTCTGTTGCAAACCAGTAGGTCCTTCCGAAAGGGCAGCCTGATCAGAGAACAGATTCTCAGGAGTCAGGATACTAAACTCTCCTTGCCCAGTGCGGAGCCACCACATTGACTCGGGCCCATTCTTTCTTGATCTTCTTCATAATTCAGGGCAGGAATTGTATTGGCAGAAAGGCCTACAGGAGTTTTGAGTTCCACTCTATGAAGAATGTGTCTCTGAGTGAGAGTCGTTTTTTAAAACTCCAACATGCAGATGTGCTGATATGGCTATTTCTGTAGTGTCAAACTGATCAAGCCCAGGTTCTCCCCTTTTGTGGAAGAGATCCTGTACCACCTCTGCATGTAACTGCCATTAGTGTTCTGCTAGGCGATAACAGCTGAGTTTGCCCACCCTGACATTCAAAGATCCTGCCAGGTACTCTAATCCAAGGACAATTCTCCAGGTACTCCAGCCATCCCCAGAAGTGCAAGGGAGCCTGGCACAGGGTACATGACTCTACCCCCACCCAGCTTGTTGCAGTAGCACATGGTGGAGGTGCTGTCTGAATACCTGATCTAGCCTTACTCTTAATGGAGGGCAGGAAGCCTTTCACTGCCAAGCAGATGGCTTGTAACTCCAACAGGATGATGCGAAGCTGAGCCTCTACCAGATACCTCTGATCTCCACCTCTCTCAGATGGCTGCCGGAGCCCAGAAATGATTCATCGGTCACCACTGTCAGCACTGTGTGAGGTAGGGAGAATAGTTTGCTGGTGACCAGATTGCAGTCCAAGAGCAAGGCCTTTGCAGTTGCCTCTGAAATCTAGAAAGGTATGGAGAGGGCCCCTTGGTGTTGCTGCCACAGGGACTTTCAAATCCCAGTGGGGAGCCCGCATATGCCATCAGGCATGACTGACCAGTACGATACTGGAGACCACTAGCCCCAGCATCCTGAGAGTCATCCTCACTGAAATCCAGGACAGAGGCTGAAATATCAGGATCATAGCCCAAATGGCTTGGACTCTCCTCTCCGTGTCCAGAATGGCTCAGATGAAAAGGAGCATCTGTGAAGGAGTCAGGTATTATTTTGGCACGTTTATAGTGAACTCCAAAGATGTGAGGAGGTTCACCATAATCTGCAGGTGGGTGATGATCGCCTGGGGGGAGCCCAGCTTCAGCAGCCAGTCATCAGGGTAAGGGAAGACTGGACCCCTGAACTCCGCAGATGAACTGCAACCACAGCCATCCCTTTCGTGAACACCTCAGGGGTGCTGTTAAGCCTAACTAGGAGCACAGAAAACTCAAAATTGTCCTGGGCCACTGTGAACCGCAGAGAACACCTGTGGTCCTGCAAGATGGGAATACTAAAATGGGAGTCCTGCAGGACCAAGGTAACCAACCAGTCTCCGATATCGAGGGCAGATAAGCATGGCTGTGTGTTGCAAAGGACACAAATAGACTTGGAATGTGGCTATGTGCTGCCCCTGATGTCTTTGTAACCTATGGAGACCTCGATCGTGGCTCAAAAAAGAGCAAGAGTGTTGGACTGGGGGCATCTGCTAACAATATTGGGACCCCTTGCTAAGGCCACGCAAGGGGTAAAATTACACATGAAGAGGATGAAGCGCAATGGACAATCCGAGGAAGCAAGCCACAGCTCTGCTATCATTCAAGCACTCCAGTGGCAAATCCACCTCTTCCCCAAAGTGGCAGGACCTGTCAAAGGGCATGTCCATAAGTGCAGATTGGACATCCTCCGAAGAGCCAGTGAAGCGCACCCAAGCAGGGCATTGGATGGCAAAATGGGTCACAATAGCTCGGCCTAAGGAGTCCCTGGTATCAAGGCTGCAGCGGAAAGAAAGCTTTGCTGCATCACGGCCTGGTAAAGATAGCATGCATTTCCTCAGACGCCAAAGGAAGGACTTGGGCCACAGAGTCCTACAGAGAATCTGCAAGAAAGGCAATATTCACAGAGCGCAGAGCTAGACCGGTCGATGTGAAAACTCGCCACCCAAAAATGTCAGGGCATTCGGATTCCCTATCCGGCTAAAACACTGGGATTAACTTTGCTTGCCATAGCCTGTACAGCCAGACACTCCAGGGAAGGATGTTTGGTAAGAAAGTCTGGATTCCCCAGTTCAGGACAGAGAGGGTGGGCAATTTGGGTTGACCTGGGAACCTGTGTTAGGTTCACCCCAAGTACACAGAAGGGTATCAGTCAAAGCCTCTTAAGAAGACAGAAGAGGATCTGTGAAGGTTTGCCCTGGATGCAAGACCTCAGTTACCAAATTTCTTTGGAACCCTTGAGTAGGAAGCTGAAGGTCGAGAATGTCAGCAGCTCAACGGACCACCATAGCAAATGATACACAATCTGTGGTGGCTGGGCCCAGGGAAAAAATAAGATTGAGGCAGAATAGGTATCTAAACTGCTCGTCTCCTGAAGCTCATCACACCAATTGTCATTGTGATGTGCCAGAGCGACGTCATACCTGGCATCACAAGTGCTATTGTCTGAATCCAAACTAAAATCATCATGAATAAACTGTGACTTTGTCTGAGGAAGTTGAACAGTGTCATTATGAGAATGATTAGTGATAGTAAAAAGCAGCATCGAGTCCCGCCATGGAGGCAGCTTAGGTGTCAGACTGAACCCCTGTTTGAACATCTGGCACAGCTGAAGACAGAATTTGCGTTGGTTGATCACACCCTTACATGGGGCTTGGCACCAGCAACAGTGCCAGTGTTGGCACAGATCCGGGAATGAACCCAGAAAGCCCACATGGCGCTGAAGGAGGTTCCACCAGCGTGGACCCAGTAGAGAGAACCTCTTGGCCTCAATGAGGCCCGAAGACGCTCCAGATGGAGTCAGCTGTGTAAAGAGGTGCATCATAGCCTCCTGGAACTCCTGAATCTGAGCATGAGTTCTACCAGGGATGGGAAACGTATGCTGGTGGGGAAGGATTTGGAGACCAGCTCTGCCAAACAACTTCCAGAGCGAGTCCCGGAGGCATGATGTCCTCGCCCCCTGTCAGAGGATTTAAAGTGGCACACCATTTGGGCTTCTTCTTAGACTTACCTGAAGAATTACGGTCAAGTCGTGGGATGGAGACTGGCCCCTTCTCTGCAACTTTGATGGACGAGGGGCCTTGCGATGCAGGACGAAGAAAAGCTTTGCCTCCTTCGCCCGGGTAGCTATTGGATACACTCACTGCAGGTTGCGGAGTCATGACCCGCCCCCAAGCACTCCAGACAGACCAAGTGGGGATCAGGTACAGATATTTGACTGTGACATTCCCCACAAGGCTTAAACCCTGTCGGTTGACATGTCCCTCACTCACTCAGTAGAATCTGACAAGAAAATCTTGAAACTTTGAGGTAAAAAAGCCTCTGAGAGACTATGGGAGCTCTAGATCTACACCGGTAGACCCGGACAGAAAGGAACTGATGTTAGCGTGAATGCATGGTGCATATATAGGCCCATGCACATCACTTCTGGTGTGGAATCCGTCTTTGCAGAGCCGTAGGCGCCACCTGTCACGGACCGAAGTATTGTTTCAAGTTTTTTCAAATGCAGTCTGACCCCTCAGGAATATTCTAAGGTAAGGAATCTGCAGTTAAAAGACTATCAGAATCTGAGTGTTGCAGAGTTCCAGAGCTGACCCACTGCACATCAGCAAAAAATTGGGGTCTCCTGGAACAGCATGAGCTCCCCACCAAAACTGACAGATGTGTCAATATCGCGACTGTTATTCCGCAGATGGTCGACCCAAGTTCTTTAAGGATATAATCTTACTTTCTCCACCTCCTCCCTTCAATTTGAGGATGATGTGAGATTCGTGTCTGACATCAGAGTGACAAGAGTATCTGCTGCTCAGCAGTGGGCCCTTCAATGCTGTCGCCCTTCACCACTTTTCACCTGGGCCCTCCCACCTTTTGACTCCTTCTGTGTTGTCAATTCAAAGGGCTTTCACACCTCACCATTTTCATATCAAATAAGAAACAACAAAAAGTAGACACAAGAACGGCTTGTGTGCGTGGTACCGACCAAAGCACTATGCTCACAATGCAAGGAGAAAGAAATCGTTATCCTTTTTATATCTGGGAGCACAAACAGGCATTTATAAAAAAAATATAAAAAAAGAAAAGTGATGACTAACCTTTAATGCTACAGGTGCTTAATTCGTGTACAATTTTAATAGGCAGTTTTATAATTAAAAAAAAAAAAAAATGTCATAACTAATCTACATTAGAATACGTTGAATTGAATGATGTAAAAATTACACATTCAGAACAAATAATTAAATGATTTTCGTTTTCTTAAGAGAAACAGTACATTGTTCACGAAAGTTCCCCTTTGCTGCGTTCAGTAATGACACATTCAAGAAAACGAATCTAAAAATGCAAAAACCCTTGAAACAATAGCCCAAAAGAACCCATTTACTAAGATGCTAATTAAGCTGCGGCATATTAGCCAAGGCCATTTAAGAACAGTGAATAAATAATCAGTCAAGATTCAGACACATTATGACAACTGTCTATCAAGCACTGAGCAAATGCCAAGGGCAGAGTGTCACAGGTCCCCAAGCAGCATAAGAGCAAACTCCTAGAAAAGAAAACATAAAGACATCACAAGCAAGCTTTAAATGCAGCAACATAATCGTGGCTTGGACCACAATGGAGTGAATCGCATTGCAGCAGCGCAGCGGTCTGGTGTTCTCCACAGGTCTATCATCCCCCCTCCCCCCCAATATCCCACTCCCCCAACCAAAGCACCTCCTGCCCTCTGCTGATACGCCAGAGTCGGGAGCACTGTGGTGCACTGGGAGCGAGGAGCCGGTCCGCTGGCCATGGGGGAAGTTATGGAGGACACATTATCATAACTAAATCTAAAGTTGAAACCCTATGGGGATCGGACTTAGCCTGCAGATGATCGGTGGGTTGTGGGGATGGGATCTGGTTGAAACTACACTCCACTGCACCTTCGGCCTCCCTTACACAAACTCTAATTTTCTTTTACAACAGACTCTACTACACACCTGAAAAACTATCTAAATGTATATTTGCGTGTCAACAGACATGTAGATGTAATAACTTGGATGGTCTATATATGCAAGTTTTTTTCATTGCCTTAAAGTATTAGAGTTCTGGTAGTCAGTTGGGTTGAAAATGAATTATAATAGAAAAGCTTCTTCGACTTTTTTCATTACAAAAGTAATTTTTGGGAGAGTTGTATGATGTTTGGTCTTTATATTGCTATTCAGGTGCATGCATCTAATTTCAAAACAAGAGAGGATACCCCAATACAACAATTGTGGAGTTTAATGTGTTATAATAATAGGTTAGATACATGTCACTTTCATGCATCCTCATGAGCAATCAAAAGTGACAAACGGTGGGCTCCTGTTACTAATTATTTAATATAGACTTCCCATGGTTTAATTTTAACCTTTAAACATGTTTATTTTACCTAGAGAAATTATTGTTGCTCTCATATGGGTCATGCCATTTTAGATAACTTTTACAAAGTTTGCATACTGTCTTTGTTATATAGGTATATATTTCTACTGTCACGAGACCGCGATATCCCTTCTTTTCCTTTCTTTCTGTCTCCTCTAGCTTTCATTTTATAAAACCCCTCTTATCTTAACGAGGTCACTTAAAGGGTGATCATATGTCTTCATTTATATTACATTACTTGAGTACCGATGAATATTGCACCTTTTTCTCTTTTATTTAATAATGAAAATGCTTAAACAAAAAAACAAACAAACAAACAAACAAAAAAAGTTATCAAAGACACTCGACAGCGGTCCAATGATCAGGAAGGATCCAAAATGGTGACCAGAGGCATACTGCCTGGATTTTGAGGGACCTTTCCCTCATACTAAAGCAAACAGCTGCCTTTGCCCCTCCCCTAGTCTGAGACAGCAGCAGACGCACCCTGAAACAGGCGCCCTGGAGGTGAGGTGGCCTGCAGGCAGTGCTTCATTTGTGCTTGTTGTTTCCGGTGCCGAGCGCCAGCACTTATTTGTGAGGGCCGGAGTTTATTCTTCTGCCTCAAGCATTTGCTGCGAGCAAAAGACACATACGGGAAAGACGGAAGGAGGAAAAACTAAAAAGCGTCACAAAGGGAGAAAGTAGAAAGTTGCAGGATGAGCTGAAGGGGCAGGGGTGGCCGTAAATGGATTGAAGAGGCCCGAGATGGCTTCAGGATTACCTGCCTCAGTATTCAGTGCTGGCAGATGTAATTACAGAAGCCTCGTGTTAAAGAGAGGGCTTTGAGCACAGGCACCTCTTTATTTACAAATTAAGCACTGCCTGCAGGCAGCTGGTGATGAGCGGGTGCCTGTGCGAGAGGGCTTTCCATGGCTGGTCTACGGCCCAGTACTGTCATTGCTGGGGGTACGGGGGCAAACTCATTGGATTCGCTCCAGATGTGGGGCAGTGTTTACTGTCAAATGCAGGGGGAGAAGGACCGATAAATATGGGACGACAATTAGTTGGAATGTTTAGCTGTGGCTGAATTATTCTTGTGAGGCACATACAAATAGCAATCAGACAGGAAGGCACACATTGAATGTTGTGTATACTGCTGAATTTGGCGAGGTAGTTACCCATACCTCAGCTGGAGAGGATCAAAGCAACAACCAGACAACACCACAGTGATTTCTTATTCAAACGTAAAGACAAGGTGGTCCGTGTGCATGAAACATTCCAAGAGCGGGGTTCACACAACACTCACGTGAAGAATTCTGGGACTCATTGGCCTGTACTGTCTGTGGGACGCAGGAGACATAGTGGCCATAACTTGAAATGCAGGTAAGTCTGAGATGAGTAACTCACTCAGTTGCATCACATGGAATATGAGGGGATCAGGTACATGCATGAAACGTTACAGAATCTCACATCCCTGCATTGTAGGAAAATCCAAAGATTCAATCTGGACACACCTTACCTCATGAGTTAACCAAAAAACACAGGAAGTGCTGGGGTCAGTTACTGGGGTGGGGAGGAAGTTGCGGGGGGAGGGCTGGGGGCAGCTGGGTGTCAACAGCATATGTACCAGAGATTCCACTGTGGTGTTCGACAAAATTCAGTGTGTTAACTAGGCATTTCAAATAAAGGATATATTAAGAAGCTGGGATCATCACAGTGGGTTTACCGGGGACCTACATGCCATTTGAGACAGAGATCACTTCAGCTTGAGTGCAAGACAATTTATGGTGCACTCTGGATTGTTCAAAGCATCAACACTGACCAGACCTGATGACCCTGGGGAGACGCCCATATCTGGTATACTCTCCGTGCAGATTCACTTACATGTAAATAACTGTCCCCAGATTTTCAGACAGACACATCACAGGCGAGATCTGCTAGGAAGTTATCTACAGATGGGACAATTAGCCATTGACACCTTTGACAAAATACTGGAGTATGCTAAATCCTTGACCAGGAACACCAGATTCAGATTTACTCAAAATAATTAAATTCACCAAACATGTTTACCCTCTTACACAACAGCTTAGATATATTGAGGCGCTAATGATACTGTCCCAGACACCAACAATCAGGCACTCCATTTTATCAAATGGTTTGGGAGTGCAGTCATATTCAAGTGTTTTGGGCAGAGATATGTGGGATAATTCAAAAGGTCACTGGGATGAAGATACCACTCGAGCCTCAGCAGTGTTTGTTGGGTCAAATCCATAGCCCTAAACCGATGAGGCAGATACATAGATCTGTAGATCTGGCACAGACAATCGCTGCAAAGAAAAAAGCAAAGGAGAGAATAGCAAAGAGGGCCCTTGAAGATTGTAAGTGGTTACAGTATGAAATGAGATGGTCATGTGCAGAAGTAGCTGCTCAGGTGACCCTGTGCAGGAAGAAAACGAATGGTCCATCAGTGGAATTGTAGGACACAATCCTACTTGCGCTGGAAGGTAA
Organism: Pleurodeles waltl; assembly: GCF_031143425.1. NCBI lineage: Eukaryota > Metazoa > Chordata > Amphibia > Caudata > Salamandridae > Pleurodeles > Pleurodeles waltl. The sequence goes on along the minus strand of NC_090443.1, from coordinate 82,834,871 downwards.
ATCATACACCATGATACTGGGAGATGTTTTGTGGATATTACATCAGCTTACAAGACCTGGTCAAACTCTATGCAGTAGAAGTGCATGGTTGTGGAGGGAAGGTTGTTTGTTTGGCTAGTGAGTTTCAAGTTACAGGTTAAATAGCATGAACAATCCACCATAAGCATTAATGTAATCCTTTCATGGATTAGCAAGTGCCCAACATGCATTCCTTCTGTAGTTTATGATCAAATTGGTATCATATGACACTAACCGCATCTGTCTTAATGAATCCTATTTTAAAAGGTAATACAGACTGTGCTGAAATGGGGTGTATTACATGGGATTGTTTCGTGACCTCACCATGTAATACACTACCATTTCCCTTCATGGCCAGTGGGTTTTGCTTGTTAAACTGTTAGACCAACCCTGGGTAGCTATGACTCTGAGCAGTCAGGCTGACACAAAGGAACAATTGTAAAACATTTAAACAGCATCAAAACAGTTGAAGAAATACACAAGACACTTAAGAAATCAGACACCAATTCATAAAAATAGTTTAGATTTCTATATAATGTTTGACACCAAAATGAAAAGGATCCACTGACGGGTTCCGGAGATACAGATTTTACAAGATATAATAAATCAGCACTTTTTACTTAACTGTGAGCAAGCATTGGCAGATTCAATTAACTTGACACTTAACATTTTCAGGAAAAACTTTGGTAAGTATAAATACATTTATTTAGAGTTACTTTGGGCAATCAACTCTGCTAGGGAGCCAGTGAGGGGGCCTAGCAGAGTCCACAAAACCAGCTACCCCCTGAAGGAAAGCAGTCTTCAATTCAGGTCCAGCATCAGTGACTCCTTGCCAATTACTTCTATGGAGTGGTCCTGACGCAAGATATACATGATGCTGAAGATGCTCAAAGATGAAGAAGATGCTATGCAGTCGACAAGGGTCTTCCTCGGGCCCGTCCTTGGTCCATGGGCTTGGTAAGGGGCAGGGGCCTACAGGGGTCGATGTCCCTCAAAATCCTCTCAAGCTTGGCAGAAATCTGGTCGCCAATGGGCTACCAGTCGCTTGTAACAGTGGCTTCAGTGATTTTCTTACTTTAACAGTAAATTGCCTTGTGGGCGATGACTCTCCTGGATCCAGCAGACGCGGGGGAACTTTTGAGCATCAGGTCTTGGTCCCTTGTGCTGCACGGCTGCGAGGAGAGGCAATCTGACAATTTGGCATACCAACTCGTCTCATCAGGTTTCTTCAGGTATTTCGGACCTCTGCTGCGAATAGGAGGTCAGTCGATTGACTCTTGGAGTCTCTTGCTTTGGCTGGGCTTAGGAGAAGGCATCCCCACGAGCAGGACCAAGCAGGCACAGTCCCTTCTCCTTTGCTAACCCCCAGGTACAGACCACGTCAGTGAGGTATCTCTTTGCAGAGACCTTAGTGCAGCAAGGCAGTCCTTCTTCAGTCCTCTTTTCCAGTGGGAGATCAGTGTTATGGATGCCAAGGGTGCCGTTTTTATGCCCAAAAAAAGACCCCAGGGGAGGTCGTGGTCATTAGCCAATAGGCTACGAGGTTCCCTTCTGCCTGATGCCAACCAGTCATCCAGTTATCCCAGAAGTATCTATTCTGCCCACTAGCTTCCTAGCTTACCCCAGAGATGTGGCTAGCAAGGAGGCTACATGCCCCTGGAAAACCAGTCTGACAACTAGTTTCTCCTCTCTGTCCCCAGTGCCGGCCTGTCTGCCTAAACAATGGGGCAGCCACTCTACAAATCCCGATTTTGCCCATAAAAGGCAGCTTCTTCTTTGAAGCTCACCTTTTGGGCCAACGTCAGGTGGCTTCCGGACAGGGAGAGGTAAAACATATCCCCAGTCTCTATTGTGTCCATTCCTGAGAGTTGTTTTCATGTTTGCCCCTGGAGGCCAGAAAGCTGTCTCAGGGACAGACTCTGTGTGCAACCATAAATGGGCACCGGAAACTTTAAGCAACAAAGTGGCAACTCCGTAAAAGTTACACATCGCAACAAGTTACATTATTTTGACTTGGGACACACGTCTGCCTTAATGTAACGAGTTGTTTGATATTAGCAGGACTCCTGCGACTCTGCTCTCGCCTATGGGCTACTAGCCTTTTCCACAGTAAAACAACAATTTAGGGTTTTTACTGCTGAAACATGTAAAGTGTACATGTTCCACTTTTTAGTATACTGCCCCCTGCCTTATAGTTGATAGGCCTATGTTAAGGGTGACATATACATTAAAGTGAAGATTGGACTTTGCCAATGCTGTAAATGACAAAGTTGAGTTAGCAGTTTAACACTGCCCTCCTAGTGTGCAGGGGTAGACTGGGCCAGGTTATACCTTTGTAACACACCAGGTGGCACAACCAGTGCTGCAATCCTTGGGTGACCTACTAACATACACGTCTACAAGGGACTTACAAGTAAGTTAGCTTATCCCAATTCGGTATAAGTCAATCATGCATTCACATTTTATGGTCAGGGCTCTTGCACGGAGGTCTGGTTAGCAGGCCTCAGTGCACTCTCAGAGTTGAAAATCCAACAGCCTTCGCCCAAACCTTTGGGGGTGACCATACAAAAAGAGGCATTTCTTTACAAAGACCAAGTAAAAAAAGCAAAAATATAGCAACTTCACACTAGATGTCACCGTCACTGAGGTGATCTGGTGCCTCAACTCATCCTTCACTGGTGTGCCCTCACAATGGAAGACAACCTCACTGCAGTTACCTCACGATGGAAGCAGCCTTTATAATCCCTCAGAATGGGGACCATCTTCATCAATGAAGGACTACAACTTGGATAGATATTGTCACCACATACCACCACCATTTCCATGGAGAGTGTTCCATCCCTTTGTCTACACAGTAAAATCTATATTCTCCATCAAGAAAGTACCACAAATAGAAAAATAAAACGTCAAAGTGGGAGTCAGACCCTGGCTAAGTTCAAGTAACCTGTTTCAACCATTATGGAGTCTCATGCCATACTATGTTTCAGCAACCATCATCATTTGCAGACTGCAACCAAAGGCGCTAGGTTAGCTGCAACATTCTAAACTTAGGGAACATTTTTTACACGCAATTTACCACTCCGTCTTTCTCCCGTACATATTATTTCTCATGTGTCTGGAATTAAGCAGCTATAGTTAAGTAATAAGTCTTGAAGGCCACTTCAATAAAACTATACTTTTTGATTTTGTTGGTTGTGCTTTATTCAAGTCCAGGTACTAGTACTCCAAACTCAAACTAAAACTACAGACGCCTAAAAAAAAAATACAAACATCTTGGCTGAAGGAGTTCTTCACAACAATGTGGGTTTGGAGGGGCTGTCCAGAAACCATGGGATGGAGAAACCCAGTGAAGTCAAAGGACACCAATAGGGTCCAAGAGACTCAGAAGGGAGGTGTACCACACCCACTTGTATGTATTAACAAATGTCACACCATGACAACATAAAAGGTGCTAAAATAAGCCAGAGAGACACTTTCAATGCCAGACTGATTCGCAAAATGTATGAAGAATATTTCACGGGGGCACAGCAGGATCCCCGGTCAAGAAATTAAGACACACACTGTAAGTTGTAGGGGGGAGAAAATACGTACAACGGCACACTCACCAAGCCTCAGTCCACCGGGCGTGAGGGCGCTCTTGTCTCCGGGGCAGGTGTTCTTGTTGGCAGTGATAGAAACCAGCTCCAGGACCCTCTCAGCCCGTGCCCCATCTATCCCTTTCGGACGCAGGTCAACCAGCACCAGGTGATTGTCTGTGCCGCCTGCCTCAGAACAAAAAAAGCCAAGGGGTTATTTATCTTTTCTGGACTTTAAAAGTCAGACTATTCGGAAGCACCAGGCACCGGAAGTCTGGGTGGGTAATTAGGAAAACAATGTTACTAACCTGTAAAGGTAAGTTTAAAGCTTATATTCAATACAGATTAACATCCTTTGTATTACTTCCTCAACTAGCAGTTAAAGCAGATATTGAGACTTCTTTTACTCAAGTTAAAAGTTGTGGGCACTAAAACAAAGGAGTCTTTAATGGCTCGCAGTGTGTCCACCAGAATGTTTTGGTTCCATGACATTAGGTCTAAGACTTAAAGGTGTAGCAACATTAATTACATATACTACCCCTCCACTTCACATGGAGGGAGGCTTGCTCTTATGTACTTACAAGGTTAGAAACTACCATCATAGGCAAGTAATGCTTTTCACTTGCATCGAGAATTAAGCACAGATGCACACGCTGAGCAGTGGCTTTAAAACAAGTATACCTACAAAACACAAACTCAAGTTACGCATGGAAGGGGAATATCAGGCAGGACTATAGACTGGATGACGAATACTGAAAGGACATCCTCCCACATGCAAGAACTGTTGTTGTCCAATGGAAACGTCACCAATGCCTAGTGAAAAGTAGAAGACACTTTACTATATACATTGAAAACGATATTGTGTCTTCTAGCCTTTCAACAACAAGAAAGAATTTCACGAGTATTATCAATTCTAAACCGTTAATCCAATTGAAGATACATTGCACAAGGGCAGGCTGCTATCACAGTGTACACAAGCAAGCCTGCACCCACAACATTCTGTGTGGCAAGATGGTGATGTTATGGAGTTTGAAAACCATAGCAGGGTAGAAGGGAGGTAGAGGTGGGTTTGGGGTGAACATTTATCGGAAAATTCATAAACGACTGCTCCAACAGTTTTTCAACACTTCAGACAGATGAGCTGTCGTCTCAAACGCTATTTTATCTCTAGCAATAATCATGGCACCAAGGGCATCGTCATCTTGCACCACGCTGTGACATGGGTGGACTGGCTAACAGAGCATCAAGATTAACAGCACACGGCCGTGCACAGGTACACCCAAATAAATCTGGATTTACATCACTCACTCCTTTTGGCTGTTACATCTGGTCATTACGTGCAGTGTTGGGATCGACGTGGAGAGAAAGATTATCTCCGGATGTGGAGAAAGCTTTTGACATCCTTGGCCTGAAGTCGCTACATAGATTCGAGCAGGCCGTGAACGGTGGCCCATGTTTTAGACTGGCACTTTATATGATCACTGGGTTTTGCTATACACATTAATCACTACTTAGTAAAACTCTTTCCTACATTACATGGGCACGAGACAAGGCTGGCCCATGTACCTCACATTGTTACCTTAGGGGCAGAATTACTCTGGGTTGTGCTGGCAGAGACTAGGGAGTTGGGGCCTTCTGAGACTCGGAGCACTGTTTACAGATTTTTTTATTTTATTTTTTTTAAACAAAGTCACCCACCCTCACCATCTCGACTCCCATAATACTGCAAGCGGGTGAAAAACGTATCCCCTGGTCGCGGTATGAATTCAATAATACTATGCTAGGGATTTTCCCACCTCAAGGGCAGTATTCCCGTGTTAGCTGAGAGAACTAGACTAAGAAGTGCTATCACTGAGCGCCACTACTTGGGTAGCACCATAGCTCGTGCTCACAGGAATTTCGAGATATAAACATTTGGCAAGACATGGCAGATATTATGGAGAAACTGACGAAATATAATTAACTGGTGCTCCCCATCATGACAAGAACGGATGTGCACAATGAAGATGGTGGTCCTACCTACATTGCTCTATTTCCCTGCCATATTCAGCATAGTATTTTCAAGGCTCTCAAGCCACACTAAGAGAGGATTGAAGGAACAGGGAAGTATCATTACGTTACAGATTTTGAATCCTTCGTGCAACAGATCTTTGGATTGGTTACAATGGGTACCCTGGTTTGGTGAGGTGGGCCACAAACACATTGTTCCACATCCATGATGTTCAGTGTTTTACAGAGTTCTTTTTCTATAACGCTGAAATGCTACTGCTAGGACTACGCCTCCGCGACTGAACTGTATCAGGTTGTTGCAGTTTTAGAACCAAGACAAGGAACATAAAAAAAATAGGAAGAATGCTTTGTTAATAAACACACATTATATTTGAAGTATTATAGCTGAATTTTCAAGGACTTTTGGCTTATCTAGGGGTAAGGTAAGGCTTGCTTTGCAAAGGAGCTGAACTCATTGGGAAGACTGGAGTCTCTTTTGCAGCACCGCTTAGGAACCAGACAACGATGAGTTTTACTGCAGCTCAGCAGGATGACTGTGTCCTCCAAACCCAGCACCAACAAATAAAGCACTAATGCTGCAGCAGACAAACAGGTGCAGAGGACAGGCTGCAGGTAGAGCGCTAGGGAACAGCACTTGGCATTCTTACCTGAGACCAGCGTATAGCCCTTCTGCAGAAGCACCGCTGCCATGGACTTGGCGTTCTTCAGGACCTGCTGAGCGTACTGCTGGAACATGGGGGAGCTCGCCTGCAGACAGAGTAGGGGGCACTGATCAGAAAAGGTGCTGCAAATGGACAGAGGGAGGAGGAGCCAAGGTTTGGGGCTTAACCACTGTTCAGCTGACAATCAGGTGACCAGCCTCAGACGTAGGTCTGAGTTAACATGGATTAAGGACGGCTCAAGAGAGTGAACTCTCTCTTTGATGCAAAAGACCATAATAGAGTAATTAGGCACAAACCGTGCAGTTAATGCAACCTCAGAGATGCGTGCATCAACCTGAAAAAGAATGCACTGTTTAGGATGCAGGCACTGAAAGAAAAAACTTGTGTATTGCAGTTTGACAATTATGGAACAGAAGGACTGCCGAAGACAAATGACAACACTTTTTGCTAACCTCTGGCATTCTTTGAAATATAGAACTTAACACGTGATTTTAATGTCTTTTGCATAACACATTCAACTTCTTATGCAAGACTGATTTCGAAAAAGAAAGTCACTGTTGGTGGGAAAAGTTTGAATCAATCTTAATCACCAGGAATTATTCTGTTATTGTCGGGAGTGTTTCTCTTTGTGCATTGCTTTTTTTATTTTTATAGGTACAAAGCTCACCCAAACATATTACAGAAGGGGATCAACATAAGCAAACCAGTCTTGGAACCACCTCAAAAAGGATAATTTAAAAAAAAAAAAAAAATCGGTAGACCAGAATGCAACCCAGAGTAGGTACCAATGACCAAGGCTGGTTCGAGCATTTTTATTTTCTTCATGCATTTTTATTTTATTTTCCATTTTTGTGGCAAAAAAAACTCTCCTCACAATCATAAACCCACCACCTCATCATGCAAATAACTTTTGTGAAACACACAAATCCACAACTACTGCATTTATTCACATTGTTTCTTAGGACAGTGCTGAATGTAAGTAAGGATGTATTTGTCCCTCTACCACTGTTTATGAGCATTATAGAAGTTATGAAGGACTTAATAAGCCAAAAAACACACACACTTACTAAGGCACATAGGAGGAACACATCACAGCTGTGCAGAACTGTAGATAAGCTGACAACCTCGAATCGTAATGGGCTTTCTGCTGCCTAGGCACCTCACCTGCTTCAATGCTACGGCCACAGCAGCAATGGCATGATTGTGAGGCCCCCCTTGGATGGACGGGAACACAGAAAAGTTGACTTTATCTTCAAAATTGTACAGGATCTCCTTGCCTGTCTTCTTGTCCACAGATTTGACTCCCTTCCGGAAAAAAATCAATCCAGCCCTACAGGAAACAAGATTTGTCATCACTTGACCTGCCAAAACATCACCCAACTGCAGTCAGACACCAGAATGGTTCAGCCTCATCCCCAGCCCACACGCATACTCACCTGGCCCCACGCAGGGTCTTGTGGGTGGTGCTGGTGACTATGTCAGCATATTCAAATGGTGAAGGAATTGCCTTGGCTGCAACCAGTCCACTGATGTGAGCCATGTCAGCAAGAAGAATAGCTTTAACCTCTTCGCAAACCTGTGGGGGAAACAGGGCAATGACGCACCCAACAATGTACAATAGCAAACCCAACATCTAAAGGCTTGTAGAGCAAGCAAATACCAACACTACAAGCACAACCAAATACAGCATGTGCAAACCCTATCAGCAGGACATGAGAAAAATCAGCAACCCTGGTGTTGCAAAAACAAACCTGATGCAGAATACGAATACCTCCAGATGTTGCACAATCCCTCCCACCACCAAGTCACACAACACCAATGATGCTACAAAGTAAACAACATTACAGAGTACAACCAACCTCATTCCTGTTACCACAGAAGCAGCATACCAGTGTAGCAAAGGCAAATCCACTAGTTTCCTCCCCTTCACCCCCTACATGAAACAATTAAACCCTTTCCCAGACATCACACAAGGTACTAAAGCCACAGAAACAATCTCCAGACAAAATGCACAATGACACCCCTCCCTCAACATTCCCCAAAGTAGCCCAACCTGCCTCCTGCATCTCAGGAAAAGCAGTAAAGTACCACAGAAACAACCCCAACACTGCACAGCAATCCAAATGGCATCCAAGCAACTCTTCTCCCATCACAATGCAAAACATGCTACACGAGTCAACCTAAGCATGCACAACTCAATGTGCTCAAGCAGACACTTTTAGAACCTTCCAACATCCTAACACTAACATGACAGCTTAAATCTGAGCAAGCACCCATCACACTAGGCCTGCAACTCACACCTGCATGAACATCACTGAAAAAGGCAAACACAGATCCAATCCAGTACAAGAACCTGTTAATTTCGTGCATGCATCTGTGCTATTTTTAGTGCCCTTTTGATTTCTCAGTTTGAATGTCCCTGCCTCTCTGCGAGCCATCACCCCGAAAAGTGCATCATAAGCTCAATATTCTGCCATTCCCCAGTACCTGCTTCCTTCCCCAATGTAGGAAGACCCATTCCAGAAGCCCTCCGATTCCACCTCTCACATGGCCATTCCTTGGCCCTTCAGACACTCCGCATTCCCTCCCGCTCACAAATAAGTAGTATTGCTGTTCTTTGTGTGCCCTTCTCGTCTGTAGACCAATTTCATGTCTGCAGGCACGTCTTGTACATGTCTCACCTGCATGTCCACATCACCACTGTATGTGCACTCCTCCCGTGTCTAAGCGTGCTCTCTCTTGCCGGATTCCCTTTCTGGTCCCTATAAAATTCACTTTGCAGAGGCAGACGTGATAAAAATTTAAAGCAGGCAAATTTATTTTTCTCCTACATTATTTTTTCTTTTTTAATATTTTTTCAGAAAATAAAAATAATAACAGTCACAGAGAAAAGGGAAAGTCAGCCTTTCAGGCAAGCGCTTATTGAAAGGTGGGGCCAGTAATATAACTGTCAGGCGGCTGTCAGCAGCACCGAAGCCTGGAAGAGTGACACCCCCTGCGCCCAGGCAGGACTTCACCATTTAATTGTTAAATCAAGCATCGGCACAGATGTGACGCTTGTGCCAGCGATGCAACTGGACTGTCTCTATGTTGTCTTCATGATAGTAACGCCTACTACTTACAGGGCACGAAAAGGGTAAAAGGGGGTTATGATGCGCTAAATAAAAGAAAAGTAATGTAATCAGTTTGCTGCCATCAAAGTTTTCAGAAAGAGTTCCTGAAATCCCCTATTAAACCTGTTCACATTGTTGCTGGTTTGCCACACTTTATAAGAGGACACAGCCCCCCTTGCGTCTGTGTCAGCAGACCCTCGGGGTGCACGCTAGAAGGCTGTGGGACACACTGTGGAAACCACATCTCTGGCAGCAGTGTTTGCATACCAGGTGGCATTGCCGTACCAGTGAGCGGCTCACCCAGGTGGGCAGACAATGCCACCCTTAATGTCACGCTGTATACTGCCTGCGACTATTCCGTGACTGCCGCTGGGGGTCTGTGCAGTAGCGCCCTCTGCTCCCTCGGAGGCTTCAGCCACTGGACACTGAGTGGCAGGGGGTGTCTGCAGCTAAGACTGGGCACTGTTGCACTCACTGTTCAGGGGTCATTTACAACCACGGCTTTCCTGCCTGACAGCACTGTGTGATCTTAATAATTGTGGAGCCTCACCCTAAGGCACACCCGAGTGTTTAAAAAACGACTCTTAGTATTGGGAAGGACTGTGTGGAAGAAATCGACTTAAAAGAACCTTAAATCTGGGATTTTTTGCAGAAGACGCTAATCCAAAGGAAACCACCTGGGTTCGTAACAAGTCATTTTGCCGCTGCTTGGATTGGCAGCCGCTCGTGGGTTACAGCGCGGCATGGCGGCCTAGCTGCCAGCAGCGCGACAGAAAAGGTGCAAGAATGAACTCACCTTCTTCATCTTGGCGTAGTCGATGAGCCGAGCATAGGCGCTGGTGCCGGCGATGATCAGGCGCGGCCGGAAGAGGCGGGCGGTCACCTCCAGCTGCTCGTAGTCGATGAGTCCGGTGGCAGGCTGAGGGCGAGCGCGAGACAAGAGCAGAGAGCGGGGTCAGGGCTTCACGGCGCACACCAGCGTACAATGCAGGCACAGGGTGACAGTTTGCTTTAGTGATGCTAAAGGGCCTACGACAAGGAGCGCGGAAGCAAAAGACCCCCAGATGGACTAAACCCTCCCCCGAAGGAGGGCTACGGGGAGCCTGCAAGGTAACGTTAAGGTGAAGAGGAAAACTCCATCCGCTCAACAGCAGCCCTTCACCCCTCCCTTATTAGCAATACAAGCATCATACATTCTGATATTTATAGCAGTAGGAAAAAATGCAGTGGGTGTTTAAGATCTGTACATAATGTCATGGTTGTAAGTACCTATTAAGCGCTTTGCTCTACGCTACTGAACTTGTGGTACTTACTGTGAGTTAATTAACGTCTGCCATAAGCACTGCCTTCTGTATTAGTAGCTAAACTGAGAACTACCAAACTAAGACCCCAAAAGCCCGCAAAGCAAACCTGCCAAAGATACGAGGCTGCTGCCAAGGCCTGCTGTGCTGTTTGTGATCAGGGGTGAGGTCCGAGAGGCAGGGCCACCACAGGGACCCTGTGCCCGCTGACTAGAGATGCTGACTGCCACAAGGCCCAGTGCAACAACCACTGCTCCAAGCCACGCCCTGCAGGCAGGTTATTCTAGGCCGTGATGAAAAAGCCTGGGAGACTGTTTGGCTAAAAACAATTCTGCATGTTAGTAGTAAGTGTCCGCATGAGAGCTCATGCAAATTACGAATGGGATTGACCCGCGGTTTACCACATTTATAAACTGCCTGCACAAGACAAATAGCGAATTTAAACCTGTGCAGATTCTCGTCCCTAAGCTTTCCTTTGCTGCTATACCACTGTAATAGTACAGGAAACTTAGCAATTGTACCGAAATGCCGTAGTTGGTGCAGGAACGTCTTAAAACCCTAAAGCTGTGTTAAGTGGGACTCTTTAGCTGAACACCTATCACAGTGACATGTGAGACGTACTAATTAACATTCTAGTCATAAATAATGGATCATTTCTTAATGTGCGTAGAATTCCAGAGAAATCCCAGAGGAAGAAAACTGATAGTATATTTTATCCAAATGCCTGTGATATTCTTTAGAGTGATATTATGGAGGAATCTCCACAACTTTATTGGGATGTTTCAACACACAAAGTTCCATCTTGCTAAAAATGTTTGACGTTTAAAGAGATGGAACTTTAAGTTTTGAAACTTCTCAATAAAGTTATTAGGATTCAGCGATGAATTGAGCATGTCATTCTAAAGAACATCACAGGCGCTTGGATGAAATTTAAGGTACATTTTCTTCCTCTAGGATTTTTCTGTTGAGTTACTACGGACAAAAAGAAAAGAATACATTATCTAGGGCTAGAATATCAAATATTATATCTCATTTTGAAGGACCCACCGATTAAGAAGGCCTATTAGAGGAAAAAAGGAGGATATTATTTGGCGAGGGTCACACAAACTAAAGGAAACTACCTATATAGATTCCTTAGTAACTATTCAAAGTTGTTAAAGCCTTCTCTGAGGAAACAGCGATTAAAAGACACTGCGAAACACGTGTTGGCTGTTCAACTCCCTTTTAAATTCATCCATTCCTGGTTGCATTTGACTCTCTGGATACATCATTTTTGGATCATAGATGGACTAATACATGCCTGTAAGAGAGTAATGAAACTGGCATCACAGTACAACTTTTAAATGATTGGAATAAGCATCATATCCATCAATACAATGGTGATGATCCCAAATGTTTTCTTGTAATTTAAGCCCTTATGTTATTCATGGATTGTGTATGGATGATTTACATTTTAGTACTGGATGTGCTATGTATAAGTAAAAGTGTATTCACATGCAAATGATAAATTGTCAATGTGTGAATGATTTGTTTTTTGATATATTTGATTACCAATAAAAGGAGTAAAATTAGTGCTGACTAAGAAGGTTGGATTATTATTTTTTTGGTTGCAGGCTCTGAGCAGCTATGGACATCTTTTGATTTAAGAGCAGATGCAGAAGGTCAAAATCCAAACTCCGAGAACAAAACACAATTGCTGTATACCAAATCTGAAAGTACTTTTAGTTTTTCGAATTTCAAGTAACTCTGTGAAAGACTCTTAAATATTGCAGACATGAGCACTGCCAAAAAGAAGAGCGCAGATGACTATTCTCTCACAGGACAACACTGATCATAAGGTTTAGTTTTAAAGCATATTTTAGCCCCAACCCATAAGGAGCTAGAACATCATTCAGGGTTGGTTCTGTGACCCAGGAGGTGCAAGGCAGTTCTGGTTTTCAAGTAACTGTAATTGTTTTAGCATCTGACTTTAACCAAAGTATGTTTCTTTTCCGAATGTCTGAAGAACTGCCTGGTCTATTATATAATAATTACGGTGCTGTTCAGTTTTTGAGTCCCCAATAACCGTAGCAAATAACAGTCATTGCTACAGGTATTTCCCAGTAACCTCCAAATGCCTATGACCACAAGAAAAGGCCTCACATCAAGCGAGATTTAATAACAATTTGGCTTGTAACCATAAGATTGCTAGATGATGTTCCAAACATACAAGTAAGTAATTGTTACTGGTCATTTCGAAAGCACACATAGATGATTATATTATGCGTTGACTTACATTCAGCTTGTAGGGCATGGACTCAAAGTAAATGGAGGTTGCGGAGATCCTTTTCACATCAGACATATATCCATGAGTCAGGCTGGAATGGGGAACACAGATGGACCGTTAGAGATCTGTACAAGCAAACCCTAAATACACCTATGTATGAACTAGCACTCATACTTTTTCCACTATTCATTTCCTGGTCACCCTTTACTCGACAATGATGTGGTTGCACAAAACCAACCTACTCCACTTCTGATCCTGAGGCAACGCCAATCACCAATCCCCCATCTAATCTTTCCAACATTTCAAGAGAGCAGTGCCACTTTCTCATTCACTGCCAGTGGCTTTCTTCTTTAAAAGCCAGCAGTCCCAGTCCACATTCTTAGATGACCCTGCCGTTCGCATCACAGCTTCAATAGCATTCCATGGAAGCCATACTAACACGGATACGGGAATGTGCACATCCTATTTCGACCACTGTCTCTTTTATGGGCAGTTTTGTCAGGCGTGGTGCGAAAGATATGTCCAAAGCTGAGACTGCAAGTTCCTTGCGAGAAACAGAGAACTCACCACAAGCTGATGACAGCTCACAGTAGAGACTTCAAAATAAAGTGGGAAAAATGGTTTCAGGCCATAGTTTATTCATTCCAAAGGCGAAGAACACGATGGGTCTTCTTTTTAAACCTCAGCACACCTGCACGCCGCTCCAAATTCAAACATTCCGAATCTGATCTCACAACATCCCAACACACTGAATGATTCATTCCGCAAAGATCCGGACTCACAACAGGACATTACATCTTCCCCCGTTTAAAAATTACAAGACTAGAAGAAAAAAAGAAGCACTGGGAAGAAAAGAAACAAAGGTCTCGATAACGAAAGACGTTAACATTTCTTTGTTCAACCACAGTGGCTTCTTCATGACTCGAATTCTGAATAAATGTTTCACCTTCACCATTTTGTTTCCAACGTTAAGGACTCGGTATGTTATCTTCATGCAACAGATCATCTTCTTCAGAACTCAGACCGTCTGTCTGACTGAGCAGAGGTGATGTTCCTGCTTCACCATCATCTCTGCTCAGCTGAGCCCCCTTAGGCCACTTCTCTGCCTGCACACTACAATTCCAGGCATACTGCCTGAGCATTCACAGGCTCCCTCTTTGCTGTAGTATCCGACCTGCTTCTTATACTTCTGCCTGTACTTTGAAGCATGTGCTCCTACTGTGGCCTGGCACTCAATTTCGATTTGGTACTCCTGTGCAGATTCAAATATTTTCACAGAAACCTGCTTAACCCTACTGCTAGATTCTGCCTTGGCTGGTAATCTGCTTTTTTTGGAATAACTATTCGAGACTTTTAAACTTGGATTTCTTAGAGATTTGGGCTTTAACATGAAAATCTCATTTGAACGCTGGAGTTTGATTTGGCAGGGCTTTCCGTCCTCTTTCACACTTCGTTAATTGGTTCTGCAACAAGTAAGTCTACTGCTGATACAGTTATTTAGACATGAAAAACTTTTGATCCGTGCTGTGTCCCCTTTATTTTTTTGTTTTGGTATCATTTCCCGATGTGTACTTGCAATAATCCTTACTTTTCTTGCTATAGTCAGGTAGTGGCTGGTAGAGTGGTTACATCTTATTTAACTATTGGACTTCTACAGCCGAGAAGTATGCACACTTAAAAAACACAGTACACGTGTGCAAACTTTTGTGGGGCACTGGGGCTTAGGCACCCCAGCAGTATTTTAACTGAACAGGTCTATGTTTGATGGGACAACACTTGAAAATGTTACAGTACATCGCCTACACTCAATGACATAATGGTGCATGTCACACAAGTGCTACAGGCGAGGCCCTTGAAAGTGTACCAAAGCTTAGGACTGGGTCAGAGGTTCCCGCACTGACTTGTTCTTATCCCCTTGGTTTTTCACACGTTCCCTTGCTGCTCCAATACAGCGTCACCGCAAGTTGTATGTGTAGATAGTAGTTCACCACCATGAGGCTTTGCCTACAATAGAGAGAACGTTTTTTTAAAGAAACCATTTATGGTGAATGTCCTGTAGCTCTGGGATTCAAACTGAAGGAACTCTTTTATGCAGACAGACTGGTATTTTAATAAATCCCTTTAAATAGAATTATACTCAACTTACATAGTAGTGCTGCAATTTGTACAACATATCTTTTTTCAATGCCCGTTCAGGTCACCAGCTGGCTATATTTATTTAAAATATTCAGTAAGGGTGCTGGGCAGACCACAAATGAAGCTCAAATACTTTAACTGTGCCATATGTATTTGTTAATCTGCCTATTCATGTGTAAGTCAACTTTCGTTAATCAATGTGGCTCACCAGTAAGATTCACAGAAACGTTTTTGAACATGTATGAGTTGTGGCGCCCTCTGGGCCATCGAGCAAAGAACAGGTGGGGATTTTCTAAGTTGAGGGGACAAGTAACAAAGTATCTTTAGCACAAACCGACAACAGATTTCAAAACCAAAAAGAAGCACTATCAAAGCCAACAGGTCTTGTCTTTAGGAGCATGTAGACTTATTGTTATGCCAACGGTTGTTTTTTTTAAGCTTGCCTGTTTCGACATGATCATCTGCCATCTTGGAAAGGTTAAAAAAAATAAAAAGCCAAGATGGCTGCAGACGTACTAAAACACACGTGTGAGCATGAGAAGAAGCATGTACAGACACAGTGGCGCTCTTGCATACAAAGATGATCTCCATGTGAGTATATGAATCACGCTGCATGTACACGAGTCTTAATGTGCCGGCAGCCATTTTGACTTTTTTCCTTTTCTGCTTTGTCATTCCAACATGGCAGATGGTCGTGTTGGAACAGTAAACTAAAATTGAAAAATAAAGAGAGTGGAGCAGAAAAGAAGTGAAGCAAGAGGCCTGTAGCACTTTGCAGCTGCCCAGCCCTAAAAAAAAATAAAGTTAATGAAAGACGATAAAACAGGAAAAGGGGTTCAGCCAGTAGAAGCACACAAGTAGCCGGGGGTAGGAAAAGTGAGTGTGAAGGACCGCCTGACATACATATAGATATATATTTTTTAAACAAAACTACCACACATCAATGCCAGTTTATGTGACCAGTGGACCACTACTTTTTAGGTCTTACCTGTGAGAGCGAATTAACTCTCACTCGCAAGAGTAGTTGTATACAGCAAGGGGCTTGCAGCCCACCAATTGCTTACTATTCGTTGGCTTCACTCTCACTCTTCTTTGCTGCCTAACTGACCAGACCATGTCATCTTCATTTCTTCATCTTTCGGCTGGAGCACGGCTCAAATACTGATTGCTGCTCTTCCGCTGATCATCCCATGACGGAGGTACTATTTTTAGGTCAAGTGCGCAAGTGTTTTGACTGATTGTATTATCAGCTTTTAACGATGCCCACCTCACGCCCATCACTTTCACTCATTCCTGGGCTTGCCTTTCAAAAATCCCTTGTCATTGGTAATTGCTTTACATTTGTCCCGCCTTGGGGCAGTTTAGTTACCACCTTGCAGACTGCCCCTGTTACACGGATTTGCACGACTGCTGATATACTTGAGTGGGCAAACTATTTTTTTTCTTTTGTCTCTCCCTTTCGTTCTGCATGGTGGTCATTGCGCTCACAGCGCCAACAGGCACAACAGCGTGAACTCGATCAGCTGAAGTGTTGCGCTGGTCACATTGTTCACAGTTACCTAATCAGAGACATTTCTTGTGGCTCTCCCCTTAAAACACTTAATATTGGTAAATGCTTTACGTAAAACAGAAATCCTCAAAATGAAAACAACTCTTCCGGCACAGCTTGGAAGCCAATACTACAATATTGACTGCGCTCAGGAAATTTGCCCCATAATGCTTTTCAGGGGATCACTTTTACAAAAAAAATGTTGCCATTAACTCAGTCTGTGGTGGTCCTAGGACAATGGGACCACCACTCAAACATTCACATCGTGCTCTTTCTGTCTACATCATCTCTGGGTCCCCACACTAGCTTAGTGGGGACCCCAAAACAATAACTCCTCTCACCAGTCAATATCTTTTAAAGCGTTCTCATGGCTGGAACTTCTGTTTTACAGCTGGGAATAGCTTGTGTTTTAAGGACCTTGTTTGTAATAATATTGTGATAGGCCTGCTATCCCTGAAAATGTGTAATGCACTATGGCTTCTAGGGGCTAACTACATGGTTACACTGAATTATTTGTTGCCATTTTCTTTTTGTGTGGGTATCTCCTCTAGGGACTAACTATATAGTTACATGACCATGTTTATTACAAATACTATTTTCCTTGTGGTGTCATCTCTGGGTTCCCACACTAGGTTAGTGGGGACCCTAAAATATGAACCCATCCCACCATTCAGTGTCTTTTTAAGCACTCTCATGGCTGGAACTTTTCCTTCACAGCTGGGGGAAGTTATGTTTTATGGGCCTTGTTTGCAATATCATTGTTATAGGCTTGCTAGCCTTCAAAATGAGTAACACACCACGCCTTATAGGGACTAAATATATGGTTATATTGCATTACTTTCTCCCATTCATTTTTCATGTGGATATGCTCTCTAAGTGCCGACTGTATGGTTACATGACTATGTTTCTTCCAAATGCTTCCACATATCGTGGTGTTTTCTAGGAGCTGTTTATAGCATTGCAGTCAACATACTATAATATTTGCAGCATGAAAACTTGCGCCATAATACTTTGCAGGGCATTACTTTTACAAAACATTTTTGCTGATAACTCAGTCTGCGGTGGTCCTAGTACAATGGGACCACCACCAGAAACATTCACAACATGCTCTTTGTGTCTACATCATCTCTGGCTCCCCACACTAGGTTAGTGGGGATCACAAAATATTAACCCCTTCCACAATTCAGTGTCTTTTAAGCTTTCTCAGGGCTAGAACCTTTGCTTTACAGCTGGGAGAAGTTTTGTTTTAAAGCCCTTGCTTGTAATTTCGGATAAAAGTTTATATGATAATTGTATATGTTTTAATAATTGCTTCTTATTACAATTACGACCATTATTCAGGCCAACTTAACATCCTTGTTAGTCTTTGACTGTTGGAACACTCCTGATATGTTTAGATGACCCTTCTAGTTTATTTCGCCACTGTGGTGGTCTTGTGTCTGTTTTGGGGGGAATTGTGTTAGCCAGCCAGCAACTATTATGATGGTATGGTGGTGAAATTGGTATTCTATTGGAATTAGCATGGCAGATTTAAATTAGGATGATAAATGACAACTTTTTCATTCTTTGCTGCAGACAGAGGAAGAAGGTAAATGGAAGTGCTTTAGTTATATGCAAGGCCACTGGAATAATACAGCTTGAAAAAACGAAATTATGAGGCAGGGTTGACCAACTTCTGTGGCAAGAAAAGTCTAGTAATGAATTTACAGTGGCAATAGCTCTAACTCAAGCAAATGCAAGACCTATTACATTGCAAATGCTTATTTCTTTCAGATTTCTTCTTCCACTCCCAACTCCAGGCCCATTTTGCTTCTTCCCCTCTCACCCTCCCTTGTTCATTTCACTCCAAACCTCCCCCCAACCCCACCTGTCCAGGTTGACTGAGCACCTGCCACCTACCCTAGTCTGTGTTGCTTCAAATCTGCTCCCAACCCCCCACCAACTGTCCAATTTTACTTCAACCCTCTCACCCACCCATGTCCTTTTTGTCTCAAACCCCCCTCCTGGCTGTGTCATAGTGCTTTTATTTTATATCTTGTACGTTCCCTAGCTGTCTGTGTTGCCTCCCCTCCACCAGCCGTAACACAAAGGAAAGTGCTACACCTCAGCCAGCATTGGCCTCATCATATCACGTAATTTTTTTTTTTTTTTTTTTAGTGATGCTTCTTTTTTTCTTCTTAGCTTCAAATTCTCCCTCATCAGCCTGCCACAGAGTCTGTGTGCATGCACAAAAGGACTTTCACAATTCGGTCGACTCCAGTCTGCAGTTTTCACAGCGACATTCCTGAAAACCGTTCTGCCAGTTTGTGGGCGTTATTCACTTTGCAGAAGCTCATTCCTGCTCAGCCCATGTGCTGCGCCGCCCTCAGACCGGCACTGGGGTGTTTTTCCCAAGCACATCCTGCAACAGTCAGTGGCAAGGAGGAGCATCTCTACTGTTGCAAGTCCATTCAAAAAGGAAGTCGAAAGCTCTGGGAGGGACTAGATGGAGTGTGCGCTTGGCATGAAGCTCCCTCTCATTTATTCCAAAACCTCCGGGCACTGCTTTCCCTCGCTCAGTGACAAAGCCAATAGGTATTGCCCATGTAAGAACAAAGGGTTTTGCCAGTGTCTTTTACCCATGTTGTATAGCAGAGTGGTTGCTGTGCAGCATGGCTAAAAGTTATTTTTTTTAAATGCTGCAATAAAGTTTTTTTTTAAAAATGCTATGACGCAGGTTAGTAAAAGAAAATAATTATAGCAACCACGCTGCCGTACAACATGGCTAAAAGATATTGGCAATAGCTCTCACAAAGGCAAAACCTACTGGCTTTGCCAATGCTTGTTTTAAGTAGTCCACATCTATGAAAAGCTATGGGCTAATACCAATGGTGAGGGAAGTTTTACTCAGTGCCTAAAGCCAGCTTAATAACAGCAGCCTAAGGCTGGTAGGGGCCTTCTAAAAGCCCCTGTCTGTACCTCTAAGTGTATGATGTGTGAGGACGCGCTCTTGCCAACCGCTGAAGATGTCTGTAGGCAAAACCTATCGACAACTTATAAATAACGCTTATGCAAACACAACAGAATAGAAGCAAAACCAAGCATGCAACAGAAAGCTGTGAAATAGGCACATACATTTTTCAAAGAACTGAATATCGCCTTGTACATTGATGATTATTGACTTTGCGGCCAGGAAATAAAAGAGAATATGCGGACTCCTATCTGCGCTCGGTTTGAAAAGTGAAGGAAGTTTTCATTTCTCACATTTTCGCTGTAGTAAATCATGCCATTCAGGTGTGAAGAGGGTAGGCGGTCTGTGGAAAGACATGCAGCTGACAGTTCCATAATGCTCACCTTTAATCCCTGGCAGGCTTTAACGCGGACAAACATGACTGTGTTGCTCAAACCTGGTTACTGTGTAAGCTGTAATGTAAATGGCCTGAAAGAGCTAAAAGGACTCAATAATTTCTCTCTGCTGGGGCTGTGTCATGGAGGTTGCAGACCAAGACCATCAACTGCCTCTCTTGAGCGGGAAAAACAGCTCAGTCAGAAGGACTTAAAACTGTTGGGTAGTGGTGAGGGGGGTAATGATCGGTCCTTGGAGTATGGAAGAGGGAGTGAGTAAGAAGACAAATTAAACTCGTCCATGTCAAGGCCCATTTATTATTTCAAAAGGGTGTGGTTCCCTGGGTATCCTGGGGGCAAGAAGTACTCTAGCAGAAAGATACTCAGGATTTACAGGGAGATGTCCCACTGCAACCTTGAGTGAGTAAGTGTGAAAGTAAGCATGAACCTATGTGGGTGTCTGTGTGAGCTCTGTGGGGGTTATTCCAACTTTGGAGGAGGTGTTAATCCGTCCCAAAAGTGACGGAAAAGTGACGGATTTACCACCAGCCGTATTACGAGTCCATTATATCCTATGGAACTCGTAATACGGCTGGTGGTATATCCGTCACTTTACCGTCACTTTTGGGACGGATTAACACCTCCTCCAAAATTGGAATAACCCCCTGTATGTCAAAGTTGTTTTAATCTGTGTGCGTGTGGTGTGGATGCTCGGACACCCGGAGGCGTGTGGCTGCTGTTGAACGTGTACTGTCAATGCCCGTCTGAGTGTAGGACAGGGTGTGATGCTGGTCAGTGAGGTGTGTGCAGAGGAGTCTCTTATTATTGTTGTTAGGTTAATTTGATATTGCGCACGAATCACCCCAACCGGCGTATCGCATCGCATGGTCAACCTAAATCAAACACGGAATCTAAAACAGTGCCGTTTTTAGTAATTTTCTAAATTGACTGTAATTGGGGCAAGTTTGCACTGACTGGGGCAGTTTGTCCCAGAGAAAAAGCTCTGCCGCAGCATCTGATTTTCCGCATGCGTAGAACTGACGATAATTCTTCATCACTAGAGCGCAAATCTCTAGTGGGCAAACAGCGCTTGATCATCTGGCACAAGTACTTGGGGCCTTTTCCCCGCAACACTTTATAAGTTAAGCAGGAGATTCTGAAAACTATTGTTTTCTCTTCCGGTAGCCAGTGTAAAGACTGTAAAAGAGGCGTAGAGGCCGTCTGGGGGGCTGATTACAAATCAGCCGCGCCGCCATGTTTTGCATCACCTGCAATTTTGCCAATAATGCCTCATTGGCGGATGCCAATAAGGCATTCCCATAGTCCAGTTGGCTCACCACCACGGTCTGTACCAGGGCTTTTCTGGCTGTCAGAGGGAGAAACGGCAGAGCTTTCTTTAGTAAGCATATTTGAAAGCAAGTGCCTGTTGTGGATAGGACTTGTTCTTACATAGTGAGATCCTGATTTACCTTTACTCCAAGGTTTTTCACCTAGTTCTGGCAGCCGACATCCACAGATGTTGACCTTTTCCGAACAGCATAATCTCCGTTTGCCCTGGATTAAACTGAAGGTAGTTATTCGACATCTATCCTGCGGTGGCTTTCATTCCAGCTGAAAAACTGTACTTTGTCTTATTGATGTCTTCATCAAAGGAAATAACTGTGTGTCATCCACGTATGACAAGGCATTGAACCCATATGGTTTAATGACGTTGGCCAGGAATGCCACACAGATGTTGCATTATGTGAGGCTTAGAAATGAGCCCTGAGGTACCCCTCTTTGTTGGCCTGCCTGGATTTAAAATCTCCCAGCAGAACACGCTGAACTCTATCTTTAAGGAAATTCTGTAACCAGTCCAAGGCAGAGCCAGTAATTCCACACTCTTGTATTCTTGCCAATAATTTGGCATTGGGCACAGTATCAAATGCTGCAGATAGGTCTAAGAGCATGAGCATGGCTGGAATATCCACACCCAATGAGCACCTAATGATGTCAGTCACTGCAACCAAGGCCAACTTGGTGTCCACATGCGTTTAAGCGAGCTTGTCTGTGGAAGTGTGTGCACACCTAAGTGGATGTGTGAAGGGGGAGGAGCACATGTGCATCTGTGAGAGAAATTGAGTGTCTGAGAAATTGAGGGCGTTTCAGCATCTGTGATATGTGACATAGTAATGTGTCAGTGCAGCGTGGGGGTGTTTATTTGTCCAAAAATGTGAAAGTCAGTTTGTGGTTTGTGAGCCCGGTGGTTAGTTGTTTCTCAGCTTCACAATGCATGTGTAAGTCTGTGGAGAGTCAACTAGGCAGGTTTCAGCCATAATCACTCATAGGGATCATAAAGCTGGAAAATGTTGCCTTTTGGAACACATGTGGCATGAACTCTTGCTTAAAATATGCCCTATTTTGGTCCTGGAAGGCACAAAGCAAATCTGAACATATAAGGATTTGTACAAGTTGTTCTCAGGTTGATAACTTCGATTTTTCTTCTAATTGTTATTTCACACACTTGTCAATAATGTTTTGCAGTGTGCACTTTCTCATTCACCTGGTCAAATGTCAGTCATTCAGCAGTTTCCCTGCTTCAGAAAGACATCGAGCCTCCAAGTGTGTCCCCATCTGGACTACTGGCATTCTGTGAGTACACTACAGAAGAAAACACACACAGCCCACCAACGCCTCTTTAGCTAGGTTAGCACTAGGTAGAAGCGCCCAAGTAAGTAAAAAACTCATAAGTCTATCACCAAACAATAAGGAACGGTACTGCAAAGGTGACAATAAACAATAAACAAACTTCCAACAGAAGGAATCAGACAACCTTGCAAAACATCTAGCAGAGGACAGATACCCCATATGATGGCAAATGCTGAAATGATAGCCAACTATGACATGGCACACACCAATACAAAACAACACATTGGACAGAATGCCTAAGACATACTACTATGGTGCTCACCAGCACCCACCACCTTTGCCAAACACTCGCTACACAGCACTTTTCAAGGACACGTATAATTTGACTTCCTCAAACAAAACGCTTTGCTCCCTAATGTCTCATGCGCACAAGGCATCAAAGGCATATAGATGGCAAAGCACAGCCAACTCAAAACCACGTGCCCCACACCAACACACATTTTAGAGCCATTCAGATAAGGTTAGGTTAATTGCACTACACTATCATGTGGATATTTTCACATTGTAAATTCCTATGTGGTCTGTCAAGCAAAGCTAAAGAACGCTTTACTTTGGTCTACCAAAAGACAATTGGGATGGTAAATAATTAGATTGCGAGTAAAATACTCTGTACTCTTCTTAAATATAGCAGAAGAAGTGCTGCCATTTTAAACAAAAAAAGGTGTAGGCAGTTCTAAAATACTTCTAAAGTAATTTCTCATGGCATGTGTTGTTATATGGTTGTATTTCAAAAGGGAGGAAATTGCTTTTGCCGAGTTTTTAATGATTTTACCAGGCCTCCACATAAAAATATCAGCCATGTGGGTAAAATATCAGCCATGTTGGCGTGCTGGCTATCCTAACTAAGCACGTGAGCTCCAGAAGTCTTTTCATTCCTCCGATTTGAAAGGAGGACTTCTCAGAGCCCAACTTAGAAAATCTTCTCCATTACCCATGGTTTAATTGACTGTGTGTTATACTGCCTTGTGTTTTTACGAACTGAGCGAAAGAAGGAGAGACTTCCAGGGAGGGAGACGGCTTCTGGATACTCACTGCCCACCATCAGGAAGGTCCAGGCCCATGAGACGGTCGTGTGGCTGCAGCACCGCGGTGTAGGCAGCAAAATTGGCAGGGGAGCCAGAGTAGGGCTGCACATTCACTCCCCACTTGGCAGGATCCAGGCTGAAGGCATCCAGTGCCCGCTGCTGGCACAGCAACTCAATCTGGTCCACCACCTCTGCCCCACCATAGTACCTAGGGATAAAGAGAAATAAAGAGAGGTCAATAACTCAATGATACAGGAACAGCATCATGTGCCACGCAGCTATGTCAATCTTACCAGGACTTGCTCATGTCACAAATTTCCTTATGACAATACCAGTCTAGATTAATGAAAACAAAACGTAAAACCTACAGCGATAAGGAGCTGTGTAGCATTATTTCCAAAAGGCTAAGCAAGGAGTAGCATTGCAGGCTTCGCCATTCCCTTATAAGCCAGGATAATGGTAGGTTTTAAAACGGCCCACTGTGTACAAGCAACCTGCAAAGCTGAAAACGTTGCTGCGGCTGCTTCTCAAATATTACCTATGAAGATGCAAATACAACAACGACCACAGATCTACACTGTTTTTGTAGAACCCTCGGCCACTAGCGCTGAAATCTCAGATGTCACAATGCCTGTTATTTCACAGCTTGCTCTAACGTCAAGTAAAGCACCTGAGAAACACACGCAGTCATAAAAAACAGCCTAGAGATGCAGGTCTTACATTTAGTCTTGCAACTGTTTTTAATAACATCAATTAAGATACTGATCACACTGCAGCAGTGACTGAAAACCACATTAAGTCACAATGCTTAATAGGATGGACCACAATGCGGCCCTAATGTAATTACCAATGACTGAGATTAATTCAAGCATTCTACCCATCATCTTTTTGCTTTCCTCAGTGCAATGCCTTAAGTGCACACACGTGGCCCGATTCAATCTATATTTTACTGACGAGGACTTAATAGGCAGAAAAAAGTCTAAAGTTTGTTTGTGTTGACTTCTACAGCAGACCTCGTCTAGCAATTTGAGCTGG
Organism: Pleurodeles waltl; assembly: GCF_031143425.1. Taxonomy (NCBI): domain Eukaryota; kingdom Metazoa; phylum Chordata; class Amphibia; order Caudata; family Salamandridae; genus Pleurodeles; species Pleurodeles waltl. The sequence continues at coordinate 82,810,169 of NC_090443.1, read as the reverse complement.
CCTATTCACACTAGAGCAGGAACAAGGAAGATTTGCACACAACCTGTCTCTCTAGAGAGGCATAGTGGGCAAAAACACCATGTCGTGGAATAAAGCACAAGTAAGTACCAGTGACTCAGAATAATTCAAGCATTCCACTCTTCCCCTTTATGTCTTCCTCAGTGCAATGGTTGTCATGTCAATCACTCTCTATTGTATTGCAATTGCTCCACAATGGGGATGTTAATTTCATAGGGGGATCATGTTTTGTCTGAGATGGGCATCTTTTAATCATATATCACAATCCTTTTTAATTGTAAGCAGGCGGTGGTATCTTGACAACTTCAACCTGCTGTCCGGGCCAAGACACTTGTGCAGGATACTTCCAGATAGTAAAAAGTACAGAAATAGAAATAAGAAGAGAAGGGTATAATTGTCACACAAGCTTAAGATAACTAGCAATTTTAACTTTCACTTTTCCTAGTTACAGTACCTGTAGGGCACCTCCTGTGCATCAAGTGTAATAGGGAACAACATTGAGAATTTTTGTTAGGAAAATACTATCAAAATTAAATCAATAGGGGGAAAGTATTCTAAGATGAATATGTAGCACTGAAGGTATATTATAGCTACTAAGCAGGATGAAATATAGTATACTCAAGCCACCTGTTCATACATTTCACACATTCTGTATGGTCCTGCCGTCTACCTGCCAACTCAAATGGCTCACAACATAATGACCCTGAATAGGAGTTAGAAAACCCTTCAGGGCTTGCGCACTGGGGAGATAGATGTATAAATTGGCAATGTATTATACTCCTTCCCTATTCAAAGGGCAGTAAAAGCGCAGATTCAGATAAGTGCTTTCTGCAGGAGGCCTGGACCAACTGTTAACTAGTAGGAGATTTTTCTCTGAAATTCGGGGGTCTGAACAGGGAAGTTAGCGTCGCAAAATGTGTGGCCAGGAAAGGAAGTGTGTCACTTCGGCATAAAACTGGGAGTGAGGAACGTGAACATTTTATTAGTACTATCTAGGGTTCTCACTGCAACAAACTTACTGGTTTGCCCTTGAAGATGTCCCGCTTGATCCACTTCAAAAAGAGGATGCATCTTAAAAAGAAACACTACCAGCCATCATAGTAGGAAGCTGTTTCTAGCTCTGACCTCAAGTTCTGCAGTCCAGATTTTTGCTCCATGACTGGTGGTGCAGAACTCCTGCTGACCCACAGGGATAACATGAGACAAAGCCTTACCAGACCATTGTGGCTTTCTGGGCCGAATGATGTGGAACCAGCCAGAATTGGGAGTTTCCTATGGCTGTAGTTGCAGATTTAGGAGAAACCACCATTAGGTAGGATTAGGCTGACTGGAGTATAAAAAGGCACACTTTAAGATTTGAAGACGTCTTTGACAGATCCTACCAATTCTTGAAGAAACACTATGGACACTGTGGAACGCTAATACTGTGACAACCTCCCAAGCATCTTAAAAAAAAAGATGAGGCATATCCTACTTGAAGCTTTTTGATCAAACATTTGAGCCTACCTCAGGACAGATTTCTTACTGTATCTCATCCCATGAATCCCTAGATACCTGTGGCTATCAGGCTTACCCTACTGAAGATTTACAATATCCAAAAACCGTTTCTATACCCAAACGTAAAAACATTCAGCGTGCCAAACCACTAACTTCTATTCAACCATGTTCAATTGTGGGAAAGCCACAGAGGGTGTCTAAGTGCAAGAGAACCTCACTAGAGGACACTCATTTATATTTTATTTTGAATTTTCCATTTTACATGACACACCATTTTAGAAAGCTTCCCCATAGAGACATTTTTGTTTTCTTTATCACTTTTGATTCCAAACCCATTTTTTTTCTTTATTTGTGTGACATGTCTCTCTTTAAACTTATCTTTGTAAGCAACCTACATTAGTCTATTGAAGTATTTTTTCTCAAATGTCTTGTTTGTTTGGTTGTTGCACAGATTCCATAACACACACTCTCTCTTGCTAAAGACAGACATGATGTGCCGTTTGACCTAATCTAACTGGGGTGAACCAGACATTCGTCACAAACTTTGTGGGTCATGCTGCTTGGACTTTCTGTAAGTGCAGTCACAGCTGACCAAGATTGAGGCCTCTCCCCTCTATCTATAGTCTTTACAGACCTATTCCTCAAACTGTGCAGTCAGATTTGAAATATATATTTTTTTGAACACTATTGATTGTTTACATTGGCTCACATATTTTAGGCAGTGAGATGTAGGCCACGAGGGTCACCAAAGGTCATTATAACGCACCAGAACAGTCTAGCTGGTAACAGCATATTAACAACATAAAACAAATACAGAAGAACAAGTAGTGAGTAAAGTGTACATGCAAAAAGGTTCAGGTGATTGAATATGGAATAGTTGAAAACAAGATGGAGGTGTCAAAGCATGGCAAAAGGTGCTCAGGACGGTTAACCTGTGACAGGGTCAAAAATGGTGTTGCAATGCTTGAAGAAACACTATGGAGATTGTGGAAAGCTAATACTGTGACAACCTGCCAAGCATCTTCAAAAAAGATGAGGCACATCCTACTTGAAGCTCTTTGGTCAAACATTTGAGGCTACTGCAAGACAGATTTCTTACTGTATCTCATCCCATGAGCCTGTGGGGATTGATTTGTGGGGTTTCAAAGCAAGCAGGGGTTACTGGGCTCCAACTGTGTGAATTAGAGTATTTTACCTCTGGCATCCCAAGTCCTCATAACTACTGGACTCAAATTCGACCACTAAACACCCATATAGGACTTCACACACAAAGTAACGGGGTAGAGCAGTACAAGGCTTACTCAGGGAGGATGTGTGGGCTACAAGCCCATAAATCAGCAGAGACTATATGAGCACTCACAATACTACCACAAAAGCCATAGTTTTACTTTAAAAAGAAAAGGTATGGGGGCATGGCCAAGATGGCGGACAGGTGAGACGTGGATTACAGTCTCTCCATCCCCACCACCTCACAGCCACTGATAGCGCCCTGGAGAACTGCTCCAGAAAGAATATCCGCATCCGGGGAGTCCCTACAGCCACAGACTTAGAATCCAACGTATAGGCCCTCTTCAGCTTCTTTTTTGGGGGCGATGGCGCTGGAAACCATGAAACTTGATTGTCTCCACAGACTGGGCCTGCTGTGCCAAACCCTGAGCTCCCCTGCTGACATCTTAGTATGCGCGCACGACTTTGTCCTAAAAGAACAGATCCTCTGCAGGGCCCGGGAGCTTCATCCCCCTCCGCTTCTGAGATCATACAGCTTTACTGTACCAGGACCTCACCTCCATTACCCTCCAGAAACTGACAGGCTTCCGACCTGTTACCGCTCACTTATGGTACGCTGGGATCTCCTACTCATGAGGTTACCCCTTCTGAATCATCTTCCTCCACAATGGTAAACTTTACTAGCTGCGGTACCTGAGGGAGGCCTACAAGGTGCTTGCCGTAATGGAACCTGAGAAGGTGGTGGCCACAACAAAGCTTCTTTAACAGGGTCCCACGAAATATCGCTGCAAGCAAAAATCCCCTAAGCCTTCAGCTGTGCTTCCACTGGACCCGGCGCTATGGCGTTGGAGCGGGAGGCAGTCTTGGACCCACTGGCTGGTGATCCTGAACACGAAGCTACACCTTGAACGGTCCTTCTCACTTGACGACTGTATACAGGCAGGCAGGGCAGATGGGGGTGGGGATGTGGAGTGAACAACTGGAAAACAGTTTTAACTCACCCTTGCATCTAAGATGGAGCTCTATCCAGGTTAACGGAGACACTTGGCTCCCCTGACCCAATGGGGCTTGCTCTTATTTTATTGACTCTGACATAGCCTATGGCTTGTTTCATTAGTTGATTTGGCTATGTTGGTTTAGTCTGACTGGGGTGTTTGTTAATATCCTCTCCCTGTGATACACTTTGCTCTTTTGGGCAGCAAATGGGCGTCCAATTTGTGGCTGACTGGGCCAAATTGAGATAAGACACTGCCTAAAGTGGTCCTCATATGTCCTTAGATTCTAATCCTTGGATCCATGGATCTGAAAGTCCTCAGCCTTAATGTAAGGGGACTTAACAATCCCTCCAAGCACTTGGTCGTTATTTCCCTTCTGGGGCGCTCTGGGGCAGATATATGCCTCCTACAGGAAACTCATTTGCTCCTGAAAGATGTGCATAGAATGCACTCCAGTCGTTTCCCCCGACAGCTTTGGTCAACTGGTCCGTCCGAGAAGGGTGGGGTGGCCATCCTTTTGTCGCAGAGGTTTATAGCGGAAATCCTATCGACCAAGGCAGAAGTACGGGCCGTCTGCTAGCTATACAGAACACTAGGTACCCCCAAGATGACTTTAGTGAATGTCTACACACCAAACGAACACCAAGAAACATTCTTGACATCCTCCCTAGCACCGATACTGCAGATGCTGGATGCAACTATATTAATAGGAGGTGACTAACTTAGTCATGGAATCGAACTTCGGCGGATCCGGGAAACTGTTCGGTCAGACGGGGGACCTCTCCACTACAGGGCTTCAATGGCTCGCTGACTGTGGCCTACACAATGTGTGGTGCGGTCTTCATCCTACGACTACACCTTTTATTCAGCCAAGCATAAAACGTAAGCGCTAATTGATTACTTTTTAGTCAACTTCACCCTCTCGGGATCAACTGCTGATGCCCCCATCACATCACTGTCACTGTCGGAACACTCTCCAATGCACCTGTTGCTATGGCTCCCCACGAACCAAGCGACGACCCCATTCTGGTGGCTAAGGAATAACCTTCTACACTCCCAGGCCAGCGTCACCTCTCTTAAAAAGTAGTAACGTCATACCTACAAACTAACGACATGGGGCGGACACTGCTTGCCTCGGTTTGGGAAGCCCTTAAATTGGTAATTAGAGGCAAATATCAGCAGAAGACAACCATCCGAAGGAGAAAAAAGTGGCCCTAGAAAAGAGGTGGCAGATTTGGAGTCTGCCCACAAATGAACTGGTGCCCAGACGGTTGGAGGGACTTGCAAAGGGCCCGACTCCTCATGCGCCTTGAACAAGACTGGGCCGAGTACGCGATACTGCACCTTAAGCTCAAATGTTACCTATGCAAAAACCGCAGGGGAAGCATGCTTGCACATCGATTCCGAAGGCAGACCAATGCCGGGGTAGTTAAAACGATTCGTACCAGCCCATCCACAACTGAGTCAGCGGCGGATGCCACAGAGGCGTTCTGGGCCTTCTATAGCACACTGTGCATTTAAGCAGATGCTCTTGGTGGTGACAACTCGACATACCTTGAGAATACTGCCCTCACTCCAATACCTGATGCTGAGGTTACAGCATTAGACAACCACATCTGTATAAAGGAGGTCGTCTCCACCACTGCCCGCCTGAAACCAATGAAGGCTTCTGGCCCTGTTGGCTTCACCGCCCAGTTCTATAAAACCTTATGCTACGAATTGGCACCACTGCTTATCCGGCTCTACAACTAATTCGCTGACACAGGCTCTATTACGGATACCATGCGGGAGGCCACCATTTCCGTGATAGCAAAGCCTGGCAAAGACCCTACTTTGTGCTGGTCTTACCGCCCAATTTTTTTGTTAAATCTAGATGCTAGTATTTTAGCATCACATCTCAACCCCTTAATGCCCAGACTAATCGATACCAACCAAGCCAGTTTTATATCTACCCGACAGGCAGGTGAGAATACTAAACGTACACTTCACCTGATCGACAACAGTCACAAAAGGAAGTGCTTTTACTATCTATTGACGCGGAAAAAGCATTTGACCGTGTACAGTACACGTTTTAACTTTTCGCCACACTCCGGCGATTCAACCTTGGGACTTGCTTCTGTATATGGGTTGAGAGTATATATGGAACCCCAAGAGCGGCTGTCAAAGTCAACGGCACACTGTCACAACCATTACTGATCCAGAGGGGTATGCGACAAGGCTGCCTCCTCTCCTATTTGCGCTCCATATGGAGCCTCTAGCTCAGTCACGGCTTGCTCCGCAGTAAAGGGGCGGCACGTGGCGGGGGGGAGGGGGGGGGCAAGAACACAAACATTTCATTTTACGAAAAAATTAATGAATACTTACCTGCTCTGCTGCCGTGCTACTCCTCTCCTCTGGTCACTGCAGGCAGGCACAAGCTCCCAGACTTCCCTGCGGCCAATCCTAATGCTTGCATTAGGATTTGCCTGAGCACCAAGCCAGGGCGCTCCCAGGCACAATGGGAGCCTGTGCGAGCCCTCTCAAGCCCAGCAACACAGTGGCGGATTGGAGGGAGCACAGTGTGCATGTGTGTTTGGGTGGCCCAAAAAGGCCAGTCAAGCACACTTGCGTACTGAGTCCCAGTCATTCCCCATGGCCCTGCCCCTTTAACAACTAAACAGTAATAACAGAGTTTATTGTCATTTCGTTGTTAAAGAATTGCAGCGGCTGCTGCTCGGGCGTGGGGTGGGGATGAGGCTCCTCCACCATAGTAGAGGAGTCGCTGGTGCTCTAGGGCAGCAGATAAGGAGTAACCTCAATATTCTAGGCATTCCGTTTGATGGTACACAGAACCAGATTAGCCTGCTTGACAATGTCATTCTCTCTATTACGGATACCCTAAAATCCCTCCCAGGCCTCAATGAAGAGCTAGCTCTGTGTCTTTGGAGAAGTGGCCAGGTTCAAAACCAACATCCAAAAATCACAAATCCTTAACCTAACAATATCCCCTGCCCTTGAAACGACTCTACATCTACGTACCCACTTCATTGGGCACCAGACTCTCTACCCTACTTGGGCATTATGCTAGTGCGCTATGCCCACAAGACAGCAACTGTAAACTACGCCAACCTCCTTTTCACAGACGCGAAGGGACCTGAACGTATGGAGCAGTCTTCAACTGTCCTGGACTATTCAGATAGCCGCAGTAAAGACAACTATACTACCTCGTATCCTCTACATATTCCAGACCCTCCCCCTCTACCTACCACCAAACACATTAAAGGGGTTGCACACGGCCATTAAGTTCATACGGGACAGTAAAAAACTGTGTCTACCTAAACATCAGTTGACCCACCTCAATGTACAGGGAGGACTAGCGGTTCCTCAGATATTGAGATATTATCCAGCAGCCCAACCTCCGTTACATGGTCGTGTGGAACCGCAAAATGACGGAGAAACACTGGACCTTCATGGACTAATCTGTCGCGGGCTCCCACATTTGGAAGGAGATTTGGCTACTACGATGACATAGAGCTCGTGGCTTCTACTCTTCACCTATTACAGGCACAACATTGCGCGTCTGGGTCGCTGTAGCACTAAAGCCCGGGCTTATGACCTTTCCCTCGCCCATGACTCCGTTCATAGCTAATCTCGACTTTATCTCTGGCTTATACCTTCAAAACTTTACACGATGGTGCAAGGCTGGGTGTTAACCTGGGCTTCCTATTTGATGTAAATGGGTTTACTTCCTCTTACCAACTCAAAGCCGACTACTGCTATTGGAGTCGACAATGATCAGTACCTTCAGCTGCACCACTGGGCATCGGGACATGTAACTGGGGGGAGGGGGCATTTGAGCAGTGAAATATTCTTAAAACTGACAACCGCCACCTGGTTTTTGACCTGTACAAATTACTGGGTGGGAATCTACACCCACCCAAGACCCAAAGCCAGCTGAGGTGGAAAGCAGAGTTGGGCAGACCCCTCTCTGACAGAGGTTGGGCGATATACACTCTAGAGTGCACCACACAGCACTGTATCACCGGAACTGGGACTGCCTAGAAGATCACCTCCTTTTGGTATCTTACCCCATGGCTCACAAATCTCCGGAATGCTGGAGGGGCTGTGGAAACACTGGCACCCTACTGCACTTGCTTTGGCACTGCCCCAAGCTCTGCTGCTTTTGGGACCAAGTACTTGACAACATAGCGCCTTCGAGACCACCGTACCATAGTTCACAGCCTACACTATAATGGGGCTCCCTAACGTCTTGACATATTCCCTACGCTCGCATAAAGGGCTACTGATGGCTGTGGCTCTAAGTGCCGCACACCAGCTCATACTATCACGCTGGGGCACAGCTCAGATCCCTGACCATACCTAATGGCTACACAGACTTTGGTTTGTTCCGGCATGAAGAAACTGTCTCTAGCTGCAGACACGGACCCTGCTAGGTACACAGACCTATGGGCCCCCTTTATAAAGCTCCTCTCACAGGAATTGAGGGAACAGACCTGCCCTTCCTATGTTAGTGTTCTGCGCTTGATTGCTGGTGCACAAGGAGGTGCAGACTAAGGGGTCAGGGAATAAAGAGCACTAAACTGGGCAGCTTACTACCACTCTCCATATGCTAGTCGCTGGTTTAATCGCACACAGGGAAGAATGGGGGATGGCTTCTGTGTTTCTATTTCCATGTTTAGTACCTTGATATAAGCCTATCCATCGCCACGGCCCTAGGGTTGAATACATATGAAAAATAACATGAGCGTAAACGAACAACAATCAATGTATTGCAGGCTTTATAAATTAAACAGGCCTCTCATTTTTTTTTGTAATCAGTATGCAACTTCTTATGGACTTAAAAACACACTTTCTTAATAAAGCACCCTCTGCCCAGATGCTAAGGCTGCTTTTCACAAAGCCCAGTTATAAAGTTGCAGCTCTGGCATAATGCCACATTCTGTCCCCAGTGGAAACAGTGTCCAGGCGAAACAACTCTACCACGCCTGGTTATGAACGGCCCAGTAATTGATGCAATACGTATAGCACCTGATAGAAATAGGTCTTTGTTGAGACTGAGTTTATCAGGTGTGATTAATACCTCAGAATTACGAGTTATGTGGGGAATAGCACGCAGATTTTGGTGCTTACCACCAGTGCTTGAAGTGGAAAAATGGAAGTGCAGGCACTCTGAACCAGAGTACCTGCTTCTTTATGAGAAGTGCAGGTACTCTCCCTCTCAAAATAAAAAAAGTGCCGGTACTCAGTACCGGCCCATTTAAAGCACTGCTTACCACACGAAAACCCAAACTTGGGTCAATACTGGGCACCCCTTCCCCACCCCGATAAATGTTGGCAGGTTTGACCAGTCAGTATTTATCCCAAAACTGATAACTGTGATATGTGCGGTAACTACTATTACCGTATATATCACAGTTATAAGCTATCATTGTGAGCGGCCTGCTTGATTGCGATGTGTGTGGTAACTATCGTTACTGCACATATCGCAATAAGACGGCCTGCTTGCAATGAGGGCCTAGGAATGACCCAAGCTCACTTGAGAAAGGGACTGCCACTGTGATCCTGCCAATCATTTTGTGATCTGCACTCTTTCTTCCTGCTATGCCATCCAGAAAGCAATAAAAAAAACACAGCACTGGATTTGTATTTTAAAAAATATATATCATAAATATTTCAGTAGCTCTCGAGCTTTTAATGCTAGTTTTGCGGGTCTAGCTAATTTAAGGAGAGGAGTGTAATAATTTGGTTGCAAGGCAGCCGCTTGTAAATCAGTAAAAGAGGCAGGTGCTGCCTGCTGTTCGGGGGTGTCTGTGCTCGCAGTTGGATTCCAAGGTCCTTCCAACTTCAAGTTTTCCAAATGAACAAACTATGATCCTAGGAAAATCATACTATCGCCCAGTGCATTAGTTGACTCATGAGACAAATGAGTAGACCTTAAAAACGAGATGGTCCCAGACTCATCTAAAACGAAAAGTTTCCGATTTAAAACCCTACTTCGTCATTACCACAATAGCTTTAGCTCCAAATGTCTTGACTGCCCAACTGCCAAGGAGGAGTGCGTGCAGATGCATTTGGAAATCAAATGATAGCGCTGCTCAAACATTGTCATTGTAAAAAGCCCCGGGGAACGGAGTATAAATTATTTTTTCCTACCTTTTTGAGGTTATGAAGACAGGGAATGAGCTATTGAGAATGAAAACGCAGTTGACAGTCTGTGGCACGAAGCGGATTGGCTTGATTTTCCTGAGGGGCGCACAGCTGCCTCCCAAGCGCTAAAGGTCCCCGCAGCGCAACACGATCACACTGCCGACAGAAGGACGACGCAGATTATGAAGGCAGGCACCCCTGCCTCGGGTGACGGGGCCTGTCAAAGATTCTGATGCCTGACATGTTGAAAAAAAGGGTGGCGTGGAGACGGAGGCACTGGAGATGCGAGGAATGGTTATGGACACCTACAACGGCCATTTTATTCAAACATTCCCTTTCCCATCAAAACAAGGGATCCCAGCAATACCATCATGACAGAAAAGGAGGAGCCCAGCAGGAAACTGTATTGAACCAAACGCGAGTGACAGCAGAGCACAGGGCTCCACTACCAATTTTGTCCCTTATCGAGAAAGGAGAGAGTGGACAGGAACTTTATTTTCAGAACCTCACCTTGTAAAATTTCTATCCCTATTTTCCCCACAGCTGCCTATTCGGCCTCCTCCCCTTTCCTTTTGCCACAAGAAAGCAGGTTTTGGTATACACTTGCAAATTAGCCTCAGAGGTTACTTTTTAACGCTCAGGCAGTACATTCTTTATTTCCAAACTACCCAAGAAGGGGGTAACCTCCTTGGAGCTGTTCGCCAAAGTGGTAACTGTCCACCCTGTCCACTTTTCACCACTTTTCCATTTGCAGCTATGTATGAATTCATTTTGCGATTATCAACCCTGCTAATATCAACATCACAGGGGTTGGACCAATCCCTTTTTGCTCGCTGGAAAAGCACTTCCTGCTGGTGAAATAGATTTCGCAATCCATCCTGAATGTGGATTAGGAGGGGGCGTGGAAGTGGCACTGCCTCCTAACAGCAGGTTGCAATGCCCTGCATCATGGGTTATTTATTTTTATTTTTGCGTTTTATATAGTGCAGACTCGACCCGAAGGTGTCGGAGCGCTTTACATTAGCGCCATTTACACGTTACACAAGGACACATTCATTTTTTGGTAGGCACCGGGAGATTAAATGATTTGCTCAGAATCACAGGATGTTGAGCCGAGACTCGAGCATGATTCCCCAGCTACAAAGTTGGCAACTCTCCCGTTACGCTTCATCCTCTCCCCTAATTCTGCACCTGTATCGAACAGTTCAGAAGAGGTGGTAACTTATTCACAAAGGAGAATATATCACCTTGGCACATCTCCCCAGTTGTGAACGCTCTTGCGTGATCTCAGGGGGAGCAGGCAAGGGTCACCTGGACGGACGACTGCCTGTTCCCCCCAGGGAAAATTCATAGGGGACATTTTTTATGTTTTTAAAACAATACTGGTTCACTTAAGGAACGCTGGATATTTAAAAAAACAACTTCTGGGAACGAAAACACAACAGTATCAACCCACATAATCACTAATTTTTAGACAATTTATTTTCCAACCACCCTACGACTTGGAGGTTGCAGTGCAAAATCAAAAGCAGGTTGCAAAAAGTCAGTGCGAAATTTGCATCCATATTTGCAACCAGTCTCTTAGTACACTGACCGTTAATGAAGTACCAGTATTTTCAAAGAACTGAAGGGCTGACAGAAGCAATTCTGTGCTTTCTTTGGTTAAAAAAACACTTATAGACTCTACCTCATTACTAAAAATGTGCTACCAAGTACCAAAAATACCGCCATTGATTGATTTTTAAGCTCAACTTTGCAATATGATTAATAAATATTAAAGCTACAACTTTTTAGAAATCTAATAGCGATGGATTTAAAACGTGTACTATTTAGTGACTTAACAAAAACATAATCACACTTACCAAGTTATATTTTTAATGCACCGAAAAAAATGATTCACTTCAACAAGAGGTTGATAGAGAAACATGAACTTTCTAATTGTGTATAGCTGCCCAAAGCAATCTCTGCAGTCCTTAATTGCATACAGACATGTATGTGTTCATTGTTTCATCACTAAGTTAATATATTTCAAAAGTAAGTAGATTCGTTAGGAATAGTCTTTAAACCGTTCCATACTGATGATGGTGGGGTGCCATGCTCAGCTATGGTGGGCGTGTACTGAGGACCGGACAATCCAGTCCTTGCACCCTCCCACGGGGGAAGTTCTGGTGCTCCCCACGTGGGATGCCCCTTTAACGCTCCCCACCAGAGATGGAAGCGTTTCTGCTGCCACCCCAACCCTCGCCATCTGATGCCAGCATGCACAAGGCACATCGTCATCAGAAGTTGCCTGGGACGCGCTGGAAGCCATTTGCTTCCAGCGCCTCCAGGAGAGGACATATTTAAGTTAAGTCTTTCTCCAGGGGTAGAGGGTTTTAGGGGCCATACAGACACAGAGGGAAAGGAACAAGTTTTTCCTTTTCTTCAGGTCTTTATGTACTGGATTCCTGCTCCACAATCGCGGTAGGAGGCGCGATCGTGGAGGAGGAATCCAGACCACTGGACCACCAGGGGTTTGTTTCCCTTGTTTGGGGAGCGACCCCTAAGTCAAGGGTTGCTCCCCTGGTGCAAAAATTATCCAATTTTTTTTTTTTTTTTTGCCAAACTCCCCTGGGGAATGGGCAATACCCACTAGATGCCAGATATTATTTATTTTGCACAACTGCTGGGAGCGACTCCTTTGGCAAGGCTCACTCCCCTTAGGAGTATATTTTGTAGTAATGTAGCAGTTTGTGTAGTTGCATATGTTTGTTAAGAAAAAGTGTATTGTACTGTTTACTCCAAATGAGTATCACTGCCCTACATGAATGCATTTTTTGTAAATGGTGTAATGATAGCAGCATACTTAGCTTCTGTTTGTGTATGAAATTCTCCTTGCATGTGTGCACAATGTGTAATGTGTTGTCTTGTGTGTAATTTTCTCTTGTTTTTCCTTTTAGTGGGATATCGTTGGTGCCTGCTGTGTGTGCAGAGTAGGCGCAGGGGATCCAGAGTCTAGCTGTCTCTGGCAAGCGAGTGGTAGTATTTTTGAGCATATAGTTCTGTGTGCTTTGTATTGATTTAATTTTCCTTCTAGATTTATGCCTAGTTTTGCTTTCTGTTTTTGATAAAGCCCCCTTTTGTTTAGTACTTATTTGACACAGTGTTGATTATTGTTGACTTATTTGTTGTGTTACTTTCATTAGTAAAGATTACGGGTAGCTGCAGGATGATCACTTAGCAGGTTGCTGGTTTGCATTTCAAATCTTCCTCTGTCCATGGTTCTGAGACTGACTCTGCATCCGAGGCAGAGGAGGAACTCCAAGATTCTGGTAGTGAATTTTCTGTCCAAGAGGAATCATCTGATGATGAAGCCACTCTCAGTGTGGAGGAAGTGCCTCTTTTAGAGGAGTTCACTGTCATGCTGATAATGCAGCAGAAGGCATCTGGATTGCGGCCTGGGCTTCCCGTTTGAAGTGCTGAACCCTGGGTTGCCCCACACATGGTGCAGCCTGTGTTGCCTACTTTTACTGGTGTCACAGAGTGTAGAATGAATACTGAAAACTTTTTGCCTATAAATTTCTTTCAGTTGTTTAAGGGCGATGTATTTTTGGATGAGACTGTTGACCAGACTAATTTGTATGCTGAACTGTATTTGAGGGATCGAAGTGCCAGACCTAAGTCCCACTCTAGAGTGAGCTGGTGGACTCCTTCAACTCATCCAGATTTGTGGAAGTTCCTGGGTTTAACTTTTTTGATGGGCTTGATAAGGAAGCCTTCACAGTCTTCATATTGGTCTCTAGTCAATTGATGGCAACGGCTATATTTCCTGCAACCATGAGTCGTGATCGGTGTCTGCTTCTGCTTCAGAAGCTTCAATTTGTTGATAATTCTTTAGCATTGCCACAAGATCATCCTGATTGTGACCATCTCTTCAAGATTCGGTAGTCCTTGAACACTTTGTAAATCGCTTTTCAGAGATCTATATTCTAGGGAAAGAAATAGCTGTGGATGAGTCTTCGGGTCCTGTTCAAGGGCAGTTTGGTTTTTAAGCAGTACACTCCTAGCAAGTTGGCATGTTATGGAATTAAGATATATATGGTGTTTGGAAGTAGTACTGGATAGGTCTATAATTTCAGGGAGACCAGTGGTTGGGATTGCACTATTGACCCTCTTGGGTATACGTCCACTTTTGAAGTCAGTGAGAAAATTGTGTGGGACCTTGGTAGAGATTTTTTTAACAAAGGGCACCATTTATACATATATAACTTCTACATTGGTGTGCACTGTTCAAGGAATTGATCTAAGTGGATACTGTTACATGTCCGCTCTAACCGTAAAATTTACCCTAAAGAGCTTGTTTGTAAAAAAAAAAAAAAAAAAAAAAAAAAAAAAAAAAAAAAACTTCTGAGGGGACAGAGCAGTGCCTTATGTAGTGATGAACTTGTAGGGACATTTTCCGACAGGAGAGATGTCTACATGCTGACTACAACTCATGTTTAAAGTACTTCACCTGTGACTACTTGGGGTCAGGCTGCTGAAGTGCACAAACCTGTGTGCATTTTAGACTACATTAAGCTTGTGGGTGGTCTAGATAGATGGTTGTCCATTTGTTTCATTTGGCAATCTTCAATGCTTTTGCTGTATTCAAGGATTGTTCTCCAGATTCACAGGTGATTTTTGTTTATTTTCAGCAGTCTGTGATAGTCAGCCCTTGTTGTAGTGGAGCAGGCAAGTGTTCCTAGAGTTTGAGTGGTGGAGGATGTGGCTAGATTGAAATATCTGGTAGCTTCTGATACTAGCATTACCATTAAACAGGCTGATAAAGGTGGTGCAATAGTAATCATGAACTCCACTGACTACAGACAAGAATGTCTACGCCTACTTAGCGACTCTACTTACTATGCCCAGATAAGAAGTGATCCTACTACTAGATTAAAGAAACAGATCAGAGTTCTTATTGAAGAAGCCAAGAATAATTTATGGATATCATTAAAAGAGGCTGAATTTTTGGACACACCCCATCCACGTGTTCCATACTTTTATTGCCTACCTAAGATTCACAAGGGTATTACACCACCACCTGGACGCCCGATAGTTTCAGGAATTGGTTCTGTCTTAGAACCTCTTTCAACGTTTTGTGATCACTTCCTACAACCATTAGTGAGGAACTCTTCCACCTATCTAAAAGACACAAAAGATGTCCTCAATCTAATTGAGACCATAAATGATTCAGGAACGGTTCAAGGAATCATCACATTGGATGTAGAAGCACTTTACACCAATATCCCTCAAGAAGCGACTTTAGCAGTCATTGAATCAGCTCTACGAGAAAAATCCGATTCCTTGACCTCTCCGGTTTCCTTCATTATGCACTGTGCTAGACTGGCCTTGACAGAAAATTATTTTCAGTTTGAGGACCAGTTTTATCATCAGATCCGAGGGACTTCAATGGGAAGTACTTTTGCCCCTAGTCTTGCCTGTTTATACATGTATGACTTTGAAAAAAAGTTTATCCTTTCCTCTTTGAATGTTTACCAGGACAACATAAAGTTATGGCGTCGCTATATCGATGATATTCTTATCATCTGGCAAGGTCCTCTGTCCATGACTGATCATTTCACAACATGGATTAATACACTTGATCCTTTCTTGAAATTTACATCTACTGTTTCTGCCACACAGTTACCCTTTTTAGACCTAATGATTTCAATTGATAATGGTATACTGACCACGACAGTTTATCATAAACCTACTGATCGAAACTCACTTTTGTTATATGCAAGTCATCACCCAAAAGCCCTACGGGATAACCTTCCGGTGGGACAATTTCTACGACTCAAGCGGAACTGCAGTTCGTCCCTTGAATTTAACCATCAGGCTGACTCACTCCAAGAAAAACTCTTGGAACGATATTACCCTTCGAGAATAATTAATCAAGCACGGAAAAGGGCGAAGAATAATAACAGGGAAGCACTATTAATGACTATCGACAAGAATCCTCAGACCAGGATAACGTGCGTCTCTACTTTCACACCTTTATCCAATTCTATCAAGAAATTGATTAACAAACGTTGGCCTATTTTGACTAGTATAGGTAATGACATTCCTAAACCTCTTTTTGCTTTCAAACGTACGTCCAATATTAAGGATATGGTTATACATACCCGTCCACAGCCCAAGCTTGATATTCAAAGACAGAAAACATTATGGGACCTACCGCCTGTTACGGGCCACCACCCTTGTGGTAATTGCAACGTCTGTACTCTAACTAAACATTTCACATCCATAGTTCTAAATCCCATAGGGACTTGGCATCTCAATAAACACACTAACTGCAACACTAAAAATTGTATCTATATGATCACATGCCCCTGTGATTTACGTTATATTGGCATGACATCAAGACCAGTAAAAATCCGCATTAACGAACACAGGAGTAATATTCGTTGCAATAGAATTACTACCAAACTCAGTGAACATTTTTTGGAGGCAAAACACACACCAGATGATATGTGGTGGGTAGTAATAGAGGCACCTAAAAACCACTCGTTTGACACTAGCCATCTTTTCAGAATAGAACAAAGATGGATTTTCAAACTAGGTACCTATATATATGGTCTGAACGATGACATACCTTGGACTTCACTGACCTGACTTGACTTTTATGCAGACATATTGGTTGTTCATTTCTCGATTGGTTACTGGAATAAATTTCATACACATATTTCTTGGTATATAATGTGGTATTGTTTACCCTGAGAATACCTTTAAATGAATTTTGTCCCATTATGAGCAACTGTACCCTTGCCAAGGAATAATAAGTTTGGCTCCAGATCTGATAACTATATACTGACGCACACTCTAATGGCTTGAAAACCTTTAATTTTATACATTTTCCACTTAGTTACCTTGTAGATCTGTGGAAATGCACTCTTGTTTGAAGGAGACACACATCCCCCGTTGTCTACCTCCGATTGAGGAGGAGAGATGTGTATTATTATTTGGGCAGAGCGTGAGCAGGACACATCGGTGATCTAACTAGGACTGAATTTGTTAGTCCTTCGTTAGTCTTCACTTGGGGTTTCGGGAGTCCTTTCTCCCTCTCCATGATTCGAGACGCGCGGAACCCGTGGAAACACAGTTACTTCCGGGTCCGCGGCGTCCCTTTAAGCTCCGACGGCGCTCGCTCTGTACTTGTGCGAGACGCCGTTTGCGGAGGGTAGGTCCACAGCTACGGACCTGGAATACTTATGTGAGTACTGCGGCTGCTACTTACGCGATTTTTAACGCTCTTTAGCTCGTCTTTCGAGCTCAAAAATGCTTAGTGGTACACTAATACCACGTATTATAGCAAATGGATATTTTGCCTTAATTATTTGAAGCAACAGACATAACGACCTAGCGTTTCTAATGTACACTTCCAGGTTACACGAGTGTGGGCACTATGATGGCTATTTCCCTTAATTATATTGCACTTATGGTGACGTGCACTATAATCTGTTGGTTTGCTTATTGTTAATGATTGATACTCACTACTCTAACGCACATAATTGCTTGGTTACTTTTGTCACCAATCTTACCCCATAATACGACGCACTGACTACAGAGTGCTGGGTGCTACTTGTATTATGTGTACAACATGGATTACATGGTTTTTTTTTGTGTGCTTTTTGATGACTTACATCTACCAATAGGCTACGTGTTTCCAAGTCCCTGAAACGTGCCTCTCAAGGAGCCCTATCCTGATTAAGGGATGGTAAGCCCATGTTTTACTTTTAAGACTGCCTGATCAACCTTATGATAAACACATATTACACCATGATATTCACAATAGATATTATGAGTTGTATGAATATATTTTTGTTTGTTTTGATACTTCTCTGTCCCCTAGGGCGACCTGATAGTGACGTAGCGAGTTTGACTTAAAAATGTAAGTGACCGGTATATATATTTAATTTTCGTCACTCTTTCCTTTGTAATTGGAGAAGAATTTCCTTAATAATTGTCTTTTTTTGGTCCTGATGAAGCGTCATTGGATCCTTGAGGACCACACGACGCGAAACATGTCGACCTTATTCGGAGGGTACTGCGATTATTACAGACCCCGATAGTTTGTTGCTCTTTGAAAGTAATTGAGCATCAATACTCAGTTTATTACTTTCCTATTTGATTTTAGTCTTGGTCTTCATCCGAGTATATTAAATTAAAGGAATGTTTCTTCTTTCTTCGGGATGAATAACCAATTTTAGTCTTACACCTTATTCTCTCCGAGCGTATGCTGGTGCCTTAATATAGGCATTCCTGTCTGATTAGTTTACATCTGAACAGAACGGCTGAGTGCTTCCCTTTTAGGGGAGCCCGTCAGGCGTTGCAGCGCCGGCCTGGCGAGGAGCATTTCCCAATGATGATGCCAGTCATCCATTGTGATGCTTGAGGGTTTTGCTCCTGACACCTCAGTGTGCCCTAGGTTATTCGAGTACTTTTGGAACAGTGTACCTTTTTTGTATATTACATTGTTGGGAGACTGTACACTGGACCACAAAAACTCCCGGTCCCTCTTCTTTGCCTTTAGATTGAAATATCACCACCTTCCTGATTACATTCCTCCCATGACAAAAACACCAAAACAAAAACACTTCCCTGTAGGAGATGTAGAGTCTGTGTCCGAAGAGGCGTACGGAAGGAGACTTGTATGTACGTACTGCCCCAATGTACTTCTAATCCTGGGCTATGTGTGCCCGCATGATTTAAATTGTGTGGACTTGCTCTTGGCTGGCGTTGTGTGGACTGACACTTGTCTGGTAGTGTGCATGGACTGGCGCTTGGCTGGAGGCGAGCATAGATCGGTGCTTGGCTGGCCGCGAGCATGGATTGGCACTTGGCTGACGGGGAGCATGGACAGGTAGTGAGCATGGACTGGTGCTTGCCTGGCTGCGAGCATGGACTGGTGTTTAGCTGGCCGCGAGCATGAACTTGCACTGTGCTGGCGGTTTAGGAGTAGTGACTTACTGCTGGTCACTACACACATTGCTAGCCAAACGCCAGTCTGCACATTCCGTCACCCGGTGTGATTGCTGTATTACGCATGTAGGCATATGAAAGTGATGGGCCCTTGAATGGCACTGTCTGTTAATGTGAGTGATGTAATGTGCTGCACCCACAGCTGGAGGTGGGAATGGTCTTGTGTGTGTGTGTCACGCATGAAAGGTGTAGGAATGGCCTGTAAAGTGGTTGGTGCCTTGTTGCCACTTAACAGCTCATGAGCTGCAAGTCATTTGTTCAATTTTTTTTTTTTTAACTTTCAATTATTAAAGCGTACTTCATTTTTGTGACATCTCGTTATTAAAATTTACATTTTGAATTTTTAACTCACACTTGTGCCAAATCCAAACAGTATGCATGACAACGTCCTGCAAACCTCAAAACGTGACTAAAATCACACATATTCCTTGCATTTCAGTGCCATATTCTTTCAGAATCAGAAGTAAACCATAAAATTCCTACCACTAAGCATTTCCGCACTTGTCCCAATAAAAATACTGCCCTATTTGTGTGGCTGGGCCTAGTGTCCGTGACAGGAACAGATCAAACTAACATCAATGGGAGTCCTCGCTAAAGGACCCTCATTGGCCTTGGTTTGATTTGTTCGGTCACAGGCACTAGGCCCAGCCACACAAGCAAGGTACCATTTTTATCAGAAGACCTTGGGGAATGCTGGGTGGAATGAAGTTTGTGGCTCCCCACAGATTCCATAACTTTTCATCACAGAAATGTGAGGAAGAAGTGGGTTTTTCAGTCAAAGTTCATGGTTTGCAAAGGATTCTGGATAACACACCCTAGTGAGAACCAGGCAGGGCACCCCAATCCAGGATTCCTCTATGTGTCTTAAAAAAATGTTTAGGTTTCCTAGGTTTCCATAGGTGCCGTATGAGCTGCGGCTCAAAATCCACAGCTAGACACATTGCAAAAAAAAAGGATCCATTTCCAGTGGAAAAATGTGCTGTGTCCTTGTTGTGTTTTGGGCTGTTTAATAATAAGGGCACAAGGCCTACCCGCACAAGTGAGGTACCACTTTTTATCAGGAGAATTAGTGGAACAAAGAATAGTAGAGCAAGTGTTTCTCTGCATTTGCACTTTCCAAATGTAAGACAGTTTGTAAGAAAGAAGTCATATACGGGTACTCACAAATTCATACATGTGCAAATAAATACTGCTTCTAAACTCCATATCTTGTGCCCATTTCAGAAATACATAGGTTTCATTGTTGCCTATTTTTCACTGCTTATATTGTTCAACATGAATTGCTGCATACCCTGTACACAATAAAAAAAACAATGCAAGGAGCAGCTCAATTATTGGCTCTGGGTACCTTGAGTTCTTGGAAAAAACCCAAACCATATATATCCCCGCAAGCAGAAGGGTCTAGCAGATGTAATGGTATACTGATTTAGTAAAATCGGCCATCGTGACAAGATGATACAAATGAACAGTCACAAATGGCAGTTTTTCTTACTAATTTTCAATTTTTTTTTATTTTTTATTTCAAGACTTATTGTCTTTAGAAAAACCTTGAAGAAGAATCTACACAAATGATCCCTTGATGAATTCAGAATTTTGTCTGGTTTTCAGAAATGTATAGCTTTCAGGCATCCACCATGAGTTTCACACCTGTTTCCACCACAAACTGGAAGGAGACTGAAAGAGGAAAAAAAAAAAAAGGAAAAATGTGCTATCTCCCAGTAAAACGGCAAATCAGTGGCAAGAAAAAAATTGGTTTTCTGACTCGGGTTTACCTATTCCTGATAGCAGGGAAGATGGTGTTTCTAGCACTGCAAACCTTTTGTTGATGTCATTTGTAGCCAAAAAACCAGATACTTTATTCTGCAACACTTCCCCCGCCCAATTTCTAACCCCCCCCCCCCAACAAACAAATCTAACTATATTCTAGGTAATTTCTGTGTCCCCTCCATGGGAATCCACAAACCCTGGCTACCTTTAGAATCCTAGGATGCTGGAAAAAAGGACGCATATTTGGTGTGGATAGCTTATGTGGATAAAAGGTTTTAGAAGCTTAAGTGCAGTCTACCCCAAATAGTCAAAAAAAGACTAAGCATGGGGGGGATGGGGAAGAGGCTTAGTAGCAAAGGAGTTAATGTGCTATGTAAAAACCTCATAACAAAACATACTCATTATTGTCTACAGTATACACAAAGAAGGAGCCCTGCGTGTTTGTTTTGGAAGTTATCACATTTTTTGGGAAGTTTTATATAGTGCAAACTCGGCCCAAGGGCACCGAGGTGCTCTACAGGAGCACAACTTACATTACACAAGGTGAGAGACATATTTTTTCCACATACATTGTACACACCTATGTACATCCTTATATCATACACAAAGTTAGCACCTCAGTCCAATTTTCTTGGAGGGGGGTATACTGAACCCCGGACTACCAAATGCCCTTGATACCATCCCGACGGCTGGTGGTGTGCTATATAACTAAAAAATAACCGGGTTCTGCAATCACTTGCCGTGGCTTCACTACAGATCGTGGTCTGAGCATTTGAGATTTTAATTTGCCTCGCTATTATTTAAGGGTTCGTTCACCAGGTGCCAGTATCCTCCCCCACCGCATCTGTTCTTGCATTTAAAGTGACTTTCTTTCTATACTTCTACCTGAAAAACTAGAGGACGGGCGTAGAAACAGGCCCAAAGATATGAGAACACAGCAATTACATTTACTGTCGGGTAACTATTATTTTTGCGTGCATTACCACATTTCAAGCAGACCAATAATACAGGTCGGACACTGTGCCCACACATATAATGCGTATGATGAGCAGCAGCGGTGGTGGCAAGGCATGTGCAGACCGGTGGTTTCAGCATCCATAACGCAAGCTTTGCATTGTATTAATGTTTTTATAGCGCATTCTGTTCCTAGTATTAAGTTGCGGCGGTGTACAAGTCGGGTACCTTCCGGCCCTGGTTTTGAGGATTCAATCTGCACTATACCCGGTTTATTTTGTATCGGTTACACGCTGTAAGCATCAGTGTATTTTCGGTCTGTTACATTTCCAGTTGCGTTGCTTGCAAACAGTGAGTAAACCCAACAGAGGTTGAAGGAACTTAGATGAGTGTGGAGGCTGGGGTGAAAGGCTATAAACGCTCAGGATGTGGTGGGAAAGAAGCAGTTGTTAACGCTGCGCAGAGCAAGTTAATGCACGAGCTGCACGAATGTACTAGACGTCTACAGCCTAAACCTAGCTGGGAAACAAAGCTGTGATCTGGGTAACGGGGAAAAGTCTCGCTTCTGTGCCTCGCTGGCGGGGGAATCTTCACTTAATGTAACGCTTAGTGGAGGAGGTTTCAGCGGATCTTGTCGCGGGGTCAGATCAGTAAAGAGGGGGAGGGGTGTGGAGCTCAGCAGAGTCAGCGACGGGTGACGTGATCTCAGTTTTGAATCCCTTTAACCACTTAGGCAGCTTAAAGGGGTTTATGAATGAGAAAGTGTGTGAGACGTAGTGTCTGTGGAGGACGAGAAAGAGTTAAGTTTCCTCAGCAGATGAATCAAGGTGGAACAGATGTCTATCAATACACAGGCTCCAAAGATCTGTGTGTAACCTGCAGGCCACAGAGGCAACACCCGTTATGCTGACTCGGCCCATCACCGTCACAAGGTTCACGTAATAATCTGTACATCTCGTGTGGGTAATAACTAACTGCACCCGACAACGCCTCTTATCGTGGTTATTACTGCACACAATTGTCAAAATGCAGACCTGGTGTACTTACGAGCAGTTAAACATAGGAACTGACATGTGCAGGACATGGGAATTACCAGAATTAAAACGCTCAATGCCCCCACTTTCTTCTGTTCTTAGTCCTGTGTGAGACCTAACTAAGAGAGCTGCAGAGGCTGTAGGTGTATCAATGAGAAGAGCCGTTACAGTGCACAAATGTGTGTAATAATGGGGAGTTTTCCCAAATACCTCTGTCAAACTGTGAGAAACGGCATTGCAACTTTTCTGGGGCCTGCCAGTATGCATTTGCACAGGAAGTGACATCACTGGATTTCCCATTATCTATCTCCACAAGAAGGGACAGCCCCCTTGCCCCTTCCAGGACCGACTTAAATGCAGACGGGTCAGAGAACTGCCAAAGGCAAGCCCATCAGCGCATGGACTGTACCCAGCACCAGAAACCCTGGTCCTCCCTCCCCTACTGCAACCCTACATGTCCTCAACCCTGGCCATCGCACCACACAGCAATGAGGGAGTGTTCCCACTTCCTGAAACTTTCCATGCACTCTACCACACCCAACCACACTGACAGCATCCAACGCTCCACTCGCTTGTTCTCACAAAGTCCCACAGCAACCCACACAATCCACCGTACCCGCATTCTTGCTCTTCAGAACAAGCTTACTCACCAAACACCACAGAGATCTGGGACCTGCTGCATGATAACGCCCCAGACCTATTTTTCCTCACAGAAACCTGGCTGAGTCCTGCATTGGTACCTGACATCACCACAGCCACCTCTTCCCACCCCCTGGCTACAAGGACACCAGGCAAAACAGACTTCACTAGCACTGAGGTGGAATCCCCATCATCCACAAGAACACCATCACCTGTATCACGGACACGTCATCCTACAACATGGAACACCCATCATTGAAGCTCCACGCCACAGCCAACTTCACTCTAAGCAACACTCATCCACAGATCACTGTGCACCAACTTCACTGACACGGTCTTGGACTTACCGTAACACTCAACCACGATGCTAGCAATTGCATACTATTCAGATAACTGAACTTCCATCTGGAAACCACACCAACCCCAACTCGAAAGCACTCATAGCCTGGGCCACACCCAAGTAAAGAGATCTTCCCACGTCACCGGACACCTCCTGGACTCTATTTTCACCACCTTTGACAACATCAGAGTTGACAAGCCCACACCAGTCTCCTTGACAGACCATGCCCTCCTAAAGTTCAGCAACCCAGTCCTTGTCCAACATACGTCTCCACCAGACCAGCCCACCAAAATTGGAACAGCATCACTGACAAAGACTGGAATGCCACTCTCAACACGCACCCAAATACAGCAACAGCCTTCCCAAAGCCATCAAGAACTTCCACAATTTGATTACCACCTCTGCCTGATCCCTGCCCCCCCCTCAAATAAAGCAATACAACAAGATCTAGACCCCGGGGCCGTTGGCACCTGGAGGAACTCAGATTGATGAAATACCACTGGAAACTGGAGCCAAAATGGAGAATGAGCCAGGACAAAACAATCAGAAGAAAGTTCAAATCTGCTCTGAGACGCTACCACCAAAAAGATCTCGAACACCAAATAGGCCACTCTGGGAACCACACCGATGCTAGCACCAACCGAAGCAAATTCATCTACACCGTACTGAAGGATTTCACCTCATTAGTACCCACCTCCAACTCTATCAGCCCCTTGCAGGATCTCTGCAACAATCTCTCTGAATTCTTCAGCAACTAAATCACCGCCATTTACAGCAACTTCAACTCACAACCAGACCAGACAGCCCCCACAAAACGCTTCCCAATCTTATCAAACCAATGTTAACCACATGGCCCGTCATCACCCCAGAGGAAATCGCCACCACCTTGAAGTCCAGTCACTCAAGGGATCCATCAGACCCCTCCCCCACACCTAATCCAGAGGACTGCAACCCATCAGCGCCATGCTCACATCCATTCTGAATGCCTCCACCTCTTCCCGACCTTCCCAGATGCTTGCACACACACACACACACACACACCCTATTCTCCCTTCACTGAAGAAACCCTCTGCAGACCACTCAACGTTCAACTGATCTCCCTACTACCATTCTTAAAGAAAATCAACAGATGCCTCACTAAATACCTCAATGACCACCAACTCCTCGACACCACTCAGTCTGGTTTCAGACCCAACCAGAGCATGGAAACTGCTTTCATCGCCGCCAAGGAGGACATCTACATGGCTCCGGACAGAGAAGACACAGTGGCCATCATCCTCCTTGACCTCTGCAGAGGTTCACAAGGTTTCCCACCCCATCCTCATTCAAAACCTAGATAATACTGGGATCCAAGGACACGCACTCCAATGGATCTGCTCGTCAGCCTAGCAACATACACTTTGGAAGCCCGCCCGCTTCAAACACATACATGATTGGTCTAGCCAGCATCATGTGCTCTAACGTCAATGTTTTCTCCTATGCTGTCGACACACAACTCATTCCCTCCCTCACGGACAAAACGTGCAGTATCCTGATCAAGTTCAATGCCTGCATGGCTGATATCGCCCACTAGATGGAGAGCAACTATGTAAAGCTAAACACTGACCAGTCCTAAATCTTGATCTTCAGGAATAACACATAACCGTGAGACTCCACCTGGTGGCTGACAAAGCTAGGACAGACACCACATGCCCTGGTAACAAGCAAACTGGGCTATGGGAACACCATCTATGCCAAGATCAAAAAAAAAAAAAAATCATCAGAAGGCTGCAGACCATTTAGAAAACGGCAGCCAGAATCACTCTTAACATCCCATGCCGATCTCACATCACACCATAGATGAAGGCGCTATACTGGCCCCCATAAACAAATGAGCACAATTAAAACACCCCACCCACACTTTCAAGACACTTTATAAAACTGGTCCAGCATACCACAAAATTTGCAACTACTTTCACAAACCTTTCCGACACTTCTGCTCCTCCAGACTCCTAATGGCACACATCTCACACATACAGAAAACCAGATCTGGCAGTTAAGCCTTCTCCAACATTGCTACTGGAAAATCTGCCACTTTACTTAGGAGCCTTACCCTCACTCTTGAACTCCACAAGAAGCTTAAGACCTGGCTTTTAGAGTAGTCCCATTAGGCCCTAGGTTTGGCTAAGCTCACACCTGCTTAGCGCCTGGATACCGTTCCAGGAGAAAGTGCACTCTACAAGTCTGCCTAACATAATGTAACATCTGATGCAATTAATGAGCCGAAGCAGGTATCAGGCACATTTTCACCCTCAGTGCTTCTTTCTCTGAGGTACTGCTTGCACTGGAATAAAAGACACATTTAAAGACTATGAAAATTATATTGTTACCCAATAATTGTGATTTACTTTGAGGTTTCTTTAACAACACCCCGACCAAACAGTGTGTTGGGATATTTGGGACACAACCCAATTACTAATATACCGGAGTATATTAACAAATGCTGTAAAGAGATGGAAACGAAATCTAATGCTTAAGATTAAACTTTTTATTGTTCAAGCACAATACTGATGAGTTACAAGATTTAAAGAATTACGCCAAATTATTCCAAGAACCTCGATGATCCAATTTCATATTTTCATCTGACAAAATGAAAGCAGGGGGCACCACCTCATCTGAACTTTTGCCCCAACACGGGAAATTTTAGTGACTGGATGCAAGTTGAGTAAAGAGGCACATAATGAAAACACAAACAGTTAAGAAATCCCATCACAAGATTATCAGGGTCTAGAGGCAGAAGTGACCACTCTAGGAAGGTTATATTAGCACTAAGGATTAATTCTGTATTTCTAAATAATCTCCGACTTTGTTCACCCTGTTTTCATACTTATTGTGCTTGCATTAGATGCATCTCTTTCTTTTGAACTGACTAAACATCGGCTATGTTAGCCTTTCAGAAGAACCAGATGGTTCAGATGTGGCAGATGCATATTAAGATTAAGGGTGGGCATGTTTCCTTTCACATTGAAAGAGTGGGGGGGGAGCTTATTTGAAAGCATTGGTGATATTTTCTGATTTATTGTTGACTTCGTTCTCTTCCTTGTATGCGCTGAGAATCAATTAAGATATAAAAGTCTTACTTTTTTCTACCACAATCGTTCCCTTATAAAATAAAACTTTAAAGTGAAATTCTTCCATTCGACTAAACATACAAGTTTCAATAGACCGCGGAGGCCGCACATTCACCCTTAAGCATATTCTGCGTGTATTTTCTCTGTATTTCCTCTAACGAATTTGTCTGTGTTTACAAGTACTGAAAAAGATGTGTGGGCACAAATGCAAAGCAAGTAAGTTGGTTTACATTCTTATGTCCTGTGGCCTTCGCTGTACTATGCTGGCTGATAGACTGCAAGAGAACACAAGCACTAGTAAAACCCAATAGGTATCGGCCTATAGACCTAATCGGTATGCCAATGCTGAGCAGCTTTGGTAATAAGACGCAGGGTGAGACGCACACAAGGGAGAAATTTAGAGAACACGTGCACTCTGAAGGAGTGCCTAATGAAAAATAAAAAAATAGTTCCATAAAAGTGAGTAATGGAAGGACAAGCGAGTCAAACGAAAGAAAGGTAAAAAGCCCATGCTCCAGGGAAAGGACAAAATAAGAAGATTAAGAAAAGTACCAAAATAAGAAGCAAGCAAATGAGAGTGACAACGACAACCAATGCAAGCAACTGGCCCATTTACGTTCTCGGTGCAGCCAACAAAAAGTATTTTGCATCCAGATGGCTGTCGCTCTCTGGTAGGCGAGACTTAAGTTGAGACTTGGCAGTCTGTGGTGAATTTAACTAACAAGGAGTGTGGTGATTTATTTGGAATAGGTAACGTATGCCAGGAAAGGTTCACTGCAGATTTCAAGGGAAAGGTAAGGAACATTTACGGAATCAATGAGCTTCCTTTTGGCCAGACTAGAGGGAGATGTCAATCGACTACTGGGTCATCTTAACTTTTTCCCTCTAATGTACACAACAAAGCTTTTGTGATTACATTAATGGAAACATACCTTTCTTGTAGTGGTCTGGACCTTGGGAGAGGTCTAGGTAAGGTAGCTTTGAGCAACAGAAAATGTCTCCTTTGAATTCGAATATAATTTCTGAACAGCCTCCTTGTCTGTGCAACTTCTTATTAAAGTATCATCATGGTCCTTCTGCTGAGACTGCATAGGTATCTGCAATGTCTTCTATTCATCCTCCAAAGGTTGAGGGAAGGTGCTGTGATTGTTGTTATGACCTGGCCCCAAAAGCCAATCGGCTTGTTATTCCCACACTGCACAGGTGAGATGGATGCACTTGGAAAATACTTCCTCCTAGCCTAGAGGGATCACCATAGCTTTGAAAGCAGAGGCTGCTGTGGGCAAGACCGTGTGGGATCCCTGGGAGGGGCCCTTTTGCTACCACTGCCCTAGTCCTTATGGGAGTGGGGTCAGTTGCTTTCTGGATTGAGACCAAACCCAAAATGTAGAGGGAGAGAAAAAGCATCCATTAACCAAACGTTTGCACGCAACTGGTGTGCCCAAAAAGTATTACAATTCCAATACATAACTACAAAAGCTCAAAACTCACCAATTCACTGTAAAACAAAGGCACAAAAATCAAGGCACTGCTTTAGGAGGGTGAAATTACCTATCAAGACAGCTAGCAAGAGTCTGCTTGCTCTCAATGAGCAGTGATGACTAATTGGGAGTGCGTTCGAGCTTTGCCAGAAGAATCCAGACCAGGTCAACAGCTTCCTAGTTATTGTTGGAAACAAGTACTAATACAAAAAACTCAGTTCGGAAAGCAGCTTTGTTTGTGGACTCCTTTACCCAACTGAATAAAATTTTGCTCCTAACCAGGTTTGCGTTTACTAAAAATTGGGAAGTTACTTATGGCAGATTTTTAAATTTCGAAAACCTGTCTTCACTATTTAACCGGGAATAATAAATATCTCATTATATATTTTATTTGTTCTAGTATAAGTCACAGAGGGTTTTATTCACTGTACTACCCAGTTCCAGTAACACTTTTCTATATGAATGCTTAACTCTCAATCATTTTTTCTGCACTGCGTAGCTCAAGCACTTAATGATGACATATACATGTTTCCAGTAGAGGTGCTTAGCCTTGTGTTTCCTACCAAAAAGAGACCATGGAATATTTGAGGCAGTCTCTCACAGAGATAAAACATTTGCACATACAGATCTGAATAGCGACCAGAATGAGTTCTCCTCTGCCTCCTGCTCATCACCGCAGCCATTAAGCTTTGTAGTTCCATCTTAGAAGGTTTTCAGCTTTTCAATTTCAGGAAGTGATACAACTTAGCATTTAAGTCTACCCTAGAAATGGCTTAAACTGGTTAGCCGGTGATCAGTATAGGGAAAGGTGCGGAAGACATTGTGACATGAAGGGTTAATTAGCTTGAGCAGTGTAGATGAGCGTGATGCCTGCTGAAACCCCCAAAACAACGTGGAAAAGTTCACAATGTTATTTTCAAGCTTGTTTGTGTAGGAGACTCCGTCTCAACCTTGAGACAGAGAGTACAGGGAGAAGATGGAATGAAAACAAAGGCTGGGGAAGGGCAGAGCAGCCAAGAGACAAGTGCTGATAACATAGCTAGAAAATGCCAGAAAGGGATAGAATCCAAGCTTTGAGTTATTTAAGCACTGAAGTGCGGGTGAGGGATTTGAAGCTCGCAGATGGGGTTGTGAAAGCTGCCATCTCCAGGCCCAGCGCTGCCTCCCTGTTTGCTGTTCAGAGAACGTGACGCTTGAGAGGGGGGGAAAGGTCCAAACGGGCGGTAGAGGGCTTCCCAGCATTTCGTGGACTAAGTTAAGTTCCACACAGGGATGAAAGGCCTTTGTTTCTCTGCTCTGTTATTATGATTGATTATTATGCTTGCACTGTTTTTATAAGCTGAAGTATTCAGCTCGTTTATATTTTGCTTTCTGAACATCGTAGTGTGAGCCTGCTGCAGTAATTGAAACATGCATTTCGGTGTACAGTAAATCAAAGCTGATCTGAAGTATTCAACTCGTTTATATTTTGCTTCCTGAACATCATAGTGTGACGCATTTTGGTATACAGTTAATCAAAGCTTATATCGGTCAATTAACTCTTTGCTCATATATATACATTATGGATGCTCTTTGTAGTCTACTCATATATAAATAGATGCTCTTCATTGCTATTTTTATTCTACCATTGTTGATGTGCTAAAAGCATACATTTACCTGAAATTCTAGTAAAGCTAAATTGTATTCATAATTGGCGTGTGGTCCTTCATTAAGCGTCCTTATTGACTTATACCGAACAGGTGTCAACCAGTCACCTGGATAAGACATTTTGGTACCAGGAGTGGGGTATAAGTCAATAATGCCTCTTTGGGGGCGTACGAAAAATGGGGCAGAGAGCGGAAGGCAGCATGGGGCAGAAGCCAGATCCATTCCCGGGTGGTTAGCAACTGACCCGTTCTCTGGTGTGGCAGGACTCCTGAAGCAGTGGGCAGCGCCGGTTTTATGGGAAGCACTAGATGAGAAAGTGACTCCTCTCTTAGTGGAAGATGCGGTCGAGTGTGAAACTAAGAGGGGCGAAGCTGGAACTGAAAGCAGCAGGGCAAGTGGGATGGCTTTTCCTGTCTGCACTCCGTATGGTATACAGGAAGACAAAACTGCGGGATGAGGTTGCAGCCTTGCAGGAAAGTGCAGTGACTCGGGGTGATCAAATAGAGGCAAGGTGCACCGCATTAGCAGTACGAGCAGCAAAACAGAGGAGTAGGCAGAAGCCTAAAATGCCATCAGCTGTGCAAGTGAGGTCACTGGTACGCAAACAGAAGAGTAAGCAGAAGCCTAAAATAATCTCAACTGTGCAAGTGAGGGCATTGGTACGCAAAGAAAATTGGGATCCATATACTGGGATGGAACGGTCTCAGATAATGATGACGACTGGAATTGGGAGGATGAGGTGGAAGTACGTGTAGCAGAACTAGGTGGAGTTGAAAGTGGAGAAGGAAGTGTAGGTGAAGTTGAAGGTGGAAGAGGAAGTGTAATGGAGGTTCGCCCACTCGTGCAAAACAAATCAAAGGGAGTGAATGGTGGGCAAATACAGGATTCTCGTTTGGTGAGGGATTATACGCAGAGTGAGTTGTTGGAGATAACCCGTATGTTTAGGCAGATGCCTGCAGAGCCTTTGTTTAAATGGTTGGTGAGATTGTGGGACACTGGAGCAAAAGATGCATTACAGAATCCTTTTATGTTAGGTCCCATCACAGACGGAGACTCGTTTGAGCTGGAAATGATAGTACAGGATGATGTAGATGATGTAGTGATGTGGAGCCTATGGCAGAGGCAGGGAAAAAAAGAGGGTGCCACAAGGATTTTGGTCAAAGAGATTAACACCATCCATGAGCAATTACACCCCGTTAGGAAAAGAACTAGCAGAGGCATATTGGGCATTAGTGGAAACAGAACGCATAACTGATGATCGGCCGGACACCTTAAGAACTTGGGTCCCCTTACTAGGTTGGACAAGAGAAGGAGGGGTTGGCACTCAAGTAGGCAGGGCGCAGGAGTTTACCATCGTGAAGTGGAAATGGTATCTGCAGCAGAGAGCAAAACCGGGACCAGCAGGAGTGTCGAAGTTACAAGAAGATGCGCTAGGGGAAGTGGACTTGCAGGCAATGGCCCGTGCGCGAGAGCCCTCTGAAATGGAATCCTCACCATTTAAGACAGCCCCGCCTTTTGAACGACTCACTGAAGAAGAACAGCAAAAAGCATGGTTCACAGATGGTACCGCCTGGTACTATCAAGGACAAAAACAATGGCAAACAGTTGCATTCCACCCTGCTACAGAAACAATGTTGCTGCGCGGAGGGGATAATGGATGAAGCCAGCTTGCAGAACTGCAGGGGGTAGCAGCAGTGATCGAACAAGCCCCCATCGGAGAGAAAACATTTGTGTACACTGACAGTTGGGCCACTTACCAAGGACTAGTAAGCTGGGCCCGACTTGGCGCAAGGATGGATGGAAAATTAAAGGGACCCCCATTTCGGGAGGCGAGCAGCTATGGGAAGAGATGTGGGAGAAATGGCAAAAATTTCAAATCTATGTGGGACATGTGGATGCCCATCGGATACCTCACTTGCATCTCTATTCAACAACACCACAGATCAAATGGCCAAAACACGAACGGTGGTCATCAATGAGGAAGCTGAAGCTGCTTTAGCAAACAGGGCCCATGCAACATCCGGACATCTAGGAGAGAATGGTACTTATGCATGGGCACAGCAACGACAAATTCCAGTTACTAAAGAACAAGTGCAACAAGCAGTAAAGGAGTGACCCACATGCAACCAGATTAGACAAATGCCCCTGCAAAAGAAGCCTAGCGGCCATATCAGAAGAAGAAATGCAGCTGCTACGGGGTGGCAATTGGACTATTTTGGGCCGCTACCAAAAGAAGGAGGAAAAATCTACGTATTGACCATGGTGGACACCTACTCTGGCTTTATGTTGGGTATGCCCTGTAAGTCTGCAGATCAAAATTCCACTTTGCGAGGGCTAAACTACCGGATAAAACATTATGGGGCACCTGATGAGATCCAAACAGATAGGGGCACACACTTTTCAGGGAAAACAGTGCAGGGCTGGGCGCAGGAAGAGGGAATTTGGTGGATTTTGCACCTTAGTTATTATCCACAAGCTGCAGACATGATTAAGAGATATAACGGAATGGTGAAAGAACAGCTAAAAAAAGTTATCAGCACATGACAGACTTGCACAATTGATTTGTGAAAAAGGATACACCCCCCACATTGACGAAAGATCTGCCCCCCCCGATAACACCCAGAGAGGTGAGGGAGGATTTGGAAGCACAGGAAGAAAAGTATGGGTGAACCATCCATGTAAAAAGCCAGAGGCAGGAGAGATATTGAGTCAAGTGGTGGGGAGTACGTATATTGTACTTTTAAAGAACTCTAATGTACCTGTATTTGTACCTGCAGTGAGACTTACCCCACGGTCATAAACGATGACATCTGCGTCAATGACGTATTTCCTGTTTGCGGTCATAATTACAACCGGAAGAGGTGTTTGGGTCCGACCGAATGTAGCAGAGAATGTCGTTACGGACCTTCATGTCACTTGTGCACCTCAAGCCGCTAACATAACTGATGACCAGGGAAATGTTTCACTTTGCAACGTGAAGGTACCTGGAGGCAAGTGGATGGCTGCCGAAGCTGTGACCCGGAAGGTAACTGGACAGCAAATCCGACATGCCAACGGACTGAACGAGTTGCAGGGGACGCCAGCAACAGTACAGGCTTTGAGTTATATGCTAAACAGGATATGTAAATATTGTGATACCATTGTACCTTTTACACCAGCACAGGCATACCCGTGTAAACCTTATGATTGCTCTGACAAACATATTAATTTACCAGGACATATGGTGGTTGTTACAATGAACAATGGAACCAAAGGAGTTCGATACTCCAAACCACCAGCCTTCATGTTTTATGTAACCGAAAGACGCATGATCAGCAACTTAGGCAACGTTTCCATATTCAATATAGAATAGGATATAAGCAAGCTCTGCATGCAAGCATAATTAATCGTATTGTGTTACAGATAAATATTGCCAAGGGGAATGTCTCAAAGTATGATCCATTATGTGCACCATGGACATCATAGTTATGGCCCTTGCCAAAGTTACTCATAAGAAGAGATCTAGGGTCCTTGATAGCTGGGGCCACCGGAATCGGGGTAGGGGCCCTGAATTATTTTGATATTGAAGCCATTAGGAATAAGCTATCTTCTACAGGATATAGTACAGGAGAGGCCATAAAAGTAATTTCTCAATGGGGGCCCACACATTCCCAAGAAGTATGGAAAGTCCTGCGTGGGTTATATCGCGATTGGCAATGGCATAATTTCACTTATGAACAATTCAGAAAAAGCTTTCAAAACACACAAACAGTGACTAAGGGCATCCAGTGCATACTATGGCAAAGCATTGTTAATCAACAGTATGCAGACTTTAAAGCAGAATGGGGACAGCTTCAGGGTGAATTTTGGAGACAACAATTGCATTTGCCTGAAGAAATATGGGTAAAACCCATACAGTTTCACTGTGAGGAAGAAATGTGTTATGCTCTTTTTGATATAGCAAGAAGTGATCTTCCTCCTGACATATGGTGCCCCTTTATATTGCTCCCCGTAGGGATAGGTAAAGAATGGTGGATACCTCACACTGGCAAAAAGTGGATTGATCAAACAAATCACACTGTAGATCCCACTAGATGTGCAGATTGGTCTAAGGGGTGGGTATGTACCCACACTGGACGGGTGCTAGATACAGGTCTCCACACAATACCAGGAGAATGTGAATGGTTACCTTATCCTATTAATGGCACAGACTTATATCAGATAGGCACAGAGAGCATTTTTTATGTCACTAATCATCCCTTACTTATAAACGGATTTGCACAAACCACCGGAGAGCAGTGTGTGTATGTGCAATATTACCAGCATTATTGACATAAGCACTCACATCTTGTACCGACTGACTAAGTTCACCATAACCACATTGCAGACGCAAATGCGAGCGCAGTTAGAGTGGAACATCTCGCTTTTTGTTAAGCTACCCAGATTAGAGGAAATCAGGCACTATGCACAAGTTACCTTTGCTAAATTTGATATGGCAGCTAAATACACCAAGGATACAGCCATACAGATGACCATTGACACTAAACAGCTTATGCACACTGCTTCACGCATCCAGCAAATAACTGAGCATCATTGGTATGACATCTTCTTAGGCTGGGCACTAGGAACTATGAAGACGCTAAATATACTGTTACATCCGCTAATTTGGCTATTGATTGTTTGTGTTAAGCTAATGACTATACTATGTAGACTATATGTATGCACAAAACAGCTTTATACTAAGATGCAGGCGCTTAGAATAACGCGGACAAGTATTCGTAGCAACCTAGCTAGCGGAATGTAAAAATAAATGATATCTGTTTTTCATGCATCGCGCTCATCTAAGGGGTGGAGTGATCAGTATAGGGAAAGGTGCGGAAGACATTGTGACGCAAAGGGTTAATTAGCTTGAGCAGTGTAGATGAGCGTGATGCCTGCTGAAACCCCCGAACAACGTGGAAAAGTTCACAATGTTATTTTCAAGCTTGTTTGTGTAGGAGACTCTGTCTCAACCTTGAGAAAGAGAGTACAGGGAGAAGATGGAATGAAAACAAAGGCTGGGGAAGGGCAGAGCAGCCAAGAGACAAGTGCTGATAACATAGCTGGAAAATGCCAGAAGGGGCTAGAATCCAAGCTTCGAGTTATTTAAGCACTGAAGTGCGGGTGAGGGATTTGAAGCTCGCAGATGGGGTTGTGAAAGCTGCCATCTCCAGGCCCAGCGCTGCCTCCCTGTTTGCTGTTTAGAGACCGTGACGCTTGAGAGGGGGAGAGGTCCAAGCGGGCGGTAGAGGGCTTCCCAGCATTTCGTTGACTAATTTAAGTTCCACACAGGGATGAAAGGCCTTTGTTTCTCTGCTCTATTATTATGATTGAATATTATGCTTGCACTGCGTTTATAATCTGAAGTATTCAGCTTGTTTATATTTTGCTTTCTGAACATCGTAGTGTGGCCTGCTGCTGAAATTGAAACATGCATTTTGGTGTGCAGTAAATAAAATCTTATATCTGTCAATGAACTCTTTGCTCATATATATACATAGATGCTCTTTGTAGTGTACTCATATATAAATAGATGCTCTTCATTGCTATTTTTATTCTACCACTCTTGATGTGCTAAATGCATACATTAACCTGAAATTCTAGTAAAGCTAAATTGTATTCATTTTTGGCGTGTGTTTTTTCATTGAGCGTCCTTATTGACTTATACCGAATAGGTGTCAACCAGTCACCTGGATAAGACAGCCGGACTCACATTTACCAAAACATTTGTATTAAAAATATGTACATTTATATGTATATATAGAGGGCTTTTCCGTAAACACTTAATCCATTTGTTAGTTCATATGTAATTCATATTTTTCTTCTAACTACCATTGCATACAGTGTGGAGCACTGTATCTGCTCACTTCTTCCACTAGATTTCCACACTCTGAGTCACATTTTCTTTAGTTGACTAAAGTGCCAGAGCCAGTGGGCCTATATCCGCTTTTATTTCCCCATCCATTCCTGTTTTTATTACTTTTATTAATTTTTGCGATAGATATGTTTTACTTTTTTTTTATTGTTTTGCAAGTACAGGCACACTACATTTAGATGGCTACACTGCAGGCTCACCAAGGCAAGATCTATTGTCTTTGCCACTGCTTGCTTTTCGAAGGGGTGGAAAACAATATCCTATGAGGTGAGATGAGAACATCACCACTAGTTTTTGGAACACAAAAGCTTTTGTCAGTAACACCAGTTAAAAGGTCAGCAAGTTAAGCACTCACTGCCCCCGTTCCTGTGATCAATGGCCACAACAGTGAATACCAGCTAGGCAAAGACAGCCTTTCATACTTAATAGGATGAAAAACCGAGCACATTCAATTCAGTTATCCTCCGTGCTTAAAATAAAAAAAAAATAAAAAAAAAAAAAAGTACAGGTGGCCAGTAAGGGCGTTTTTGTGTCCAAGTATCACAGAACTAGGTATTTCTGATCTGTTGAAAGCACAAAAGCCTCCTTCTCGGTTCTATAGGCACCGGGTATAGGAGGCAAGAGAAACACCCAATAGTCTGGTGCGATTTGACATACTGCATGGAGAAAGTAAGTAGAGTTGTAAGTTATAAGATAAATAAAATACGAAAAATACCAGCACTGGTCCAAAGATCTCAACTTTCACCTGCTGGAAAAGGGTCACGCTAAGACTGGCTGAGAACAGCAGAGGCCTCCCACGGCAGATGTAACTCAGCGGGTACTATAACACTAATTCACAGAGACTTATTTTCCGATTATGAATCAAGACAGGAGGAGACAGAGGAAAAATATTCAATAAGAAATATGCTTTGTGAATATGCATGCAAGTATATTTCTTTAAAAGACTATGGGCCTGATTACAACTTTGGAGGAGGTGTTAATCCGTCCCAAAAGTGGCGGTAAAGTGACAGATATACCACCAGCCGTATTACGAGTCCATTATATCCTATGGAACTCGTAATACAGCTGGTGGTATATCCGTCACATTTGGGACGGATTAACACCTCCTCCAAAGTTGTAATAAGGCCCTATATTTGCTGAAATTCTTTGACAAGAATGGAGCTAAATAAAGCAGGTGTCAGAGGAAACAGCTATTTTATTTGAAGCCTAATTAATACTTTTAACTAAAATAAGTAGACTATGTTACAGATTATTTACCGCTGGAAGGGACGGAAGGACAGAGAGTGAGAAGAGACAGTAATTAAGTATGTGTAATAATGGAGGCTTAAAATCACAGTACAGGGTGATGGCTGTGGGATACCCCTTTTGTGCAAACTACGGCAAAAACATTGAGTTTGAACTTTGCCCTGTAATCATACATTAATGAATGTGGGTTTACTTGTTCTAAATAACATAGCTTATCGGGTCACTTTTATTTTTAGTGACATGCCATACATACTCATTTTATAAAACCATTTATAGTGTGCATATAACAGCCTTGTAGGGGTCTTTTGGAGCCCCATTCAGGGAAGAGTAGATCTTAGCCAGCCACAAAAATAAAGTCCGAGGTGATGAGTTAATCTTAGAAAAAAAAAAGGATTTCAAATATTTGCGAATTCGATCCACTCAAAGTACAAAGGAACTCCAGAAAAAATACTAAAGGGGGCAGCTGAGCTCCAACAAGCACATCTGTTGGCTTTTGTGGCTGAGACTACAACTTAACTACTTTCAGAGGACTCAGAGTCAGGCCTTAAATGTACGTCATGGTTTGTGGGGCGGAAGATAGGATCCTGAGAGCTGCAGCTCACTTGGATAGCAAAGCTATTTAAAATGAACCCTATTCTACTCTAGTAAGCAGAGTAGCGAGCAAAGGCAGGGGCGGGTGAGATTAAAGTTCATTGTTTTAGTAAGTAACTGGGACATTTACAACTGGAATTTAACGAAATCCAGAAACATCGTAAGAAGGCAAATCTAGTGCTTTCTAATGAGGGATCATCTTGTTTCTTCACACTCCAAATTTCAGCCATCACTGGGATCCGAGGTAGAGAAAAATACAAGTGAACTGAATAGTTTCTAACTGAAAACCCAAGATAAAACAAGCTTTTGAAATGCAAATAGGTCTTGAATTTTCTTGAGTTAGAGCTACTGGCATTGTAAATTCATAACTGGACTTTTCTTGCCACATAAATTGGTCAACACTGCCTCATAATTTCGTCTTTTCCTGCCATATAATTCCAGTGGCCCAGCATTTAACTAAAGCACTTCCATTTACCTTCTTCCTCTATCTTAAAATATAAACAATTATCATATAAACTTTATTAGAAATACATTTTTGGCATAAGACTGTAATGCTCAAAATACCATAACAAAAATATAATTAGGGAAGGATTGGAGGATGAAAGGAAATAGGGAGTCAGGAGTAAAGATGGAGAGGACAAGTGGCGGAGGAACATGTCATGGGCCCTGGAGTAAGAAAGGAAAATGGTTGACTGCAATTTCAGTAGGGAAGTACAGCAGTAATTAGAGTTGAGTGAGGTCCATAGGTCTCTGGGCCCCAGTGAAACTGCACCTGTTGCTTCATTGATAACTAGGCCTCAGGAGAGAAAGCAGATGGAGCAAGAAATGAGAAGCGAAAGGAATACAACAGACAAAAAGAAGAAAGAGAAGGGGCCCAGGGATGTGGAATTCCTATCGCCCCGACGCCCGGGACATCTTGTTTGCGGTCAAGGGCAACAAGTTTTTATGTTTACTTTGTCCTTGGGACAAGTAGGCCCAACCCTCTGCAGCACAAACCCTTTGGTTGCCTGTTTACAGAGAGTGGAACTCTCTGCAGTTGAGGTAATGTGTTTCCAAAAGATAATGCTGTTCGAACTTGTATTTATGGTTCATTATTTGAAAGCCTTCATTATTAGGGTGAGTGCTGTAAATAAATGTTTTAAGGTCACAATTCACTAATGACGTTGGTTCCAGTAAAAGAAAAAAAAAAAAAAACGTGTATACACATGTTTGAAAATTTTAGGCTATGAGGCTAAGTATAATGCTCCCAGAATGCTCTCTGATTAGATGCAAATGAAGTGTCATTTAGTAAAATGTTTTGATGCATGCTAGTATTTCCCAAACATATTTCTAATGGAAAATCAGTGTAACCATTTTCAACACGATTATGGGAAGCATTAAAATAAACAAACACTGACAAAGCCAACTGATCTGACATATTTTTATAAGTCTTTTAGTTTCATCAATGCGTGTCTTGTTTTGACATGGCTTTTGTAACACTTTATTGTTGTGGGAGCTACCAGGCCCTCAACATTGTAACAAATGCTGGCAACATCCCCCCCCAAAACGTTTTTGAACTCTAAAAGCACACGTTGCCGCCAGTGGCATACCAAAGGCCCGCAGCTGCCCTCCAGGGGGCCCCTTCAGCACAGCACCTGCCCTGAGTGAGTCTGGATAGGGGGCTCCTCCATGTTCTTTGCAAAGGGGCACCCTCCAGTTTCGTTACGTCACTGATTGCCACTGTAGTTCCTGACACTGAACAAAACTACTTTGTGTGCCAATATGCTCCTTGTGGAAGAGCAGAATGCAATCACTCACAGTAAAGCCAGCCGAAAGAGAGAGAAATAGAAGTTTAATAAAAACAAAATGTCTTTGTTAACACCAGACCTAATTAGGGACCAAGACCCACATGTAGGTAGCTTTTTGCATGTGGCAAACAGCGACTTTCGTTGTGTGCGACGTGCAAAAAGCACATTGCGATGCACAAACCCAGTTTTGCGATTCGGTAACCTGGTTAACGAATCGCAAAACAGGTTTGCGACTCGCAATTAGGAAGGGGTGTTCCCTTCCTAATTGCGACTCGCAGTGCAATGTAGGATTGTTCTGCGAACGCGGGCGCAAGCCAATCGCAGTTTGCACCCATTTCAAATGGGTGCTAACACTTTTGCAAAAGGGAAGGGTCCCCATGGGACCCCTTCCCCATTGTGAATGTCACTGTAAACATTTTTTCAGAGCAGGCAGTGGTCCTATGGACCACTGCCTGCTCCGAAAAAAATGAAATGAAAACGTTTCATTTTTCGTTTTTGTAATGCATCTCGTTTTCCTTTAAGGAAAACGGGATGCATTACAAAAAAAAAAAAAAAAAACTGCTTTATTGAAAAGCAGTCACAGACATGGTGGTCTGCTGTCTCCAGCAGGCCACCATCCCTGTGAGGGCCGCCATTCCCAAGGGGGTCGCAAATTGTGACCCACCTCATGATTATTCATGAGGTGGGCATTTGCGAAGCCCTTGCGAATCACAGATGGTGTCAGGGACACCATCCTACATTCGGATTTGCGACTCGCAAATTACGACTCGCTCTGACTCGCAATTTGCGGGTCGCAAATCTGAACCTACCTACATGTGGCCACAGATTCTTAAAGAAAGTCACAAAAGTGCACCCATGGTATATGTCGTACCCCTATAAAATATTTGTGAACTGTATTTTAGCATGGGTAAATACGCAGGTGTAGATTTGCCCATGTGAAAATCTATTGAGCATTTGCAAGTTCATTTTCCCTCCAGCCACTTTCTTCCCAGCCCTGGAAGAAGTTCTAATTCTGCCATTGTCAGGAGTAAATGTCCAACCTTTCTTATTATGGGAAAATATTAGAGAGAAGCTGGTGAAAATCTTTAAAACATGCAGGTTAGTAGGTTTGCAGACTCAAAGGCATTCAGCCCTGGGACTATTGCTTACTGCTTCCTCCAGCCCCACTATGCAGATCTGCAGAAAGGTGGCAAAATAAGGAAATTGCTACAGTAGGGATTGAAACTGCAAGTATTAAAGCCCTACTATGCCAGTAGCCCTGGCATAAACAGAGAGGTTATTATCAGAGCTCTTACATAATGAGATTGCTGCCATAATTTGGCGCCACACTACATGGCACCAAAGGGACAAGTAGATCATTTTACAGGACAAGTAGATTTGAGAAGAAACCTGTCCCCTGGACAAGTAGATATTTTAATAAATTTCACACCCCTGGGGCCGCAAAGAAATAAAAGAAAGAAGGGAAAGAAAGAATGAGAAAATGAAAAACACAACTAAGAAGAAATGGAGCAAACATGTGAGATATAAAAAAGGGAAGGAAGCTAATAAACGAAAGAAAGCGAAAAAAATAATGAAGGAAGTGTGAAAAGAAAGAGAAAAATTAACAGAGTAAAAAGAGAGATGGTGAGAGAAACAAGCACCAAAAGAACTAGGGCATATATATACTGACACATTTCCCACAGACAGAGAATGTGAAAACTTCTTTGACACTTTGGGTCCCGACAAGTAATCTGTGGCTCTCACACACAGGTGGGAAAAAAGAGGGATTTATAGTAAAATGTGAAATGACAGATAAATATGAGAAAAACACCAGAGAAAGGAGGGAAGAAAGATCTTAATTTTTATTTTTTTTAAAGTGAAAGGATGCCTACAGAGTCAAAGGAAAGAGCAAATAAAAATGACAAAGAAAGACCGAATGGAAGAAAAAATAGTGAACGAATGAACGCCTGAAGAAAAAAAGAGGAATGAAACAAAGAAAGAAATAACCACGTTTTGGCAAGTTTGAAAGAGGAGGTAGCAAGAGGAAGAGGGGAAAAAAGGGAGAGGAGTAGAAATAAATAGTTGAAAGAAAGAGCAAAACTGTTGACGTGTGGATTTTAAGACCTGGTAAGAGAAAAGTGGGGGAGAAAGAAAACTTTGAGAGTAAACAGAGTAAAGGAAAGAACAGCGTGAGATAGGTGAAACAGTCCCTCCCAAATACAGATGGCAGCTAAGAATACATTTAATTGCCTCCCCATGTCCTCAAACAGAAGCCAGAGTGTGGAACAACAGGGGGCGCTGCACAACAGCAGGAGTTGCATCAGCAGAGCTGTATGAGAACCCCAATACAGTAATATTGGGGCACTTCAGATCAGAATTGGGGGCATAGACAGAGTTGTGTCCCGGCCCAGTGTTGGAATAACAGAAAGGCAGTGGTGAGGAATGAGAAACGGAGCGCTGTGTAATTCCTGGTATTGGAATAATGGGGCGCTGCAGGTTAGGGTTGAGGTGCACTGGTAGAGTTGTATATGGGCTGTAGTATTGGAATAGTAACGGGCACACAAGGTCAGAAGTGAGGTATGTTAATGGAGCTATGTGTAGAACCTAGTACTAGCGTACCAGTGTTGCAAAGTGGAGGTGCCCTGGTGAAGCTGAGAGTGGGGCCCAGTATGGCAGTGGCATTGCCTCTGAACCACAGAAGCGAGGAGTCCTGAAGGGTGTGTGTGTGTGTGAGCCTTAGTACTGAGAAGAAATGTACACTGAACGTTTGATGGATTCAGGCGGAGCTGTTGTGGTTCCCATCAACAGTGGCACTGGATGTTAGACTTGAGGTGCACTGGCTGAGCTGTGTTTTGCTCTTTTAGGTCCAGTATTAGCCTGTCAGTGGGACTGAATGTTAGAAGTGAGCTGCTGTAATGGAACTGTATGTGAGCCAGGTTCCAGTATAGAAAAGGAAGTGCCCTCCCGGGGGTAGAACTGAGGTGCACTGATGGAGATGCACTCGAGGTCCTAATACTGGCACAGCAGAGTGTACGGACTGTAAGAAATGAGGTGCTCTGGTAGACAGTGTGTGTGGGGGTCTGGCATGGGCATGGCTGAGGGGCTTGGAGTGTGTGAACTGTGGTGCACTGATGGAGTTGCGCATGAGGTACCAGTACTGGAGCAGCAGAGTGTACTGACTGCAAGAACTGCGGTGCTCAGGCATGCAGCTTGTGCGGGGCTTTCAGCACTGGCACGTCTGAGGGCTTGGAGTATGTGAACTGCGGTGCACTGGTGGAGCTAAGCTCGAGGTCCCAGCACTGGAACAGCAGAGTGTACTGACGGCAAGAAGTGAGGTACTCTGGTAGACAGCGTGTGGGGTTCCTTCCACAG
This sequence comes from Pleurodeles waltl, assembly GCF_031143425.1. Classification (NCBI taxonomy): domain Eukaryota; kingdom Metazoa; phylum Chordata; class Amphibia; order Caudata; family Salamandridae; genus Pleurodeles; species Pleurodeles waltl. The sequence continues at coordinate 82,767,443 of NC_090443.1, read as the reverse complement.
CTGAAGGCTTGGAGTTTGTTAACTGAGGTGCACTGAGGGAGCTGCGTGTGTGATCCCACTATGGAGCAGAAGTGGGCACTGTCTCTAAGGATTGCGGAGCCCTGGCAGAGCTGGATGCTTAGGCTATCCACAATTACAAGCGATCCTCTGCCCTTGCTCCCAGCACACAGGCAGGGACACTTACTTAAGAAAATCAAACCCTAGGAAGTGCGGGAGCCAGGCAGCTGAGAGAGGGAGCAGAGGGTCCACAAAGACAAAATGTGACCAAGATAACAGCCTGATTTATAGCCTTGTTTACAGCTTAGCTCAGAAGAAGAATGCTCTGCAAGTGAACAGGGAAGATTCCCTTGAAAGGAGCAGGAAACAAAGTAAAAAAAAGTCCCCTTAAGACCAGATAAACAGGACAAAGCGTAATTATACAGGAGTTGGTCCCTGCTCCTACACAGAAGAAAGAGGGACAAAGAGGCATGACTGACGACTAGCAAGTGAAATAACTAGAAGCCCACTGAAGAAGTATACTTAAAAGTATACAAGAGGTTGTACGCTTACGTTCGACCTAAAACAGTGGGTCTCCTGGTTCTAAAGACAATAATTATGTCACCAGATCACTGCTCAAACAAAGTTGGGTACAAGTTTCCCCGCCACACAAGTTAGAACAGTTAGGATATTCACAAATGGAGTAACTGGTTTCCTGAACCAATCTCTTTAATGGCCCTAGATTCATAAGGAGCCCGTTCCAGGCTCCTAAAGTACATCAGATACAACAATAATCCCAAAAATGTGGGAATGTGTAATTATGTTTGCACAAATGACTCAATCTTGTCATTCACAGAAATAATAAATTACATTTATTCAAGTAGACCTTTAGCCCGTTGGAACATTCATGTTGCCAAGGATAGTAAATTGTTGGAAAGGTGCTCTCTGCCCCAAAAGAACATACTTTTACATTTTCAGGTTACTACAACCAGAAATCCAGGATGTACCCGCTTACGGAATTTGCATTACATGACGCCACTTACACGACTTGTGCAAACGAACTTCTTTTACTCATACGGATGTTTAAACAGTGCATTTATTTTCCTAATAGCTACAGATTACAATTTTTGCTCACTTTCAGGAAGCAGAATTTTTCAACAAATTCCTACAGCCATCTCCAATGGTTTTTGTGCAAGGGAAAAGCACGCTGCGTTGAAATGCACACTAGCGATCAGGAGGTAAAAGGAGGGATCAGCATGTTCAAATTTACAAACGAATGTGTGGCTTATGTCATCTGAGTAACAACTGTGGTTTATTTATTTAAGCTGAAAGTCAGTGAATGTCATGTAAACACAGAAGAACAAAGCATATGAAAAATACCTTCAATGCAACAACCTACTAGTGTCATGAACACTTGGCGTATTGACATTGTTTTAACGAAAGCATTCCTTTTTGTCCTTTGACCATTATAACGGTGCATGGTTAGTTGCACATGAGTTGTGCATGCTATTTTCCACTGCTTTATGTCCAATCTGACAAAGGAAATGTGTATTTATCCTGAGTTTTCATCCCATCACGTAAAACATGATATGCAGTCACTGTAGGGTAAATTTCGCACTATAGTCAATACTGAATCAGTGGTTTCAAGGACATGTGGTTTAAGAACTTCCATGACTGGTGCCAATGTGGAAAAGCAAGAAAATAAATTTCAGGAAACAAGTAATCAAAAGATAAACTACTGTTCTGTAGGGAAGCAGTGTAACGAGGATCTGACAAGTAAACAGTAGGTAAAAACAAGACACAATGGGGAAAAGGCTTTTTTCCCTTAAAAAAAGGTGATGCAGAAGGCATACAATATTTAAAAGAAATTGTGCAACACAGCGTGACAGCCAGCCCTCCAGTAACTGTTAATTTGAGAATTTAAGCAATGCAGATTACTGTATTTCTGGTTAATACTTAAAAGCAACGCAAATTATTTTATTTTAAAAGAGCAATTCATTTAAATAGCGCTCAATTACTCTGATTATAGAACTATGAATGTGCAAAGCTATTCAATGAAATCACTTAATTATTTGTAATAAGGATTTTACAACTTATCTTTATTGTTAATCATTAGCCTCGCTTGATAATGTTCCAATTTTGTACAAATGCATGCAAGCACTAGAATCAATTAGTATATCTATTAGAAAAACTTGCAGCTTTTTCTGTGCTCAGTGGGAATGTAATAAGCTTCAAAGCAGCCTAAAGTCTATCCATACGCAATGCAAGTATGTAGCAGCAGTTGTAATAAATGCGCATTACTTGGTTCAATGATGCATGCATTCTGCTGGCGGCGACAACAGATGCTATACTTCACTGCCCTCAATTCACAGAGGAAATTGTTTGAAAAGCTGATCACAGGCCTTACGTCACACCAGTGAACTACGAGCCATATTTTACGAATTTGTCACGGGTATCCCCGTGACTATGTACACAGTGTTTCGTCTTTGATTACGGCCTTACTGTGCATTATTACACCACTACAACTCTTTAATTATGTTAATAACTATAATTACAGAAACCCGTTATATAAATGTTTGGCTATTTTTGAGCCACAAACAGTTGTTTCAAAACCTTTAGCTCACAGGTGACAAAAAAGGTTTATTTTCTATAATGCGCAGAAAAAAACATTCGTCCAGGAAACTACGGCTTTCAACCAACGCAAAGTAAAATTATATATACAAAACACACACACGCACACAGAGCAAATGTAAAAGACTCACATATACACACAGCAAATGTACACACCCCACACCAGGTCATACTGAAGACTATTCTCCTAAGATGCTTGATGACGTGTACCCTAACCTGCATGCCATCAGAGCCTGACAACTATATATAATATACATTACCAGTAGTTGGGTCTAGTTTCCATAGGAGAATATTTTTTTGTTTTCCTGCTAACTTTAGCACCATTAGATGGATCTTCATTAAACTTTCCACAAAAAAAAGTCTCATCCACGCCAGATTCTCCCTCAAAAGTTTCTCAGTGATCAGTCAAGTGGAGGCCATGAAAAGGGAGGGAGTGGTCCCCAAAACGGTTGTCCCTATCCATTTTTCTATCGCAAAATTTAACACAGATAACGCAAACACTGCTGTATGGAAATACAAGACATTTGGGAGCTAGATCTTGATACAGAAAGCATTTTGTGTAAATCCGTTCAGTAGTTTTTGGCTAATTAAAGCTAAAAAATGTTGTATATTTCATGCTGCAGAGGATCTGTGGGGCCCACAGATTTCGATCTAAGGTCTTTATTGGCTGCCACCACATCAACAAGGATGTGGGAGCAGCCATCTTAAACTCCGGACCGAGTCCTGATTCCTACAAAAAAGGTAAACAAAAAACAAAAGGGGACAGGGTAAGGATATTCTGACCCTCCTAGACATAGGCCTGGGGCCAAAACCCTTTAAAAAAAAAAAAAAAAACATTTTGCCACCAATCCTGCCACCAATCTGCAGCAAAACTAAACAAAAAAGCATGGACTCTGGCTCTACTAAAAAAATACAGCTCCCACTACCCCCCACCTGGTGGGCCAGGGCTGGAGAGGTTGGGGTTTGGGGGGGTGCAGAAAATATTTAGGAGAGGGATCATTTAGCCTCCCTCCCTGAGCGTCTTGGAGGAACCAGAGACCACATCCCTCGGGGCACACAAGAACAAAGGGGAGGTAGGCATGAGGTCCCCCTCCCTGAGCCTGGAAAGGCCCAAGGCACCTCACAACTGGGTCAATATAGAAAATGAAGGGAAGGAGGTGCACCACCCCCCTCCCCAAGCCTCAATAGGCCCCAGGGAGCCGATCCTTGTATTTTCTAATCTTTTTAAGTGGAGAGGGGCCGTGGGCCTCCTCTCCCCGTGTAGATCTTGGCCCAAGGGACCCCATCCCCCTGGGCGCAATAATGTATAGTGTTCTCAGGGAGCCTACCTCTAGGACACTGTAGTTCCCTGCCCAGGAGAGTCTGGGTATACCGTGCCTGCACTCTCCTGGACAGGGAACTAAAATTTACTGCTCATGTCAGGCGGGAGCCAATAAAATGCTGCTCTCACAGCCGGGAGCAAAGAGACAGAGCTGGCTTCCGCCACGACCTACTATGGTGCTTGCTGGGGAGACAGTTGGGCCTGCGGGGACCACACAACTCCCTTCCACCACACCCGGTGATGCATGGTCTGCTGGCATGTGAAGTGTGCAGTTGGCCTCGCATGTCCTGACATCACTCGGGCAGACCTACTGAGCTGTCAAAGAGTCAAAACAACAAATGTAAAAAGTGGGCAAACTGGCTTTCTCAAGGGGTGAACGTAATATTTATCCAAGGATTGCAAATGAGAGTTGCCATGAAAACAACCAGTGGTATGATGTGGGAGGGTTGTAAGACCACTTAATAGTGAACAATACGTCTCACAGCAGAATGCATGCCCTGAGTAGACAAGGCCTTTAAAAAAAAAACAAGAAAAAAAAAACATTCCTGCCCACTTCAATTTTAATTTCCCCTCTCCCCACGACAGTCAGGGGTTGGTCCTTTTTAATTACTTTAGGGGAGGGGCCATGCAGCAGTCCTCCCTGAGATATTACATGGCCCAGGCAAACCAATACCCTGAGAACCTTAATAAAGTAGCAGTGGGAACTGGTATATCTTCAAAAGGCTTGGGGAGTTGCACCACTCTCTTCAAATTAAAAAAAATAAAATTATATATATATATATATGGAAAATGTCACTTACCCAGTGTACATCTGTTCGTGGCATTAGTCGCTGCAGATTCACATGCTGTGCTGCATAGTCCGCCGTCTGGTGTTGGGTCGGAGTGTTACAAGTTGTTTTTCTTCGAAGAAGTCTTTTCGAGTCACGAGACCGAGGGACTCCTCCCACTTCGGTTCCATTGCGCATGGGCATCGACTCCATCTTAGATTGTTTTCCCCGCAGAGGGTGAGGTAGGAGTTCTGTATGCTAATAATAGTGCCCATGCAATGGAATAAATACGTATGTACAAAATGAAGGTTTAATGTAATATATTTACAAATGTACAAATGTTCAAGATCTACTTCTAAACGGCTACAGGCTCCCGGTAGGAGGGTGGGCGCATGTGAATCTGCAGCGACTAATGCCACGAACAGATGTAGACTGGGTAAGTGACATTTTCCGTTCGGTGGCATGTGTAGCTGCAGATACACATGCTGTGCATAGACTAGTAAGCAGTTATCTCCCCAAAAGCGGTGGTTCAGCCTGTAGGAGTGGAAGTAGTTTGAAATAAAGTTCTTAGTACGGCTTGACCTACTGTGGCTTGTTGTGCAGATAACACATCTACACAGTAGTGTTTAGTAAATGTATGAGGCGTAGACCATGTTGCTGCCTTACATATTTCGGTCATTGGAATATTTCCTAGAAAGGCCATAGTAGCACCTTTCTTTCTGGTTGAGTGTGCCTTTGGTGTAATAGGCAGTTCTCTCTTTGCTTTAAGATAGCAGGTTTGGATGCACTTTACTATCCATCTGGCGATACCTTGTTTTGAAATTCTATTCCTGTATGAGGTTTTTGGAAGGCAATAAATAGTTGTTTTGTCTTCCTAATTTCTTTTGTCCTGTCAATGTAGTACATTAGCGCTCTCTTGATGTCTAATGTATGTAGTGCTCTTTCAGCTATTGAATCTGGCTGTGGGAAGAACACTGGTAATTCCACTGTTTGGTTTAAGTGGAACGGTGAGATAACCTTTGGTAAGAATTTTGGATTTGTTCTTAGAACGACCTTATTTTTGTGTATTTGAATAAATGGTTCTTGTATGGTAAACGCCTGTATTTCACTTACTCTTCTTAGAGATGTGATGGCAATGAGAAATGCAACTTTCCACGTTAAGTATTGCATTTCACAAGAATGCATGGGTTCGAAAGGTGGACCCATGAGCCTTGTCAAGATAATGTTGAGGTTCCATGAAGGAACAGGTGGTGTCCTTGGTGGTATAATTCTCTTTAGGCCCTCCATAAACGCTTTAATGACAGGTATTCTAAATAGGGAAGTTGAATGAGTAATCTGCAGGTAAGCAGATATTGCTGCGAGATGCATTTTTATGGAAGAGAAAGCTAGATTTGATTTTTGTAAATGTAGTAAATATCCTACTACATCTTTTGGAGATGCATGCAATGGTTGGACTTGATTATTATGGCAGTAACAAACAAATCTTTTCCATTTACTTGCATAGCAGTGTCTAGTGGATGGTCTTCTAGCTTGTTTTATGACCTCCATACACTCTTGTGTGAGGTTCAAGTGTCCAAATTCTAGGATTTCAGGAGCCAAATTTCTAGATTCAGCGATGCTGGGTTTGGATGCCTGATCTGTTGTTTGTGTTGTGTTAACAGATCTGGCCTGTTGGGTAGTTTGACATGAGGTACTACTGACAGGTCTAGTAGTGTGGTATACCAAGGTTGTCTTGCCCATGTTGGTGCTATTAGTATGAGTTTGAGTTTGTTTTGACTCAATCTGTTTACTAGATATGGAAGGAGAGGGAGAGGGGGAAAAGTGTACGCAAATATCCCTGACCAATTCATCCATAGAGCATTGCCTTGAGATTGCCGGTGTGGGTACCTGGATGCGAAGTTTTGGCATTTTGCGTTTTCTTTTGTTGCAAATAGATCTATTTGAGGTGTTCCCCAAATTTGGAAGTAAGTGTTCAGGATTTGGGGGTGAATTTCCCATTCGTGGACCTGTTGGTGATCCCGAGAGAGATTGTCTGCTAGCTGGTTCTGGATCCCTGGAATAAACTGTGCTATTAGGCGAATGTGGTTGTGAATTGCCCAATGCCATATTTTTTGTGTTAGGAGACACAACTGTGTCGAGTGTGTTCCCCCCTGTTTGTTTAAATAATACATTGTCGTCATGTTGTCTGTTTTGACAAGAATGTATTTGTGGGTTATCATTGGTTGGAATGCTTTCAACGCTAGACATACTGCTAACAATTCTAGGTGATTTATATGAAACTTTCTTTGATGTACGTCCCATTGTCCTTGGATGCTGTGTTGATTGAGGTGTGCTCCCCACCCTGTCATGGAAGCATCTGTTGTTATCACGTATTGTGGCACTGGGTCTTGGAAAGGCCGCCCTTTGTTTAAATTTGTACTGTTCCACCATAGAAGCGAGATGTATGTTTGGCGGTCTATCAACACCAGATCTAGAAGTTGACCCTGTGCATGTGACCATTGTGATGCTAGGCACTGTTGTAAGGGCTGCATGTGCAATCTTGCGTTTAGGACAATGGCTATGCATGAGGACATCATGCCTAGGAGTTTTAATACCATCTTTGCGTGTATCTTTTGTGTTGGATACATAGCTTGTATCACCTTGTGAAAATTTTGAACCCTTTGTGGACTTGGAGTGGCTATCCCTTTTGTTCTGTTGATTGTCGCTCCTAAGTATTGCTGTGTTTGACACGGCAAAAGGTGTGACTTTGCATAGTTGATGGAGAAACCCAGTTTGTAAAGGGTTTGTATAACATAATCTGTGTGGTGTGAACACTTTGTTAGCGAGTTGGTTTTGATTAACCAATCGTCTAGGTACGGGAACACGTGTATTTGCTGCCTCCTGATATGTGCAGCTACTACTGCTAGACATTTTGTAAAGACTCTTGGTGCTGTTGTTATTCCGAATGGCAACACTTTGAATTGGTAATGTATTCCTTTGAATACGAACCTTAGGTATTTCCTGTGTGAGGGATGTATCGGTATATGGAAATACGCGTCTTTTAGATCTAACGTTGTCATGTAGTCTTGCTGTTTCAGTAGTGGTATTACGTCTTGTAACGTGACCATGTGAAAGTGGTCTGATTTGATGTAGGTGTTTAGTGTTCTGAGATCTAATATTGGTCTCAGACTTTTGTCCTTTTTCGGTATTAGAAAGTACAGTGAGTAAACTCCTGTGTTCTTTTGTGTTTTTGGTACTAATTCTATTGCGTCTTTTTGCAGTAATGCTTGAACTTCTAGTCCTAGAAGGTCTATATGCTGTTTTGACATATTGTGTGTTTTCGGTGGGACGTTTGGAGGGAGTTGGAGAAATTCTATGCAATAACCATGTTGGATAATTGCTAAGACCCAAGTGTCTGTTGTTATTTCCTCCCATGATTTGTGGAACTGGCTTAGTCTTCCCCCCACTGGTGTTGTGTGAAGGGGTTGTGTGACCTGTGAGTCACTGTTTATTTTGAGGGGTTTTGGGACCTTGAAACTTTCCCCGGTTTCTTGGGAATTGGCCCCCTCTGTATTGGCCTCGAAAGCCACCCCTTTGATATTGTCCCTGGTAGGTAGGTGGTCTTGTTTGTGAGGTGCTGGCTTCTGTGGTTTGACCTCGAAACCCTCCTCTGAAAGTTGTTTTGCGAAATGTGCCAAATGTTCCTCTGCCCTGCGGGGAATAGAGTGCGCCCATGGCTTTGGCTGTGTCAGTGTCCTCCTTTAATTTTTCAATTGCAGTGTCCACTTCTGGGCCAAACAATTGCTGTTCATTAAAAGGCATATTGAGCACTGCCTGTTGTATCTCAGGTTTGAAGCCAGATGTGCGCAGCCATGCGTGCCTCCTTATTGTCACAGCAGTATTTATTGTTCTTGCAGCTGTATCTGCTGCATCCATAGAAGAACGTATTTGGTTGTTGGAGATATTTTGCCCCTCTTCAACCACTTGTTTCGCTCGTTTCTGGAATTCTTTGGGGAGGTGCTCGATGAGATGCTGCATCTCGTCCCAATGGGCCCTGTCGTATCGCGCTAGGAGTGCTTGCGAGTTGGCGATGCGCCACTGATTTGCAGCTTGTGCTGCAACCCTTTTCCCAGCTGCATCAAACTTGCGGCTCTCCTTGTCCGGAGGTGGTGCGTCGCCTGATGTATGCGAGTTGGCTCTTTTACGAGCTGCTCCTACGTCTACTGAATCTGGTGTCAGTTGTGATGTAATAAAAGCAGGGTCTGTGGGCGGTGCCTTGTATTTTTTCTCCACCCTAGGAGTTATTGCTCTGCTTTTAACAGGCTCCTTGAAAATCTGTTTAGCGTGCCTTAGCATTCCCGGGAGCATGGGAAGGCTTTGATAATGGCTGTGGGTGGAGGACAGGGTGTTAAAGAGGAAGTCATCCTCAATAGGCTCCGAATGTAGAGATACATTATGAAATTCGGCTGCCCTAGCTACCACCTGTGCATATGCTGTACTGTCCTCAGGTGGTGAGGGTTTTGTTGGGTACGACTCTGGACTATTGTCCGATACTGGAGCATCATTGAGGTCCCATGCTTCCTGATCATCCTGGCTCATGGTGGTATGAGCTGGTGATTGTGATGTAGTCTGTGCCGGTGATACATGAGTTGACTGTGGTGGAGAGGGTGGTGGAGTTACCCTCTTTACCACCTTTGCTTGTGGTAGCTTGTTTTGTTGCTGGAAGTCAAGTTTCCTTTTCCTTCTGATTGGGGGAAGAGTGCTGATTTTCCCCGTACCCCTTTGGATAAAGATCCGCTTTTGCGTGTGATCTACCTCTGTAGTTTGTAATTCCTCCTCAAATTGGTGTCTTTTTAGTTGGGAGGACAGTGATTGTTCCTCTGAGTAGGAAGTGGTTTTTGGTTCGGTTGCCGGGTGTTTTGGCACCAAAACCGTGTCTTTAGTTGTTTTCGGCTCCAACGAGATCTTTCTCTTTTTCGGTGTCTTGGCCTCTCGGTGCCGACCATCTTCGGTGCCGCTATCTCTGTGCCGAGCAGCTTCGGTGCCGCTGTCTCTGTGTCGAGTAGCTTCGGTGCCGCTATCTCGGTGTCGAGCCTTTTCTGCACCACTCTCTCGGTCCCGGGAGTGTTGCGTGCCTGTGTCTCGACCTGAGTCGGACGACTTCGGCACCAGCTCGCCCTTTTTCGGTGCCGATGGACGGTCACCTACTTTATGGGTTATGCCATGGCCTGTTGGCAGTGGCGTCCCCTGGGCTTTGTCTGTTTTTTCGTGTGATCTTTCTTTCGACGTCTTACTCACAGTTGGTTGCTCGTCGATGTCGAATTCTTCGGAATCTGATTCGCGGATGGAGAAAGTTTCTTCTTCTTCCTCCTCCTCGAACCCTTGTTGTCCTGTCGGCGTGGAAGCCATCTGCAACCTCCTGGCTCTTCGGTCCCTGAGCGTTTTTCTCGACCGAAACGCGCGACAGGCCTCACACGACTCTTCCTTGTGCTCGGGGGACAGGCACAAGTTACAGACCAAATGTTGGTCTGTATAAGGATATTTACTGTGGCATTTAGGACAGAATCGGAACGGGGTCCGTTCCATCAGTCTCGATGTTGCACGCGGTCGGGCCGACCAGGCCCCGACGGGGGATCGAAAATACCCCGAAGGGTTACCGGAGCTCTTTAAGGCTCGGTGTCGATTTGCCCTAACTATCCCGATACCGAACGAAACAATACCGACAAATTTTTCGTTGATTCTGACTAACTTTCCGACCCGAAACACGGAGCGAAAAGGAACACGTCCGAACCCGATGGCGGAAAAAAAAAATAATCTAAGATGGAGTCGACGCCCATGCGCAATGGAACCGAAGTGGGAGGAGTCCCTCGGTCTCGTGACTCGAAAAGACTTCTTCGAAGAAAAACAACTTGTAACACTCCGACCCAACACCAGACGGCGGACTATGCAGCACAGCATGTGTATCTGCAGCTACACATGCCACCGAACATATATATATATATAGAGTGAGAGTGAGAGTGAGAGAATCTCAAAACTAGAAAAAGCCCATCCTATGGAAAATCCGGCTCATGAACAACTACACACTTGCTACCACCACTGTGTAAAATATAAATGTGTATTATATTTATATGTGTACACACACACACACTATATACATCTTTGCATCTTTCACACACATTACCCAGTTACCACAGAGTACTCCTAGTTAGAACAACGATTCCATTGGAAAAGTATTTGTTGTTTTGCTTATAACCTTGATGCCACTTAACAAATATAAACAGCTCATCTACCCCAGCTATTTCCTTCAAAGTTTCAGGCTGAACCGTCAGGCGTGGGGTGAAAAAAAATAAAAAAATAAAAAAAAAGAGGGTGAGTGGTCTAAAAACACATTTTCCCCATCCAGTTTTCCATAGGTAGACCCTCTAATATTTGTAGTTTGGGGAGGTGGGTACCCATGGGGGTTGGGCCAGGCTCTAAGCACACCCCCACATGACACATGGCCTGTCTTGGCATAGCAGTAGGTTTGGCACATGCTACAATTTGGACGCAGGGCCTGGCTGCAGGCAATGTTAACACTTACTTTACAGAAAAAAGAAAAAGAAAAAAAAAAAGTATGGAAATTCGTCGGAAAAAAACAAAGATTAAAGGAATGTTCAAGTTTGGTGAAGATGGCAGTTAAAACATACCATTATAGATTAATAAAACCTTTTAAAGTCAACCATTCTAGTTATCTCACAATTATAACTCATGCCCTAAAGTACTATAACTTGCACCCTCAACATGCACTGCTAATTACCTCACATATTACACTCAAGACATGTTCTGTGGCATCATTGCAATATCACTGCATCATCTGAAATGACATCACTGATGACAACAATGTGCTTGGTGGGGACACAAGTTATATTTACTTCATGCAGACCCTCCTGCTTGTCCCAAATTTTGCGATCTGCACAATAAAGACAAAAATCAGCTGTGAAGCTTGGTGCCCACCTTTTTAAAGATACAGACCAATAAAAGAAAATAAACCTTTCCACCCAATTACACTGAAGCAAAGCTCAAACGTCTGTGGTGTAAATCGGTCAGCACATTTTATGCTTGTTTTACAACAAAAAAAAAAAAGAAAAGCTGCTGCCTAAAACTGTTTTAGATCTTTAAGTTTATCTGAGAAGAGAAGCTCGAAGTAAACAACTATATTGTTTGATATGCTCTTTCAGCGATGGTTGTCCCAGGCGGGCGTGACAAATAAAATGGCAATAAAATTAATTAACTTCCTGTGTCTAGCCAGCCCGCTCCAACCAATTTTGGTGCTTCTCTCATGCAGGATAATATCACCAGCATCATCAGAATCAGAGCAGCATCTGGATTGGTAGAGGAGTTTTGGCTCTGGGACTCACGCTCGGACTGCAAAAGAGAACATCACGAGGATGTGGGGATAAGCAGTAAGGAATATGCTACTTACCCTGTAGGCATCTGTTAATGGCTTGTAGTGCTGTAGAGTCACATGCTCTGTATACTGCTGCAATCTAGTGTTGGGTCTGGAGTGGTGCGAGTTGTTTTTCTTCAAAGAGGTATCTCGAGTCACGGGAATGGAGTGACTCCTCCTCTCAGTGATAATGCGCATGGGCATCAACTCCTTTGTGAGATTGTTTTCCCACAAGCGCGTGACAAAGGAGTGACAGAAAGAGAAGAACAGAAACAAGATTCTCATGCAATCTATAAATACATATCCAAGTGGAATGAGCCCTAGAGGTAACCAATAATATTCTTTTGGGTTTAGCATAGAACGTCTGGATACATTTAACTATCCATCTGGTTATGCCAGAGGAGGTGACAAAAAGTTGTTTAGCTTTTTTAAAGTCTATGGTCCTATCTATGTAAAACATGAGTGCTCTTTTTGAAATCAAGGATATAGAGAGCTCTTTCTGCAACAGAGTCGAGCTGAGGAAAGAAGATCCAGCCTGTTGGGAAGCTTCTCGTGGGGAAGCTACAGAGCGATCTAGCAGTGTTATGAACCATGGCTAACATGCATACGTGGAAGCTACAAGGATAATGGTGATAGATGTTTGTCTGATTCTACGAACCAGAAATAGAACGAGAGGAAGAGGTGGAAAAGCATAAGCAAATATCCCAGACCAGTTCATCCATAGAGCTTTGCCCTTGGACAGAGGGTGAAGATACCTGGAGGCAATGTTTTGGCATTTTGTGTTTTTTGCTGAGGCAAAAAGATCTATTTGAGATATTCCCCACTTTGCAAAGCATGTTTGAAGGACTTGTGAGTGGAGTTCCAACTCATGGACTTGTTCCTGCATCCTGCTGAGCAGGTCTGCAAAGTCATTGTCTGTCCCTGTGAGATATTCTGCCACCAGATGGATGTGGTGGTGGTGGTAGAGAGCCCACTTCCATATCGTCTGCGAGAGCTGTGACAATTGAGACAAGCGCGTCCCCCTGTTTCTGTAGATAATACATGGCTGTCATGTTGTCCCTGCGGACTAAGATAAACTTGTGAGACAGGTGAGGAAGAAATGCTTTCAGGGCTAGAAATGCTGCCTGATTCTCAAGGTGACTGATGTGAAGAAATTGATGACTGAGATCACAGAGGCCCTGTATTGTGGGGTCTTGAAGGATGCATCTTTGGCTGGTATAACTTGAGGTACAGGGTCCAGAAAAGGCTGCCCTTTCAACAAGTTGGTGTTGCTTCACCACTGCAGAGAGCTATGAGCATGGCGGTCTAACAACACTAGATCTTCCAGGTGGCCCTGTGACTGAGGCCACTGATGAGACAAAGACTGCTTTAAGAGGATGCATGTGTAGTCTGGCATGAGGGACGATGGTAATGCAGGATGCCATCATCCCTAAGAGGTGCAGAACAGTCATGACTGTATGTGAGATTCTCCTGAAACTGGGGAAGAAGAGTCTGGAAACTCTTAACATGTGCCGGGTTGGGGTATGCTAGCCCTAAATGTGCACTGAAAATAGCTCCTAGATAAAGCTGTATCTAAAGAGGTAGCAAGTGGAACTTGGAAATGTTGGGTGTGAAGCCTAGAGTGTGAAGGAGATTCACTGCCAACTGGGTGTGATGCTGGCACTGGCGAAAGCTACTTGCTTTGATTAGCCAGTCATCCAAGTAAGGGAACACATGGATGTTGTGTCTTCTGAGGTGTGCGCTAACTACTGCTAAACACTTTGTGAATACTTTAGGAGCTGTAGTGACCCCGAAAGGTAGAACCTTGAACTGATAATGTGTGCCTGCAAAAACGAACCTTAGGTATTTTTGGTGTGCAGGGTGGGTGGGAATATGAAAGTAGGCGTCCTTTAGGTCTAGAGAAGTCAAAGTCACCTTGTTGCAGAAGTGGAATAACATCTTGAACAGAAACCATGTGAAGATTTTCTGATAAGATGTATTGGTTTAGCGGTCTGAATTTGAGAATAGGTCTGAGAGAGACGTCCTTTTTGGGAATCAGGAAGTATAGGGAATATACCCTTGGTGTTGTAAGGGAACAGGCTCGCTAGCCCCTTTGAGAAGAAGGGACTGAACCATTTATTTGAAAAGGGTGAGGTATTTGTGTGAAAGTCTGAGTGCAGAGGGGAATATGTGGAGGGGTGGTAATGAGCTCCAGACAATAACCATAATGGAAAGGACCCACTGGTCCATGGAGATGTTGACCCATTCGGAATAAATGTTTTGGAGGTGTCCCCCAACAGGTGTGGATTGCGTTGGGGGAAGATGGAGGTAGTCACTGTTTCTCACTCAATTAAGAGCCTCGGGAAACTGTGCTCTTACTTCTGCCCTTATTGTTATTGCCTCTGTAGGGCCCCCTATTGTGCCCCTGGAATAGGAGGGTAGAGGCTGCCTGTATTGGAAAGTATATGCCTAGGAGGATGTGGATCTGTAGGCACCTATGAATGTGAGGTTACAAAAAGTGCCCCTTCACGGGGGGGACTGGAGAGCAACCTTGGCCTTAGCTGTATCTGTGTCCTTTTTTAGCTTCTCAAAGGTAGTACTCACTTGAGGGCCAAAAAGATGCTTCTAACAAAGGGCATGTTAGAACCGCTTACTGTACTTCTGGTTTGAAACCAGAGCAGCGGATCCACACATGCCTTCTTAGTAGGACACTTGTATTGATGCAGTGTGCAGCTGCATTTGCGGCATCCAGGGGACAACGGATAGAATTTTTGGGAATGTTTGCCCCTCAGAAACAATTTGTTGCCCTCTTTTGCAGTGTTCATCTGGGAGAAATTGGAGGAGTTCCTCCATGTCATACCAGGGAGCCCGGTCATATATAGCCAGTAACGCCTAGGAATTGGCAATACGCCAATGGTTAGCTGCCTGCACAGCCACTATTTTGCCAGTAGCATCAATTTTCTTGCTGTCCCTCTCGGAAGAAGGAGTCACCTGTGGTCTGCTTATTAGCACATTTTCATGCTGTGATGGCTACGATGGAACCTGGGCCCTAATATATATTGGGTCTGAGAGAGCTGGTTTACATTTTGTGTCTACTTTAGGGATAATAACCCTAGAGCGGGCAGACTCCTTGAAGATTTCGTCAGCATGACGAAGCATGCCTGCGAGCATTGGGAGAAATTGGATATCCCTTTGAGTAGATGTGAGTGTGTCAAACAGGAAGTCCTGTTCAATAGGGTCCCTGTGTAGCTCCCCATTGTGAAATAAGTCTTCTCTTGCCACTACTTGCTGGTAGGATGTAGTGTCCTCTAGTGGTGAGGGGCGTGCGGGTGTAAATCAGGATCATTATACAGGATGGGGTCCGAATCCTAAGTGACCCAAGAATCAGGGTCATGTTGTGTTCCACCCAAATCTTCCCCAACATATAAAGGGGATCCTTGAGGGGTATAGTCTCCTGGAGTAGATTAAGGAAGGAGAATGAGGAGGGGAGGTAAGTGGAGAAGAAGGGAGTGGAGAAAGAGCAGAAGGTGGATCAGAAGGAGGAGGTGCAGAAGACCTGCAAAATGGACTGGTAGCCTCTTCCTTGCATCTTTTCTTTGGAGTTGGAGGAGTGCCAGGGCTTCCTCAAAGGACAGCTCCTGCTTTAGCAGTATAGAAGGAGAAGTAAAAATGCGTCCTGTACCCTCCTGAATATGGGCGGTCAGTTCGGAGCTGAAGTTCGGACCAAGATGGAAACAATGTCTCGGGCTAAGCTGCCAGAAGTCAAAGCCAAATACAATGGCTGTGTCTTGGCTGTTTTCAGAGCCGAGCCAGAGGGCAGAGCAGCTGAAACGGATTACCGGATCTGGCCACAGTCTGGGGTCAGTAGCAGACCGGCAACCTTTGTGGTGGTAGGAGGTGCCAAGGTACTCATGGGTTATGCAGCTGTTACCATGTGGCTTTCGATGTCTTACTGCATGTCGGAGTCAGAGAAGTCCTGGATAAAGAAGGCCTCTTCCTGCTGTTACGGTTCCTCCTGGGCATGTTCCTCCCCAAAGATGTCCGAGGTGTCATCCGCAATCTTGTATGCCATTTTTATTCAAAGCACCCTTTGGTCCTGAAGCATTTTCTTTGACTAGAAAGATCTGCAGGCATCACATGTAGCCTCCTGGTGATCAGGGGAGAGGCACAGGTTACACACCAAATGTTGGTCGGTGTGTGGAACTATAGCGTGGCCAGAGGACAGAAAAGAAACTACGGTTGTTCCATCAGCTTAGCATAGTGTTCGTGCCACATGGTGAGGTAGACCCGAGATGGGCAAAGACGCCCTGGAGGGCGAGTGGGTCAGCACCCGGACCGACAATTTGAAACAACCACTTAGATAGGAATGCACAAGCAAAAACAATACAGTCGAAGAGAAGCCAGAAAGAAAGTGTGCAACTGAAGTGAGTCAGAAGTCAGAGCGAAGAAACACAGGTCTGAACCAGACGGTGGAGAGAATATAATCTAACAAAGGAGTCGATGCCCATGCACAGGATCACAGAGAAGAGTAGCCACTCGATCCCATGACTCGAGACACTTCTTCGAAGAAAAACAACTTGCATTACTCCGGACCCAACACTAGGTGGCAGGAGTATGTAGAGCATGTGTATCTACAGCCACACATGCCATTGAACAAATTATTTCCCCTTTAGGTTTACCATTTTGACCCACTGACAGGCACTGTGAGAAACTCGTATTGCCTTCAGCCTCCACTCTAGAGCTCTCAAACATGGCCCGTTATGAACAAAACCCTTAACAAGTCCTGATTGACTTGAGCCTAAAGGTATTGTTGGATTCTCACATGACCTGTCACTGGGTTAAAATATTCAGTTTGTTCACCATTCCTATTTAAAACGTCACTGTCTGTCACTACTAAAAATATAAATTAACTTTACTTTTAAAGTTTTGTCTGTGCCTCCTGCCCTGATTTTAAGGGTTACTCTACCAAACCTATAGTTCACTTTGACTTCCACATTGGGCGGTTGATGGATGTATTAATGCATCAGCTGAAGTAACTGGAGTGGAACTTTAGCAGGTTTGCATTCAAGTGCCTGAACGCACAAGACTAATCCCAATAACCAACATTACCAATAACACTGGACTAACTCTAACCTTGGTTTCTGGAGCGGCGTGCTGTCCAGCTTAAAGTGCTTCAATGCCTGTCAGTGACATTAAACACTATATAAATGCAATTACAATTTCAAGGTAGCCAACCCAGTGTCCATCCTGTGGCCGGGAGCAGGAGTGCTTCAGACTTATCAGTCCATCCGTCAGATTCTGAAAGTCAATTTTCAGCACTAAAATGTGTCATAGGTTGTTCTGCATGCGATCCCTACTGGTTAATGTGCTAGTTTTATGAATGCCAAGAAAGGACTCCAACTGTGACAGTGCATCCTTGGGAGTAGTGGCCAAGCGGTTCAAGACCTAGGTTCTAAAGGGATATTTGAGGGTAGGTTTCAGAGGCAGGTGCATTAAATATCAAACCACTTGTGATTGCAGTCCCTGCGCAAACAGGCCACAAGTAGTCAGGTTCTATGGTTCTCATGATACAATGGGCACTTAGGATAACCCCCTGGCAGTCACTTTAGTGATTTTAACAGAAAAAAATAACTTTCATCACTATATTTATCACAATAAATGCAGTTGTGTGCCACAAAATTACTTTCTAATGGTATAACATTTTCAAATCAACACCACAATATCCTGGTGAATTATTTGACATGTTCATCTTACTATAATAACCCTGAAAAAAAATAAAGAAAAATAAAGAAATATATGTGTATAAAAATATACATATATATCTCAAAACACCACCTTTTAAATGTTAGAGTGACGCATAAAATTATGCAAAACAGAAGAAAGAACTCTGGGAAGTTCCCAAGTTTAGGTGGAGAGCAGCTCTAGTAAGGAGCACCCTGCAACACACGTGACACCCTAGATTTCCTCACCTCAAATGTCGCAATGGACATAACGGTTACATCCTTGGCTGCGGCGCTGAGGTGCCAAGGACGTAACTGTTACGTCCTGCCACCGGCTCATGGGAGGAGCGCTAGTGCTCCCCCCATGAGCCTCCCATCCCCCTCCCTAGGGCAGTGATGGAAAGGGAATCGCTCCCACTTCTACCCCCACCCATGACCCCCCGTGACGTCTGAGGAAGTCAGCGCACCATCATGCGCTGACCTCAGAGGTCGTCTCCCATCACGCTGGAAACTCACCTTCCAGCATGGACAAGGAGAAACAGATTTGTTTCTCCTCGGTAGGGGGGCAGGGGAGGTTAGGGAGGCATGAAAAGGGAAAGAAAGGCTTTTCCTTCCCTTTTCATGTCTCTCTGAGCATCCGATTGTGCTGCAGGAATGCCACTAGACACCAGGGATAGGTTTGCTGTTTGAAATTGTCATAAGGGGAGTAACCCCTTTGGCAAGGGTCGCTCCCCAAGGGGGGGCATTTTATCTAAGGCCACTTCTGCCCCCCCTCGGAGGCAGATCAGCCTATATTAATTAGGTCCATCTGCTCCCAGTGGGGGCAGAAGTATTTAGACACAAGGGATTTTTTTGTTTTGTTTATGTTGTAAGGGGAGCGACCCCTTAGGCAAGGGTCACTCCAAAGGGGCAATATATTTACTAGGCCTTTTCTGCCTAATCCCCCGGGAGCAGATCGGCCTATATGAATTAGGCCAATCTGTCCCCAGGAGGGGCAGAAGCCACTAGACACCAGCGATTTTTGTTTGTTTGTTTATAATGATAAGGGGAGCGACCCTTTAGGCAAGGGTCGCTCCCAGGGGGCAATTTTTTTATTATGCCTTTTCTGCCCGGGGGATTGGTGGGGGGTGGCAGAAGCCAATAGACACCAGGGATTTTTTTGTTTTGTTTACATTGATAAGAGGAGCGAACACTTAGACAAGGGTCGCTCCTCAGGAGAGGGGAGGGAGGAATTGTTTTTAGGCCATTTGTGCCCCCAAGGGGGCAGAAACCACTAGACACCAGGGATTTTTTAAAATGTTAATTTCACCCAAGGGGAGCGACCCCTTAAGCAAGGGTCACTCTCCTGGGGGGGCAAATTTATTTTAGGATATTTCTGCCCCCCCCTTGGGAGCAGATTGGCCTATTTTTAGAAGGCTCACCAGATACAAGGGAAGAATTATTTTCACAAAAAGAGGGTGCCCCCACCCCCAATAAATGTGGATAAAATTGTTCTGCCAACTGGCAATTACCCCTGATCCACTCCTGGGGGGGGGGGGAGAAGAGTGGAGGGGGGCAGAAGGCCTCCTAAACGCAAGGGAATAAAAAATAAATGCGGGGTGGTGGCTACGAGTATGGGCATGGTTGTGCCCCCGCCCCAACTAAAGTGGGTGACAGCCTTTCAGCTCTCCCCCCACACACTAAAAGATCTTATCCCAACTGCAAGCAAGACCACATTTGATTATTTTGGGTTCTGGTTTTACATTTGGGCCATGAGAGCTTGGCTAACTCTCAAAATCATCCCACTTGGAATGGTGAGGGCTGCACTTTTTGGACTTTGGGACACTGCCATGTAGACAAATCTACGAGACCTGGACGCATCTGAAAACTAAACATCTGGGTGAATCCAGGGTGGTGCACTTCACATGCACCCTGCACCATTTCCTCACCAACAATGCCCTGCAAACCTCCAACTTTGCTTGATATCACATTTCCCCCACATTTTTGTGATGAAACCTTCCGGAATCTGCAGGAATCCACAAAATTGATATCACCTAGTATTTTCGCATTAAAGTTCTGCCCCACTTATCGGCCTTAAAACTTTTTTTTCCAAACTGCCCTGTTGGACCCGTTTTGGTTCTGTATCCCTCTGCAAGATATCTCACTATTTTTGACTTTTCGGAGTCCTTCTTTTGACCCATTTTGCCAAAGGAAAGGAAGTTGCCTAATAATTATGCACACCTGATATAGGGTGTTGATGTCATTAGACCACACCCCTTCTCATTACAGAGATGCACATCACCTAATATGCTTAATTGGTAGTAGGCTTTCGAGCCTATACACCTTGGAGTAAGACAACATGCATAAAGAGGATGATGTGGTCAAAATACTCATTTGCCTAATAATTCTGCACTCCCTGTATATATGTACCCACTGATCCAAAGAATCAATCAACACCATTTCCAATTTCATATGTACTGACTGGTGATAACACAGGGATACATCAATCACTGCATTTTTATTATTAGTATTGGATGAATAATAACTTCCTATACCTTAACTGTGCCAAAATGTCAAATGTATTGTGTGCGACTAATGATGAAATATCAATATTCATATCCCCTCATTTCTTAAATGGACAATATCCCTTTCACAGAAAATAAACAACCCAAGCAAAATATTTGATTCAAAAGGGCCTATGACCTCTTCCCTCAAATAGAGGTAGTTGTTAAGTAAATCGTTTCAAACTATTCATATTGCCCACACCTTTTCTTCTGCAAACAAATCATAGAGTATATCTCGTCTCATCTTAGATTTGGTCATTGTAGGGAACTGGTCCCTAGTTGCAGTCCCCCTCCACTTTTTTCTGATATTTGATGCTAACTAGATTGAGTGTGTGTTGGGACCATGCTACCCAGACCCCAGCAGCTGTGTTCTGTTCCTAAACTGTACCATTGCTTCCAGAATTGGCACACATGTGAAGTCCCTTGTAAAACTTACCAGTGGTACCAAGGGTCCTGTGGCCAGGGAAGGTCTCTAAGGGCTGCAGCATGTAATATGCTGCCCTACGGGACCCCTCACCAAACACATGTTGATTGTGTGTGTTGGTGGGGAGGAAATGGTAACTCCAACATGTCATCCCTCCCTGGATGCCATGCCTACAAAAAGTGCCTGTTGCATAGGTAAGTCACCCCCTAGCAGGCCTTACAGCCCTAAGGCAGGGGTAACTATACGTTTAAGGGCTCTTCCCTGTCAGAGGCACTTGTCCCACCTACACAAGTGAGTGATCATTTTTATCAGGAGACTTAGGGGAACGTTGGGTGGTAGGAAATTTGTGCTGGTGCGGTGATCCCACACAAAAATGTGGGGAAAATGTGATTTTTTAGCTAAATTTGAGGTTTGCTGAGGATTCTGGGTAAGAAAAAACTGGGGAATCCACGCAAGTCACACCTCCCTGGACTCCCTCGGGTGTCAAGTTCACAGAAATGTCTGGGTTTGGAAGGTTTCCCTAGATGGCTGCTGAGCCCAGGTCCAAAAACGCAGGTGCCCCCCACACACACAAAAACAAGTCGTTTTATATTTCATAAATTTTGATGTGTCCACGTAATGTTTTGAGGGCATTTCCTGTCACGGGCACTAGGCCTACCCACAGAAGTGAGGTACCATTTTTATCAGGAGACCTATTGGAGTGCTGGGTGGAAAGAAATTTGTGGCTCCTCTCAGATTCCAGGACTTTCTATCACTGAAATGTAATGAAAAAGTGTTTTTTTTTTTTTTTTGGCTAAACTTTGAGATTTTCAAAGTATTCTGGGTAACAGAACCTAGTGAGAGCCCCACAAGTCACCACATTCTGAAATCCCCGAGGTGTTGAGTTTTCAAAAATGTATAGATTTGGTAGGTTTCCCTAGGTGCCCGCTCAGCTAGAGGCCAAAATCCACAGGTAGGCACTTTGCAAAAAACAGGTCAGTTTTCTTTGGGAAAATGTGATGTGTCCATGTTGTGTTTACTGTCGCGGGTATTAGGTCTACCCACGCAAGTTAGGTACCATTTTCATCGGGAGACTTGGGGGAACACAGAATAGAAGAACAAGTGTTATTGCCCCTTGTCTTGTTCTACATTTTTCCTTCCAAATGTAAGATGGTGAGTAAAAAAGATGTCTATTTGAGAAATGCCCTGTAATTCACAGTATGGAGACCCCAGAATTCAAAGATGTGCAAATAACCACTGCTTCCCAACACCTTAACTTGTGCCCATTTTGGAAATACAAACGTTTCCTTGACTCTTATTTTTCACTCTATATGTTAGCAAATGAATTGCTGTATACAATGAAAACCCATTGCAAGGTGTAGCTCTTTATTGGCTCTGGGTACCTAGGGCTCTTGATGAACCTACAATCCCTATATATCCCCACAAACAGAAGAGTCCAGCAGACGTAATGGTATATTGCGTTTGAAAATCTGACATCGCAGGAAAAAGTTAGAGAGTAAAACGTGGAGAGAAACAGCTTTTTTTTCACCTCAAGTTCAATATTTTTTTTAACTACAGCTCTTATTTTCTGTAGGAAAACCTTGTAGAATCTACACAAATGTCCCCTTGCTGAATTCATAATTTTGTCTACTTTTCAGAAACGTTTAGCGGTCCCGGTTCAGGCATTGGTTTCACACCCATTCCTGTCACTAACTGGAAGGAGGATAAAAGCACAAAAAAATAGTAAAAATGGGGTATGTCCCAGTAAAATGCCAAAATTGTGTTGAAAAATGTGGTTTTCTGATTCAAGTCTGCCTGTTCCTGAAAGCTGGGAAGATGCTGATTTTAGCACCGCAAACCCTTTGTTGATGGCATTCTCAGGGAAAAAAAAACACAAGTATTTTTCTGCAGCACTTTTCCCCGCTTTTTTTTTTTTTTTTTTGTAAAACATTTTTTTGCTGTATTTTGGCAAATTTCTTGGTCTCTTCCAGGGAAACCAAAAAAACTCTGGGTACCTCTAGAATCCCTAGGATGTTGGAAAAAAGGACACAAATTTGGCGTGGGTAACTTATGTGGACAAAAAGTTATGAGGGCCTAAGCGCGAACTGCCCCAAATAGCTAAAAAGATCTGGCACCTGAGGGGGAAAAGGCCTGGCCGTGAAGGGGTTAAGCATAGAATCGGCACAGAGCCATCCACAGCGAGTTAGAAAGCGACAAAGTCTTTTGCCATTTGTACAGAAAAATCTTTAAGCACAGGATTGGCCCAGTTCTATCCTTCCTGAGCTGTAAAATTGCAAAAGCCTTTCACCACTCCAGGCACAGTATTACAGCTTTGGATTGGTAAAATACCATCCAAGCCAACCTGGTATGAGCAAAAGCAACTCCTGACACATGTTTCAATGTCGTTACATCTCTTCAGAGAGGTTTAGCTTTGTCCAGACACAAGAGGGCACCCAGTATAAGACAAAACAACACCCTTTCAGGGTTAGAGTGGCGCATAAAGTAGGCAAAACAGAAGTGAGAACTCTGAGTAGTTCAGGTGGAGAGAAACTCTAGTAAGGAGCACCCTGCAACACCGCTTTCTAGCTCGGCGTGGCTGGCACTGCGATATTCCTATGCTAAAAAACTTTGCTAGAAAAACAGACATTTGAGGTGAGAAAATCTGGAGCATCGCTGGTGTTTCACGGTGCTCCTTACCAGAGCTGCTCTCCACCTAAACTTGTGAACTACCCAGAGTTAAATATAAATATATCACACAATTCTTTGTTGATTCCAAAGAGGGCCAGGACACCTCTATATACTGTTAGAATGTTTATTCACAGCAAACAAATTAAATCCAAATCGAACGTGTTTCGGCAATAAGCCTTGATCACAAAGAACTGTGTGATTAATATTTGGGCATCCCCTGCGCCCGACCGGGACCGCTGTGTGGAGAGGACGCATCTTGGGATTAACTGTGGAGAATAATATATATATTATATACACATCTCATTACTTTAACCTTTGGTTTTTCAGTGAAAGTAAACAGATTTTCACCGGAACAAAACAAAGATTAAAGTGATGTTATAGTTAGGCAAGGCCACTGGAATTATGTGGCAGGAGAGGGCCAAATTATGCAGCAGGGTTGAGTAAATTATGCAACAAGAACAGGCAAATTATGAAGCATAACACAGCACATTTTGTAATAGTATTACTTCATTATTTCACTTAGTAACTCTGCCTGGAAATTGGTTGCACCTCATTAGTACCAGTTCAATACACAAATATAGTAAAAAGCAACAGAAAGATGACCAGTCCAGCTTTGCAAAGGGCCTTCCACTGAGCAACAACACGTTTTTAGTAACTTTTGAAATGTTTGAGAAATATAGACATTTTTTTGCTAAAATCTGCAGATTATGCGGCAGATGATGGATTGTCTAGCAAATGTGGCAAATATATAATTATGTGAAAAATCACCACAGCCGCACAATCGCATAATTCCTGTGGGCCTGTAGTTAGGCGAAAATTTCAGTGCCACCGTAATGTTTTGAACTCCAAGAACCACAAAAAAATTCCAGTTTTAGTTAACAGAGCTATCAATATCTTGCGCCCCACCATGCACCGCTTATGACCTCACTTGGTGAGGTCCTATGACATAATTTATGACATCACTTGTGACATCTCAAATGACATCACCCAAGTTACTTTGTACACATTACTCAATAAAGGAGTATGGTATTAGAGATTTGAAAGTAAGGACCACATTGCTCAGAATATATACAAACACCTTAGGTGAAGCAGGGTTTAGTTGTGTGTAACATTTAGCCTATACCATCAACTTCATGGGTAACTGAGCTCATGTTGACAATCAACCACACATAGATGGGTAACCCATACTGCCATGGTGTTTAATCTGTATAAAACTGTTCAAAGAAAATTAACTTCCACCAGACACTCAAGCCCAGTTGCATAAGCAATGCCCTCTTACAGACAGCCTTCAGTATCAAACCCTTCACAGTTAGCGATCCACTTGAGAAACGAAGCAGACACAAGTAGAAAGGTAGGTACTTTAAACACTGTGTACACTGCTGAGTTTTTTATCCCGTACCACATGGTTTGCAGTCAGACAAAGTCTTATGAAGAACATAGCACAGATAATTAAACCTAATTTACTAAAAACAGTATTCATTCTATGCAAAATCTCTCAAAAGAGGGACTACTCACTGTAAACACCCAAGACCTGGTGGTGCTAAAGGTCATACTACCCACATCCTTTATACTCTGCTGAAAACGTTACAGATATATCATCTTCATTGGCTTATCAAGCATATTCACATGGGTAAGTACCCGGGTCTTACAGCCCTGTTTCCTATAGAGAAATTATCATACTGAAACAACTTCAGTTTACTACCATGATCTCCCAAACAACCCTACTAAATTCTCCCTCATTTATCTCACCTTTAACTCTTCCATAACCCCCTCCTGCTATGATCTTCCTAACCCTTTCCACAGACTCTTCCTTCTCCAGCCCCCCTTTACTCATCCCAAGCCTAAATCCTATTACTATAAACTCCCAATTAACACTTCTGGATTCTTCCCTCCTCCACCCCTCCATTACTCCAGTCAATCCAACTAAACAAACTCACATATCCGCGGCTCAAATTAACTCAGAATACTAAAACTGTACTCATATTTCCCTATACTAATCCACCACTAATTCCTTTTGGTTTCCAGAGTAGCGTGCTACTAGCCGAAAAGCGCTTCAACGCCTCATCAGGGGTAGTAAGCGCTATACAAATACTATTACAACAGTATACAATACAATTCCCATAAAATACTCAAGGGAGTTTAGAGTATTTAGTATTTACTATGTTCAATCATTACAATGTTACAAACCTTTTTGGGAAAACCAAAACATTTGTATGCAGGTCATCAACTGTCATTTGCACACAGTGTTAGTCCTGTACACAAACATTCATAACTTGCTCAATACCTCTACACACCTATGACCCACGGGTGTGGAATTTTTTTAAATATCTACTTGTCCAGGGGACAGGTTGCTTCTCAAATCTACTTGTCCTGTAAAATGATCTACTTGTCCCTTTGGTGCCATGTAGTGTGGCGCCAAATTATGGCAGCAATCTCATTATGTAAGAGCTCTGATAATAACCTCTCTGATTATGCCAGGGCTACTACCATAGTAGGGCTTGAATACTTGCAGTTTCAATCCCTACTGTAGCAATTTCCTTATTTTGCCACCTTTCTGCAGATCTGCATACTGGGGCTGGAGGAAGCAGTAAGCAATAGTTCCAGGGCTGGAATGCATTTGAGTCTGCAAACCTACTAACCTGCATGTTTTAAAGATTTTCACCAGCTTCTCTCTAATATTTTCCCATAATAAGAAAGGTTGGACATTTACTCCTGACAATGGCAGAATTAGAACTTCTTCCAGGGTTGGGAAGAAAGTGGCTGGAGGGAAAATGAACTTGCAAATGCTCAATAGATTTTCACATGAGCAAATCTACACATGCGTATTTACCCATGCTAAAATACAGTTCACAAATATTTTATAGGGGTACGACATATACCATGGGTGCACTTTTGTGACTTTCTTTAAGAATCTGGGGCCACATGTAGGTAGGTTCAGATTTGCGACCCGCAAATTGCGAGTCAGAGCGAGTCGTAATTTGCGAGTCGCAAATCCGAATGTAGGATGGTGTCCCTGACACCATCTGTGATTCGCAAGGGCTTCGCAAATGACCACCTCATGAATAATCATGAGGTGGGTCGCAATTTGCGACCCCCTTGCGAATGGCAGCCCTCACAGGGATGGTGGCCTGCTGGAGACAGCAGACCACCATGTCTGTGACTGCTTTTCAATAAAGCATTTTTTTTTTTTTTTTTTTTTTGTAATGCAGCCCGTTTTCCTTAAAGGAAAACGAGATGCATTACAAAAACGAAAAATGAAACGTTTTCGTTTCATTTTTTTCAGAGCAGTCAGTGGTCCATAGGACCACTGCCTGCTCTGAAAAAATGTTTACAGTGACATTCACAATGTCCCCATGGGACCCCTTCCCTTTTGCGAAAGTGTTAGCACCCATTTGAAATGGGTGCAAACGGTGATTGGTTTGCGCCCGCGTTCGTGGTCACAAAACAATCCTACATTGCACTGCGAGTTGCAATTAGGAAGGGAACACCCCTTCCTAATTGCGAGTCGCAAACCCGTTTTGCGATTCGGTAACCAGGTTACCGAATCGCAAAACTGGGTTTGTGCATCGCAATGTGCTTTTTGCACGTCGCACACAACGAAAGTCGCTGTTTGCGACATGCAAAAAGCTACCTACATGTGGGTCTTGGTCCCTAATTAGGTCTGGTGTTAACAAAGACATTTTGTTTTTATTAAACTTCTATTTCTCTCTCTTTCGGCTGGCTTTACTGTGAGTGATTGCATTCTGCTCTTCCACAAGGAGCATATTGGCACACAAAGTAGTTTTGTTCAGTGTCAGGAACTAGAGTGGCAATCAGTGACGTAACGAAACTGGAGGGTGCCCCTTTGCAAAGAACATGGAGGAGCCCCCTATCCAGACTCACTCAGGGCAGGTGCTGTGCTGAAGGGGCCCCCTGGAGGGCGGCTGCGGGGCCTTTGTTATGCCACTGGTGGCAACGTGTGCTTTTAGAGTTCAAAAACGTTTTGGGGGGGGGGGGGGAGTTTGCCAGTGTTTGTTACAATGTTGAGGGCCTGGTAGCTCCCACAACAATAAAGTGTTACAAAAGCCATGTCAAAACAAGACACGCATTGATGAAACTAAAAGACTTATAAAAATATGTCAGATCAGTTGGCTTTGTCAGTGTTTGTTTATTTTCATGCTTCCCATAATCGTGTTGAAAATGGTTACACTGATTTTCCATTAGAAATATTTTTGGGAAATACTAGCATGCATCAAAACATTTTACTAAATGGCACTTAATTTGCATCTAATCAGAGAGCATTCTGGGAGCATTATACTTAGCCTCATAGCCTAAACTTTTCAAACTTGTGTATACACTTTTTTTTTTGTACTGGAACCAACGTCAGTAGTGAAGTGTGACCTTAAAACATTTATTTACAGCACTCACCCTAATAATGAAGGCTTTCAAATAATGAACCATAAATACAAGTTCGAACAGCATTATCTTTTGGAAACACATTACCTCAACTGCAGAGAGTTCCACTCTCTGTAAACAGGAAACCAAAGGGTTTGTGCTGCAGAGGGTTGGGCCTACTTGTCCCAAGGACAAAGTAAACATGAAAACTTGTTGCCCTTGACCCCAAACAAGATGTCCTGGGCGATAGGAATTCCACATCCCTGATGACCCATTAAGAGCTTAAACATTTTGTAAAGACTTACACCATTAGCAGCAAAGAGGTTGTGTAAAATTAGGTGGAGAACTAGGCTGACACTTATCTGCCACTATGAAATGTATAAAACAAACTAACAGGCTCACTGAATTAAGTAATCAGTGATGTCATCAATGATGTAATTTGAGATGTCATGAGTGAGATCATAATACGTCATAAGTGATGCAATATGGGATGTCATAAGCAGTGCAAGCTTGGGGTAAATTTATAGTTTGCTCTGCTAACTAACTGGTGAATTTCTATGTTTTCATTTTTAGATCAAAACATTACGTTGGCACTGACAGTCACCTAACTAGAATGTCACTGTAACCTTTGTTTTTTTTCCCAGTGAATTACTAAGGTTTTTTTAAAACGTAAATTAATATTTTATTTCCATATGTAAGGCCAACTCCCCAGCGCACAGGTTTCTCAGTGAATTTCTAGGGCTTTTTTTTTTTTTTTTAAATGTCATCATGGAGCCAGCAACCTCAGTACACAGCCTTTGGCCATGCATGGGAAGGTTGGGTGGGGGGGGAGGGGAGAGTTTATTTGCACAGCATAGCATGCAGTCAGAAGCCAAGGCAAACACCTCCCTGTCAAGCAACTTGATGCTGTGCACTGCTTTTGGCCATGCACAGCTTGGTGTTGGCCATGGACCCTGGAACACACCTACCACAAGTAGCCCTAACCCCACCGGGTAAGGCGGAGGCCCACAGTCCCTTTCCCAAGCCACTATAAGCCCAGAACCCCATCCCACTGGGCCAAAAAATATATTATAAGGGAGGAGGGGATGGGTGGTCCCCCTCTCTGAGCCTAAAGAGGCCCCAGAGAAACCATATCCCTGGGACAAATACATTAGGTTTGGGCCACCCCTCCATCCCAAATGGGCCCTAGGGATCCTCCCCCCGGGACCATGCTTTATAAAGGTGGAGGGCACGTGGCCCCCCTCCCCGAAGCTTAAGTGGTCCCAGGGACCCCATCCCACAGGACCAAATACCTTTCTATTTGGGGAGAGGGGACACATGACCAGGCACCAAGCCCAATGGGCCTGGGCCCCTCCCCCATCTCCTGGGTCATATTTTAATTAAAAGGGAAGAGTGTGCATGGCCCCCTTCCTGGAGCCTTAAGAAGCCCCAGGGACCCTATCTCTGAGGCCATATTTTAGTTGTAGGGGAAGAAATTATCAACATAATCAAAAAGTTGAAAGATTCTTGGGCGGCTGGCCCAGATAAAATCATTAAAATCTTGCCCCAATTCTAGGGCAACCTGGTCCACTGTTTGCCACACCCGTAATGAGGCCCTAAGTCCCCAAGTCCTGTAATGGCTACCACCAACATTTTTTTCATGTTGCTGGCAGCCAATCAGAGCAAGCAAACCACTGCTTAAATTCTGGATCAACCCCTTTTTCGTGGAGGGAAACATCATAATTTCTCTGTACACAACATGTGATAGGAATGATCCTAAAATGTATAGACTGACTGCCCTTTTGGGTGTAATAGTAAGGTTTTTGCCCAATACCTTTTACAAACACTATCTCTGCACACTTATTTTGAATAATCTTTCATGGTCTAACCCTGTCAAAGGGCACATTTCTAAACCCTTTACAATTGGGTTTGGTTTAATTTTTTTAATTCGGTGGTGGGGGGGGGGGGGGGGTTAGAAATATTCAATCGCTATCAAAAGTATTTGTTTCAAAAACTCCGCCAGTAGTATTATATGCTGCATAAACTCATTCAATAATTGCCCTGAAAAGATATGCCAGCATCGAGTCTAAACTTTGGAAACATTTAAGTCTGGGATACTCATCTACAACAGAAATGATTTGCTTATGGCTGGCATTAATCAGTACTAACTACAGGGCTTTGAGTCAAACTCTCTGCTATGCACATAGGCTTTTATATCAGTTGTGAAGATGTTTTAAAAAAGCTCATTTGGGGAGCATTTGTGAATGATTCTTAAAGAGTTGTGTTATTTTGTAAAATACATTGCAGGAGAGAGGACTAAGGTCCTGATTACGACATTGGCAGTCGGACCAGCATACCAGTGGAGTCCCCGCCCTATTACAATGGTCCCACCCAGAACAGTGCTATGGTATAAGGCTTGACTCCCTTAAGGGAGCAGAGTCCTATTCTGTAGCACAGATGGGGCCAACCAGTACCCTCGGGATGCGCACTGTCAGCAAAGCATGGGCATTGCAGTGGTCCTCGCCATGAAAAGGCTGGAAGAAAGTAGGGTTGTAATCAGTCAGGTGGCGCGGACTTCAGCGCTGTCATAGCTGGTTACAAGCCCGAACACAGTACAAGCCCGAACACCGTCACCCCGTCAGGATCTATGATCCTGGTGGGGACAGCGATCTGTAGACAGGTCTACCTGCCAAAGTTATAATTGGGCAGTCAGACCGCCTGGAGTGTGGTGGTCCAACCATCGACTCAAGTGTGGAGGTCCTTGGTCCACCACACTCGGAACGGGGCCCTAAGTCCCCAAGTCCTGTAATGGCTACCACCAACATTTTTCTCATGTTGCTGGTAGCTAATCAGAACAAGCAAATTGGACCGAGGGGAAAAAGTCATCTGAAAATCAGAAGGCTCTATTTTTGAAAGTTTGAGGGTTATTTACAACTTCTGAAATGGACAAGAATGGAATTTTGCCACCCTATTGAGTGGAACGTGAAGCTGGCAGAGCTAACACAAAACATTACTTTGCTTTCTAGGACATGGAAGTTGTCACAACCACCTAGCCTTGCATTATGGAAATCTGGCTAGGACTGGTGTGCCAAGCAAGAGGAACTAATCTATATCACAAGAGGGGGTCCTCAGCAGTTCCACAAGATCTAGGGTAAATGGTGA
The DNA here is from genome assembly GCF_031143425.1 of Pleurodeles waltl. Lineage (NCBI taxonomy): Eukaryota > Metazoa > Chordata > Amphibia > Caudata > Salamandridae > Pleurodeles > Pleurodeles waltl. The sequence goes on along the minus strand of NC_090443.1, from coordinate 82,736,495 downwards.
GTTTACTATGATTTGAACACAGCATGAAGAATGTACCTACCACTGAACAAACATACAGGTAATCACAGAATTTCAGCGGATGGTTCAGTGGGATTGGACTGAGTAGCGATTGATTGTTATGGTTCATTTCACTGTTGGTTTTATTCTGAAACAATAAGATTTGATTATAAAAAAAAAAAATGGAGTTCACTTTCGAAGATACATTTTATATACAACACAGTACTTCTATGGGGAGCATGTTTGCTCCCAGCATAGCTTGTCTATATGCATATCTGATGAAGAACATATCTGGGCAAATAACCCATTTAAAGAAGAGGTACATTAATGGCATCACAACACTGATGACGTCTTTGTGATCTGGTATCATGATGAAGTGAAAGCCACCCGATTTCTACAACCGCTGAAAGACTATCAGTTTTTTTTTTTTAAACTTTACGATGTCTTGACAAACAGGAAGTATAATTCCTCGATCTAATTATCCAGGCCAAAGACAGGAAATGTTCCACAGGACTTTATATGAAACCAACTGACAAAATAAAACAGTGCTCTGCACTTTAAAAGTACACACCCCTGGTCTCTAAGGAAGAACCTTCCTGTGGGTCAATTCGTGTGGATCAGGAGAACCTGTTCAGAGATTAACGATTTTAAGAAGGAAGCAGAAAACCTTCCATCCAACCATATTAGAACACGAGTATCGAAGACAGATGACTGAAAAAAATTGTAAACTAGCTCATTACATTCTGAGGGATGCCCTTTTAGAAAGAAGCAAGAGGAAGGAAATCAATGACCTGATTTGTGTCCTCCAACCAAATCAAAAAGATCGTAAACAAACGTTGGTGTTTTTTTTAAATCTAAGCAGCTGTCTTTTGGAAAAGAAAAACACTCTTTTTGTTTAAAAACAATATAAGTATCAGAGATATTTCACTCACACTAGACCCACTAAGAAAAAAGTGATCCATCAAAACACCCTCAGGAATCTCCCTTTGGTTACGGGCCATTATTATTGTGGCCAATGCGTGGGGTGTCCGTATACTAGTCATTCAGTCTGTGGATCGGGCATAACTACTTCATTGGAACAATATTCACACACAGACTGTAATTATGTTAACATAGTTTACAAGGGTACTCAATCATGTATATTATGATATGTAGGCATGACCACAAGAAAAAGAAAAATCAGAATTTAGGAGCACTGCAGTACCATCCGCTGTAGGAAGAGTTCAACTAGATTACCAGCACATTACATAGAAAATAAACATAAGGACAGCAAGATACACTGGACTATTATAAAGTGCCACATAATGACATTATGACGAGAACCCTAATAGAGAAAGAACAATGTTGGTTATACAGATTAAAGACCTAGTTTAACGGCATCAATAAGGAGATCATGTGTAATCAGTTAAACTCCCTGTAACTATCACAAAGAATCTTTTGATTTCTGCTTGACTAGACAAGGCTTGTTTTCAATCTTATACGGGAATGGACAGAGTAACGTTATTCTCCTCCAGTGAGAACATCCTTGTGAGAGTCCAAACACTTAGCCTAAATCACAGACATACACTAAAGACAAAGTTAAATCACACCAGTTGAGAGATCACTTTTCCTTAACTATCAGGGTTCACACTAGCTTTATTCCTCGATTTTATATTCAGCCTTGAAAGTGAAGTTCAATGATTATTAACATGAAGAAGGACAAGGAGACACTTTCTTTTACATACATTTTGTTCCACCCTCTAGTTTTGGGTTGCTTTGTGAGAGGAGATCCAAAGGTACTTTGCAAATATGAGGATATATCGCAACTTAATTTTGTCATTTCGCACAAACTGGATAAAAACTAGGACCACAACTCCCATGATTCCTTCACTGGTTGCATACGGAAGCCACTTGGCAGATAGAAATACTGGCTCTCACTACCATATTTATGGCTGCAGCTGGTGGAGAGCAGGACTTCCAATTAGGTCAAGAAGCAGCATGCCACCCTTGACAAAGTAAGTGTTGACCGTACGCATCTCTGAAGCAGTTCAGCAGAAGACCAATATGATTTTTTTCCCTAATTACTATTTTGGTTTCTCTGCACATCTTTATCTTATGTGGATGACGGTATAATCCCTCCAGTATGTGACTACAGAGGTATGCTCCCCTCTCCACCCATGGGGCATTTAAAGATTTCCCAGTAGGTTAAATTCCAATATTTGAATGATATTTTGCATATTCTGGCATTGTGACACTATTTATCACCAAGAACAGCAAGCTGTCTGAAACAGCATACGTGAGAGAAAAAAAATAAAAACACAGTCTGGCACATATGGTACGATAGGAGTAAGATATGTGTGAATATTGCATGCTTGCATGGATGCATGTGCATTAAGTTTTCAAGCATCCAACAAAACACGTGTTTGTGGACTGATCATCACCCAGGGCAAATAAATTATCACAATACTAGTGCTTCTAAAAATATGTCATTTCTCTAACAATAGTTGGATTTCATTTGTGTTTCCTAACTGTCCACAAATCCTGTGATGTCTGCCAGCAACATTTTTCTCAAGTTGCTCGCAGCCAATCAGAGCGCTTGCTCCCACGGGAGTCAGACTACCATGGGAGCGAATTAGACCAAGAGAGAAAAAGCCCTCTGGGGCAATGAGAAGGCTCTATTTTTTTCAAAATTGGGTTTGAGGCACTCTAACGAGAGTCCTTTGAACCCAATCGTCCAGATTTACAAATATTTCTGAACTTTAATTTCTCAAACATTACAGAACAGATTTACACCACGTCACAAAAAGCATGCTTTCTGGATTAAAGTCTAGATTCCTGTCAAATTTGGTGTAATTCCGTTTAGCAGTTTTTGCAGTAGTGCAGTCTAAACAAAAGTCTATGGAAAACGCATGGGAATTTTGTGTTTTTTGGGACACCTTTATTTCTTGACTCCTACTTGACAGATTACCCCAAAACTTTCCAGGAAGGCGCTGAAGTGGATGAACTTTTTTGGGAAAGTTTTGTGAAGATTCATCAAACTGCATCAATGTTGTTAGCAAACTATAATGTGCTCTACTGAAAAGAAGAGCCAACTATAATTACCCAGTGGTGATTGGGTAAAAAAATATATACATATAATATATATACACACACACACACACACATATATATAAAGATGTGGTAGTGACACATACTGGAACACTAGGGCACAGCATACTATCAGGATTGCTTATGGGAGGTTTTCACAATACTGCATCAACAGCAGGTGCTGTTTTACACTGCCCAGAAGCACAGGCTGTATTTCACCTCTCAAGCAGCTGTGCAAGTTCCACGTGGCCCATGACCCATTAGAGAAAGGCAGACATTTCATTACCTCTTGCCAGGGTATCCTTCAGAGTACTTGTTATTGAGGCAGGATCCCAAAGCCTCCAGAGCGGCTCTGCTGCAGAAATTCTACAGATAAGATAAAAGCCATATTTTACGACCTAATTATGGAAGGAAGGTGGCCTAGCAGCAGTAAAATGGAGGCAACACAGCTTCAGCATGATCAACGAAAAGGACAGATGAGTGACTTCTTCACTGCCTCTGCTTTGCTTGATGGTGTTTTTAAGGACACTACAATGATCTGATGGCTTTTTTCACACTATTCACGTTCTCTGTTCGTCTGCCCGTTCTCTCCACTCACTCTATTTTGCTCTCCAACTCATGTTCCCTCACCACAGTCTCTGCCTTCCAACCAGCTCTACGTCTTTACTTTGACTCCTACTTTGCTTATCTTTTACCCATTTCTTCCCTTTCACTGTTCAGGCTCCTGATTCTTCACTCTTCCCTCTTTTCCACAACCCCTTCTCTCCAGTCTAGGTCCCTCACTGAGGCACTAAAATACCCTCAAAACCCCAAATCTTCCTTCTCTCCCGCCTTACCCTCTAGTCTTTTATCACTCAATACCTCCTCAGTATTACACCTGTACCCCTTAATTACCGAACTGGTGGACCCCTATCTTTTAAGGTTACTCACTCTCTCTCCGGGTTCCATTATTTGGTCTATAGGGGCTCTAGAGATATTGCCTATGCAATACAGACGCACCACGGCACCATTTCACAGAATGGCGCTTTCTTTGAAAACCACCCAACCTCATCTGTTCCATACTATCAAACTCACCTCCGAGGCAATGAGCTCCAGCCCACGGCACTGTCTGTCCTTTTCTCGCTTTACAAGGTCCCACACTTCAGGGTCATCCTCAGCCAGACTCTCCTGCCCTAGCCAGGCTGCCGTATTGTGCTGGTCACGGGTGCCCACAGCACGGGAAACCTGCCAGCTTCTTGCTAAAGGCTGAAGGGAACGAAACACACAAACATGAGCCATTGATAAATCAAAACGACATTGCAGTGAAAGAAAAAGCTAAACATTCATCAGCATTATCCATGGGGATACACGAACTCCCGATCGGCACACTGATTTCAGAAGCCTTTCTATAAAAGCCTATAAGCACATCTTTTACTAGCAGCAACTTCCGCTCGTTTACGGAAGCTGTACAGGTCTATGTTCAACACTACAATAAGTCCCTTCTAGAAATCCTTCAATAGTGCCCTATCAGGGGTCCTGTCTGCCATTTGACTGAGAGACTGGCTCTGCATGCCACATTTTGCCACCTTCTATATGAGAAACGTATAGGGAACAACATACTGCTGGAATGGGTTGCTATCAATGCAAGACAATTGCCGTCAGGCTGCACTTTGGTCTGTGGCAATTCACAAAGGTGATTTGATTGAGAATACTAATTTGAAGTGTGCGGCATCCAGGTCTTCCCCTATTTCCACATACGGCTGGTGAGAGTATGCCTTCTTCTCTGTACTAGACAGCTTTCAGGTAGTAACAGCTCTGCTTTTCCAGCAGGTACTCTCAGTTCATAAAGTTTGCTGTTCTGCAGCGCCAACCTAAAGTCTGGGTCTTCGAAAGGGCCTGGAAGAAGTCTTTTCTCCTTCCAGAGGACTAGTTCACTGTAAGAAAGGTCAGACCTAGTCACTGCAGTCTGATGGGATCAAGGGCTTAATGGGTATGTACTCTCAGACAATGGGTGCTTCTCCTGGCTTGTCTACGGGTGAAGGTCAATTAGATAACATTTCAGGACTATGATGATGATGCGAAATACCACCTGTTTACAGCGGTTCACTACATTCAAAATATAAAAAAAAATATAAAGGTGGCACTGCAGTTGAACTTGCGAGTGTAATGTCCCCACAACACTGCCTTAAAATGTCTTTAAATATATTTTAATGTCAACAACAACCTATTCTTGGTGCATCAGGAGATGTGGTGAAATCTGAAAGGAAGCGACTTATTCTCCTGTAACAAATACAGATTGAAAAGAAGGCTGCCTTCCTAACACTGAAAGACTCCCTGTATGATTGCTGAGGCTGAGTTCTATTCTACAAAGACTACGCTACTAAGTTGCTTTATGCTAAAAAACAGACGATCTAAGAGAACATGCAGTCAAGCCACAGAAACATGGATGCCAATATTAGATCAAACAAGCACTGGCAAAGCCAACAGGTCTTGCATACAACAAAGCTATTAGCTTTGTAAATTTTTTAGCCATATTGTACACCAGTGTGGCTGCCGTACCGCTTAGCTGAAATAAAAAGTTTCAAAAAAGCATTCTGATATGGCCATCGCTGGCTGAGTAACACCTCTTTTTTTACTGCAGGCAGGTGTCAACACAGAGGGGAGGGCGTGGGTGGGCGGCAACATGGAAAAGAGGGTATTTGGGGGGGAAAAAGCACTATGATGCAGCTAGCACTGGCCACGTCACACCTATTTTTGTTTGATTATTGTGGGGTGGGAAGCAACATGTAGGGATGGGAGCAGGAGGAACAAGGAGGGGAGAGCCGGAGGCAAACAGAGGGAGGGAGCCAACAAAGGGGGAGTTAGGGAGGAGCCAACACTGCGTGATCGAGGAGGGAGTTAACATAGAGGAAGGGGATCAGAGGCAACATGGAGGGAGGGCAAGTCAGGAGTGACACAGACAATGGCGGCAGGGAGGAAGGGTTTGGAGCAAACACATAGAACAGAGGATGGGAGGGTATGGGGCAAGCGGACGACAATGGAGAGCGGGAGCTGCTGAAAACACAGACAGCGCAGGGTCAGCAGAGGGAGGAACACTCAGGGAGGGGTGTGTGTACGTGTGTGTGGGGGGGGGGGTATGGTTTAAAAAGACACCCTCTTGTAGAATTCTTCAAGACAAAGACAAAGAAAAAAGTAATGCCTAAAAAGAATTAGCAAAGGAGGTACACAAGTAATGTATCAATGCACCAAGAAAGGGATAAACACACTAAGATGAACTAAGCCTACAGTAGTTGACCACTAAGAAGTAAGGAAATTAGTGGGACAGGGAAGCCAACCAATTGTAAGCAATGGGTAGCCTCTAAGCCCACTGTTAGAAAACAAAATGTCTTGAAGAGACATCACATGCACTGTCTAGATGAAACCTAAAAATCAGAAATATTACACACTTGAATTATGTTAAGAACTCACACACAAATTAGCCCAAATGTGATTTTCCCCACATTTACCGCAAAAGGGACTGCGATAGGAAGACAGAACTCAAGTGTTGAGTTATTCCAGAAACATGTAGAGACCACAAGCATTCCACCCAGCAAGTAACAACGACCTCTAGAACCATCAATTCACTTGTTATCTGTACAAAGTTCACTGGAGCAACCATCTCTACGAAACATCTTTTGCAAGAAGTGGATTACGGGCTGTGTGATCACATTGCTCACAAAGGCAACTTCAGGCCACTTAGAAATATAATCAGTAAGTACCAATGCACACTTGGATGTTTCCCACAACACTTCAATATGGACGGATATATTTAGAGGCAATTTATCCCATGGCACCATAGTGCCTCAAAGGGAGTTAAGGGAGTCCGCTTGGTCACCTTAGTTTTAGCACTCACTTGCACGTGCCACAATTCTCCACAAAACACTCTAGAACCGTGCTCACACCAGGACAATAGAAATCCTCACGTACTCGGCATTTCATTGCCCTTCTGCATATGTGACCTTCATAAGCCAAAGCCAACTCTTGGTTGTTTGGAAAACAGCTGACCATCCTGGCATACCAAACTTTCACAAATTTAATTCTGGAGTGGTTTTTTTTTTAGCATAAAGACACCAGTTCTGTGCTCAATCCCTTTATAGGAAGTCACTCATTTATCACCCATGACCTGACTTGTCCTAACATCATGCCTTTATCAAGACCATCCTTCCACTCTTTCTCAGATAGACCACAATTCAATACCACTTGAATACAATTAATCATGCACACTACTTCTTTTTCTTCATACACACCCTTGCAAGATTCAATAAATGGCATTCTTGACAGAAAGTTGGCAACCACATTTCTCTTTCCTGGCATGTGCTCTATTGCATAGTTTTACTTCTGCAAATGGAACTAACACTTAGCAATCTTGGGTGTGGCACCTCCACTACTCTTGGTATTGAACAGGTCAACTAAAGGCTTGTGGTCCATTCACAACACAATCTGAACACCCGAAACGTGTTCTGAAATGCTGTTCTCTCCACCAAAGCGTAATGCTTGTGAAGGAAGAAGTATGTTATAACCATCCCACAGCGCACCTCTGAAAGGAAACACCACCACCTCCTCTCTTCCATCATCCCTCTTTTAGCTAATACTTTCCCCAAACAGACAATGCTAGCTTCAGTAATGATGATGCTTAAATCCTTGGTGACACAGGTTTTTAATGGGCTAAACACTTACAATCTCTGCACTTCATCAAATGCCATCTATCATATCTCATCCCACATATACACCTCAGCCTTCATAAGCAACTCCCGTAATGGTGCTGTTTTATTAGCAAAATGAAAGATACATTTTAAGTTCTTTGTTAATGGGACAGTGGACTATTTAATCTCCTTTATGATTTACATCTATGGTTTCAGCCTTTGTATGATATGTGATGACCCAGATACTCTATACCATCTTACACAAACTTGCACTTGCCAGAGAGCAAGGTCAGACCTTTGTCATACAATATCTTTGACACTAACAAATCTGTTATCATGTGCAGTCACATCATTCCCATAGACCAAGATGCCATCTTGAAAATATAACACCCCTGTGATGCTTTGCAACATCGGTTTCATGAGTCTCAGGAACAAAGAGAATGCTGATGCCAAGCCAAAAGACATTTTCTTATGTCTAAAAGCACCATCCAACATAACAAAAGAAGACAAATATTTTGAATCTTCGCTTAGCACTAACCAGTGGTAAGCTTCTGACACAGAAAGTGGTAAACAATGCTGCTTCTTTTGGTGTCCACAGCATTTCTGAAATGTCTGAGAGTGATTCACAATGGAGAATGGTGGAGAAGTGTGGCACAATGGTTAGAGTGGCAGACCCTGATGCAGAGATCTGGCCTGGGACCAGGGTTCAATTCCCGCCTCAGCAGGTCTTGGGCTCAATTCCCTTGGACCAGATAATTCTCGCCTCAGTGCCTAATCTAATTAATGGGTCCCACTCTGTAACTCTGGGCAATAGCTTGCTTAATCTCCACAAGGGCTTCAACAGCCCTTGGATGCCTGGCTTCACCCTGGGGGTTGCCCAGGAGTGGGTTCCCTTACAGGGAAAAGCCAGGAGGGGTTCCACAGCGGTATGCGTACAGCGCCTTGAGACCCTAATGGGTGAGTAGTGCGCTATACAAGTGCAAAGTTTACAGTCTGCAATCAATCTAAATGTTGAGATTAAGATTCAGCAAGTCCAAACAATCACAATGTTTTAGCTCCTTTGAAGCTTGGACAACTGGGGACAACCATTCTGGTCTATTGATCTAAGATATCTAAAATCACACAAATTATTCAGCCCTTTACATATTTTTTCTCTTAGACACAAAAGAACTCCCAGGACTTAAAGAGTTGGCGGCACAGCCGCACCCTTAAAAATAATTGTGTGTTGGAAACTTTTCAATTTGCTTAAACTATCAGAGAAAACCTTAGGAAATTCTGTCACCCAACAACTCTCTGAGGTCATACCGAAACAATTCCCCCACTGCATACCACACAACTTAGACTTTGAAGCTACATGGTCTAGATGGGTCAGGTCTAGTACGATGTCC